>NC_138907.1:29054934-29674330 GCF_965231255.1 Vanellus vanellus
TCTCCCACCTTTGTTTCTCTGCACAGAAACTCCTACAGGATCTCCGGAAGTTCACCTTGATTTTTCCAAGGCCTTCAGCTTGTCTGTGAGCTTCCTGACCCTGTATATCACAGCAAACTAAAGGGTGCGCCAGAGTTTGCTTTCCCGTTATTTATTAGCTGGTTAGTTTTTAGATACCCCTACCTCAGTTTCATAAAGCTGAGTCTTACCACTTCAGTTTCCCAAAATATTTATATATTTAGCTGTGTTATGTTGTCTCTCTAGATACCAGCAGACTCCAAATCACGTGCTTCAGCATTTAAGCTGCCAAATACTGATAGATGGTAGGCAGGAAGATATTAAAGCGCAATCTTGTAACCGTCCTTCTGATACTGCAGTATATAACCACTTACTGAAAATCATTATCTTCCTGTAATAGTATCTTCACGTATCAGTGAGACATGAAGATGGCTTTCTTAATGATCAGGGTGACTTTTAGGACCAAGATCTTCATGCAGCTGCATTTACTTCAACTTATTTTTCTAAACAGAAAGTTAAATAACCACCGATGACACTTCATAAGTACCATATACTGAAGGTTTGATCTGCACACAATTTTTCTCGGGGCACAGAAGTTTTTCCTGGGTATGACTTTTTTAATCTCTTCCACCTCAGTTATTCCTGGTGAAGCATTATGTGAATGAAATTGCACTGGTATAATTTAATTTGCTTCTCATATTGTAATTATTCTACAATAGTGCTGTGATTGCATCAATACTAATGGAAGTGAATAAAGCAATTTTTCTATGCACAGGCAAGCCCTAAAATATATATTTCCCCTAACATTGAATATCATTGGCAATCCTGCTAGTGTTTGGAGAACATTAAAGGAAGCTAGATTAACTATTTCATCTTAAAAATATTCATACTGTCTTTCCTTGTGCGCCATGAAAAAGGCCAGCTGATGTTAAAAAAAATCCTTCTATCTCAGCTTTTGAAATGACTTTTTTTTCAGCTTGTCCTGAATATATGAAAAACTTTTAGCCCTCCAAACCCATATTCCAGTTAATTCCACTCGAAAAGAGCTGAGCTTCTTCAGTACTATAAAATAAAAAAGAATATTATAGGGGTAGAAGTGAGCGAAATAATCTGAATTTTACAAATATACTCCAAACTCCCTATTTCTGATTATAAAAATATTGGGTTCTAGTCATGTCTTTATTTAGTGGGCTGTATGCAGACGGAAGGACTCATTGGAAATGCATTTTCTGCACATCAAGGTTAAGCCTGAACTACTTTTTCCACATTCAGGGAGAATTTAAAAGCTGAGATTGCCTGAATTGTGTAATACTTTGACAATAGCAGTTTTTTAACAGAACTGACCATGGACTTCATTTATTGCTTTTTAAGGAATAATTGAGAACTTGACTCTTTTTGAGCAAGCTTATTTGCATTCCTATCTCTTCTCTCAGGATTTATGCCTCACGGAGCTCTTGCTTAATAGATACCCAATATTGTCTTCGCAGCGTAAGTGTGAAAGCGTACTCTTTAGCAGCGGACAAGACTGGGTAACGTTTAGCTGGTCACAAGATGTCTGTACTGAAGACAGGAGAGGAAGTGGGTTCTTCTGATCTCTCCAAACATCATATTCTTGCTCATAAGAACCTTCTTTCCAAGGGACACTGGCATCTGTGATATGGTTTAGCAAGTTCGGATATTCAATACAGGACATTTGAATATCAGTATTACGTATAACCATTCTGACAGCAAATCAGTGCAGAGTATTGAAATAAAAGAAATATATTCTAATATATGAGAGTAAGCAACCAGATAAGTCTGGTGGAAGGTCCTCATAGTTTCATGCAGATTATTCCAAATGTTTTCTTATGATGTTTTACAATGTTATGGGGCCTGTGTTTTCTTTGCTTCTAATGTATGACTGATAGCGGTATGGTTTCAGCTGCTGGTTGCGGCAGCGTATAGCTCTGTAGGTCTTGGAACCCTAGCTGCGGCTTTGCTTTCCATTTCTGTTGAATCAAGCAGCTTAGGGGGCCTACAGTCCAGAAAAACAGTGCGCAGCCAAAAAAGAACTATGTTGTAGGCTGGTCTTTTTTTTGTTTCATGACTTTGTTTTTTTCTTTTTCAAATTCGGCTTTCGGTCATGTGCCTAATTTGTGTCCTCATGTTGCACCTTGTGAGCTGATAACTCACCCCTGCACCCTTTCCCCTCCCACACACCTTTGCACTCTAGATCCTCCATTGCTCCGTCTGGCAATATTCCCTGTAATAAAAGTTTATAACTATCTAACACAAACGAGAAGGTAAAAAATATATTTCAGTGGAGATGGGCTATTGAATGTATAATGGTGTCATGAACTTTCAGCCTCTGATGTTGGGTTTTTGTGCCATATGCATATGCACAGCAACACAACTGCTACTCCTAATTATATAATATAAATGTCAAGCTTGTTCAAAATTCAAGGATTACACACTGCCAGAAGAAAGTCTTTCTTCTGTAGACTGAAGCTTTTTGGCAACGGGGTCTGAAGGAAGAAGCACTTACTGTCTGTGATCTCATCAGCCTGTTTCTTAAACAGCAGGGAGATGGACAGAAAAAGGCATTTTTACAATGTCTCTGCCAAGGAACAAGACAATTTCTTGATTTCAGCTCTGAAAAACTTCCAAGATACAAAAAAATTCAAGTATACACAAATCTTCATATGAAGATTGGAAAAGTTAACAAATATTGACTGAATGTTTAAGCATTAACAATGTTACAAAGTACATTCACGGAAAAGTCGTAGATTGGTATAACCAGCTGACATTTTGGTTGCAGAAATGTAAAAAAATACTTAGGAATTATTAGCTGAGCATTTCACAAATTATCATAAATGGTTGCTGAGAAGATCTAATAGGTATTATTTTTATAATTTTACTGTCATGCCTACTGGAAGTAATAAGAAATACTATACGATGCCTATTGTAAAAGGCTATCAGCATTCGAGGATCTTGTGAGCTTAAAAGCACACAAAACGGCGTGTTAGGAAGGAAACAGTTTTCTCTCTGTTGCACAGCAGAGAACTGAAAGTGAGTTTTATGCCAATCTTATGAGGAAAACGCTTGGCAAAGCTGATCACCTGTTAAGTGGGGTCTTGGTGAAGTTCAGAACTGCTTCCTGTAGAACAGATCATACATGAAAAGCCAGGTAGGCGTTTGCCTTGATTCGTATTGATTCTGAACAGCTTTTAAGTTATTCATAATCAACTTAATAGCTTCCAAAGTGACTGTTTCATAAATAGTGACAAATCATCTGGATGCGTGAAGAAGCCTTTGTTTTTCTTTAATGAAACTGCAGTTCAAAGCAGTATGAGATATTTTAAAAGGCTATTTCATACAGTTATGCATAATAAAATCACCTGCAAAAACACTTTACAGAAAAAAGTGACTTACGTGACATTTTTTCTTTATAGATAAATGGCTAGGGAAATTCCTACAGGACCTTTTTATTTATTACCTACTATGGCTTGATTTAAAGCCAGAAAAGCATATAAGTCAAATTTCTGATTTGACCAAGTGGCAGAGAGCACACATATGATGTATTTAGAATTGGCAAAGACTCATCTTGGTGAAGAGTGCTGTAAATTAGTTTTGATTAAAAAAATCAGCAGAGGAAGTGAAAAATCATTACTACCAGACCAAGAACAATAAAACATTAATGTGCTGTGTAAAGATTGATGGGTAGTTGAGAAGTTGATTTGTAAAAGTCACCAGTACCACAGGGCATGAGTTTATTAAGACTATGAAAGAGGCAGAGTAAAAAATGTGCTCGTGCTTTAATCAACAGAAATGGAAAATAAACAGCTCAATATTTGTAGGCTTCTTTCAATGGAATTTTAGTTTGAGGATAATTGGCTCATAAAAACCCGCAAAGATTTTGACCACTTGAAAACCAATCTCCCCTAACTCTGATTTGTCTGAGGAGCTGAAGACATAATGGGTGGAGAGGCAGATGGGGAAGGTTGACACCTCCTCTTCTTTCCGATAATTAAAATATATAAGGAAATGCATGGAAAATCTGTGCTTTTTCTTCTTCTCCTTCTTTTCCTGTGTGAGTCGTTGTATTCATATCGTTACCTGTATTATAGGTAGTACCTTACACAAATAAATCACCAGCTCTGGACTGGGATGAGCTATGAGTCATGCAAACATAGACAGGAGAATTAGGGCTCTAGATTTGGAAGCTGTTGGTGGCTGGGATCATGCCTTCACATCTATTTCTACACAGGCACCCTATAAATGATGCTACCTTACTGGGGGTCCTGACCACTCCTGTGTTAGGCAAACTGCTACCAGCTTTCTCTGCTTAGGAAAGAAGTAAAAGGCCCAACAACTTCAGTGAAAACAATTGGCTGAAAGTTAGCGATCAGTTGACCAGTCCTTCACGGTCTCAGAAACAGACATCATATGTTTGACACTAATTGTACTTGGCATCCTAGCTTAAAATTCAGAGCAGAAAGTCCGAGGATCTCACAGGCATAAAATATCTTCTATTTTGAGAGGTGAGTCACACAGATAAGGAAGTACAGAGATGCTGGTGACTACATGTATTTCTGTGTACGGTTTCCACTGTTGATCTAGAATAGGAAACTTTATCGATAAAAGTCCATGTACAAAATTATACTCTTGGAGGCTGCCAAATTGACAGTCTTCATACCACTGGCAGAGGTAACATGCGTTTCTTATTCTATCTAGCCAGTATGCCTATATTTAACTCTGATCTAAAAGCACTGAAATACAGTGTAAGGAAGATATTTTATCCTCTTGCTCATTTATGGCTTACTGCAAGATGCTGAGCTTTTCTGGGAGCTGGTGGGAGTCTTTAACTCCCACTAGTTTTGCTGAAAATTTGGCGTAAATATTTCACAAGAATGCCTGCCATTTTGTGGAGATAAACTCTGAGCCCTTCACCTCTCCTGTGATGTTTTATGAAACACTTCACTTCAAGATGATCAAATACATTGATATAACTATCAAACAGAGGCTTCCAGGGGTCTAATTATTTAGTTAACTTCCCTCACAGTAAGCTTATTACTGGGCCTTTGTGTTTGTGTGACTGGATCTCACCTAGAAGTAGGGCTAAATCTAAAAAAGACTTTCAGTGCCTGATAGGGACAAAAAAATCACTTGGCCTTGGAAAAGCCTCAGACTCAGAAGCTAGTTCCCTCTTTGGCCTGAGAAGAAGTAAAATGGTTACTCTTTTCTAAGAACGCGTGACATGACTGCCTCTGCCTGTCATATGTACAATAGTTATATATGACTACTTCAGTTCATAGTTCAATACCATTCACAGTTCTTATTAGTGGGGTTTTATGTGTTTATGATGAGGGGTATTCGTTATTGTAATTTATCTCCCAAGAATCTTTATATTCAGTACACATCAAGCTTTTACAGCTTGTGGATTATATGCTGCTTTTTCTAAAAAGCTAAGTATTTTAAAAATGTAAATGTGTGGTGAATGTATCAACTTGAAGAATGATGTAATAATAATGTTTATTAGACAGTAACCCAAATAAAATGAGACCTGGGGAGAAGAAGTACAGTGTTCTCCTAGATTAGGGGTGCTCTTAGGGGCTCTAGACAGTAGCAACATAAGGAGCAAATTAGTGGTAGCAAGGAACAAATTACTGGTGTTAGCTCTCCAGAAATTAACTTTCTCTGTGTGTAGTGAATGAAACTTTGGTACCATGGAGAAAACAACTACCACGAGTATAAAGTTTTCAGACCCCTTTTAACAGTAGGGAAAATGTATAAGGAGTTAATCTAGCTCAATACAGTGTTCTCATGCAATAAAAATATTAACACACAACCCTTTTTTTTTGTTGCTTATAACAGCAGTTGTAAAATAGAGATAGCTGCATTGCTGTTGTAAACATGATTGTCTGAAGATCCAGGAGATACAAAGCTTGTAGGGAAGGTGATACCTCTTCTTGGAACTGTACACCAGATGGACAGGCAACAAATATACATACGGACCCAGCCTTGTGGTTATACACTGGTATATTGCCAGACTAAATAAAACAATGTGAATTGCATGTGGGATTAATAATTTCTTCTTCACAGCCTTGCTGACCAGACTTCCAGTTGCAATACAATGGGGACTCATGTAACTTGCTTGGTGGTTCCTCATTCTTCAGCTCCCACCACGCTTGGATCCAACCACAATTTTTACTAGGATTTTGCTTCCAATTTACAGTATTTATAACATTCAACTGACAGATTTTAAATGTTCTTCTCATGGAAGGAGCTAAGTCAAACTGGTTTTTGTCTACTTTTAACTTTTTTTCCCTAAGAACCCCCACATCTGTAATGCCTTGATGCTCCTTTGCTGCAGTATTGCTTGTGCCTTCGTATCCCATCCATAGCAATCAGAGATCTGATTAAAATTTTATGTCTCTTTTATTGATGTAGGAGGGGTAGGTAAAAAAGAAAATTAGAGAGATTGCAGTACATCGTTTGTTCTTTTAAACAAATGGTGTTACCTCCGTGTTACCAACAGCTGTAAGTTGCTGTTTCCTTACAGGACCAGTGGATATGATTGCAGAAAGAGATGAGGAAGGGCATACTTATGCTGTCATATAACGCAGCTTTCTGACCTGGTTCCTGGTTCCCTGATTATACACGCTTGTGGATATGTTAGTTCACTCCCCAGCTTTCTTCTGGAGGGAACTAATTAGTTCCCTTGTGCTCTGTCTACATCTGTAATTCAGCATGCAGTAGTGGAACAGCAGATTAAAATGGATGGCGCTGAGGATCCTCATCTCATATTTGTGTGCTATCAGCATTGTGAAGGATGTCACCGGCTGCTGCCCTCCTGTGATCAGCTCGCTGGGATTCTTGCTGACAGGAAAGTTTGCCTATCTCTCATCTTGCACGGTTTTATGTTATGGTGTGCTCTGCCTCCTATGTGCCATTAGAGGCAACAGCATGCCAGCGTGACCTCCACTGTTGCCCCCAATAAAATCATGTTCTAGGGTCACAGGCATACGACACGGACCCCAGACATGAGGTGTGCCTGTCACACCTGGTAGTTTATGAATGCGACTAGTCAGATATAGAAGGAGAGGAATGTGGACAGAAGGAACTGAGAGAAGGACCCTACATTTAGTTTGAGGACAGGAAGTCACTACTTTGAGTGTGGGACTTTGAAGAGTAAGTAGAGTTTGTGTTGCTCTAATAAAAGACGTGCTCTCTTCCTATAAACTTCACTTCTCATTGAAAGGAAGGACATCTTTTGTGGGATACTGTAAAACTGTCATGTATTGTAGGTAAGTCTGAAGATTTATTTTTAAAGTCCTATTCTCAAGGTCCCTGTTTTTTTTCTGCAATCCGGCTATTTAAGCAGTCAGTCTTTTGCAACTTTGGCAATCTTATCTTTGGTGTATTCTTATCTCCTCTCAGCTGTTTTTTCTCGTTTAGGAGGGAAGTCTCTGCCCACTGAGGAAGCACAGAGTGTCTTCACAGGACATGCAGCATGTTGTAGGGCTAGTTAAAATCCATTGGTAGTAATTCTGCCTGAAGGGACAGCTACTGTGTGCTTGGTATCCAACACCAACAAAATATGCCCCACACACTGAGACAATTTATAGTCTGTGATGCTGGGGCGGAAGGAGTTTGGTGGTAAAATTATTAGTATTTAAGATTGAGAGGTCTGAATAAGAAGCAGCTTTTACTTAAAGAACATCCCTTTCAACTAAAAGCTAGCAATCTGTGATTGTTTCCAACTCTCTGCTTCTGAGCTAGGCTAATACTGGGTCTGCCACTCCTATAGGCTCCACCAAGAGACATCTCTCCATATTGTCGTGCTATTTACATGATTTATTTGCTTCCTTAGAAATGTGGCAGTTAGCAAGCAACTTAAGGGGTTCATCCCCCCCCAGAAATGGACACCTGGCTTTGTCAACATTGAAACTATTGTTTTTCCTCACCTCTTTCATTTTTTCCTGAAACAGTATATAGGTTGCGTCTGTGCAAACACTTGGCAGAGAAGCAGGGAGCAGAGGGAGAGATGCTGTCCCAGTGCTCATAGTTAATAAAGCTTCTGTCTGACCTGTCCTAAATTGTACCTGCGTTATTATGCACTTGGAGTTCCCAGATGCTCCAACAAGAGTTAACTGCCAGCTTCTGAGATGGCAAAATTTGAGTCAGATACGTTGACTAAGATAAAAGGTAGGGACTATACACACGTACACATTTATGCAGGCAGACTCTAATGAGTGCTGCAAACGTACAGTGCTTTCAGGAAGAAGCGTTTTCAGCAATGATGTGGCCAGACATGGAAAACATTAATTTAATTTCTTTTCAGACATCAGCAGGAAGAAAAATGTTGGAAGGATCTCAGGAAAGGAACTGGTAGAACAGACAGGGATTCTCTCAGGAGCGTGCTATTTTCCAGGGAGACACTTGGACACTACAGAAGTCCGGGCATACCTACTGTTCTCTGGACATTAGCAATAATGAATGTCTTGCCATGAAAGCCAAAGAAAGTGGTGTCAGGTAGGACAACAGTACAAAATGTGAGCCCATGTGTCTGTGTGATTAATGAAACGAGCCCCTTCCAGAAAACAAACGGAGTTAAGGAGACCTTTCCAGAACTTGTGGAATGCGCCTGGTTTAGCATTACACAGAGGTGCAGAAAGGCTAAGAATTCATGTGGCTGTTGATGTTACCTGGGAAATATCAATAGAAAGTGCTGGGTGATTGAACAGGAGATCTGATTGATTCGTGGACATTTGTCATGAACTGAACTAAAAGCCAAAGGATCCACAAGTCCAGCCTTGTCAAATTTTTTGTAGAGGAATGGGAAGGAAGAAAAATTAGTGGCAAACTGTGTGATAAAATTTTCTATGTAAAGTGTGAATCACTCAGTTTCCAGTTAATTGATTTAATTACACAGAGTAAAATAAATAACTTGCCTGGTCATCCGTGACGAAGCAGATGAGTGATTTTGCAAATAGACCATGTCTTAAATGATATTTATAAATTAACTGTACTCTGAAGCTAGAGGCCCTGCCCCACAAAACTGATCATCTACCATGACCATTCAACAACAGGTTACCCTAAAAGCTGTTCCCACTTAAAAACACGGGAAAATTTTTGATCTGTTTTAGTCTGAGCTTTGTTCAGTGATACTGAGATTCTTTCCCCAAAGACCTCCATGCGAATGAAGTACCTAGCTTTTTTTTGGCCCTTTTCAAAAACTGTTTTGTTTTGTTACGATGATAGAGACCACTACCAAGATGAAATCCGTGAGTTGTGCCCAATGACAATATTGATAGACCTCGTATCCGAAGCTCTCTTTCAGCATGTAACGTGTATATTTTGGGGGCAAAGCACACCCATCCCAGTCTCCTCCAGGCTGAACCACAAGTTCTCTTGCTTAACCATTCCTTGCATAACAAAACGTTATCAAAATCAAAGTCCTTCGTTACTCAAATTTGTGATCCTAAGCCACACGTGAAATGCTGGATTTATTAGTAAGTTTTTCTGGCACATGGTGTTGAACGACTCTTTCTAAGGTTTTAAGGAGACTCTGTAGTCTTAGACTATTTTAAAATAGCAGATATATTTGGCTGCATTTTGGTATCATGTTGTAATCTCAGTTTCTGAAACCTCCCTAGAACACTGTAGGGGAAATGTGTTCTCTATGATGCTGTTAATTTGGGTACACGCTGAAAGTGGCTTCCGAAATAGCACTGTCGCTTACCTGCTAGGATGCCACTAGGGCATCCCACGCTAGTGCCTAGGGCTTGGGAACTTACATCTCTCTCATTTAGCTGCACTTTTCAAGTTGCTAGAAAGGGAACGTCTATTCATAGATATGGCAGTATGATATTCTTCCTTATTTATCAGTAATAATTGTTCTCTTCAGCGTGATGCCTTTCAACCCTGTAGGTACCAGTAGAAAAGCCTCTTCTGAGAGCCATTGTTACAGGGATGAAATTCTTTTCAGTGGGTTTTTTTTTGTCCTTCCTTCTTCATCATTGTTACCTTATTTTATTCCCTTCTTCACACATTATTTTCCATTTGTGCTTGTTCTTTTTCTTCTGTTCAACCTTGAATATCATGAACTATTCCCACTGAAAATGTTTCTGGTTACCTTTCACAAACGGGTAACAAGTGTGAACACAGGGATATTGGGTATACTTCAGTGTCTTCAGTAGTCCTGTGAAAGGCAAGACCTGCCTCAAACTGACCTCAGTGATCTCTTGTACTCTTCTGCCCGAGACTGAAGAGCATTTGTGTGACTTGAAGAAGCCAGAGTTACCGTATTGTATTGAGCAGGGGGGGAAGAGTTTTGCCTTTAACCTAAACTTAGAGTTCTTTTCAACTTCTTGCCTGGTTACAAATTTCCTGTTTCCTTCCTTCCAGGGACTGCAGTCTTTTCCTGTCTGAAAAGAAAAGCTCATTTGTGAAAGACAGGAGTACAGTTGGAAACCCTAACTCATCAGTGACAGTAAAAACGCTTTAAGATCTGGACAGCAGTGCTGCGTATCTATTGTTTCTGTGATAGTTCATCGTGACAGTACAGGAATTTTAGTCCAGCCTTGAAGGATGCCTAGCCACAATTATGCTGGCTTTTATCAATAGAGACTGTGGTAACATAAATATTATACAGTTCTGACTTTTTTTTGAATGCGAAAGGAAAAAATTATCCCTCTAGAAATCCCGCAGGAGGCCAATGTCATTTCGGTGTCTCTTAAGCTTTGGTTTGAAAACTTCTGGCCCTCTACACAGTAATTACTTCCATTGAGGAAGTGCACACATTCTGCTACGCATGCTAATTACTGATAAGAAAAAGGCAGGAGAGCTCAACGATGAAACATGTTTCACGCACTTGTCTTTCTTTTACTAAGCCAAGTTTTGCAAAGCTGGCAGCAGTTACAAAGAGTGCCTTCTGTAATCATCCTCTCTCACCGCAATTTGAAAATTCTTTCTCTTCTTTCCATCAAAAATAACAAGGTAGCGGCTCATGTCTTGTCAAAATGAGCTTCACATGCTACACGTACTGAGTGGCAGGCAGGTAGTTAGGCAAAAGACCATGCAGATGAGTAAAAGAAGGGAAAATTGCCTCATTTCTTCAACTTTGCTACTTACTATGAAGATTGAAGGAACAGGTGCTGTTAGAAATACGAGAAAGGGAAGGAGCAACAGCTTGGCTGGATTACAGTCTTGAACCCTAGACACCCAGTTTGTCATTTTAATTCTGATAACCAGGATTGCCAGCTCTTCCTCAGTCACGTAACACTTGGCAGTGAGACGGAGAGGGAGGCAGTGATAAATTCCAGCATATTTCCTGCTTCCTAGATGTCTCTAGCTCTTCAGATAATGCTGTGAAGTTTGTAAAGGAGATGGGTTAAACCTTAAAGTAGATGGGTAAAAATGGAAATCTTAAATACTTTTTTATTTTTTAAAAATATGATTTTTAAATCACTTTTGTGATTAGGATTTTTAGTATCTGAAAGTCGCAATATTGACTGTTAAAGTTAAACTCAAATTTTGGCAGAAGGCAACTGGTTCCATCTGAAATAATAAACATTGTACCAGATACAACAAAACTTTTATAAATGTGTCCTTTGTTTAGGAAATGTATTCTGATACAACTTCCTGCTATTGAAATCAGTACCAATATGAAGAGTCTTGTCTGGAGTTTGCAAGGTTTTAGAATTCCCTTAAAAAGAAGGCTGAATTGCCCTCTGGGGAATGAAACTGCAATTTATCCTCTCGAGCTGCAGTTCCAGAAGTAGAAAACTGTTACTGAGATTTTATTATAATTCAGTGTTAACACCGGCTGCCTTTGGCCACTTTGAGGTCATTTTCTTTTAAGATTCTTGACTTTTGCTTGGTAACATTAGGTAGAAACAGCTCTCTTCTTGTCTATTATGACTTCCTTGTATCAGGGGACGAATAGGTCAAGTCTTTCTAATTTGAAGTTTCTATTTGAAGAATGACAAAAAGAATAAGCACCTGATACAGAGACAGTGCTTTACTAATCTCAGCCTTTCAGATTTTATCGGCCGTACTTAAAATCAACATTCATATGGAGAATTAGCCTGTGTTTGTTTAATTCCCCCCCCCTCCCCCTCCACTGTAGTTTAACCAGGACACCACAAAACTGACATAGAAAAGTTTTTAAAATCTAAAGATAAAAAGCATAAGATATTGGGAATCTTTGGAAGGTGCTTTGCTTTGAGAAGTGTAACACAAACTTTATATGAAGGCTCATGAACGAGTATCTCTTCCATCTTAGTGGAGAAAGTATTCAGATGTTCCACGTTAATCAAAAAACCTAGACTGACTTTTTTGCAGGGTGGTTGTTGGAGGGGGTGTGGGCATAACTATGTATTGCTTACCTCCCTCCTGAGATGTGGCACTCACAACCCGTAGCAAGACTTTACCTGCAGCCTTGTGATCCACAATAACCTCCAAAGGTTTTCCAGTAGAACATTTGCATAGAAAGTTGTTGCCCATGTCTTTATGCAGTTGATTTGTTTGTGTTTATGTGCATTCATTGTTGTTCTGTTGTCCCCGCTGAATGTAACTCTATTGCTTTTAGAACTTTCTACAAATGTATTAAGAAAGTTTTGGATTCCAAGCCTTACCTCTACAATACTGGAACTCTACCTTGTTTGGGATTCTATGTGTTTTAAATTCATATGCTGTCTATTGCATCATCCAGATTATTGTGATTTACACGGCATTGAATACAAGACCACTCTGCCAGTCAACAGCTAACAATTCTCTGCAGTACTTTATTCCAGCTTTAAGTATTGCTTAAAGTTCAACTGAGAGTATTTTCACCTAGACAATAATTTCTTGATTTGCTTCTCTCCTACGTGAACCAGTGTCTAATGGGGTCAAAATATGACAGTCACTATTTCTCCTTTATTTGCCTTGTTTCTAGACGGAAATTAGATTGGCTCGACCCAATGTTAGTTGTTAACCCATTCAAGCAATTGCAGACTTATACGCTATATGTATTTTTGTAGAAAAATTACTGGTTTGGTACACTGTTCTATGATGGGTAACGAGAAGACTAATAAGATATAAAAGGATTCTTTAAGAAAAACAGATTCCATATACCATACATAGCATCAATAAGACCCAAAGATCAAACAAGGTGGACCGTGTCTGATCAAACTAGAGGGAAGTCAAAGATATTTATTAAAAATATAAAACACCTGGATCATTTTCTTTGATTCTATTGAAATATTCTTTAGAATAGTTAATGAGATCTAGCAAGAATTGGAAAGAAGGTACTTTCAAGAAGTTCAGTGGAGGTTTTTCAAAATCACATAATATATGGAAGTTGCAAATATAAATTGTGGTGAAACAATCCCATATTTATGTAAGTGGATTCAGTAGCCAAGATTGCACTGTAGAAGTGTTTTGACATAGCATGATGTGAAAGGGGGAGAGCCCTAGATGCGTATGTTCTGATTCTTATGTTTATATGGTTTATTAATTCTAGAATAAAATAATATAAAGTACAGCGGAACAAATGCACAGAAAAAAGCAGGACAGCCAGTCAATCCTGGCGAACACAGCAAGTTAAGATGGCGTGATAGTACAACTGCAGTACCTTACCACAGAAAAGCTTAAGCATCAACAGGTTTTAAAAAAGACTTTAAAGTAGAACCATTTCTGTCAGATCACAAACCAGGTAGTGTTTTTCTGCATTCCAGCGGAAATGAACTGCTTAAAGAAAAAAAAAGCTTTTATTAAAGGGGTGGGGGGTGGGGGGAAGGAAGTACTCTAGGTCTTGTCATTGTTGAGAAAAATGAAATGTAACCTTACTTCAAAGTAAGGCCTGAGAAATCAGGATTACAAAATGAAACTCCAAGAAATTGGCATAAAAATCAAGATGGTGCTCAACCTACTAGTCTTTGAATGTATAGGGAGTTATAATACTGAAATGTACTACTTAACCTAAATATATTGTGTTAGGTTAGAGGTGCAAAGACAGACCAGAGCACAGAGAGCCATATAGCAAACAGATGATATGTACAGAATAACTAAAGACAAGGTAATGTAGTATTGATCACTAAAAAGGTTGTCCAATAAATCTAACTCAATCTTTCTTAAAGTAAAAGCACAAATATTAAGGGGAATAAAAATCAAGTGTATAAGGGTAACAGACCAAGAAGCAATAAGCAGCATGAGCTGATGATGGAGGAAAAATCATGTCAGATAAACTTGATTAATATTTCGGAGATTGAATTACAGATGGCTGCAATGGAACAGATGTAATTTTTATGGCTGTCAGAGCCTGCTCCTATTTATACAGATGAAAATCCTGACTGACTCTCTTGACATCTATTGAGTTTTTGCGAATTGAACTCAGAGGACAGGGAACACATCCCTAGCGTTCACTGAAACAACATTTTCATTGTAAATATTCATTCAAACGTGGCTATGCATATTAGCATAGTCAGGTAAATTTATGCATTATGATAATGAGGATAAATTTATAGATCTGTGATTGCGGGGGAAGTAGGAAATAAGCTGTGGATAACAATAACGTAAGCTTGTTTTGACTTGAAAACAACATGGTCTAAATGAGAAGTTCCTAAAAGTGTGTTTACTGAGAGGATATGGTGAGCTTGAGAAGCTTGTGCCACATGTTTTATGGTCTGGGATGTGGTATGAGGGTATGCCAGGAGTGATGGAGAATGAAAACCATGGTGGGGTAATGCCAGAGGATTGCAAAGGCTGGAAGGAGACAAACCTGTAACCTCATTCATCCTGCAGGGAGTGGTCCTTAGGAGTGCTCTTCCTTCAAAGTACTCCCAAATTTTGAAGGGCACTAGCTGGAACGCCCCAGAACAGAGCCGTGGGATGAGACTGGGAACAGCTCTCAGTCTTGCTTCCAGCACTTGCCTGTTCAGCAACAGAGATGCATCCTGAATCACAGGGTAATCCAAGACGATTTACTGAATGAACCTGTGCTGTTCTCACAGTTCCAAAATGTGTTTCCTTTTTGCAGTGGGAATTAAGATCCCCTAGGCAATGTCTAAACTGCTGATAAAGTACGTACTCAGATTATGAAGGATATTAAGGTGTGAGGTAGTGACAGGACAGTAATATTGCAGAAACTGATCTGATTGAAGTTGAACTATGGGTAAAAAAAAATAAAATTACTTTATATTAAAGTTATTTTTTTAATGTTAAGGAAGATTAGGATTATTTTGAAACCGGTTTTGATAATGCTGGATTTCAAATTCCCTGTAGCAGATTCCAGTGGAATGTGTGAGGGAACCATCAGTGTATAAACACAGGTCTTGAAGTAACATTATGGCTCACTGACTCCCATGTTACTGCTGCCAGCCATGGCATACAGTTCTCTCTATAAAATGGAAACACAAGTGCTGATAAACTTCAAAGTTATGAAGTTAGTACAAAGGGATGGAATAATTGGAATTTAATAGTGTCTACAGCATAGGGATATTTTTAAGTATACTCAAAGCACAGTGCGCCAAATACTGAGGAACAGACATTAGGACAGGAGAGCACATAGTTGTTGCTATATAGCCGGAAGGAATTATTTGATTGCTATATTACTGCTCACCCTGAGAATATAGCTAATTTGATGTTTGCGCATCAAGAGGTAATATTTTGGTACAAAAGCAATTAAAGTGGCAGGAAACTTTTTCTTAGTCATCTCAGTTCTACTCTAGGTGTCTTTTTCTCAGTCGGGCACCCGAATTTTCACAACATAGAGTGATTAGTGAAGCAAAGTTGCAACACAGGAACTCTTTAACTCGGAGGACTATGCAGTCTTTGTTCCTGGCTGCTGGATACTTAGGATAAGTACTGAGCATACAGACCTTCGGAAACGCCAGCTCTGAGAAGAAACAAACCTATGCTGTGGGTGAAGCAAATGGAGGGCTAATGAGGCTTTTGTCAGATGCCTTTCTCTGCTTGTTGTGTAGCTCCCTTTCTCTAGCTTGCTATTTAGCCTACAAGCCTCAGGGAAACAGATTGCCTCGATCTAAGTTTTTAGAGCGCCTTGCTGAGCATGGGAGCCTTACATCGTAGAGTATTTGCTTTATTGATCACTCAAATATAGCAGGGGTTGCCTTCTGTGCAGCTTTGCTTTTCCTTCCTGGTCTCCAGCACTAGCACAAGCCTAAGCAGAGAAAGGGTGAGGTTTTTTTCCTAGAGGACAGGGAATCCTAAAGAAAAACTCCCCTGGGCACGCAGCGATAGCAATGTCTCTCTAAGCCACACGGGACCACACCATGTCTCATCCACGTGCTTTCTAGCTGCATGGGGCAGTGAATGCAGTAAAAAAACCTACACATAGCACGTGCAGGAGCTCAAAATTTTCATCCCTGGTGAAGAAAAGCACTTAATGAACTCAGTGGGAGCAAACAAAGACGAGGAGGGTACGGCGTTCTCCAGTGGCCAGGCTGAGAGGCAGCGAGAATAAATGCCGCCTCCGCACTGGGCTCTGGCAATGGAATTGTTTCTGTGCCCGGCCCCTGCTTTCAGGACACTAGCTGATGAGCAGGTATAGGACTTCGTGCATTTACTCCTCCTTTGTTCTTCTCTAGCTCAGCTCCTCCTTTCCTTTGTCCCATATGAAGGGCACCCGTAACAAAGGCTCTGCTGCCTATCACTGCAATCCCGGGGCAAGTACCTTTAAACCTTGCCATCTTCCTTTTCCCCCCGAGAGTAAAAGTTAAAGTATTTTTCAGTGCTAAAAATAGGCAGAGTAGAATTGTTCAGGGAGTTCACGTGTAGCCTGGATGTACACGGCTTCCTCCAGCTGACGTGGCTGCTGACAGTCTGACTCAGTGCTATTCCTTGATAGGTTTCTCCACCGCTATTATGTCTTTCATGAGTGAGTCCTTAAATGTCCTTTAAAATGAACGATATGGTTTTGTCATTGTTTGACCAGTCAGAAGATAAGAAGACGAGATGGTTTATCACAGCGAACATTTATTTCCAGGGACTTTTACTGTAAGAAACTGCCTCTGTGACTGTAGCTCTGACAAGTGCTTACAGGAAAAAAAGGACATCTGTTCAGGGCTTCCATGAAGTGACAGTAATACCAGCTTAACGGACAAAACTTCCAACAGGAGACTATTAAGCTTTCCTGAATAAATTAATGTTATGCAGTTTTAATGGAGGTCAGAAATAAATGTGAGAATTACATAGAATATAAAAAATAGGTATTCTGTGGAGCTTTACTTGATACAAAATTCTTTCTTTCAGATGATTGCATACAAGTAAACTGTATTTTTCAAGTTAGCTTTAATGATCTATATCAACTGCACTATATTGCAGAAGGAGAGCTTTTAAAGTATGACTTTAGCTGATGCGTAAGGGTATCGGCCATTGGCTCTGTGAGATGAATACATTCAGCTGGGTCAAGCAATCACCATGAAAACCAGGGCTGAGAAGAGTTAGTTGGGGCCAAATGGTTTAAGGACTTGTTCCCTATCATCCCATTCTAAATTAACCTTGGATTGCACCTGTACTGGCTGGTTGTGCTCACTAAAGCATCTGCAGGTCGGGATTGGCAGAGTGTGTTTAATTCCTGCCCCGAACTCATGCCGGGTAAAATCAAGACTGCACCTGGAGGGAATGGCAACGGGTATAAAGGATCTGGCTGCTCTAGTCTTGTGTTTGTTGAGGCAGGTATCGGGTTGTTTTTTTCTTCTTCTTCACTCTGGAGCAATGCTTATTAATTTAAGTTCCCCTTTTTACTGCTGTATCATGCCAGAACTTCAATTTGTTGTGGCAGCTTCAATGTACTGGTGAGTACTTATTTTTTAAATATTTTAATGACCATTGAGCACTTGTCATCTCTTTGGAATCTCACTGCAGGTGAATTTCAATAGGCTTGGAAATGTTCCACAAAATCTGGGCTTGTGCCTCTTTGACTTGACCCTGTTGTAATCTTCTTCATGTAGACACTCTGTAGGCTACCTGATGTATTGTATACCAGGTAATTTAAGGAACACATTATTTTAGCTATATGCATATGTGTAAATGCGTTATTGTTTCTTGTAAAAAAAAATTGCTAGAAAACATAAGGTTTTTCTTAACTTAGTGAATGATTCTGAAGTCAGTTCCCATAGAGGCAAAGGAAAGTTAGTCTACTTGGCCCTGAACAAAAGATCTCTGTTTAGGTGGTTTATGTGGTATTATTACTGTAGCTAATCATATCCCTGGGCTCTCAATTTCAAAAATTAACGCTTATGTCACTTTAAGTAGTTGCCATGGTAATCCTCACAGCATGAGCCTCTTCAGTGAAGACCTTATGGCAGATAACTTAAATTATGTCTATTATTTCCCCGAACACATCGGGCACTAGAGTGAAAGGGGTTTTGTGTGCCTTTAAAACACTTGCACAAGAATTACTACTTGCTTGTTCTAGCATGTTTCCTAACCTTACTTCTTCAAATCAGATAAATGAATGGAGATTCTAATAGTGTGCGTTTATTTGAGAAAAACAATACAATGAATTGGAGAAATCTCTTGGCTCTTAGTACCCTTAAATATTTTCAGATGAACCTCTTTTTTTTAAAAAATCTCCTGTATGCTGAGCTTTTAGGAATACGAATGTGGCAGACGTTACTGGCATTTGAATGCTTTCGATTGTTCTGCTGTAGGGTCTGCTCTGAGCAGGTGTAAGCTTTGCTAGGGCAGGGTCAAATCTAAAAAAAATAGAAAATATGGATGGTCTTTCAGTTTCAAATTATAACCCTCTTTTGTTTAGTTTATTAACAAGCTAATTTTACAGATTGCTTTGGACTAGATTTAATTCTTAGTTGAATTCCAAAATAATGAGAAAGAATATTAGTGAACTGAGATAGGGGGTTTCTTTTGAGATATTCTTATTGATCTCCAGTGCTGTCTTCTCCATGTATCTAGATGTTAACGCTGACATCTGGAATCTGTTCCTTTTCAACAGAATGCAGCTAATAACATCTGTTTTTTTAGCATTTCTGTGAAGACTAACTGAGCTGTAATAAGGGTGTTAAAGCACCAAATGTTTTTTCTTTTATCTTGAATAAGATGCACTGTTAGAGTGAAGTTGTAACCTGCAGATTAGAAGTGTCATGTTGGAGTGTACCTTGTGTTAGGCAGCCTTCATGTGCTGATGCAGTTCCATCGTTGTGTCAGGCTTTAGCTATAATGCCTCTGTAGACAGAGAGCTAAATTGTCCTCTGTTGCAGCGCTGTGAGATCAGGGTACTTCCATTAGCTACATATTTACACAAATACAGCTGAGAATAGCATTTCTCCCAGTATAGATACATGAAGAAATTAATAAAATGTGTTCAATACAAAATATTAAGAAATAATTATGGAAAATAACAGTTTAATGAAAAAATACACAGGCTGTATAAAATAATCAGTAACACAGGTTTCCAAAATACTTTCTACAATTTCTACGTGTCTTATTTTTAAGCAAGGCAAATATTAGTACCTTTCACAAAGAGTATTTTGATTAGTCCTGCAGGGAAAGGGACTTGAGGATGACTGTTCACGTGATCATACAAACTGTATTTATCTCTGTCCAGCTCCCACTGCAGTGATGCTGATGTCATGGAAATAGCATCTGGGACTAACTTGGTGCCAGCTGTAGCAAAGGCCGGTCTCAAATAGGAGTGGAGGTAGCACTAATGGTGGGTTAAAGCACACAGATCGGCAAGAATAGAAAAGTTTGCTTTGCCATTTAACAGCTCCCCCCCAGTAGATAAAAGGAGTACTTCATTCTCCTGAGCTTTCAGTCTGTCTCTCCATTCACTATACTCCTTTTAAAATTGAGTCTGTTTAGCTTCCCCTGCCAGACGCTCTGGCACAGTTCCTCAGGCACTTAAATATCATTGTGGATTTGGGCTTCCGAGCCTACATCTTATTTCCCTCTGAGGGGGAGGAAGTTTTGCAAGTAGACTTAATTTTGCTATAGAGGAAATAAATGCCATGAAACCTTTCTATTAGATTAAAACCCATAATAAAAAAACACCTTTGGCCCTCCATGAGGAGTGTGTGTGAGCTGCACAGCCCCACTGCCTGGGATGCTGTGGGAAAGCTGGGTTAGGTGGAGCATTTAGTGTAGTCAGCTTCCAGTGATAGCGCTTCCCTCTTGTACGATCTGCTTTTTCTGTCCTCCAGCAGCAGTAAGTATGGAGTGGATCCAACCTTCGGAGAGCACAGATGTAGCCGCTCCATAAAAGCGTCTGAAACATCCTGTGTCTGACATAAATAAAAATGACCTTTAGTATCAATCTCTGTCTCTGTGACGGCCAATAATGGGCTAGTTGTGTTACAAAACGCCAAGCACACACGGTATGCTTGGCACAAATTGCACCAGTATGGGCAAGATACAACTAATTACTGCATAAAAATACTCATAAGGCATATCTAGGTGTGTTGGTGTACCTATGTGTGTGTGTATATATATAAAATAAAAAAACCTCCATGCAATGGTATTTTGGGGGATGCAGAATACAGCAAAGCAACATTTGCATTATTGTAGTGTACCAGCCTGATTCTCCTAACGTGCTGGCATAAATCAGGGCAGCTAGATCTAAAATGGCAAAGATGTAAGTGGCGGCAAATTGCTTGCAGTGAAGAATTGGGTGTAAATTGCCTACCTTATGTCCAAAAGATGGAAGAAATAGCTTTAGACAACTGAACATTATCATCCATATTGGAAACAGAAGCCAGAGTTGGTTAATTTTCATTTTAAACTCTAAGTCTAATGAGATAAGGCAATCTGATTCCTGATTCCAGTGCTGTCATACAGTTTCCTCTCTTGGTTTAAAAGTAAAGCTAATCTAGTAGTTTTTGGTGGCTAAAAAAAATTTAATAAATTCTTGTCTTTCTGCGAAGTTTTTACTCGGTTTCTTTCGGTGTTTACCATTTTCCTCCTGAAGAGAATAACAAGATATTGCCTAATGAGAGGACCTGCACATTGCATGTTTATTTGCCACGCAGTAATAAAGCATATAGGGTTTGAACCATGTGGGTTGTTAATCGCCAATATCAGGAAGCAATCAGTAACTGTTAACATTTTTCTCAGGTTGTCATAAACAAAGCTGATCTATTTGTGGTTCGACAATCTGCTGATGATTTTTTTTTCCCAAGTCAAAATGTGTTGTTCACCTTCATTTTGTAATGTATGCCAAGATGCTATAGACAGCTCAGATCACAAATGTGTTCAGGCAAATAATTGCCACCGCAACAATGGTTTTGTAACGATATGTGCTTTCTGTCAGTACTTGCTTTCATTTTATAGAGTAATATTTTTCTGTAACTGCATTTGGGGAGTAGGAATTATCCTCTAGCTCACTAGCAATACTGTGGTGCTTTGTGCATGGTTCAGTTGACCTCGCTGCGATAGCACAGAGCTGTGCCAAGAGGGGGTGGAAACGCCCCTGACGGCAGAGCCTGCGACTGGGATGTTCCTGCAGGACAGCAGAGGTTTGGGTTTGACTTCCCGCTCCTATGCGGAGATGGGAGCTGCCCCTGTGGCTTCTGCTTCTTGTGAGACCGCTCTTTTCCTGGGACTGTCGGGTAAAATGAGGTGTTAGATCTCTGGCTGTGATTTGCAAGAAGAGAATGAGCTTTGCTCAGCTCTTGCAAGAAGTAAAGCACAGGGCCCTGTGGCTCCTCAGTGGAGGCGGCTCTCTGCGGTACCCCGAGAGCGGAGCGTGGCATTGAAATAGCCCTCCAGGCATTTCCTTGTGGTTCAGCCCTGGACAGCTGTGTGGTGTGTGTGTGTGTGTGTGCAATTCTCTGCTCAGCACAGCAGTTATTATGGAGCCCATTTGGAGATGCCCAAATCTGCCTTCTACATGGAGTCCAGATGCTGCCCTGGGGTTTTTGGAGGAAGAGAGAGATACTAAAAAGCAAGGTAAGGTGCAATGACTGTATTTCAGCACCAAACCCCAGTCGTGTTTGGAAATTGTATTCCGAAGCTTTCAAGCGTCAGTTCTACGCATTGGCACGTGTTTAGTTGCTGTACTCAATTGGATTGTCTAAGTTATTTTCCAACCATAAAGCATACGGTTTGAACTTATGGGCAACTTAGCATATAGGAGAGTTTGTCTGCTATGAGTGAAGTACAAGCTTCATCGCCTACGTGCTTCAGTATTGCTGTCTAAGCAAATTAGTTTCCTTCAAGGGGAAAAACATTAAAACATCTTTAAATAATATTTTTGCTATAGCTGCACAGCACTGCAGAAGTCCTATTTTTCTCTGACATAATAAAGATGTACCCAAATTCCTCACTGAAGTTCCCAATGTGCTTATGCTTACTTTACTTTGTCATATCCACGACATCTTTCATAGTGGCTTGTGAGGTTATATAATGTAGTGGTTTTAGAACCCAAATAATTTTGCTCCAATTTCAGTGTAATTTATCTCCCAAACCCGGGACGTAATCTTTTATTTAGCTATGTAATGGCTGTGTACACGCACCCATTTAGCAATTCTGAAAATGCAAAGCAGTGTTCAAATCTTTCGGCACGTTGTTCTGGTGCAACTTAGAATAAATTAATAGGCCAAAGAACTTGGAGGTGTATTCAACCTAGAGTAACAGCAATTGAGAAAGAATTGTTGTATGATTTGTAGACCGCAAATGGGAGAAGGGAAGGGAATCTGATGGATGCATTGGGATTGATTTGCCTAATGACTTTGCTATTTCAGGGCTTGTTTCTGGAAAGGTGCTGAATACAAAATGACTCTGTGTGTGTGTGTGTATCCCTAGCTTTCAAGCTCCAATCAAAATTCCAGTAGCATTAAAAGGGAGAGTTTTTATGCCCTTCCACACTTTCTGGACAATCACTGAAAATACTGCTGACTGGATCCAGCATAAGGTCTTTCTGTACCGGATAGTGCTAGGACCTGTAGGTCAGATATTTACTCTGAGCTGCAGGGCAGAGACTAACTTTGCCTTCTTCATTATTATTTTAAAATCAACAATTATTCTGCATACTTTGATGTTGGAGAGTCGCTCTACAAGTACTTGTGTACTCAATCAGAAGCAGACCAGGAGGTGATGACCTTCATTAGCCTGAAACATTCATTCGAGTGCACTCTGGATTATTAACTGAAAACAAAATAAATAAAAAGAAACCCCAAAGCCCTGACAAATCTGCATTATGAGCACAAGCTGTTTTTGTAGGAATTTGTTGAATAGTTTAAGTAATTTTTCTGCCTTTCGTTATATGCAATGATGGTGGGAGGGTTGCTTTCTGTACATCTGTTCTATAAAACAAATGTGACTGGAGAGCTGAAATCGGAGTACAACGAATGTTTTTAACAACGGAATGAAAGCATTTATTATCTGCATGCAACAAGATAAGATTGGTATACAGGTGTGAATAAATGCTCCGTGGGTTTGAGGAAAGAGTTTACTATAACACACCTGACTTTACCAGTTCACTGATCCACCTAGTCTAGTATTCTGCCCCTGGTAGTGTTTGTTACTTCAAAGGAACAAGCAAGATCTAAAAATAAAGCAAGCATGGAGGAAGAAGAGTTCCTCTCTTGACTTTTACAAGCTGTCAGTTTATGCATTGCAAGATGAAATGTAGCTAGTGTTAGATCATTATATTGCCTTAACTGTTCTGTGTTGTTTTAAAAAAATAATTGGACAATCTTGAGTTCGGCTGTTGATCTGTGATATGTTTACTACATGATCTCTGAGGGTCATCATTTTCCTCTTGTAGTTCTCATGGAACTACAAATGTGTTTTGCATAAAGTTGCTTTTTATAGGTCTTATTTCTATATTATAGAAACAGCTGCTGAAGACTTAAGCTTTATTTACTGTACCAGGATTATTTCTTTTAAGTATTATTTTTTTTTTAAGTATTACGATTACTTCAGTCAATATTAGTTGTTTTGAACTGGTGCTAATGTATAATGTAACCTTGCTAATCAACATATTCTTGTTACTGTCTCAAATTTTAACCCTTAAAAAGGAGGAATATAGTGAGATACTATCAATTTGTTTCCATAATTCAAGTAAGTCAGCATAGCTCAAAATAAGAAGTTAAGTACCCTATCAGGTCAGAACTAGCCTAGTGGCAATAGGAACACTAAATAATTTAAATACTTTTGATCTATATTGCTAATTTACATGAACTGAAAGACTGACTGTAAGATGTAAGTTCCTTGCTCAATTTGAAGTACTATAATAATGCCTATATCACTCATTATACCATTTAAATGCCATAATAATAGAAGTCAAAATATATCAATAGCTAAAAAGGAGTGTTTTATCTTTCTGTTCACAAAACTTACCAGTTTTCTCATTGGGATTAAACATTTTAAAGGCATTGAACAATGAAAGCCTCTCTTGATGCTTTATTCAACAGCTAGCAGGATTGGGCTGCATCATCTTTTCCCATTTGAAGTGAAGGGGAAAGCTCCTGCTGACTTCCAGGATAGATGAGGTTCAGGCTTGGAATAACACTCTGGATGCTTGTAGGTAGACTCAAATTCCTTTGTGGGTATTTCTAATCTTTCAAGTCAGCTCTGGCTTGTGATTCCAAACAATCCTGCATGTATTTAAGGTAATAATTCATTTATGAAGCATGGTGCAAGTATGGCTTCTAGCCTGCGTAGGCTTTATTGCAATACTGTTTAGAATATATTTTTATAAAGGCTTTGCTTTTGACTCTTGGAGAAACAGCGAGCAACAGATGGACTGTCTGTGCAGGACTCTAATAAAGAGGTTAGCACAGTCCTGCCAAAATGTAATAAGTTTATTAAGTTAGAGGTGACACGATATTGGTATGATTCAGATGGAAAACGGGTGCCCAAATCAGGGTGCAGGTGCACCTCGTACAGAAAGAACTGTAACGAAAAAGTCTTGTATGTGCTTAGGACATGGTTTTGTGCTGGTGCGCTGTCACGGACATGCACGAACAAGCACATTGTCAACAGGAGCGCATTAGGCTACTTCGCAGGCTACATGCCGAACTAAGCCTCTGCCACTGACCTGAGTCTGACATCCTTTATGAGGCAAGATTAGCACTGGAGTCCCCAGGCTCCCCCAACAGCTCTAGTGCCAAAGTATCTACTGAGCTGACCACACATACACTGACACGGTGCCTAACAGCTAAAAGGACTCCAGGAACCAAACTTGCATCTGGCCAACTTCCTCATAGGCAGAGGAGCATGGGTGCATCTAATTGTAAAAGTACCTTTGTTGGGACAGTTTACTCTCTCTATATATATATAATATGGAGGAAGAATAAAGCACCTGAAAAATATTCACTGACTGGTAAGAGCCCCCTGGAACTATTTGAAGACTTGGAAAAAGAGAAGTTGCTGGTTTCTATATCACAGTGGTTAAACACCTTGGAAGGAGTAAATGACAAGTTCTCTCTGTGCTTTCATTTGTCCTCTGGCTATCAAATAATTATTGAATTGGGGGCAGGGCAGCAGGGGGAGAAACAGAACAACTGAAATAATTCTCAAGAGATACTAAATGCAAAATTCTCTTCTCCCTGTACTTGGTATGTAGGCCTTTTTATAAGCCTTCGCATGCTGGTTTGATCCTAATTCTTAAGGCATACTTATGGGACCTAATCTTTAGATCACAGCAGCTCCTCAAAATAAGTTAACTGACCACCTCTTCAGCCCTGGTTTCTGAGCATAGGCAGTGGCAGAACCACAGGTGACAGAGCTATGGCTTAATGCTCCTGGTCTGGTTCTTGCTCTGATTTGAGGTAGTTGGCATGGGACTTGTGCTTGAATACCTGAATTCTACCCAATTTGTCATAAAAGAACTTCAGCACAAATATAGTTTGAGTGGAGCCTTTATTTTAAATCCTTAAGTCTAAAGCTGGGACATATCTAATACAGAGGTGCCTTAATTTTTTTGCTGAAATTTCCATGGCTCACAGTGCCTCTGGATGGGTAAAGAGCTGTTGGTTATTCTGGATGTTGTTCTATGCGTTGCTGTGTTTTATCCACTTATCACTCAGAGTGAAATACAGAAACACTTCTGTGATATGAAGTAAATCCACGGGTAGCACTGCAGTGGTTACCCTCTAAATGGTGGACTAAAAATATAACACTTTGGTACCCTAGATCACTCAATGGTAGATGTTCACTCAAAGACAATTCAAAGACACTCAAAGGCAATTCTGTAGACGTGGAGATACACCAATACCAATGGTATTCGAATAAATTACTCCCTTGTTCAAAGGCAATGCTATAGCTCCTTTTCATGTGTGATGGCTCACCCAAAATAGCCTCAAGGAATGGGCTCAGTTTCTCAAATTAGGTCCCCTGTTATTAGGAGGATGTAGAAAAATTCTGCTGCATGCTTTACTAGAAAGCTAGTGAACTTGTATTTAAGTTATAGATTAAAGCCAAGCCATCTGAGTCCTTCTCAACTGAAGAATAAACACTTGAGAAAACCCACATATGACATCTCAGTTTAATGAGCTTTGTAGGTGAGAGACATGTTAAAGAAATATCTTCTGAACTTAATTAGATTAAAAAAAAATCAAGAAATGGTAACTTTTTGGTTCCTCAAACATGTAATTGATAATACCTGCAGACATTTAAGCAACTCGTTTTCTGATGTTAATAATGATAAGGACAATTAAAAACAAACAAAAAAACCCAAAACAATCAAACACCACCCCCCCCCCCCCCCCCCCCCCCCCCAAGAGTTGCTGGAATAAAAAGCAGGAAAAGATAATTTGACACTTGTTATTACTGCAAGAAACCTCATTGTTAAAAAAGAAGTAGCACTTAGTAGAAACTGATTATAATAATTTTTTTTGCACCCTCATACCCCAACACACTTAAGCTACTTTAACTTGAGATTTCTGCTGCACAGGAACATCCGTGACCTGGATGCTCCTGTGTTAGTCACACTGCTGTGCTTTGTTCTTGATAGTGTAGCGTACAAACAGCATCCGGCACGGTATGTGTGGCATGTTACTGTTAACTGTGATTGATACTCTACTGTTGGATTTGGTGAACTGGCAAGAAGTTACTTGAAGCAAGTACAGTGGTGATCTACATAATGCTTGATGTTGTTGCAGGTAGTGCTTCCCGCTTTACTAATGCACCTTCCTCTCTTGCACAAAGCTCTTGAGGTCCTTGAGCAGTGCAGCAGATTGTTTTGGTTTTTAAAGGCCCTTTTAGCCAAAGGTCTTACAAGATCTGTGAGGTATTGCCCATAGAGCCCCTTACTGTGGGCTGGGTAACTAACATTATGCCCAATTTATTATAAATGACAAAACTGAGACAAAGAAATTAAGACTGCTACCTAAGTAGGCATAGCAGCATCTGTCCTGTCGTCTTTTCTACGCCTCGTGGCAGAGACTTGCATTTGAAAAGCATTTAACTTATTCTAGGTAGTATCATATATAATATATATGTAACCCTGCTACTTGAATCCATTTTAATTTTCTCTCAGATAAGAACTATTGCTCTGTTTGTTTTGTAAAATATACTGATTGTAGATTTTGCTGAAACTACTTGGGGGGGTGGGGTGGTGTGTTTAATTGGGCACAGCCCTTTACTCTGCTTAATTTAGTGTAATCATTGTGTTAGACTCTTCAAATTTCCAGGCATTCTGACTAAAAGATCATTAAGATAAGACAAGTAGGTTAAAACTTAGTTATCATCAAAGTCAACTGGCACAGGAGCTAGGTATAAGGCTGCTTGCGTTTTGGATCCTGAGCAATGCAGAGTGCAACACATTCTTCTGCTCTCTTCCAGCAGTACCTGGAAAAATAGAAAGAGAGATGATCTGATGTGTACCCCACTCAAACCAACAACTAAAAAGACTGATGCTATTGCAACATAAGGGAAAACATACAGGTTCTGTTCTGATTACACTCGTTCTTTTTCCATATTGGTATATCTTGTGGTATGTCAGGGAATTACTCTTTGCCATCACTAATATAAGCCAAACATCATGACATGGTGTGGAAGAATATATATCTACTTATGGATGAACCAAGGGCGAAGGCATCTATTCTGATCTCAGTGACATGAGGACTGAAACAGAATCGCCTCAGTATGGATATTATTTTAATGAAATAAGTATCTATGAATTCAATAGTATTTTTTCTTGTCATCATCACTTTTGTATTAGCTGTTTCTGTGCCAGTTAGAGATGGCCAGAGATCAATTAGTGTGCAATAGTGACATGTACAACAAAAGGTGCCTGCTGTACAGATCTGATAAATGTCTTAATCCAATATGGACTGTGCTGGCAGGTCTCGGCACATGCATCATGCCCTGACTTTGAAAACAGACACTCATTGATTGGACTGCAGGACTTGGAATTAAAGTGATTTCACGTAAGTGGTGGAAGTAATAGTGAAGGGAGGAGGTGGCTACATGTTGGAATCACAGGTGCAGAGAACAGTTCTGTGCACAGCTGGATGGTTTCAGCTCTTTCGGCAAATGTTTTCAGTGCTGTACAAAAGTGCTGTCAGCACTACTATTTATTAGATTTTTTCCTGTAGGAAAGAAGGCCATTTTAAACATCTGCCTATAATCTGTTGTGTTGCATTGCCAGTGAATATACATTGTCCTTCATCTTCTTCATGGTGGGTACTTTATCAGCGTATGCCACTCTTCACAAGATGTGGAAAATACTTTGCCTTTCCATTCTCTCTATTTTCACCTTTTTTTTTTTTTTCCTTTATATATATCACGTGTGTCAGGATTGTGAAACAGCCATATGCATCCTACTCCAGGAAGAGAGCTGTGTTCTTACTCTGAACCCCAAATAATTCTGCACTGATTTTGATTAAGCCTGGTCTGAAGCTTAGAGGATCTGCTGTGATTGCCAATTGGTGTATTCGTGCTGCCTACCTTTATGCATGGTCTTTTGCATGCTGCTTTTTCTTGGTATTGCTTATCTTTAGAAGCTTTAATAGTAAGAGTTGAACTAGCGTGAATGTCTGGCTTTGTTTCTTCCTGAAGACACTTCTGCCCTGAGGAATAACGGAGGCTATTGCAAATCCTGCATTCACAGACACTGTGTTTCTGCACCAGCTGATGCCTAAACCGGTGTGGACCAAATAAACAGAATTTATCTTGTTGGAAGCCGGGAAAATAACCATTGAACTCACGTAGACTGGGCACGGACAAGCAGGCTGTCACCAGTGGAGAGAGTCAGGGTTTTACCATCCATAGTAACAGTTGACGTGCCCTCCTGAAGGGAAAGAACAGATAACCAGTTTTTAATTTTCCATATCCTGTCACTACCAGGAAGAAAACGGTGCAGGTAAGCACGGAAATCTTTCCTACTGCAAGAGCACTTCAAACCTGCTCTGTTTCATGAGGCCTAGCTAAATATTCAGCTGATCTTCCCTGTTTGACACTATTAGCATCGATTAAAAAAAACTATGCTTCACGGTTCATTGTTCCCCATCATAAAGCTGCAACCCATTGCCTGATTCTTGGGGGTACGCTGCTACCAATTTAACCTCGCACCCCACAAGTTGGTGCAGCTCTGGAAATTAGAGAGAACTTCTGGGTGTACTTCAAGCTCCTCTTCTACTTTTCTGATTCCTAATATCTTTTTAAGTCTTGAAAAGCAGTTCACAACCTATCAGGGAGCTGACAGAGATTTTTAATAGGTGTCCATCCACACTGGAGTGGTCTCATTATCCTGTCAAGCAGAGGAGCCAGGTTCTTGCCAGCAACAAGGTCTTGATTGCATAGGCTGCTGTAAGCTGCAGTGTAAACAAATGTCTTTCAAGATTATTATGGCTTTAATTAGTATTTGATAGGCCCTGTGAATTTCAACAGAACAGGAACTGATAGAAATATCTGCTTCCCAAGATAGCCTGACTTGAGTAAATGAAAAACTAGCTTTTCTCTGTTTTTTCCCTTAGGCTGCAAATGTTTCCTAGAAGCCAGTTGAATCAAGGGCATCTGGATTACCTACCACTGTGCTTTAGTATAAAAAAAGTACTCGGTTAGACATTTATTTTTTTTTTTTAGCTTATTCTACCTGATTCCAGTTTGACTTCTGTAGGAGGACCCATGCTTCAAGGCAGAAGTAATAGGTGGTGTTTTTTTTATCACTTGGAGGCATTCTGATGTATTTACAGGATATACCCTAGGCTATATTAAAATCCCCTCCGAGACCTGATGGAGGATGCCAGTATCTCTGTCATCAACATACAAGATGAGGAAAGAGAGACTATTTTTATGGTGGCAGTAGCTTACAGTTATTTTATAATGGTTTAGAGCTGAAGGGTGGTGCCTGATGATGATGAGAAGGAAGGAAATAATTTTAATTTCTGTTGCTGGTACTAGAAGGCTTTACTACTGTTCAGTCTAAACTGAAACATGAACTCATCAGTTAACAAGTGTGAATTGCCACGTACCAGCTGCCATATCCAGATATCTGAATTCTTTTTACTTTTCTCAGTTGTTCCTGGTCCATAAGCTATAACCTTAAAAAAAAAAAAAAAAAAAAAAAAAAAAAAAAAAAAAACCCAGAGAAAAGTTAACGGACTCATCCCAGTGACCAAAGTGTACATATTCATCATCCCACAGCATTAAAAACATTCTATTTTTACAAGGAAAATATTCATAGAAGATGACGTTATTTTTACAGACATTAAAATTCACATTACGTTTGGTATTCTCATATTGATTCCTACTGATAAAACGGGAACTGATCACACCTGCCACTCCTTATGCTCCTCTGCATCCTCACTTATCTATTCCTTCTGCCTCCTCCCACTCTCAGCTTTGCATCTATATCCTTCCTGCTTCTGTTCTTGGAACAGGCACTTCCTCCTCATGAACTCTGGGCCCTGTCAAGAGCCTGTTGAAGTAGAAAAGATTCTTCCATTAACATTAAAAAAGCTACAGAACGGACCTTATTTTTCTCATTATCTGCCCTTTCTGTGTTCTTTCTGACAGTCCCACACCCTGTCACTTTGCTGTCAAATGTATTGGATTCTTCAGAGTGTGAATCCAAGTAACCCAGGGAAAGAATATGTTTTGTAAACTATCATGCAAACAGCATAGATATCAAATGGTGACAGCTTCGTTTACACCCGAACTAGACTGTTTGACTAAAATGAGAAGTGCAATGCTTTAGCACAGTCCAGGCTCTCTGGTACTGTCCACTTTCCCTTGTTCCCACTTTATGTAGATTGAGGGGGAGGGAAAAAAGTGTATTTACACACCCAGATTAGACTTGGCACCAAGAATGCTGTTCAAACATATAGGGAAGCCAAACCACTTGTGAGTAGTACTTGCATCATGCTGGTGTTTCTGATTTGGGAAATACAGGGGGTTGGAGAGTGGAGAGAATGAGCTGTTTTAATCCTAAAGGGAGTGAATGGAAATAAGGTTCAGGTTGATTTGGCAAACAGAAGTATCTGAGCCAGGAAGCCCCTGTCAAATTCAGTGGATGAAGACGGGTGCTTCCGAAGGGCAGGCTAAGACTGAGTTGTTCTGTAGGGGTGCGTAATTTTCTCAGCTGACTACGCATTGTTCCCAGGCCTGGGTTCACTCAGCCTCAACAGCAGGCATCTACTACCTGTACCTTTTAAAAATATCCCTCTCTGAAAGAGAAATTAGGCCCCTCCTACCTCTGTTTCAAAGTTATCTCCAAACATACTCAAGGATTTCTTCTGTTTTATTTCACCACGATGATCACTTAACCAGCCTTGGAAGGAAAACGGCGCCATAACAGAAGTGGAATTTAGCGGGAAAGGTGTTTCTTTCAGGAGTTCATCTGTAGGGAAGGCAGAGGGCTATCAGTGACACTTGATCGTTGCAAACATTTCACTGTTTACAGATTGAAGGGTTCAATTTACAGATATTATCAAGTTAAAAGTCAGTTGTAACAGTAAACAGCTCTATGGTCATTATCAGGATCTCTTACTTGAGGTTGTAAGATGCATGTATTATTTGTGAATCTTTATGGAGTTGCTTCGTCGAAGCTGTTGTCAGTTACCTGGGGAGGAGTAACCCCATGCATCAGTACAGGTTGGGGGCTGACCTCCTGGAGAGCAGCTCTGTGGAAAGGGACCTGGGAGTCCTGGTGGACAACAGGATGACCAGGAGCCAGCAATGTGCCCTGGTGGCCAAGAAGGTGAATGGCATCCTGGGGTGCATCAAGAAGAGTGTGGCCCAGATCGAGGGCGGTCATCTTTCCCCTCTGCTCTGCCCTGGTGAGGCCACATCTGGAGTATTGTGTCCAGTTCTGGGCTCCCCAGTTCAAGAAGGACAGGGAACTGCTGGAGAGGGTCCAGCAAAGGGCTACAAAGATGCGTAGGGGATTAGAACATCTCTCTTATGAGGAAAGGCTGAGGGACTTGGGTCTTTTTAGTCTAGAGAAAAGAAGACTGAGGGAGGGTCTTAATGCTTATAAATGCTTAAAGGGAGGGTGCCAGGGGGATGGGAACAGTCTTTTTTCAGTGGTGCCCAGTGATAGGACAAGAGGTAACGGGCACAAACTTGAATATAGGAAGTTCCATCTGAACATGAGGAGAAACTTCTTTACTGTGAGGGTGGCAGAGCACTGGCACAGGCTGCCCGGAGAGGTGGTGGAGTCTCCCACTCTGGAGACATTCAAAACCCACCTGGATACCGTCCTGGGGAACCTGCTGTAGGTGACCCTGCTCGGGTGGGGGGGTTGGGCTAGATGATCTCCAGAGGTCCCTTCCAACCCTGACCATTCTGGGATTCTGTGAACTGTTGGGCATCCACGCTTGTTAAAAATGCATTCAAACAGTATGTAATAGACTACATTCTTCTTGCTGGCATATTTTTCATTCTCTTTCAGACCAGCTCTTGCACTGGTAAAATCTGATATACCATCTCTGAGCCTTTGCTGAGTCACGCCTTACATATCCCCATATAAGTGCAATTAGGCCCATAGAACCAGTTTTCACTTTCTCGTAGTTAGTACTGGCGCTTTTGTTTCTTCTCCCTTATTTGTTTTTTAAATACACTGACCACAGTGAAGCAACCAGGTTACCATAACCTCAAATTTGACAAATGCCTTTTTTTTTTTTTTTTTTTTTTTTTTTTTTTTTGTGGTGTTCCTGGAGTTGTAGCTGGATTTAATTTCCAGTAATTCTTTTTCATAACTGATTTGATTTACAATAGCTGGAGGATCAAATGCAGTTTTAGTGTAGCTGGTGAAATTCAAGACCTGTGCTGCGTGTCGCTGGTATGTGAAATTAGCTTTAGTTATTTACCAGCTCACAGTGAAGTGCAGAGACAGCGCAATTGCCTTGGTGATCCTAAGTAGTGTTTTCTGAGATGCCATGGGGAAACACCCATAAAGTAATTCTAGTAATAACGCCAACTAGATGTCAGAAAAACTCACTAGAAGGCTGTCTCCCAAATGCATTGAGGCAATTGCAGCCAAATCTTCGTCTCGGTACTAGTAAGAGAGTAGGTCTTTTTAAAGTATTAGTGTATTCATTACACAGTGTTCTTCTGTTTCTTTTCTAAAGCTGTGTTTCACTGCTCTGTGGTGTTTTGAATGTATCATTTCATTTTTTCACGGAAGTCCATTTTGTATGCAGTCTTTGAACAATATTTGAGAAGGTCGGTGCATCTAAAGGATAGCAGTGCACTGAATAAGCTACTGCTGCTTAAAGGGTCATAATAAGCACCGAGTATCCATCCATCTCCAGACAATCTGGCCGGGATGCTAACCCTTTTATCGTAGAAACAGGTTTGCCATTCAAATCTCTTGTCCGTTATATTAAATTAATGGAAGAAGTCAACATGTTTCTGCAAATTATTTGTCTCGGCGATGCCTCTTTCAGGAAATACTGAAAGCAATCTGAAGAAGTCTGCAGCAAAAGAAGGAATTTTTTGTTTGAAAGCTTTTTGCCTTCAAGCTTTTTTTTTTTTTTTTTTTTTAAAAAGCATCCTACATTTACATTAATTAACTCAAATACTTAACACGCTTTTATTGAAAAGCAAAATCCTCTGGAGAAATTAAGAAGCACCAGAAGGAAAAAGAAAATCTTTACATGAGATTTATTCTAATCTGGACCTGGAAACATTAACAAGATCTATTCTGAACAGTCCATATTTTATTGTTTGATAACACTAAAAAGCAGTGTTAAGGTCATTGATGATTTATTTTCACTTTGCAATATGTCTGATTTTTTCTTCTTTTTTCCTTAATTTTCACAGGTTTATCAAACTTACTTTGGAAGTAATTAGGATCACTTGTACACTTTGTCTTTCAATTATGGATATGCTCAACTATGCCTGTATTGGAAAGTTGTTTTTTGGCTAGGCTGAGATACAAAATAAAGTTCTAAAATATTATCATTTATATTCACACACAGCAGAGAAAAAGAAAAAATTAAGACATTTTATCAGAAGGTACTCTGCAATTAGTATTCCAATAGATTTTTAAATATTTTGTTTCATTAATAGTAATATGAAGATGATTGAGATTTTTCTCTGATCAGAATAAAACAGGTCACTCAAATTTTGAAAAGCCTTTTGGAATACAAGAAAGTTACCCATTTGTAGTAATTTCTACTAAAATGCATGTCCTCATTGAGGTAGTTTAAAAAAAAAAAAAAAAACACAACACAAAATAAACACCAAACCACAACAAAACAAACACACACCCCCTCACCCCCAAAATGATATATAGCACCCGATATATAGCAAAAAGCTGAGTCTCTGGGGTGGGCACTGTGATGTTTTAGGCAAGCAGAACTATGAATGCTCCCTGTGAGCTGTGGAAAATTTGGGGTAGTTCTTTGTGTTTTGACCAAGAAGCAACGCAAATCTAACCATGAAAAATAACTATAAACTTCTACGTTTGTAGCTTAACTTCTGTGACTTAGTCCCTGTAAACATAATTTTGCTAGTTTTCCTCTTTCTAGTGATTTCTGACTCCAGCTGTCCTGATCAACAGGGACAATGTGCATCGGACAACAGTAAACAGTGACCTATGCATACTTGGGGCCAGCGTAAGGCATCATATGTCCTACGCTTACTATGGAGCACTGTCCTCTCTTGCATGTGATGTACAGGCACTTTCTAACAGTTTCATTTACCTCCAAGTAAAGATGGACTTTTATTTAGACGTTAAGTTCTTCAGGACAAGAGCTGTCTTCTGACGCTTGTCCTGTCAGCGGGCCCTCATCTGTGATGGGGTTTTAGCTCATTACGAATTCTGATGTTAATGACACTTGCCCAGTGATAGCGTAACAACCTGTGAAAACTGAGTCTGGACAAAAAGAACCTTTAGTGTGATCCAGTGCGATGACTGATATCCCTGCTCATTGCAGGGGGGCTTGGACTTTTAAAGGTCCCTTTAAAGGTCCCTTCCAACACAAACTATTCTATGATTTGATTACCTGTTACTGCAGAACAAGTAAGAGAGCACTGTGATGATGAAGCACATGACACGTGTCTGACATTATTAATAACCCACTTGACGGAGTCCTCACTTAACCCTGATAGTTATCCCTTGCGTGATGCTGAAAGCTGCAGGTGCCCTAGCACTTGTGAACTTGAGCTAAGGAGCTACAACGAGTGGGATCCGATATTTTGTGATGCCAGGTGTATCAGAGTTGAAGCCTGGTGCTTCCAAAGGAACTGATCGTTCCTTATCAGGCTAACGGTTTATATTTGGACGTTGTTGCATATATTTCTGCTTAGCCTGTACATTAGCTTTCAACAATATCTCAGGAACTGTGAGTCGGTGTGCTTCTGGTGTTCTTATTATGCTCTAGTAATACTGTGAGACAAGGAGACAACGTTTAATGATTAAAGTGTACAAACATGCCAGCAAAATGCAAGAAGATGGCAATTCTAAGCTAGTCAGCTAAAAGTCTTGTGTATTTATCTCCAAGTGATGTATTACTAAGTGGAACTTCAAATCTAATATTTTCTTACATGTTCAGGAGAGCCATTTAAATAGTTCAACAGTAAAGTCCATTTTTGTAGATCATTACTATTAAATATTCATATCAAAGTAATGTGTTCTTTATGGGTTTTATAGCTCTTTTCGGCTTTAAATTAGAATGTGATGATATTACGTTAAGCTGAAAAATACGTCATGTTTACCGAATGAGCTTGTAAATATTTTAAAAAGGAAATTACAGGTTTTAGAGGAAGTTGATTGAAGCTAAATAATAGAGACCGTACCGCGACTGAGAATACGAAGCTGTGCAAAAAATGGAGAGAACAGCTTGCAAGAGAACAGCCAGTGAACATACTAGTAGTTACAGCCTCAACAGAGACCATCTAAGGAAGAGTTTGAACTTGCTGGGAGCACCGTGCTTCTGGTAGCAATAAAGAGGACAGGTAAAAGAGGACTGCCACTGGCCTACCAGGTATATGGGTGTGTACTTGCTTACCCCAAACTCGCACGTTACATGGAAGCTCCCCCTTCCCTACCACAGTGATATGCCTAAGCTATCTCATCAAGAAATCAGACCATCTCGTTCTCCCAGTGTTTCTTGAGCCCTACTACCCCCAAGCTCTTCCCGTAGCTCTCTTGCAAACTTTGTTTCTTTGAGATTTGTTGCAAAGGAAAAGAGCAATAAAGCACACAAAATACAATATATTGAAACTGCGTCAACTGTGAAACTGATTACATGTTTGCTTTATGAAAAACTGTATTTTTTCAGTGACATACCATCTTTCACTTCTAGGCAGCACACTCTAGATGGAACAATCTTTGAATCTTTAAATCACTTTATATGTTCCTACTAATTATGAAAGCCCCTCCATCTTGAGTCACTGTTCTGCCTCAGAATCAGTCCGTCTCTGCGTGCTGTGGCCCCATCTCCACAGAAGGATGTGAGAAAGTCCCTTACAAAGGGTGTCTCCCTCTAAAAGCCGAAGACATCCTTATCCAAAGGTGGAGCAGTTAGATCCTCTTTGTTTTATAATCCTTTAACTGAGCATAAAATGGTCTAGACTAGGCATAAGGAGCTCATAAGGTTGTTTTTTTTTTTTTTTTAGAACTATGTGTTCATTTATTTCTGTCTACTAATTACCCTTTCCATCTCTTAAAGAATACTATATCATAATAAATAGTTCTGATGAGACAGTTTTGCAGCATTTCATGTTTATTTGTCAATGCTAGCAATAATGTGTACTCTAAGATGTTTTTCCCATATGCGCTTACCTAATTCCTGTGAAAACTCTGCTTTATTCTCAATGTTAACAGAAGTGTCAATGAGACTAGTAGGAGTTTAACACCTCTGCAAATAAAACCTGTGGATTGAGGGACGTATTTTCAGGCATCTGGGTATGAAAAAACAAGTAGTTAGCTTAATCTGGATAAAAATCCAGAGTGAAAGCACTGACAACAACTGATTACTTTGGAGGTAGTTTGTTCATTTCACTGTTGTTGAGTACAGATGCAGAACCATTTAGCTGAAAATGCAGCACTCGGTGCAATCATACTTTTCCCTGTGTAACTGTATTTGTTTTTTGTAGCATGCCCTGAGAATTGGCATGACTGCAAATTTATGACTTGTGCTTGTAATTATTTTTAGGCACATTTTTCTTTATGTCATTAAACCTATGCTGGAAACTAAACAACAATTTATTTTTTTTTCCTAACTGAAATAAAGAAGTTTGAAAGCTTTGAAAAATATTTTTGTAATAAGGAAATACAGCCTCTTCAAAAGGAGATATCACCAGCCAGAAGGAAGGGAATAAATTAGAACAACAAAATTGCAAGGTTTAGGCCATAATTCTGTTTAAAGTGTTTTTTTTTTCAGGATATAGCTAGGTCATTAAGAATGACCTAACAATTGCAGTTAAGAATGATAAATTGTACTGGGAAATACTGACCACTGGTCCAATCCTAAAATCAGGAATCTTATTTTTTGTTTCCGAATCTGCCTTTTATACGATGGGACATTTCATTAATCATCTTTGTTGCATTATTTCTGCTTCTGTAGAAGAGAATAGGATATTTCATTATAACAAGTGTTGTGACACCTCACTACATTTGTGAGATAAGGATTTGTACAGCATGTGTGAGCAATTACGACTAAATAGCCTTAGAAACACTAGTGAAAATGTCAGACTGACTCCATTAGTGAGTTTTCCATTTCAGATGTTGCTGTCTAGGGAGCATTTAAGAGCATAAGGAAGAATGAACTTACCTTATTAGAGAAGATGTACCTGCTGTGAAACTGCTCTGAGCTCTAGAGCTCTTAAAAATATTATATTTTCTTCCATTAAAGTCTGAATAGGAAGGAAAACAACTTTATAGGACATTTCTTCCAATTTCCCTGATAGGTTTATTATACACACTATGTACTAAAGGTCAGTAGTGGCTTCTTTACTATATTGAAGCATTAGGAGACCTCTTGGTGATTACAATTTACGTTCTGCCTGTCTTTGAGGAGGCTCAGCTGAGAATATTGTGGGAGAAGCACACTTATTCCTGGAGACTCTTTTGGATTTTGTTTGGTGAATGTTGTCATTAGCAGTTGTGGGGTCTGGGAGCCTACTGAACTTCTTGGGGCATTCCTGGCTCCAGAAAACATGCAGCCTGCAGTCCTGGCTTTTGGGTGATATGTTGTAGTTTGGGATTAAATAGTTTAGTAGAAGTTTTCATATGGCGAATTATAGCAGCCCTACTGCAGACACTGTACTTCTACTTTATTCGTGTATTAAATGTTGCTGACTTAGGTTGGTTTGCCTGAGCTCTTCATCTCCCATACCAGCTACGTACTCATTGGGGACCGGTGTGGTGTGGAAAGTTGTGAAATATGAAGGGAGGGGAAATGGATGAAGCAAGTGAGAGGTTGCATTGGTTACACAGCATTGGAGATGTATATTAGATGATTCTATTCCCTTCTTCCACCTGTGAACTCTTTGCAATTCAGGTGGGCTTCAAAAGAGAAATGAACATGACTTGGAAGTTACTTAAAGCATTTAGGTAGGATGCTATAAAGATGAACAGTGTATTTATGAGGGCGTCTTTGCCAGAATAGAGACAATGAGGATGATATGAAAAAGGAGTAGATTCAAGTTGTTGATAAAAGTTACAGAGACAGTGTCTCAGAGAATTTTACAGTTATGGTGGGTCTAGACAGTTTAAAATGATTGAGACTCTGTGTTGGTTTGCATACTGTTATGTCCCGGATACCTCCTGGTGGCTGTTCACAAAATAAATTCCCTAGACGAACACTCCTTAATAACTAAATGCTCGTATGCTGTTTCTTTTAATAGAAGTACTCCAAGTAGAAAGAAGTAACATATTATAGAAGGAGCAATCTATCTAGATATGTTGGAACTCCTTAAAAGATGAGAGAAAAGAGAATCAAATATTCAGTTTTCTAAACATCGCAAATAAAACTTAATTCCAAAATCATCATTCTTACTTAAAAAAAAAAACCCACAGTGATAGTATCTTTAGAATTATTTCAATGTACCTACAACAGAAAGGCACAAATATTTATACAGTTATTTTAAGTTCAAAAGAATGGCTCTATATTTGCTCTAGTATAAATGAAGACAGAATTTCTCCCTCTCCCTTTTTTTAATTTTTTGGAGGTAGTTTTAATTGAATTAATATTGCCCAGTAGCCAGTTATCTTTATTCTTTAGCTTTTTCTTATTGTCAGTTATTAACACTTCTCTTTTGATCTGCTTGTTTTTATACACCAGTGAAACAAGACTGAACAGCAAATACTATCTACAGAGGTTGCACTGGATTAGCTCCGTGGGGTGACAGTACAGAAGCTGATTTTTATAGCACTGATCTCACCCTTATAACTTGTTTAATAGCACTACTGAAACCAGAAAACATTGGTTTATAGACCATGCGCAAGGCTGGATGGTATTCCTACTCCAACTGACTGAAGAAAGCACCCGATTTTCTCATATTCATTCAGAACCTTAGGTTTTGTCTGCTCCAAATCACAAGCATAGAACTGTGCTGTATTCTAACTGTACGAACCAGATTTAAAGCCCAGACTGTAAATTACCCTAGATACCCCTAGAATCGATGAAAGTTTTGCTAGTGAAGTCACTACAGGACTGGTATTTGTATTATATATCTGTATGTCCACTGACAGTAAAGCTTTTATGGGAATTGAAATTTTATTGATAATTAGAAGTAGATTGATTTGGATAAACAAAAACCTGACGTTCTATCTACACCATTAATGTTCTTAAAGGTAATTTTTTAAACAAGCCTAATGTAGAAAAAGTCTTTTCTTTCACTTTTTTTTGCATCAAATTTCACATAAAAGAAGCCTGGTTTATTTCAGTGAGTGTGGCAGGATGAACTTTTGGATACTTTTGTGGACAATATTCAGTCATTGTGGTTTATTAGAGCTGCTGTTTGTCTGTCCGAACTGTCTCTTGTTGTCTTGACTATAAAATCGGGATGAAATAGAAACCTTGCTGCCAGTCTGATTCAACTTAAAGTAGTAAGAGTTGTTTCGATAACTGTGATTTCTTTTGTCAAAAATTGTGTAAAGTAAACCAAATTAATTTATCTTCAGCATTCCATGTTTAGACTATATCCTAAACGTGTTCACCTTTGTTGATAAAAGGAGGGGAGACTTTTCTCAGGCTTTATTTCTACACATGGTAACAAAAGAAGCTAGTAATTCAGTACAAAACAGTTCCAGGGATGATGCCTCAAGTGAGGATTGCATACAATAGATGTTTCTGATTGTACTTCACCTAATGATATTTGAGTCCCTCTTCTAAAAATACATCTTTTTAATAGCTACTACTGCCTCTTTATATATTCTGAGTACCCTGCTTTCAGAGGGACTTGCCCTAGTGTTGGCTGAGCCAGAAACCATAAATAAGTTAAGAAAAAGTCTGGACTTATGGGTTTTTTTGTGTGTGTGTGGTGTGTGTTTTTTTTTTTTTTTTTTAAAGCAATTCTAGCTTGATTGATTCCATTTATAGCTTTCCTCTATGAGAGAGCTGCAATCAAAGGTTTCTTTCAAGATGTTTGTCTTCAATTTTATTCCATTTGTCTCTAAAAAGGGGAGGCACTAGTTCAGGCTTAGGTGGAGTTGAACCTGAGAGTGCTTCAGATGGCATTTTTAAACTGAGGGGATTCTGCATTTTCAGAAGAGAAACTGAAAGAGGCTGAAACCCAGCCCCCGGCATAGGTCAGCTCAAATCTTGTTAAAATGTGCCTTGACTGAAACATCATGAAAACCCGGTGGTAGCTTGATATGTTACAAGTGTCATTGTTGGTTGTTGAATTGTACTTAAGAAAAAAAAAAAAAAGTTGTTGAGAGAATCCAAAGCATTATTTCCTCTATCAGTTGGGTATGCCTCCAGAAGGAATATATTACCAGCTTACTAATATCTAAGTCAAACTTTGGTGTGTTTTTATTTTGTTTGTTTGTAGGTTTTTTGGTTGTTTTGTTGGTGTGTTTTTTTTTTTTTTTTAAACATAAGCCTCACTGACAGTTACAGGAGCTGCTAGCTAAAACTTCTGTAACTAAAAATCTGGGGTATTTTCCTCATGTATGAGGCATCACTGAGACTTTGAGCTTCTTGTTGTCCACGAGAACTGAAAATTGGAAAAATGGAGCTGAACCCCAGGCTGAAAGCTTGCCATGTAACTTTTGTCGACTGTTTTTTGCTTATAGCAAGAGTTAAGCCAAGGGCATTTCAAATATTTGTTGTCTTGACTTAGCAGCTAATCCAAGAGGAGAATTCATTCAGGGGGAAAAAAAATGTATTGAGCTCTGAGCAAACAAAATACACTTATTTGCTTTATTATTTTTTTGTCTTGAAAAAAACTTTTTTCAGCTTTAATGGAAGTCTCTGATGCTTTTTGGCCTTTTTACAGCTTTTGAATAAATTACAAGGAAAGAGCTTCTGTACTGGACTTATCAATAACAATTTCTGAGTACTGTGTTTAAAAAAAGTTTCAAGATGCATCATAGCTTCTGATTGACTGTCAGGTTTGTTCTTTAGCTCTAATCTTCTGCAAAAATATTAAAAATATAAATCTTTAATGTTCTTTTATAATGCACTGATATAATTATTTTGTTACTGACATATAAGCTCTTAGCTTAGGCTGGTGAGGGATGCTTATTGGAAATCACTGTATTCAGTAAGGATAGTATGTGTAAGATTATATTTTTTTTATTACAGCAGCATCTAGAGGCCTCATCTGAAATTATATTTCCTCTGCTAGATACTGTATGAACACACAGTAAGAGACAGTACCTGCTGTACCTCCCTTCCCCCCAAAAAAACCCCAAACAAACCATCAACACCCAAACATGTCACACAGGTGACGTGCTCCAATTAAAATAAGCTTAAATTAAAATAAACACATTTTGATGGTGCATATAAAGAAAAGTAAGATCTTGGAGATGACAACATTTTGTTTGTATGAAACACAGAGCCTTTTTCTGAGAAGTACATTTCCTAGTCAGTCAAAGAGCCAATGCCAAAACCTGGTTCAGCTGCAAAGTCTTTCAGGCAGGGTTTCTGACTGGCTTACAAGGGCTTGAAAGGTTGCTATCCCATACGTAGGACTCTCCTGTGAAATTTTCACTTTGGTGACAATGATTTAGTCAACTACTTTTAAGAAAGGTGATGTTCGTGCAAAAAACGTCTTTCCCTGATTTTAGGATTTGTTCAATTATTGATTGAGACGGCAGGCAGTAACAGTTTTATGGTGACTATCAAGCTGAGAAAGGGGATAGATGTAGAAATAATGTTTCACTAGAACTTTTGCCTCTATTAGGGTAATTCATAAAAATTGTCTTTCTTAAGACATTCGGGAATGAACAGGGAGATAAAGGACAACAGGTTCCAAAAACTTCTTAGAGAGGGGAACTAAAATTTATCTTTAACTTGTGGCAAGAACTACGGAATTTAAGTTATGGGTGTGACTGAAGGATGACATTGAAGTTTGTCACATAGTTGTAAGAGAAGCGTAGCTGGGTATTATGGCTGTGCATGTGTGCACACGCAGTGTACCTAAGCCATAAATTTCCTGGTTGGTGCAGGATGTCCTCTGGTCAGTCATCTGCATAGATGAGACAATAGACTGATTTGAAACAATAAACCTAGTTGAGCAATGGGATTGACTGAACTGGTGGCAACATCATTTGGCTAACTGGTGCAGGAAGTCTCCAGGTGGGAATCTCACCCTGCCCTGGAGATCCCACAGGCAGCTCCTGCTGTGCTTATGCTAGATTGTATTTTTCCATGTGTCAATTAAGAACCTGGCAATGTCATGGAGGCTCTCCAGGTAGTTCCTGTGGTTGGGGTAATGAAAGGAATTACTTGCCAAAGTAACTTTAATTTACATAATCAGAAAGAAAAACAGAAACATAGCCATTTTATGTGGACAGAATCATTGCTGTTCAGATACAATAACTGTTTTAATTCAGAAATTAATTTTCATTACCTGGATTTGGTTTTCCAGTTTGATATTGCCTTGAATTGAAAAACCTGGAATAATAAACATTTAAACACCAGTAAAAAGTCATGTTCATGTTCTGTAGGTTAACGAAGACTAGTCAGTAATACCGGCCGCTAAGCTTTGTGCTGAGAACGGATGTGCCAGATCCTCAGCTACTATCACATGAATTCAACAGGGCTATTCCTATTTTATTGACAGGGTTTGTCTGAAAGTCCTCCAAAATTCATGTCACTAAACAATTTCCTTGTTCACCTTTAGCAACCATTTAACAAATTGGTTAGTTAATTGATGACATTCACGCGGTTCCGCAAAAGAAGCTCTCTACCAAATTTGCCACAGCCTTGATTATTCATGAATAATATTGATTAAAAGTACTTAGATTAAAGCAAGAGTGAAAGAAGCCCTAAGGCAATTTAGTGTTTTGCCTGTTAACCTAGCATCAGTTCAGTGTTAATTTTTCATTCAATTCTGCACTTAGCAGCAATGTGCTTTTACTTGTTCAAAAATAATGTTCCAGATAGATGTGAGGAACACTTGATTATTTTTTTTTTTTAATTTTTTAAAAAATCCGATTTAATGAGTTTGGCGTATTCAAGACATGATTAAAAATTTGTAGGCCAGCAATTAACTTTGAACAAGTCTATGTAAAATGCAACCTAAACAGAAAATTAACTATGTAAGTCACAGACAGTTGAAGATCTACTAGATATTTTAACTGTTCTTTTGAAATTTACACAGGAAAAAAAAAAAAAAACTTACTCCTGAATTATTGGTATAAGTTGAGTGCCAAGATCTTCACAGTGAAACCATTTTTCAAAGAGGACATCAGTTGATTCTCCAACATAGTATCTGACAAAGTAAAAACACTAGTCAATCCATTTATTAACTAACTCATCAGACAGTTTCAATCTTTTCAAGAAAATAGCTATGAGATGTGTGTAAGAGTGTGCTATTCTCAAGCCTGCTGTACTTAATTCTCAAAAATGGTTATTTAGGGAAGCTTTCTGTTTCCCTGATTAGCTGACTGGTGGGTGGGGTGCTCAAACTTCTATCAAAAGCCTTGTAGTTTTGTTGATCAACCATAATAAGCCACTAAATTCCTTTAACAAACTTTCCAGATTTAATTCTAGAAATTGATTGGTGCTGTAGTCCCTTGGAACTGATATCTCTCACTTTGGATGTAGTTACTGCAGAAATAACTGGCCCCAAATACCATTTCCAGTAACTGCTTCCATGCAGCTACAAGATAAATGCTCATATTTAAGACAGTTGGCTTGCATGTTGCCCATGCATGGATTTAGAAGAATACAAGGTGGTCTGTGGATTTGTTTGCAAAAAAAATTGGTTTTCAGCTGTGTAAATTTGGAAAGCGTTGTATAGCTCACCTCTCTGAAGAGGAACTTAGTGCTTCCTTTGCATTATTTTATGTCGTAAATAAATTGTGCTGAGATCAACAGGTTAAGTTTGCTGTAATCTGTGGAATGGTAAACATGGAATTTACCTACAGATTTAAAGAAAAATGCATGGTATGGCCAGTACAATCACTCATATTGTGACTGATTGTAAATAGGTCCTATGTGTCCTTTGGGTTAAAGTCACTGGAATGTGTGTTTGAAGAGGGAAACAAGGCTTATATGATTACATTATGCATGTATGTGTATTTGTATATTCGTGTTTGTCTTATGTATCTATACAAGTATTTTCCAGAAACATTCTAAGAGCTCCCCGGTTCCTCAAGTTTTGTGAAAACGGGGTACATGGAAGAGAGTAAGGTTATTAATGCCTCCAATATGGAAAAAGCTGTGCTACAAGCACAAGTTTTGAACACAGAGAATCTACAGAGAAGAGAGATGTTACAAATGTCTCAGTTGGGAAAAGGCTTTGCACCTGGGAAGGTCTTTGCACCTTACCTGAAGAATCTGACCACACAACTAACATCAAACTTAGTTGTTTCTGTACTTGTTTGCCATAGGATTAAGATTAGCTAGTGCATTTTTGTTATGGTACAAAACATGTAATCATTACTTAGGTTGAAACACTGGGGCAGGCTACTTATTCTTCACTTGTAAAATAATCAGCATGCTGGGGGCTCTGATTTATGACTGAGGCTTGTAGGCATGATAAATAATGGAACAGTAATATAATATTAGACCTTGAGTCAGCATACTTCAAAGTTTATTATGACTTCCTCTGGTACAGTCTTTGCTGCAGGTGGCTGGGAATGAAAAAAGTTTGAGAAGATTAGAGGTTCTGGTTGTAAATCCCCATCTCTCCCAGGGGCACGCAGAGAGACAATGTAGGTTCAAAGTATGACATGATTGTTCACTTCCAAAACTTCATGTGTCTTTGCTCATCATGTCATTGTGAAAACAAGGGCACTAAAAACCTTTAAGTGATTTATTTTCAGGCACCTGATTAGATATTTTCAATTAAGAGTGTGCTTTGTTAATTCAATTATTTTTTTCCACCTGCAAACCATATGGTAGCTTTTAGTTTCATTTCTTCACAAGAGCATGACTATATTGGAGTGCAAATCCCTAGATCTACCTGGGATCCCTAAAAAGGCATTCAGCATCTCTCTAACATGCCATTTACAGACTTCATGTATAAGATGGGTTATTTTACTTAAAGTTACCTGAAGCTATTTATGTTCATTTATTACAAATAAACATTGTTATCTGAATCACTGGCCAATCGTTTCTAGCTCAAAATATCTTCTTAATTATGTAAATGCTCACGATCCACAGAACTGCTGTGAAAGGAATAAAAAGGGAAAAGTGCAGAGTTGAAAAATGTTTAAAAAAGAACTGGATTTGTCTTTAGCTTGGAATCCAATTGGGTGTTTTTTTGAATGGTCCCTTTCTTAGTTTCTTATTTCTTTAGCCTTTTTTGTTTGAATGAAGAAGTACATCTTTCTAGCTCTGCGTAGTCACAATCCTCCTGCTGTGACACCACCTGTGCAACAATCTAAAGTGTAGGCAAAAGGACGAACCCAGCACATTACAGATATTACTGCAGTTCTAAATCTTTATAAATTACATGAATAGCTGTAAACTCTCTTCGGTCAGTCATATCTGGGTAACATCAAACCAGCTTTTCTAACTTGGCTGTTACTGCTGTGACTTGCCCTCTTAGACTTATGAATCCTGTATGACCACAGGACAAGGCTTAGTCCTGCTTCCGCTAGAATACAAAGTAAACCTCTCATTTCTTCGAAGATGTTCTCATAAGTCAATAAAAGCTAGGCAGAGGTGTGTAAAATGTAGAGGGGTTAGCGTTAAGACAATTGACTTTCGTTTCCAGCTTCCCACACACTTGCCAAGAAAGCTATTCTTCATCTTTTTCCTTTCAGTGCTTACAAAGGAATTAACGTTATGCTTGCCAGAATTGATAAAAATAATCTTTTTTGATTTGTGTTTTTAGAGCTTTGAGATTTTTAAAATGTAAGGTGATAGTAGTAGACAATACACAAGTAGATAGCTATATCCACAACATACATTTAAGGCATTTCAACATCTTCCTTGTTTAAATAGATCAAATGCTAAATGAGATCTGTGTTTATGTGTGTATATATAAATAGATGTGTGGATAAAATTAGTACAGAATTGCCAGGGTGAATCTGATAAATTATCAGGAAAGTAAAATACAGTATTGTAGGGACATGCGAAATTAGTTTATATTGCGAATCCTAACAGATGAGCCAACAGTTTATACTTCACCTGAGCCCATCAATTTCTGTCTTTAATCTTTCCCTCTCGATCACAAGACCCACAGTGTTTGCGTATCTCTGGGGAGAATGAGGTATCCTAGCAGGTAGAAGGAACATCTGTTCAAAGAAACGGGAAAGCATCAGTGTCAGGCAGTCTTTATTCTTTGTGTTGCCCTTCCCCTGCCCCCCAACCTCCAAAACCCTCTGGTCCTTGCCCCACTTTCCCCCTAATCTTTGTTAATCCTGTGTTGCTCCTTTGCAGGTGCACCCACTTTGCTACCAACACTCCACTAAATGCTGTTTCTTGCTTTCTCGGTGAATGATGACCATTGACTCTGCAATCAGCACTGTCTTTATGACAGTCAGGTGCTCTCCTCCCAGTTTGATCATCATAGCTAGATACAACTGAAATGGAAATCGAACCAGTTACTCATCTGGAGTAAATTATATTTATTATTAAATTATAAATTTACTGCAATTTCTGAGTAGCAGAAACGGAAACAAAAAGCAAGATTGTTGTCAGCTCAAGAAAATGTCGAAACTAATCAACTACATGTATCCCTCCAACACAGTGAGCACCTGTGATTGCATGATGAGGAGTTTTATTCTTTCGAGAAATAATTAACAAATGCAAAGAGTTACTTACTCATGCAAGTAACAAAGCGAATAGGCAATGTTTGGTTGGGAGAAGTCTATTACTGAAGTTTGAGAATTAACATTTTCCTAGCAGTTATCTGACTATGTAGGAAGGTGGTAAGCCTGTACTGTTCTTCAGCGCTGCAGATTTCTCAGCCAAGTTTGGACAAGTCATTACAACTTCCCTGTCTGCAAAGCAGAGCTAATGATAGTGCCTCACCAGGACTAGTGTCAGGTTCTCCACTAAGGATATTGTGTGCTCCTTTTCATCAATACTTCTGGCACATGCCAAGATCTCGGCTGGATGTGCTTCTCCAGTGTGAAGCGTATTACCAGAATCTCACCATCTATAGGTTTGAAAATGTAGATCTGTTTCTTCATTGAAAATGTTGCAATACTTTTAATGACGTCAAGGAATTGGGTCTAATACACGTCTTCCATCTTAAAGGCTGGCCCCACTGGATCTAATAATCTTGTCAAAGACTGAGTGCAGTTCAAGCTTGTGACAATAACGAGCGGCAGTTGTAGCACATCTAACAACTTGTAGTAACACCAAGTAAAACATACAGTCACGTTCTCATTAAGAGCACTGCAATCTATGTTTTTGCAAGTCCACTACTGTAAGGAAAAACAACTGAGTGTAGCTGGATACACTGTATCCATCAATTCCTTTTTTAGAACTGTTCTCCTGATGGTTGCAAAGGCTAGCTGTGAGGACTAACGAAGCAGGCTGAAAATAGCTGAATCTCTTAACTTTAACTTCTACGCAGTTTGCTTAACGGTGTGTTTGGGTGGGTGGCCAGTATGTACCTGATGGTGTGTAAATAAAATACTGATCCACTTGAATGCACATGGCAGATTCCATGCCATGCAGGGGAACGCAAACTCCTCTAAGTATATTCCGGACTGTCTGAACAGGTATCCCAAATGCCCAGAGATATTTTTATCTGTTACTGAAATCGTGAAATATTGAACACAGTGTATCGTAGTTTGCTGTTAATTTGCTGGAAGTTCCTATACTGCATTCAAGATTATTTTTTTCCTGATGCCATCTCTTGCACAGTAGGGATAAACTGATTTTTTAAATACTTCATAAAATATTCATTTAACATACCTACGTGCAACAATAACAGAAAAGCAACTCTGCTTTACCTCCCCTTCTCGGATGACGATGTCTTTTTGTTTCCCATTTTCAATTATCTTCAAACACATATCTCCTTGAACCTGGTAAAAAAGCTGAAGGAATAGGAAAATAACATTAAGGCAACTACTCCAAAACATTCGGTACTTCATATTCTGTATATAAAGTAAACATATACAAATACATTCAATCTGTAATTGCAAATATTTACAGTTTTTTTTTCTAAAAATAAGACTGCCAACCTTTGTTGCTTTTGAAAACGTTACTAAATATGTATTATTTCCGTTATCTTACATACATTTGACAATCTATCTAAGCGGTCTGTAACTGCTTACAGAGCTATTCTGTGAACCCAGTGAAATTCCATTGCACTGTCTTCACTCCTGGGAATTACTCTCTGTAGGTCTAGAATGTTATTGTTCAGACATCCGTTAATTATGCTATACATAAAGCTTCATTTCAGATGTAGCAGGATCTTCACTATTACGTTTAGTCAAATTAAATGTCACTTTTCCAAATAACCTCCGAATATGCATGCACAGGGGTGTTTTTTGGGTGTGTTTCTTCATTTTTTAATGGAGACTTCTCATATGGGAATAATTGCCCATTTGGAAGCTGTTCTGCTTTATTTCTGTGCATACCCTCGAAGCCCAGCAACAGCTGCTCCTCTTCCTACTGTGTATGTAAAAGGATTACATTTGAAGCGTGTATAAGGACAGAACCACTGAGCCCATAATTCTGTCTTCTGTGACCTTTCTGCAGCTCTGTTTCCAGAGTAGCTTTGCGGCGGCTCTGAGGTGCTCAGACCTAGCCTCAAGTTTCGTGGCAGAACTGTGCTATGATCTGTAAGCAGGTCTCTCTTTGACCTGGAATAATGGGCACGCTTTTCCTCGTTTTATATAATACTGAGCAGTAACGCTTCAAAAAAGTCAACTTTTAATTTTCTGCCGCTCTCTGCCAAGCTTCTACATGCTTTCCATGTTCTGTTTGCCATACCTAGAAACCAGACAGATTAATTCATACAATGGCTAGTGCGGCTGAAATTGTCTGAAACCTGATAAAAAGTTAGAATGATGATGAAAATAATTTTATGTATAGTAATTCACTACACTTTTAGAAAAATGGAAAATAAATAGGGGAAAGAAGAAACCACCGAAGTATACTAAAACCCCAAACTAAATCTTTTCCAATATTAGAAAAACTTAATCAATTTTTTGAATCGGGATTATTCCCAATACAGTTTTGAAATACGAATACGTGCCCCTGAGAATTCAAGAAGTACCTGTATGAACACAAGAAAAAATAAATATGCTGCCAAGGGAACGAAACATTAGAGAGAACTGAAGATGCACCAGAAGCTGAGATGCACTCTCAAGCTGAGAGCTCTTACGCGAGTGAAAAGCTCACCTTGTGCCAGGGACATCACCGCGGATAAGCTATAACTCGTGTCCAGATGGCCACAGTGTCAGGCTACTTATCCTCCTTGCACTCCATTTTCCCCGTGTTCTCTTCCTGTCATTTTCGTTGGTGTTACTGACTGACCATATAAAATGCAATAGTAACCCTCGTTACAGAGCACATCGGGCAAGGCTAACTGCGCATTAGAAAACATGAAGTGATTTGAGTGGGGAAATGGTCTCTCCTTCGCTCCCAAAAAAGACTCATCAAAGACCATAAGACTCTGATGGATTATCACACAAGCCATTGGTAATATGGCAGTGGTAATGCTGAAATTGAAAGATCCTGTTTAAAACATTGATCTTTGGAGTGTTATCTTCCCTATAACTACTGAGGGAGCTATTACTGAACACATGTACGGAACATGTAGACGAGGAAAAGGCCAACAAGAGGCAGAGGCTCATTCTGCCTGTGGCCATGAATCGTATGGCTAAGAAACTTTCCGGTAATGAGAGACTGGGGAGAAGAAGGGGCATTCAGTTCAACAGCTTAGCATCACAGCCGGAAGGAAAGATTCTGAACACTGGATTTTGAATTAAAAGAATTGTTTTGCAGTGGGAAAGGAGGAATGAGGTGGGCTACACGTTGTCAATAAAAGTGGTTTTCTGACTGAATTTAAATAGTACCTTTCACTATAAATTATGGTCTATTCTTCAAAACTCTTTTTTGAAAAATGTCTGAGTGCTTCAGTCATCCATAAATCATGTGATGTAACTGTGATTAATACAAGCGGTGGTAATTATTGATTCTACTGCTGTGCTTATATTATACCCTGAACCTTTCTCAAGAAAACTGTCAACTGTTTTCTAAGTGAGTTACAGTCCATGCCCATTTCACAGGACAGTTTGGCAATACAGTATTGTACTGTCTTTTTTCTGGAATGTTTTATTTTTTTCCTAAATGCTGACTGGGCTTTGCATTCTGGGTAAATCTAACCTCTTTCTGAGTATCTCCAGGAGAAATCAAGGCCTGAGTAAGAAAGTACTCTGTGGGGGAGGGGTGTGTGTGTGTGTGTGCACATGCATACGTATATACACAAATACATATGCATATATAGATAGAGAGTGAGTCAGTAGAGTTCATGCCACCTGAAAATACAAGCTTTCCTAGTTGGTCCATTTTTACTGGGATAATCTGATATCCCTTCTCCACATTACTACTGAAAACTGGGGAAATGTGTAACATTTTCACTCTATTAGCATCTTGTTAATGAGAAGGTCTCTTGTTACACATAAAATACATATATATCTATCTTTGCAAAAAAGCCTAGATTTGTATATTGCTACTGCATAATGGGTCAAAATTGAATATGGATTTGTCCTTCTGGATGAAGAATGTGGCTCAAGGAAGAGTCAAAGGTTGTTCACCATTCTTTTTATAACTTTTATTACTAAATGTGCTTATTTGATTTTTTTTCATTATTATTTTTATCCTTCCTTCTTTTCTTTCTTTCATTTTTCCAGACTTTTGCCTTTCATTTAGCTTTCCTGCTTACCCTGTGGCATCATCTTGTTACAATTACACTAAAAACACCTCCTCTTATTAATTCTCACTTTGCATCTAGAAGTTGAGCCACCTAGAAGTCATTCTTTACCCTACACATTTTTTTCATAACATTGCTCAATATGATCATTAAAACTGCAGTTATACCTATGAAAACAAAACTGAACCCCCCTTAGTATTGAGAGTTCATTTCTTGATTCATTTAGTTTTCCTTAAATTCTCTTTACTGTAGGAAAATTACATCCTCCTCCTTTAGTCTGCTTCACCCTTCTTGATCTGCTCCAAACCTGATAGTATTGTGTTAAGCCTCAGCGAGAGGCAGCCTGACCAATGCTAAATCGTTTTCAAGTCTGTAGAAGGGTATTTCACTCAATTATGCAGGCTCTTAAAACGAATTACGCAGGCATTTCTGGAGAAAACGGGTTGAGATGCAGAGAGGTGGGAGTTCACTGCCCTTTTCAGTGGAAGCACCACTGAAGCTACTTGTCTTGGTAGGAATTTATTTCAAGAGGGTAGTAGAAAGTGTGGATGGTACCTTAAAAAGAGCACTATCATCCCCACCATATTAATGGGGTGAGAATTGTATTTCTTCTTCCTCTAGGTATGCGTATCCTAGCAGAGTAAAGAAGTAAACAGGTAGGAGGGGAATAACACAGTATTTCTACTTGGTTTGCATAGGCCAATTAAAAATCAAGTCCATTTTATTTTATGTACAGCAATGTATGTAATTTAATTTAGATCCACCTTTGTTAACAAACTCTGCCTAGATGTAGAAGCCCAGAGCTCTGTGAGGGCTTTTGTAGCTGAGAGCTTCTTCACAGACTTCTAAAGATACTTGCAATTTGCAGTGTACTTTGAGTACGGACTGCTTCTGAAAGTGGAATTTGGGATTGCTCAGACACTTCTGGGATTAGGCCCTGATTTGGCATATCCTGGTTTGTGTTGCTTATCAGATTGCTAAGTATTAAGTTAATTTACAGACCAAATCAAATTCTGATGTGGGAGCAGAGCCTGGGTGCTCTCCAGACTTCAGTGATGAATGATCTATGAGCACAGAAAAACAACTTTCACCCTCTCTCATCACAAGGGTTTTCAGCCATCGGAAGTCTGGGAGGCAAACAGATAAGAAAGGTAGAGAAAACTATGTTGTAGATTTTGGTTTTGTTGTTTTGTTTTTCTCTTTCCCTCTACTCATTTACATGTCCTCTGTGAAACCTGAATGCTAGCCAAGACTCAGCCCAATGATTTTATGCAGCAAACTTATTTCTGAAGACATAATCTCTTTCTGATGCAAAAGGATCATCACTCTTATTACTTTGTAATAGGAGCGTGGTTTCTTATCAAAATATTCAAATAGTTTTCACCAGATAAATGTAGGGTTGGTTAAACGTAAAGAAGCAAAAATGTTTTTCTTGCTTTGCTACAACTCATGTTATCAGTTTTATTTGGGAGATAAGCACTGCAAAAGTACATACTGGAATGCTCACCTAGCCCCTCTTTCCCCTCCTTCTCAGGTATCCAGTATCCCCATACAATGCAAAGGGAGAATTGAGCTACTAGGGAAGAGTTTCTCCAAAGCGTGCTGCCTAGAGAGCAGCACACACTAGAGGGAAGGGGTCAGGCTTCATTTAAGCAGGTAATTTAGTCAGAAACCGGAGCGAAGTCTTACTTGCGGGGTGTGTGTGAGGGGGGAGAAAAAGAGAAATAGAAACTCAGGTTAGAAGACTCGGATGAGCTGTGGCAGATGTGACCTCGAATCTCTATCGTGTTTCAGAGCAAGACGTTACTATATCTCAATAAGACTGTGTAAATACGCAAGAAGAATCTGAAGAGATTGGCCAAGATGATCAAAGGAGAGGGAATTACTGTTCTGAGAGTCCTCTTTAGGACTGCAGTGTAAGGGCTCTGATCTGTGGGGCTGCATCAGTACTTAGGTGGCAGTATCCATAGGAAACAATCTAGATGTTGAGTGCAGAAACTTTGGGTAAAATACACACGGCACAGTGAGAAGCAGGGCTTTTAAACCGAGCAGAATATTGTGCAAATGTGTTGCAGGTGGTAGATGAAAGGCTGATCTGAATTTCTCTGCATGGCACTGCACTGTTTTATGTAGACTCAACATCGGGATATAAACCGTTAAGAAATCAAAGTCAGCTAGTTGAGATTCATTGTGTTTAAGTGGTGGACTGAAGTGGGTAAAGAGACAGAAGCCCAACTACTTTTGTGATCCTAGGCTTAGCTGTTAGCATATCTCACTTTCCCCCAAAGCAGCCCACACGATGCAGTAAATAAAATCCGAACATTGGTTTTACTATAGCTAGGCTTTATTATGATCATGTTTTTTATCTGTCATTAACTTCCTACAAAACATACAGTCCCCTTCAGTTTTCGCTTGCCTTATTTCTTGGAAGTTATTTGGTGAATTTATAAGATAAGACTAGAGGTTTCCCACACACACGCACCTCAGGCTTTGCAATGCTGAAACTCAGATATGCTACTGTATGATGAAAAATTCAAGAGGCAAAGGTACATCCATGAGGGGTTGTGCATCATGTCAGGGCCACCACAGAAGCTTTCAGTGGTCTCCTCAAGTTGGCTATGCAAGAATTATAGTCGCTAGTCTGTGATGTAATCCAAAACTCTCTTGACAAGTGAGGTATATTGGAATAATGATTCCGATGAAAACTCACAAAACTAGCTATATAGTACAAACACCTTCTTTTTAGTGCTTATTAATAAATTTTTGTCTAAATAGCTACATAGGTGCATTCTCACAGCAGGTTTTTTGCCATGTTTCAACAGAAGATACATTTCCCAAAGCAATTTAGTTTCGTTTTGAGAATGGGTCTGATCTGGAGGCAGAGAACATCTGAGTAGATGTTTGTTGACTCTGTTCTGAATGGAGAGGGAGCAAGGGGGAACTTAACATTTACAAATAGGAAAAAGAACGAACGTGACATAGTGGTAAAGTCAAGCCAAAGAACGTGAATGGTTTATCTCTTGTAAGGTGCAGCTTCATTTGGCTCCTTATAAAACCTCTCCAATGGAAACGGAAGTCTCAGGTATGAGGCAGTACTTCTGTGCAGAAAGATGGCAAACAAGTAGTGTGCAGAAAATTAAGAAGGGAAGTGAAGCAGTACAGAGAAAATTAAAAAGGAGGAAAATGTTGAGTTACATATTCAGGAAACTGCTGCTTGTTGAGAGAAGGAAAAAAATTGTGCGAGACTAGCTGTTGTTTTAGCCTAAATGACTGTTCAGGAGACAATCCTAAAAGGCTTTGAAGAGAGTCCAAATCAAGCCTCTGTTTTTTCTCATAATTAACCAGTCAGAGCTGATCTTCCTGATACACCTGCATGTTAATGGCGCCAGCAGAGAACAGCTTGGGAGCGGGAGGATGCTCCTAAGCCCTCATCTCTGCATGTGAACCCCTTGCTGCTGTGAACTGCCCGCTGACATGTGCAAGTTGTGCCACAGGACACACTATACACTGTGTGATAACAGGCATAAAATAATGAATGAACAGATATAAACAATCCTAAACTTAACTTCCTTTTCTAAACCAACGCTTCTTTGCTACCAGAATAATACTGACAGAAGAGCATCAGCTAAACTTGCGTACAGGATTTGTGGGTTTTCACGTTCATGATTTGGCTTGTTAACAGTATGCCTATATAGTTTGTCTTTCCAATTATCATTTAGAACTATAAATGACTTTTGCCTGCCAAAATAATGGGCTGAACGTGGTTTTGAATGTTGTTTTTTTTTTTAATCCCAAGTCTAATTCAGAAATATGCCCTTTTACTAGGATACTCTCTGCCTCACATTCTCTAATGAAAAACATGGATCTAAATTAGATCACAGGCATGTACAAATGTGCCTGATAAAAAGCTATGGTAAAATTCAATGTATGACTTCATTGTATCTCCATAAAAGTGGACAAAATTGGCCCATATGTTAAACTGATATGTAACTGATAACCCTTCTGATGTGTATATTGACAATTTTTCTATCTGATAGGAGTTTTATGTTTCCATTTTTGGCTGCTGAGTAACTGTAGGAAATTTGCTATGTAAATGAGGATGTATTGATACCTAAAAATCTTCTATCCAGTTGAATTAGCAATAATTTACTATACTGTTGCATACTGATATAAATTAAACCTTTATAGATATGGCTAACTTTTCATACTGTTGGAAAGTCATATAATGGGTTTAGGCTTATTAAAGGTAGGCCAAATTCTTTTCAAACACAGGAAATCATGGAAAATAATAAAAAAAAGAGGTAAATTATATCAATCTAACTTTCATTTTAAGGGAAGGGGAGGAGGAGGAGGTAAATTTTTAAAAAATTAATGGAACGGGTTGGCGACCAAGGATAATCCAGCATGAACTGGGAGACGCAGGATAGACAAGATCATAAAGAAAAGAAAAAAATTTACAATATATTTAATATTGTGGTGCAAACTATTGTACCAGTTAAACCTCAGCTCATTTTTGTGTTCCTCTCTTAGTCTATAGCTCTAATGTATTCTTCAGAGCAAGAACATAAATTTATTGTATAAAACCAAAAAGATTAAGTTACAGAAAAAATTATTTGGAATCGTTAACTTCCATATGTACCTTCACGTACCTTCATTTTATGCTTTGCCAAACCTTGATGACATTGACCTTGATAACAAAGTTCACTTACTCTTCTTCAATCTAACGTATAATACTAAACAATACACCATAACAGCAGCGTAAAGATTAGATATTCTTCTCGGTGCTTTCAAAGCAGTCATGCTACAGATGTGATTGCTCCTTTCCCAGGGGCATAATCGTGTTGACAAAACCACATTTTGTTTTCCCCAGCTAAGTTATCTCTGGAATTTCCTTGTAAATATATTGATGGATGCTAAATTCTTCTGGTTAGCAACAATCACTGCACATGCACTGCCCTGAGACCTGGTTTGTCTCCTTCCCAGCCCAAGCAACCTGCCAGCATGGTCTGGATGTTGCCAGAGCTCCCCCTGCACAGCCGCTGAGAAGGGACATCATGGAGCGTGTTGGGTAACCTGGTACGTGACCGGAGGTGCCTGTGCCCACAGCCGCGGGTGGGCTGCGGGACCGTGGTGGCAATGCAAAATCTGCAGGAGTCTGACAGTGATGAGGTAGCATCTGCTCTTTCAGATAAGTATGTTCAGAATGACTACAAAACACCTGCACGGCACAATTATAACAGAAAATTAATGAAGGCTGTTGTGAAATGGTTGGGTTGGTTTTGTGAGAAATGATTCAGTTATAAGTAAGCACAAATTTTTGTTTCTTTTTAAAAAGATTCATTGAACTTGACTCGCTTCTGCCTTGAACTATGTAGATCCTTAGGCTTGGGTTTCCAACGTTACTTAAAATTAGGTGGCCAAATGTTATTGGAATTTCATGAAATTAAATTGCTCTGCTGGGAAGCAAGGCAAATTCTCTCCCGTCCCGAAATCCTTACTGCCAGGCCTCTAGTGTCCCCTTTCCCTTAGGCTTCCTTCAGAGCCAGTTGTGACGCCTCTGACTCAGAGGAGTCCTCGGGCCAAGCAGACAATTCCATGAAAAAGGCAATAAACAAAGTAGCTGTAAATTGTTACAATTTCCTATATTCTTCATTTGGCACAATGGCTACTCACAACTAAAAGCAGTGAGGAGGCTTTCTTTTGATACAGAAGATGTGCAGCAAAGGGGACTGATTTGAAAAATATTTAGAGACTCTATTCTTCAACCTTCCAAACCTGAATGAAAGCTGAAAATGCTGATATTTTTCACAAAGTCCAGAAAAATATAATTTCAAGCCAATCAAAATATTTGTTTGATTTTTGAATTTCAAAGTAACTTTTGAAAGATAGATTGATCTTCTGCAACAAAATATCACTTTTAAAATATCATTACCTTTCCAAAGTTTTGTTCCACAGTGTTGAAATGAGACATTTTGATGTGTCAGAACACTTTCTCTAGTTTCCTGTTGGAAATGAATTATAGCAAAATAGATCTGATCTCATGTGCTTATTTCAAAGCAAATGCACAGATGGTGTATGGTTCTGGTGAATGATTCTGTTTAAGTCTTTGAATAGATTTAATAAATACAACATCACTGAGCCCGGCATTGCTAATCTGTACCGGTAGCTTCAAAAGTAGCTGCATTTTAATCATTATAGATCAATTAAAATAGCTAAATATCAAAAGCCTATAGATTACCTCTTCTCCTTCTTCAATATGATAATCCCTCCTTTCATTTGGCCCTCCAACAAACATCACATTTAATTGATAGCGATGCCTAGAAAAGAAAGTGACATTTTAAAGCTATCTCCACTCATTATGTTCTTTATTTCATATAAGTTTGTTTTGCTTTGTTTTGTTTTTTAAAATTCTTTGAGGACAGCAAGTCAATAAACAATGCTGAGTGACATGCAACATCCAGAATGAGAACTCAAAAGACCTCGGATGCACCTCTCCACTCTGCCACTGTCCTGCCGGGCAACCCGAGGCCAGTTACCTCCCTCCTGGTGTGTCAGTGCCTCCAGCTATGAAAAGGGGACAACGATACCAACTGTGAAAAGAGCTTTGAACTGTAAAGATAAAGAATGCTACACAAGTGACAGGAAAATGTCTTTTCAACCTGAGCTGATTAGATCAGGATTCTGTAAAGGTAAAATGCTTTTAAAGGTTAATAAAGATAAAAACATACATTTCCCCCCCCCTCCCCCCCCTTGATAGAATTACCAGAGATACTGATGGTTAAAATTATCAGCTAATTTATCTTCTATTTATACTGGTTTTGCTAATGTGGAACGACATTACAGTGGTTTCATTGGGGTTGTGGCTAATTCAGAAAAGGAGATTCAGACTCTTTATCTTAATTCTGCCCCTTCTAAGAGCCCAAATGAGCACTTGTTTCAGCTCTCACAAAGAACAGATATCACCCCAATTATCAATCAGTCCACTTACACTAATAAAGAGGTAAGGTAGCAGGTTTTCATTTGCTAAAAAAAAAAAACTATAAATCAGGCCTGTTAGCTGTGACTCAAAATTTGTCCTTAAGCTCTTTTTGACATGCGAACTGAGGTGTGTTGACCTCTGCTTTTCAGTGAGGAGATTCTGTGCAAGACTTGGGCTAACGGGAGTTCCCAGTAACACAGAACCATCAGAGCCACGCTCCCCTGCAATGTGGGAGAGAACGATGTGCCTCTGTGTCAGCACCTCATAAGCCTTAATTGAGAGAAGCTATTCTGAATGGCTGAACGTACATATTTGATCTGCTACCATTATCATGTTTACTTCGAAGAGTATTTAAATGATAATGAACAACACAGGGACTAGTAAAACTGAAATAACAAGTAACAGTGACAAATTAGTTGGCCAAATAAAAGTCTAAAGAATTAAATTAGATTACAGTTCTTAAATTGACTATTTTCACCATAAGAAGCTGTATACATTATAGCATTTGGCTTCATGCCCACACCCTAAAATAAGGAACTGAAATCAGAACTGTTTGTACCATGCAGATTTAATATTCATTTTCAAGAACACACTGTAATACTTCTGCATTAATGAACACTTCTACTAAAGAAGGGCAGGAAGACCAAAACAGTAACAACATAGCTAATAATTAATGAAATACATTAAAATCAACCCTGGAGAATAAAATAAGAGAAAGGCAATCAATGGGTATCTTGTAGCCTGCTGTTAAGATTAGTGATTTTTTTTTATAGAATCGCATACAGTTTTGTTATTAGTTCAATAACTAAAAGTGAAAATATTGTTCCAAAAATCATTGTTGCTTAACTTTGTGTTTGACAATTAATTCTACCATTAACTCTGTTACCCTATGGATTTAGCTGGGTTTTACATAATAAACAGGCAACTATGGGTTAATCATTCCTATCATTAACAATTATATAATGACACTATCATAAAATTCCAGCTCTGAAATACGAGCAGGAACTCCAATAGGCTTGTTTGTCCATATTGCTAAATAAAGTTGCCTGCTTAATATAGTTGTGTTAAGGAGAAAAATCATAAGGAAGGAAAGCAGTTTCAATTAAGACTGCCAAAATGCAGTTAAGAGTATCATAACGGTTTCAGGGGTGTGAAAATTACTTGATTGCACTATTTTTAGAATGAGGTTCTCATCAATGGTCTAATAAGTTTTATATACTGTTATATTTCTCTTCTTAACCACATAAAGGAAATGGTACCAGCAGGTAACCTTTTAAAAACCTCTCAAGACCATGAAGAATCAGATAGCCCACGACCACAGTTAGGTCTCCTTATGGTGAGTATCACATTCTGAAGTCAAATAAGAGCTTTAAAAGTGCCATAGCTACTCTGTAAAAATCAGCTATGTCAAGGGTTCTGATTTTGCACTAATTGCTTGTTGTTCAGGTTAAAAAGCATTTAAACTTGCAAGATAGTGTCATTAAAATACATCTAATTAAATTGCAGCTATTGCATTGTATCTTTTTCCTTGAGTCGTAAAACTTTAAACAGGTGGTGATTCAGGAATTGAGGTTTTGTTTTGAAATCCCAAACAGGTATTTAAAACTTTCGATCCTCTCAATTGTATGGAACACAACTGAATAAAAGCTTGAAAGCCATAATAAATTTATACACGAAAAGTCCCACTGATTTGCTGTAAGACCTAGATTTTAACCATTAATTCTCTCTTGAAACACAGGATCATAAGTTACTTAAATGTTTTGGGGTGGTTGCCTTCCAGTGATGTAGAAGACAGTGAAAAAATTGCCTTATACATCTCTACTCAGTACAGAAAGGATCAAAGCCTTTGGAATAATGTTGGAAATCTATTAGTCACTTCTTGGAAAATCGCCTAAAACCTCTTTGGAAAATCCTGAAAACATTTAGATAGCACAGGAGCTGGTGGTGAGAGACTCAGAATCCACACAATAGATGGCTTTCCTCTCCTTCATAAGATGGAACTACACTGGAAAATGGATTATTTTTTGTAATCTATGCAATTGTTATCACAAAATATGTTCCTCGTTTCACTGTGGCTTCTTGCAATGTTTATGGGGAAGACCTGTCAACACCAAGTACTTAGGGATCTGCTGTCTGACCTCTGGATGTCACATTCCAGAGTTACTTCAGGATTACACAGAACTGGTGGTAGGGGATGCAGAACAGTGCACCAGTGACAAAAAGGTTCATCTTACTGGTAGAGAAAGAATGCACACACTGTGAAATACTAAAATTTTACCACCATCATTGGTAAGCTTTAGAAATGGCTACACTTTGCAAAATGTTTCCTAAATCCATTTTGAAAATGAAAGAAATGAAAGCACTCATAAGGAGAAGATACTTTCCTCATTCTTTCCCACGGTGAAACTACTGCAATGATTCAAGTTTCATAATTTCTCAGTTAAACATACATCTGTAGTTTCAACACAGTCATCTCAGTACGGATGTGCCCTTTACCTTATTTTTGTCTTGTAACCATTACTTTGAAAAGTAACCCTTGAACCTGTGAATGGAAATTAATATCACTGCTACAGTACTGCCCATTCAGCTTTTGATTAGAGAAAGCGCTTCAGGGTAGGGCAAGAGCCACGTTCTTTGGTGCTTTTTTAATGATTAAAGTTGCAAAGCAAGATTTAAAAAAAAAGAAAATACAAGCAAGAAAAATGCTTTTTGTTTTCTTTGTAAAACTTGGGTTTATATCACTCTTTACAGAGAATCCTTTCTTACGAAAGCCTTCTGCATATAGAGTTTTGGACAAAATATATTGTCCTCAATTTCACTGACAAAATAAATATTTACTAACATTGTGACTAGAAGGTGCCACACATTGGACCATCTACTCTGGAATTTGCTCATAAGTTTTGACACTGAGAATATGCATGCTATACAACTGTATAATGCCCACACTTTTTTCTGATATCAGCTGTCTCATTCAGAAAATGGTTTGTAGCTCTAAGGTGCCAGTCAGTGCTCTGAAACACTGCCCCTTCAGCCTCCCACTGAGCAGAGAGTCCTATCCTGCCTTGACAGTCCTGGAAGTGCTCTGGAAACCTGCTCCACCAGTGCCCCTGCCCTTCCTTTCTCCTTATCTTTCAGTGATATGTCCCACTGGTTTTGACTGCTCCTGCAGCTTTGGCTCCTCTGCAATGTTGGAACGACTCTCAGCAGCTCTAGCAGCTGTTTTAGGTTGTAATTTGGTAGCACTAATCTGTTAGTTAAATCTTATCATTTATGGATATGATGCCATCTCCTCTGATTTCTCTGAGTTTATTGTCACAGGGCCTGACACAAATTCCCTTAACTCTGTCTATCTGCCACAAGAGACTTTGAGTTGAGGCATCTATCTTCTGTTCAGGTTGATCTTTACAGCTTCTGCAGTTACTACAAAATAGATTTCAGTCACTTTCTGTTCTTCAAAACAGCGCTCTGACTGACTGCAGTCTGAGAGGAACTATAGTTCCTCACTAATCTTTACCATGTATGCATTTTAGCAGCTTCCTCTTATAACTAAGACTATTTATATATCTGAGAATTGAGTTGAAAAAAAAAATATCTCCATTTACTTACATAAGCTTATTGCACACAGGTGGTAAAAAGACAGCTTTGTTGTCTTCTATCCATTTTCTTACATTTACAAGAAGCTCCATGGTCCACCAGCTACGAAACTTTTTGATGGAGTTTGCAGAGGGCTCTCTGTAAGCAAACTGCATGTGAGTCTATCCCCAGAGCTCAGGGGATTGGCTGGTAGAAGAGGTGTCTTCAGGCTTGAGTGTCAAAGGGGACAGGTCCATCAGCCAAAGGTTACTTCATAAAGGGTACTAATGCTCCAGTAGCTTAGCTAATAATTGACTAGTGCTTTTACAATATATATTTTCAACAGATACTCATTCTGCCCAAAGGAGGTTTCTTAGTTCTTTTTACTGCATCAACTGGAGCGTGTATGTTACCTCTGTACAGAAATTGCCTTGTTACATAGACAAACTGAGAGTTAGGAAAACGGGCAAGACTCGGGCATGCACACCCTTCGAGTCTAATATAGAAACAGGTTTCAAAGCTAAATGCAAGTTGAGGGTAGTTGCTCAAATCTTAGTTACGTATAATATATATAATTTTTTTTTAATACATGCGTAGCTATAGATAGGTGTTTCAGGCTTAAGAACAGAGACCCATTTCCTTTTCACACCTCCCCTCAACCTTGTTTAGCTGAATGGTTGGGGGTGTGTGTGTTTGAAAATATTGCGATCGTCTTCTGCTAGGTAACAAAAATAAAGATGTTTTTTGCATTTGTAAGACCAAAAGCAATTGTCCATAAATGCTCATTTTAATTTGATCTACTCTTTGCCAATGTTACAGTAGGAGTTGTTGGAGAGCTAAACGTGGTTCTGTGATGCCCTTTGGGAAAGTGTAGCACACTGTCATCAAATTATCAGTCAAACAAGAAACTGAGAACTACCAGGTATTCCAGATCTGTATTAGTCTATTCCCTCACTAGTTTCTGTTTGACATCTGCATAGTTCATACAGGATTGTTCACTCTGTTCCCTGCCACCCCCGTTTTTTACTAAGAAAATGTATAAACGTGTTATTTTCAGACTTGAAATACATGAAAAGGGTGGTAAACAAAAACCCCTAAGACATTAAAAAAACTGAGCATTTTTCAGTTGCTCTTGACACAGCTTAGTCTTCCGATTAAATCTACACTGTGCTTAGTGGCTGAATGTGTACGGGTATAAGGTTATAATATTGGTTAAAAGTGAGTGGTATATCCTCATGGCTTGCATGTATGAGCAGTGCAGCTGCTGGACTGAAGACTCAGTATGCTGGGACAGTATAAATTTGGGAGTTCTTTAGTTTATACCATTATAATTTTGCAATGGAGTGCGAGTTTGAACTAATCCCATGCTCTTATTCGAGTATGTATAAGGGTGACTCTGTTTTACCTTCATCTCTATCACTTCTTTGCAGTTTAGTTTAAACTAATTACAAAAATTGATCACAAAACCCCCATTTATTATTTTGGGATAAAATGATCCACATGTAGATTACAGTTGCACTATATTAGTACAATCACAATGGGACTGGCAAAAATTTCCTCCGAAATACGCCCAAAGTAATTCTTATTTCAGTCAAATAATGTGTGGGACGGTTTATAATTATTTAGCATGCCAAATTTCTACCATCAGAATGGCTGTGGTGAGACACCAGTGCATAGCAGTCGTTAGGCCTTTTTGGACCTACAGACAGGAACATTTCAGTGCTTTTTGTACTGCAGGCTGCTGACACACTACTTAGCTGCAAAGGAAAGAGATCTTCTACTTAAAATAGACTTTCACTTAGGGGATTGTGACCCAGCTTGGTGGGATCAGAACTGAAGACGCTCTATTTCAATGACCGTGGTTTTGTAAAGCTCTACCTCATCATTACTTACGTGTGTTGCGGAGCAGGACTCCATTCGTCAGGCATGAAAACCAAGAGATTGTACAAAGCCACAGTAGGAAAAAACACAGATCCTGGAACTGATAGAGCCAAGCCTTGTTCACCACAATATTAATGTGCCAGTTTTAACTGCAGGGCTATTGTCTGCAGCCCCAACTCTAATCCCCGGTCTCCTACAAGGTACTATTAGCTGCAGAGAAAACTATCTCAGTTGCAGGCTGATAATTCCATTTTGTGGCTAGAGTGAGGTATGAGAACGTGACAGCTAGACCTACTCAGGGAGGAAACAAATGAAGTTCGCTTATAAAATTCACCATAAGTATGAAGCTGATTATAATAATTATAATAACCTATTATCATAGGGTAGCATTTTCAGCAACCTTCTGAAATCAATAGGTTTTGAAAAATGTGATTAATGGCCTCTCCATGCGTATAACAGGTATAAGGGAACATTGGCTTGTTTGTTGGGTTTTTTTTTTGGAGGAGGGCATGGCCCGGATGTACTGGGGCATAAAACCCTATTTCTGTGAAATGTCTTGGAGAGGCAAAGAAAAGAGCCAGCGTTGCAGTCTCTGTGAGACTCAAGTAAATTCGTATGCCTCATGACCTGATTGGGGCCTGGATTTTTCTCACCAGTCTACTTCGCAATGACTCTTCACATCCATCAAAGGCTGTTCCAGCAGCTGGGGTTTCTGCTTTTACTTTCAGCTCTATGCAAAGGTAAGGACTCGATTTGTCAGCTTTTGCTGCCACAGAGGCGCAAGACTACTGAAGCACAAAACTGCTACCAAAAAATAATCCTTCTTTTGCACGGAGGGTGCAGGAAAAAAGTGGTAGTGGAAAAAAACTGAGTTTAGGACAGCACTTACTCTATTTTTCTACTTTCCTCAACCGTCAAATCTATTAGAGACTTAAATTTACTAGCTGGCATCCAGCAAGCAGCGTATGTTAACAAAAAGCACATAAGCTAAATATTGTGTTTCTAGTTAGAAGAGGTATTTAGGTTCATTGGCCAGGATTTTTAGCTGTATTAAAGTGATATTTGGTCATTTTTCCATTACTCCCTATATTAATTTTTTTCACCTAAAGAACTGATGATAAAGGGTCTAGAGCCCCCCTCGGAGAGGGAGAGAGACACAGACCATAAAGCCAGCAAGCAGGGATGCTGCCTGCTCCGCTCTGCCCATTCTAGTCTTGAAAGCAAGCAGCACTGTGAAAATTGGCTCTTAAGACTTGTTTTTTTCATACTTAGTGCTAGGAAGTATTCTGAAAAACCTTCACCAGGAGAGGTTTGCATTGACCAGCAATTTGAGGACAAAATCCTTTTAGTATCATTTCAACTTTGCCTTTTCTGTCCATATGCAATACAGATACTGATTTATCTACATTGGTGTTAAAATAATGGAGCTACACTGAAGTGATAATCTGGAGATTCTGCAAACAGCAGGAAGCAAGTAAGTTTCTGCAGCATTAGGACAGCTTTAACTTCTGCGTTTTATCTTTTTCTTTTTTTTTTTTTTAATATTGTGAAGAAATGGAAAAAGGAAGACACAGATATGACCAAATAATCCATTATGCCCTGTTGAACATGCTTCCTATTTTGGGTCAATTCTGTGCTACTTCTGTTTGTTCTTTGAGAACAAATACAAAGTACTTTTTTAAAAAATGAAAAATTATTTATATTAAAAAATCCTATATAGTTGCTGAAAACAAAAATTCAAATCGGTAACAAACCTACTGAACCCAAGTATAGTTACGTTCCCACAAACTAGTTCATGTGGCCACATTTCCCTGCTATGTTCATAAACATACTATCAAGGGCCTCAGTCTCTGTGGGGACAAATAGAAATGAATCACATAGCACAATAGAAGAGTTAAAGATCCCAGAAAAAGTACTAGAATCTTCACTGTTATCACTGTTACTTTTATGGGAAGGCTGATTAAAATACAACAAGCTGTGATTATCATCTACATAAACACCAAAATTAGACTCAGTGAGTCCTCCCTCGTGCTGGAGTCTAAGGTTAAATCTGCAATAGCTTGTCTGTATGTTCACAGCTTCAGCTTTGACTCTTCCCAACATTCTTGTATTTGCCAAAAAAGCACTTGTTTGAATGAAATTATGTTCACAGCAATCTTTGCATGGTATAGGATATTTTATTTTCTAGTGTAATAACACACTACTAAGGGTAATGAAGGCAGCTGCCATTTTCTGGTATGCCAGCTAAACCTATATGATGATGGAAAACTTCTCTAAGAAATGAACTGTCGGTTTTCTCTTTTTCTCCATGCCAGTCACCTTCATCAATGATCAGATACAGCAATTGCATGTTACTTCACCTGTCAGTGGTGTACACCACTGAAATGTATTCTAAGTAATGCCCGCAGTAATAGTACCAACAGCAGAACAACTTTCTTGGCAAGTGAGAAGCACCTCGCCTCCATTAAAAACAGTCTCAAAAGGTTTCAGCTCATTTATGGATCAGAGGTGGGAGCAAGAGGTGGTGAAGACACACACAACTGCCACCCAGTCTGCCAAAAGTGGTTGGCAGATCAGTGCTAATTACTTAAAACTGGCTGAGGGCCTGTCACGGCTTTACAGGCCGTGAAAATCCCAGCGCTGTGTAGCACTCTACAACCATCCACCCTGTCATGAAATGCCCGGAGCTTGTTGCTTTGCCCACAGTAAACTAGCTGTAGAAAGGTAATGTACTCTCTAGTACTTATGTCAGTAACCCCACAGAGCCATCTAGGAAAGTAAATATGGTGACAATGCCTAACTGTGGGTGGGAAAAAAAGAAAGGGTATGTCTCTGTCTCAACTGTGTAACAGTGTTGGAGCGTTGCTTGGGTTTAAGTATCTGATGATGCCAATTATCGTTATGTGGCAGAAAGATGGTAAACATAAGACAGATCTGACTGCAAAATGAATGCATGTTAGTGGTATACTTTAACAATAAACGTGCATAAGGCTGTGTGTTTTCTTCGAGTAACTGTTTCTAAGCATGTAATACATCATATATACACTGTGTTGTTTCTATGTATAAGTAATGTTAGCCTTTTAGATGTATTCAGCATTTTCAGACCAGAACACCTGATTCCATCCTTGAATTTTAGGAAACAGCAAGACAAAACCTTTAGGTATTGGAATAAGCAGTTCAGACCCTGTATACGTGATGTCTTTATATTATGGACGGTCTGTAAAGTACTTGTACTACAGTAAAGTAAGATGAAGTCAGTCCAGAGGTAAAGTAAGCCCTCTATGAATTATCCATAGGGGATAAACCCCAATATTTCTCATTATTTCTATTAAGCATAATTCAAAAATAGTTTTGTATAATTCCCCTTAACCTGTACTACTTGTTTTGAAAGTGCCAGGGCGCCCCTCCTGTTGCACGCAACGGCGGTGGAGTAGCAAGCAGACTGCAAAGCCCGAGGCTGTGGAGCTAGTGATACTACAGGGCTAATAATTTAATTTTCCGGCCATACGTAGTTGCATTTCTCTCTGGCTTGGACCCCGGCACCACAGGCGGCGGCGTTATTTCCCCACCGATACGAATCTGCGTGAGGACGCACTCTGCGGCCCCAGCGACTAACACCTCCCGCCACAGGCCGGCAGGAGCCTTGGCTCCGCGCCACCCGCGGCCGGGGCCTGTCTGCCTCGCCTCCGGAGCAGGGAACGGCGGGGGCCGCCACAGCCGCCAGCGATGTCTGAGGGCGGAAAGGCCCGGGGAGGCGGGGGGGAGCCCCAGCCGCTCCCGCTGTCCCCCCCCACCGCCCGCCCCGGCCCGGCAGTCCCCGCCCCCGCGGCGGAGGGGGCCGGGCTCTCCCCGCGGCCGCGGCCCGACGCGCCGCCCGCCATCCCTGCGGCCGCCCGCCCGGTGGGGAGGCAGGGAGCGGGAGGCCTTTGTCCCGGCCGCCGCAGCCGCTTTCCTTTCTCCCGCGCTTGGGGTGGCCGTCCTCCCCCAGGGGCGCAGCGTCCACTAACTCCCTTTTACCGTCCCCGCGCCGCTCTTAACGGTCACTAACGAGGAGAGCGCGGCCCAGAGAACCGCGGCGGCCCGGGGCCGCTGCCCAGCGTGGGGCGCAGACGGGCGGGTGTTGCCCTTCCCCCGCCGGGGCCGGGCGAGCCCCTGATAAAGCGTTCGGGAGGAGTTGGTGTCAGGGCTCCAGTGGCGCAATCGGTTAGCGCGCGGTACTTATACAGCAGTACAAAGCCGAGCAATGCCGAGGTTGTGAGTTCGAGCCTCACCTGGAGCACAGAGCTTTTTTTTTTTGGCGGGAAGGGAAAACGGGCTTTTTTGGGGATTTGGCCGCCCTCCCGAGGAAGGCAGAAACAAAAGTTAACGGAAAAATTACGCAGCCGTGGCGGCAGCGCCGGCTCACACGCGCGGAACCCACTGTGCCTGCCGGGCCGCGGCGCTGTAGCTTTTATGGTGCGCTGATGGGGGGGGGGGAGGGGGGAGGTGGTCAGTGGGTGGCGGCCACAGAAGTGCCCAAAGGGGCACACGCGTGGGGCTGCTCGTGTTAAAATTTGTGTGTAGGTGGGGATACAGACAGGGACCGGCGTATCAGCTGAAGGGTGGTGTGTTCGGAGGGGTTCCTCAGCGTGGACTAATGAGGCCTTCCCTGGCAAGAGCCGCTTGTGTGAACTTGCAAGAAATAACGGTTATTTTACCCTGTGCGATTTAATGCAGAGCACAAGTAAATATTGGGTGGTGCTGTCTACAACTGAAGGCTAACAATATCTTCCCCCCCCCGTTACTTTGCCTGCTGTGACAGTGACAGCCTTCGTAACTGCTCATTACCTCGGTACCGCTTTACAAATGCGTGGGCCGTAGCGGGAAGGAAAATAATTCAAACGATTTCAGATTTATTTTCACAAGTTGAGAGGCAGCGGGGCTGCGGGGAAAAGGGGCGGCTTCCTGGAAAAGAAAGGTGGGGGGCACCGCCTGAGCGTGTGGGCCCAGATCTTGTGAACACGCGTGCTAACACCTAATCTGCTATTGCAGCAGTGCACTTTACGCTAAAAAGTTCAGCGAGACCCCCAAGGTCATGCAGCCAGAGGCACCTTCGTGGCCCAAATCAGCCCCTTAATGGCTGTACTGCAGGCCTTAACTCCCCAAAATGCCACTTCAAGGTTTTTAATCACTCCTTCTTCCCTATTCTAGTTACCGCTTTGTCCCCCCTGAATTTTGCATGGACTTCATTGATTTCGGTGGTGGTGTGGTCATGCCTGAAGCGTGCGCCCTATCAGTATAAGGAAGCCGAAATCAACAAGAGAGATCCGTAATATATCCGAGGGCAAATAAAATTCGCCCTTCGCTTGCAGCGCGTTTGTGCAGGAGCGCCGCGTCCCAGTGCTGAGGAGGGTGGAGGCATGTTCGCAGAGCGACTGGAAATACTAAAAAATGAAAATGCTGCTTTTGTGTAGCTGGAAAACAAAACCTCGCAGCGGGAGCGGGACTCCGTTCCCTGGCCGGAGACCGCTTTTTGCAGACACGGAATGGGGAGGGTGCTGCTCCCTGCTGCCGCTCCCCCTTCCCCTGCCTGCCTCTGGGCAGTGATGGTTCCAGCGCTCCCTCCCCAAGGAGGAACCACTGGTTTGTCCATTGGGGTGTTGCTCTGGTGTGCCCAGAGGGGGGTGTGATTGTGCAATTTGTGCCAAATCTGAGGTGCACCACCAAGCAGGTAGTGTTTGTCGCATTCACGGCTTTTTTGTGACTCGGCTTGTGGGTGCCCTAGAGCGGGCGGGACGAGCAGCGAGAGCCGCGCAGTGCCGTGGCCTTCTTCACAAGACCTCCTTCTCCTTCATCCCCTCGGTCCTACCTTGGCTTTTACTCGCACTCCAAGGTGATTTTTGCCTTACCTCTGGAGGGAGGGGAATTAAAAAAAAAAAAAAAAAAAAAAAAAAAAAGACCAAAATCACCATGTGAGGTGACACTTGTTTGCATTCCTGCTGCAGAGGCGTTACCTCCTGATTGACTCCTGTGTCTGACACCTGAGGGAAACGTGTTCTGAGATGGTGATTCCACACTGAAAATCATGCTAAATCAGGACAATTTGTGGGAATTTACTAGAAATCCCTGTACAACAAAAGGATGTTATCTGTCTAATGGGTATTTACAAAATAAAGTGAACCCCTGCTAAAGCATGAGGGTTTCCTGAGGGAAGCAGGGCTGTGAAAGAAGAAGAAATGAACCCCCACAGAGTGAGCAGATGGTTGCGGCGTGGCTGTGGGCACCTGGGCAGGGTCCTCCTCCCGCCCGGGCCCTGTGTCTAGGTTGGAAGGGACCTTTAATATCATCAACCAACGCTGCCAAGACCACCACTAAACCATGTCCCTAAGCACTGTGTCTACCGGTCTTTTGAATACCTCCAGGGATGGTGATTCAGCCACTTCCCTGGGCAGCCTGTTCCAATGTTTGATAACCCTTTCTGTGAAGAAACTTTTCCTAATATCCATCCTAAACCTCCCCTGGCACAACATGAGGCCATTTCCTCTTGTCCTATCGCTTGTTACTTGGGAGAAGAGACGGACCCCCACCTCGCTACAACCTCCTTTCATGTAGTTGTAGAGAGTGATAAGTTCTCTCTCAGCCTCATTTTCTCCAGCTGAACAACCCCAGTTCCCTCAGCTGCTCCTCATAAGACTTATCCTCCAGACCTCTCACCAGCTTCGTTGTCCTTCTCTGGTCACGCTCCAGCACCTCAATGTCTTTCTTGTAGTGAGGGGCTCAAAACTGAACACCAGTGCTGAGTACAGTGGGACGATCACTTCCGTGGTCCTGCTGGCCACACTATTCCTGATACAGGCCAGGATGCCGTTGGCCTTTTTGGCCACCTGGGCATACTGCTGGCTCATATTCAGCTGGCTGTTGACCGATACTCCCGGGTCCTTTTCCACCAGGGAGCTGAGGTCAATGATTCTGATTTGTTTCCTTCCCCAGGGATCAGCCGTGTCCGGGGAGGGGGGACGGGGGATGAGGTTTGGGCCTGGGAGCGGTTTCTCCAGGGTGTGCAAGGAGCCTTGTCCTGGTGCGGTGCTGAGCTGGGGCTGCCATGGTGCTGCTGTTGTGGCCTCGACAGCTCTGACGGGGTGAAGTGTGGAGTGCCCTGGGCTGTTGCTTGCATTTGCAACTTTTTGCTGAAAATTAGGTGTCTTACAGGCATATGAAAAGGAAGTATGTGTTTTTGTTTACACTGAGGTGTTTTGTTGTTGGGTTTTTTGGTCCCGAGTTGTTGATTAATGCTTTAATGCTGGCTGGCAATGGCTTATATATAATGTGTCTTTCTTTATATATGTATGTATATGGATATATACATGTGTAAAGATACCTTTACACCGTTATGGGAGAGCTCCCAATATCTGTGTGTGAGTGCTGTCTTATTTTCTAATTCTTTAATGTACTCAGATGACCTATTTAGAAAACACCTGCGTGTGAGCGATGCAGAGTGCCAGCTGTGCTAACGTGATCTAGAGAGAGGTAACCCCTCCTTCCCCCTCCTGCCTCTTCCCCAAATAGTAACGTGGTTCACCTGTGCCTCATTTTCCTTTATGAAAACCAGGTGCCAGACCTCCTTTTTCTCCTTCTGAGCCACTACCTAGCATTTGTCACTGTCCTCCAGGAGGTGGCTAAGGGAGCCCTGGCCTCAGCTGGTGAGGGGCTTGGACAGGCTGTAGGTGCTCCTGGAAGCCCCCTCAGAGAAGAAAGGTTTTCTCAAGGTGAGTCTTCTGTGCTGCCCAGTTTATCTTAGGGGTCTGCCTCTTCTAGTCTATGCCACGTTCTTTATTTCTGTATTAATTTGCCTGGTGTGGCTGGCGTGCCTGCAGGCCTGTAGCTCCCTAACGCCTCTGAAATCCTTCTAGAGTCCATTTTAAAAAGGTCCCTCCTCTTAAAGTTTGTGTTGCTTCTCATTTAATGTTAAGTATGGAATGTGTGTACTCTACGGGCTTATTCTGGCTGCTCTGAGTTCCCACTGGCCGTGGAAAGAAAGAGGGCTTGCTTCTAGATACATAGAAACTTGACTTGTGTGTTGCTTATTGCTGGAAGACTTTAGAAAAAATCTAGCTATTGCCTGATCTTGGAGAATTAATAGTAATCGAGTTAGGGAGCAAGCTTTGTGTTTCTGCTTATACGATTTTGCTCAAATGGGGAGTCCCATAGGGAACGGCAGATGCAGGATCTAGAAGGAAAGGCAGACTTACACAGGATAGCCCTTCCTGATGCTCGGCAACTTTTGTGTCATGCATTTGGTGTTTGTGGGGCTCTTAAGTGTTTGCTTGAGTTTCTTTGAATGTATCAGTCTGGAACTTCCCATAATATTGGGGCTTGCGTATCCGAACAAATGCTTATAAAAGCCTATGCTAAAGACTTGGCCCACCTCATTGTTTTTAAACTGGAGTAATAAATATTTTTAGTCTTACTTTTACAAATAGTAAATAGCTGATAAGAGTCTGCTCTTCATAACTTTTTCCAATAGATGGCACTGTGGTCCCACAAAGTGAAAAAGAAAAACCAAAGCAAAGCATTCCCAGACATCCTAAAAATAGAAATCACTTGCCAAATGCTCCGTTGTACGCAGCAGAGAACAATAGGCAAAAATTCCACGGGTTACTTAGAAAACAAAATCCACTGGAGGTATAGATGCGTTTGTTTTTTTCTTTCGGGTCCTCCCCACCCCCTTTTCGATATAACATCTTGAGGACCTTTCTGAAATTAAAATCTATTGATTAGTTGTGTTTGGAGTAACACAAGTGGGGGTGGGGTGTATCATGTTTTTTAAGTCTGTATGAATTCAGTACCTTGTCCAAGTGCCAGCATAGCAGGCCCAGCTTAGATTCTTTTGCACAAAATTTTTAAAGAATAGCTGGTGTTAGAGGCTTTCATGCAGTGTTGCCTAAAGTCTAGGCGGCTGCTTCCCACCCAGGGTGCCCATACTTTGGAGGTATTAAGCTTGGAAGTAGCAGCTAGGAGAAGAAAAAAATGCAGGTGCTTGAAAACGGTGGGGAAGCATTCTTTTAAACCAAATATGCTGCTTTTGTGAGGGGAAAGATAATGGAAGGGGGTGTGTGTGTGTGTCAGATGGTGACATAGAAGCTTCCTTGGTGAAGAGAAGGGCTGAAAGATGAAAGGAATAGTTGGGCTCATACAGGCTGATGGAGGAGAAGTGAGAAGAACTTGTAAGGTTGGTAGAAAAGCAAGCTCAGAAAGAGAAAGACTTCATTCATTGATCTCTGAAACTGGGAAAGTGGATGTTCCAAGGAGATAACAAGAAAAAAAGAGAAAGGGAAGGACAAGGGAACAGAAGAAAGAACATAAATAAGGAAGCTTAAAAAAAAAAAAAAATTGGGTTGCCTGGCTGTAGGTATATGAATGTGTGGCCTTGGTCAGTGAAAAACAAATGAATAAGTGTTAGCCAGTCAAGCCAACCTAAAATGGAGTTGCCGTAGAGAGTGAATTGGCCTGTACGTTTTGCTTGAGCAAAGAGTGATCTCAAGAGGCAGGTTTTTCTTCTCTGTGTGTTTTGAGTGGTTACTTTAGTGTGGCAATATAAGAGACCCCTTGGTCTCTCTAGGGATTGAAGCTGGTGTTGGGAGGGCTAAAGAGCTCAGCTTTCTGGTTTGGAAAAGGAAGGAAATGGACAATCAGTACTGGATTCTGTGCCCATTTAATTTTCTTGCTTATGCTGAGTTTGCTGTGTTAGGCTCTGCTTTTAAGGTGGAAAAAGGCTCTTGGTTTCTTCAAATAGTTTTGGTGAAGCCTAAATATTTGAAGCCTTGGAAAAGTCTCAAAATAGAGCAAAACAAACTAAATCAGACCCAGAGAAAGAACAAGCTGGGGAAGTGGCTGAAATGGCAGGGGATAGTCAGAGAGTCTGTAACTAAAAATTTTGGAGGATGGATGCTCCTGTGAAGGAGGCAATTGAGCCTGAACTGCCTGCTGTAGTTGAGAGATCTTTATACCCCTTTGTACAGATTTATGATAGTGCTAAGAATACTTCTAGAAATTTTACTATGGAGTTATACACGAAGATTGTGGAGGAGAATAAAGCAACAATTTTTAAACATTTGTCTTTTGAAAAGAATGTATAAAATTCTTAAGAGGCAATTGTGCTGCAGGTCTTGTGGCTATACGGTGTAACTTGGAGGCTTAGATGGTTTTCTGGTTTTGTGAAGAGAGGCTGTCAAATTAATCATAAATACAAACATCCAAAACTATTTGCAAAGTCTCAGAGTCAGTTGACTTCACTGCTTGCATTTATCTTCCATGTATCCTACCCGTTGAAATGGGGATGAGAGTTGGTTAACTATACATCTTAATTTTAATCACTATTTACATGGTGTTTAAAGGAAGAATTTGTAGAAGGATATATGTTCTTTAAGAAAACCTTTAAGGATTCATCTTTAGGGAAAGTCACATCAGACTTGTGCCAGCTTTTAATATTAAAAAGCTGTTAATAATGCAAATTTATGAAGCCTCGTCAGCGAGCTGCATCCTGGAAAATGGCTCTGTCACTTTTGCAGAAACTCATACATTGTTGCAGCAGGCTGAAAATGTCTTAACAATGGAAATAGGAAACTGATGCTGGATTTGAGGGTGCTTTCAGCCAAAGTGAGTTGGAGGTGTCTCTGTATTAAGATCCAAGATCCAGGCTTGGGGAGTTACTTTTTTTTGCGTGCTCTGGGCTCTGCCTCTCTCTCCACTGCCCTTGCTTCCGCCCCACTTTCCCCCTCATGGAAGAGCTCAGTCTCAACGTATAGCACTTGGCTCAACTGCTCTAAGGGTTTCGCACTGCGATGTGAGGGCTGTGCCAGTCACCTTGTCTCAATGCAGCTGCGAATGCGTTCCTGTGGAGCGGCAGGAGGTGTTTCGCTTCCCGGGGTGGCTCAGGAAGGGCTGCATGGACATGGGTGGCTGTAGGGAGCTAGCGGTTTGGGCTGACTACAGTGGCCAAGTCCTTTGTTACATAAAGCCCTAACACCTCAGGAGTACTTGTTCCTTCTTGAGGACTTGCAAAGTCAATTAAGCTTGGTGGCTGTGTCCCACTGAAATCAATGCCAGTTAAAAATCCCTACATTCAGATCTGTTGAGATTTATAGGTGCTCGCATATGTGTTTAAGTCCCTAACAGCTTTGAAAATTTGACTGCTAATACTGAACTTTTTGCAAGGCCTGTAGTAGCCTACATCTGTTTAAAATACTGCTGTGACTGATGGGTGTCTCTGATTGTGTCTGTCACTGTCATTTAGCTATTCTGTGCCTGCAGTGTAACCTAGCCAAAAAAATACTTGCTGCTATTTATTCTGGTAAAAGAAACGTTTGGTGTGGCTGTGTTGTTATTTCTTAAGTTTTTAACATAAAGTATCTTTGGCAACCCATTTTTTTTCTGGAGTTGGAGACTTGTGTATCACTGGGGGTACAAGGAGTGCTATGTGTGTCTTTGTGTTTGAAGGCAAATTTGTTAATAGAGAACTAGGGTACTCACCTCATTGTTTTTAGGTTCCTAATAACCACAGCCCTTTGACAGCATTCTTACAACACTTGGCCAAATTTTCAGTGCTGTTTAGGGGTGTGTGCCTGATGTTGATGTTTGTCTACCTGCTTCGAAGTATCTGGATGTTGCAAAGGGTGTCTAGCAAACAGACCTCTTATTGCAAAAGTAATGGACTCGAAGTATTCTTGCAGGAGTAGCCTGTCATCTAAATACCTCTGAAAGTAAAAGCCAAACTGTCAAGGAATCAATATTGAGGTGACTCGTTTTGAAATGTAGGATTAATGTATAATACAAATGGGTGTGTTTTCATTGGTGTCAGTGAACTTGCTTCGTGTTCCATAAGAGGATAAAGATTGGCCCAAAGTAATGGGAAGCTTATGTCTGGCTGTGAGGAAACCAGGAAATTCATGGGCCTTTAAAGTATGACCCACTGCAATATTCAGTATGTGTGATTTTTGGCATGATTCAGCAGTAAATACTAGTTGAAAACAGAAGCACATATTATAGGGTAAATAATTCAGGCCAGAGAGAGGCCTCCTGCTTATGCATTACATAGTAAAGGAAATTGAAGTAGGACCACAAAATACAATTGCTGGGAAGAACAGCAGCAGTTTGGAACATTCACAGCTAAAACTGTGGAAACGATCCTCCTGGATGACACCTGAAATCAGAAGGGCATAATCATCTCCTTTGTATGTATGTGTGTGCACTGACCAGTGAATCGTGTGAAGACTGCTGCGCTTGGCAGGCATCATTTTGGAGGGGACTTTCTGTTCTGTGGCTGCTGGGTTGGAGGATATAATCAGCGTAATGCTGCTTTGGTAGATGATCTAATAAACGTCTGACTTGACTGTTAAAAGCCACTTTTTCTTTTTTTTTTTTTTTTTTTGTGGTCACTGGGCTAGATGCATCATGCACTAGAAGGAGAGAACTTTTTACTAAATTGTTTTTATCTTTTACTTTGCATTTTGTTTAGTATTTAAATAGTTTTGGCTGCTGGCATAACATAGCTCATGTCTCCTACTCTGTATGTAGAGAGCCACCTAAGCAATGTTGTTGCATGTCATTGATAATGTTTTTCTGTTCCGGCAAAAAACAGAGCCAAGGTAGTCCCAACAGATGAGTTTGGCTAGTGCTGTGGCTGAGTGATCTGGCTTCTGTTTGCTTCATTTGGAATGAGGTGGACCTTCAGAAATCAACAGGTCCCTTCCACAAGTGAGGTGCAAATTAAGGCAAATAGCAGAATGCACCATTAGCACAGTAACTTCTCTAGCTTGGACATCTTTTAGTTGCTTTTGGAGGTTAGAATGCCTTGGCTTAATGTGTACCCAGGTTTTCACAATAAGGAGGGACATTACTAGTGTGTGATTTCTGTAGAGCATGGAGTTGAGGAGGGTGGCTAGCAGGGTTGATCAGGTGTGACTCGTGGTGAGCTGTCGCTTCAAGATCGCTTCCTTGTGCAGCGTGATAATTGGAAAACTACAATTCCTTGATATCTCCAGTGGATGCTGGTTTGAAATACAAATTAGACTGTATTTAATTTTTATATGGAATATTTCTACTTATTAAGTTGCTTGTTTTCTCTGGAAGCTAATCCATGGGATAATGGGGTGAAAAATTCTGTAGCTTACTCCATTAAATGACTGCTGGACAATATAAGAAAGTGGGTTTTAAGGGTCAATTTAGAAAGTAACTTAGGCCAGAAGTTTCCAGTAACAATTGTGGTTTGGATACAGTTGAAAAAAGAACAACACATCTAAATTCAATTGTACTTGCATTGGCTAAGCAATAATCTTAGAGTAGATGTGAACAACACACATTGGTGACTGACAAGCCATATCCTGATAGAAAGTTATAACTGATACAGACAAACTGGGGGAAAAAAAACTGGTAGTGATTGCAATCTATGAAAGTACTGGTCCTGACTGTCCCACACAATAAATAATCCTGAGGGAATACTAGCAGCATTCATAGTAGCAGCATTTAGCCATCTGGCTTGGGTTCTGTGGGAAGCTTTTAAAAAAAAAAAAAAAAAAAAAACCAAAAAAAAAAAAACCCCCCAAAAATACGCAAACCCACTGTTAGTGGAACTGCATCCACTGAAATCATAGGAGAACTTCGCCCTGCATTTTAATGTTGCAGTTCCTTGTATGTACATCCTACACTTGGATTTCATGTGATCATTTGCTTTGATAGAGCAGATGTTTCCTTGATGTTCATGGATTACCGGTGGTCCATGAAGTCCTAGTTAGTGGTCAGCTCAAGTTACCACGCATCAGTCTAACAAGACTGGTCTGCAAGAAACTTGAGGTGGCTTCAGACCTAAGAACCTTTGTCCTGTAGCACTGGTGGCTCCAACTTCAAGCTTGTGTTGCCCATTGTACTGTGGACAAAAAAAATAAGCTGTTTCTGCCTCTTGTGTAATCAAATCTACTGTCTTTACTGTTTTCTTGGCTTGGAATTGTAAACATGAGTGGTGATCTGACAAAAATGCTTCTTGCTCATTCTTTACTGAGGGGGTATTTATGAGCTACTTATTTACTCTGAGTAAATAAGTCTTTGCTGTAGCTTAGTGTTGCTGTGACTGTGTTTCCCAAGCATTCTGTTTGTGTCTTGTTTTCCTGACAAACTCTCTTCATCCTGTGTCTGTGTTAACCAACGTAACGTTCAAAAATTATCAACATAAGTGTAAAATTTCAGCTTACTATATCTAATTTTTTTGGCATTTTTTCTCCTAAACTTTGACCTTCTTCATCCTGTAAGAAAATGAATCTAAAGATGAATGTTTTAATCTCTGAGCATATGCTTTTTGCCTTTTCTTTGTGATGCTGCTAGAACTAAACCTGCCTTGAAATACATAGTTCATAGTATTGTTATGTATCACATACCAAGAAATCAACTGAGAGACATCAGTGGAGCACTTTGGACTTGATTCCAAGCATAAATTCCTGTAAAACACTTCTGGAATCTCCTGGTAATTTCATAGAATAGTAGAATGGTTAGAGTTGGAAGGGACCTTAAAGATCATCTAGTTCCAACCACCCTGCTATCGGCAGGGACACCTCCCTCTAGACCAGGTTGCTCAAAGCCCCATTCAACCTGGCCTTGAACACTTCCAGAGATGGGACCTCCACAACTTCCCTGGGCAACCTGCACCAGCGCCTCACCATAAAGAATTTCTTTTCTAATCTAATTTCTAATCTAAATCTAACCTCTTTCAGTTTAAAACCATTATTCCTTGTCCTATCACTATGCTCCCTGATAAAGAGTCCCTCCCCGTCTTTCCTGTAGGCCCCACTTAAGTACTGGAAGGCTGCTGTAAAGTCTCCCCGTAGTCTTGTCTTCTCTTCTCTAGACTGAACAACCCCACCTCTTTCAGTCTGTTTTTATAGGAGAGGTGCTCCAACCCTCTGATCATCTTCATAGCTTGTCATATGTTGGGGATTCCAGAGCTGGATGCAGTACTCCATGTGGGGTCTCATCAGTGTGGACTAGAGGGGCAGAATTGCTTCCCTTGGCCTCCTGGCCATGCTTCTTTTGATGCAGTCCAGGATGTGGTTTGCTTTCTGGGCTGCAAGTGCATATCGCTGGCTCATGTTGAGTTTCTCATCAACCAACACCCTCAAGTCGTTCTCCTCAGGGCTGCTCTCAATCTATTCTCTGCCCGGCCTGTATTTTTGCTTGGGATTGCCCTGACCCACATGTAGGACCTTGCACTTGGCCTTGTTGAACTACATGAGGTTTGCACAGGCCCACCTCTCAAGCCTGTCCAGGTTCCTCTGGATAGCATCCTTTCCCTCCAGCGTGTCAACTGTACCACACAGCTTGGTGTCATCAGCAGACTTGTTGAGGGTGCTCTCAATCCTACTGTCCATGTTGCCAACAAAGATGATAAACAGCACTGGTCCCAGTACTCACCCCTGAGGAATGCCACTCTTTCACTTGGACATCGAGCTGTTGACCTCAACTCTTTGAGTGCAGCCATCCAGCCAATTCCTTATCCACTGAGTGGTCCATCCATCAAATCCATGTCTTTCTAGTTTAGAGACGAGGATGTTGTGTGAGGCAGTGTCAAATGCTTTGCACAAGTCTAGGTAGTTGTCATCAATTTCCTTTTATCAAAGTAAGTGATACATCCATCATAATTACTGAGCTGTACCAAATTAGATCATATGATTGAGGCTGAATTTTTCCAATGGATTTTATTGAAGAAATGTGATATGGTAAAGAAGAGGCAGGCTTTGTAACATTCATCATTTGATGAATTTGTCCTCCTGTATATAGAAGAGAGCCATTTCTTCTTTTCAGTGTTACCCATTTGATTGCTTACAATCTGTTCAAAGTGATTATCAACTACTATTCTAACACAGTAGTGGTATTCTGTTCTTGTTTACTTCAGTGCAAAGCATAGACATATCAGGCTTGTACTGCTAAGCATCTGTATCTGGTAAAGCCACGCATGACTAAACTTGGTGCAGTGGCTCACATCCTTGATTTGTTTACACTGACAGAAAGTGAGGTCCGTGTTCGCTCGGCTAAGCAGAGTTATTTCAGATTTATACTGGTGAAATGGAAACAAAGATATCTGGTGTGTGCTTTGTTGTTGTACTTTTAAATGAGACTAAGGAGTTGGATAAACTCTTTACACTTATCTGAGAAGTGCCAATCAAACAGTAGAGGACAGGGCACGAGTGTCAGACTGCTTCATGGGTAATGGTTGTGCTTGCAGACACGGTGTTACAGACCATGCTACGTGAGAGCTCTTTATGCGTACCTAAATTTAGTTACCACAGCTAATCTAGGTCACAGTGAAAATGACACTGGTACTTTCACATGAGTTCCTTTTCTTCTTTAGTGGCTTTTGCTAGGTGAATAACTTTGGTTTGGCCCACAGATGAAAAATGTTGTCTCTTGGCAAATTGGATATGAACTTTGGCAATTACAGCAGGCCATATCCATCACTTAGAAGAGAGAACAACTCATTATGACTATATGTGGCGAAGTAGAAAACAATTAAAAAATATGATCTCCTAAGTTTTGCAACACGTCTACCACTCTTGGGTGCAGCCCTGGCAACGAACACCAGCCCAAGCTGCTTGAGGGGATGGTGTCCACCCTGATGTGGAGCTTTCCTTCATACATAGCCAGAGGAACCTGCAGACTTGGATGTCCTTCCAGAGTTGTCACTATGCATGAAACATTACTTTTGGGGCCTGCTGCTGACAGGGGGAACCTTCTGCAAGGCTGTAGTGCTGCATTGTACGCAACACATGGAAGCGTGGGTTATTACCAAGTGTTGGGTGGCTATCCCGTTAGAGGCAAGTAGAGCTACTGTACTTGACTACAGTTGACCTTGTATCTGGACACGCAAATGCTTGATCCAAAACTATTTTTTACTCCTCCTCAAATCGATTGAATATTCAAAAGCCTATAACGGAATCTCTGGAAATAGTAATTAGACCATTAAGACAACCAATTTCCAGCAGATGGCAGCATTGTACTCTGTAACTTCATTTTTCCAGCGGTGATTTTGCAACTCTTTACTACTCAGGCTGGTAGGAGGCTGCCAGCTAAGAAGTAATCCAAAACCACTTCTAAAATGTTTTGAAATACAGGTCTTAGTAGATTATGATAATTGGGTATTGTTTCAGACTCGGGGCTTCCATATGGAAAATACCACTGTGCTGCATAAGAAAACATACTAAAAAAACAGTGTGAGTACACCTAAATCGTTCATGTTAACTCCTTAAGTAATTGCTCTGGGACAGAGGAAAGCTGTTTGATAAAGGTGTTCTTATTTGTAAAAATACTAGGAAATCACTTAAAGATGCAAGAGTTCAAACTGGAACCATATGTGTAGAGCTGTAAGTGACTTCCTGCATAGTATGTCTTTGATACTACAACACTCCCCCATTCCTTCTTTAGAAAAAGGCATGCTGACTTTCCTAGTCCTTTTTGTACTATACCTCTTAAACAACATGCAGCCTGATCATCAGAGTCCATAACCGGTCAGATGTACAAGTGGACATTAAAAGCTATCAACTGTTTGACAGTGTTCAGAGGTTGGGATGCAATAGTTAATTTTTGTCTGTGAGAACTCAGTTAAGAATGCAGCATTGTTTGCAAAGCACATGCTTGATTGAATATTCAATCTGGTAAATTTATAGCAACTATGGCAAAATTGGAGAGGTTCTTCCCTCTGCCCCACCTCCCCTGTTGATTCATGGGAGTTCCAGTCAAACAGTGGAGGAAATGAAAGCTGTTTCTGCTACTAAAGGAAAGGGCTGACTTCAGAGACCTCTTCAGAAAAAAACCTTCTAGTTCCAGATAGACATCTGCCTGTGATGTACTACTATATACATAATCCTAAACTGTATAAGAGACTTCATTTTTTGTGTATTCTTTTAGGGAGTGTATAAGGCTATTCTTAGGTTTGGCACAAGATGCACTTTGAGAGTACTGCATTACGACCAGCTAGCACTGATGTAAATGGCAACACAAAACACAGGGCAGTAACAAATGGAAACTAGGTTAACCATTGCAGCCATTCAGAAAGAGGTTAAAAAATATATTTCTCTTGCAGATTATGCCCCTGCAACTGTTGAGTAGAAGCGAGTGTCTGGATATCAATTAAATTAGTGCTATCTTTAGGAAGCTTTATGCACCTATTTCAGAGTTTGTCTTCAGAGTGCATAAAGAAACCTTCACCCTTTCCCTCTCTTTCTTTTTTTTTTTTTTTTTTTTTTTTTTTTGTCCTGCAGGGAAAAAAAAAAACAAACAGTAAGTAAAACCAATGTTTGGACTGAATTACACTCCAGTACAATTCTGCCTTTTGTCTTGCAAGTGCACCACAATGAAAAATTTTAATTATTGTGTTTTTTGCAGCCAAAGTAGAATATTGCAGGTGTCAGACTGTTTTGCCGAGATGACAGCTGTATGTTGTCAGAATGTGACTGTCTCAGTATTCTGGAACAAATTCAGCATATGCAAATTTCATTTGAATGGGAGAATTTCAGGAATATCAGCAGCATGGGAATTGGTATTTTGAATTGAGAGGGCTCCTTGTACTAGATACATCCTCAGAACATGGTCTGGTGGTCAGAGCAGTCTAATGCACATCTTTTTGCTCAAACTGCATACAGGTATTGGTGAACAGAAGTTGTGTGTTATATAGTAGAAATCTGTGTGGCAAAGGACACCGGCCTACCTGGACTTCTGTTGCAACGTGAACAGAGCGATAAGAATTAGAATTAATTTCCTGTCTTCATCAATGGTTAAATGGAGCTTGCATAAGCCTGCTTAAAACAGACAAACAAAAAGCTTGGTTAATGTTGCAGGAGGAAGTACTTTGAAAAGATTAGCAAACTTAATATTTTATCCTTTAAAGGTGCATTGAGAGACTAAGATTCACTGCCCTGTGTGCATATACTGTGAAAGGGTATTATTAATTATCTTTTATCTTGGTCACACTTTGTCTTGAAGCTTTGTCTTGAAGACTTTGGATACTTTCAGTAGAGTCATCCTTTACTTTCTGCTGTCTGCAGTTAAAAACATAGTATTGTTGTATGCTTAAGGCAAGGGAAAAAATGGGTGCTTTGTAAAAAGCAGTCAGTATTGTTTCTCTTGTGTAGTAACATCCTCCTCCTTCAAAGTTGGAGGGAGGGAAGCTCTTCACTGTACCTGCCCTTCCAAAGATTTTGCGGAAAGCCAAATGTGTCAGGAGAGTTTTGGTTTTTTTTTTTTTTGGTCTTGGAATTAAATCAGACAATCTGTCTTCCATGTCTCTTTGGGTATTATTTGTGAGATAAGTCTCTCTTTTTAAAAGAGCATTCACAGATCATTTCAGTGTTGCACAAAACATTTTTTTTTTTAAAAATAACACACAAACTCTTAAACAAAAAAAAAAATATACACCTCCCCCCCCCGACAATTGGAAAAAAAAAAAAGAAAAGACAACCAACCAAAAAAAAAACCCCAACCAACTGCAGAAGTCAGGTCTTACTTTGAGACTTGTCCTTCTAGCTATGTGGGCTCTCTTCCTTTGCTGTGTTGGAGTGAGCAGTAATGGGAAGGGCAGCTACTGTGGGTGGCTTCTGCCGCTGGAAGTTTGGAAGAATGTCTTGCACTGTATATTGCTCTGGTTTTGCAACAGCATTTTATATCAAGAAAAGTTGCAGCACAGCATTGATAGGCTTAACGGTGCATTAATTCCTGATGTCACTTCAGTAACACTATAGAGTGTATGCTGAATTTGAGGTAAAATCCTAAAGATGAAAATAATCTTCCTCATCTGTAATATGCACATATCTATGCTTTTTCAGGCTTAAACGACACGCTTGCTTCTGATCTGCTTGAGTGACCATGTTTTCATATTTTAATGAAATACTAGATTTTGTGACTCTGGCCTTCCAGGGGCTATTATCAACTGCTTAAATAATCTGGTTTATCTTTGAGATATTGAGCAACGCTTACTGTGAAAATGAGTTTCATGTGTGACTCCATCAGTTCGCCAAGTCCCCATTGCAGTTGACATGGTTGATGTAGTAATTAAGGACTGATCCAGATGCCTTCAGATAATACTTATACCGCAGAGGACTTCTGAGTGTGTAACTGAATGTGGAACATGAGTAGCTCAGCATTTAGGGGTTATGTGCTCTCAGTATGATGGGAGATGCCATCAGTTTCCTCTTTAATACTCCTAATGAATCAGTTTGTAGGGTTTTTTTTGTAGCAAATAAGCCTCCAATTTTGAAGGCAGTGAGTTTGATGTGTGTTTGATGAATATCTTCTTTTTTAATCAATTATATATTATTGTTGCCTACTGTTTCCTGAATACAAAGTAATTGTTCTTCATTTACATGTTCAAGAAAACAGAATGGAAGATTATTTTTTTTCATGTGTTACAGCTCTGTAGTAGTTATTTGCATATTGTACACGTTTTAGAAGGGACCTATTCAAATAGCTATGTAAACCGTTCAGAAAGACTCCCTTGGGCTCTGTTGTTTGCTTTTATAGGGCGGATAATTCAAGAATTGTTTCTTTTTAAAGGATTAACAGCTTTAAGAAAGTGATTTCTAAAGAGTTGCTTTTGTTTTCAAAGTGGGACGAAGTCAGCTGGCAGAAGGGCTTTCAAAGCATCTCAGTCCTGGTGTACTTTGAATTTGCCTAAAGAAACTACTTCCTGAGCTGTATAGCCAACATTTCTTCTTCAGAATAAGACTTTTAAAAGCCTGCTAGGAAGTGCATGGAAAAAGGAGAGATCCTTATAGCTGCTAAAACCATGAACTGGGTGGGCTGGTAATTCTACATGTGTTTAACATGCTGAAATTGGACAAATGTGTTGACAAAACTCAATCTGTTTTATCTTTCCAGAGAGAGTAAATGCTGGTGTTCTGGGATTTTCTGTTGTTGTGCGGTGTGTTGTCTCTTTGGCAAAAACACGAGGACGGAAGACAAGATTTGTAGACAGACATTGTGTGTCAGTAGTTGGACTGGCACAGCTGGTAAAAGCAGGTACCCAAGGCCAGGCACCTGCGTGTGTGGGGGAAACGTTAGGCTTAAAAGCTGAATACAAGGTGGAACGTGACAGATTGCTGTGAGAGGGGCCATCTCATACCTCTGGAGCAGAGATGACACTTGGGACAGAGGGGTGGTAATGAGGAGGTAGCTGTTTTGGTGTGGGAAAGTGTTCCGTACAATTTCTGTTTGGGAATGGGGGAGAGGCTGTATGTGGGAAAGCTGAGGAGACAACGTGACACATTTATCGAGGGGAATGTGTAGTATCCAGTACAACTGTGACTCTCGCTGTCCAAGATTACTGTTCAGTGAAACAGCGTGAAGTCATAATGTAATATAATATATGAATTGACGTTATTTATATATTAGAGAATGGGGAAATCTAGAGGATTTTTAAAACATCTATATTCCACTCTGAAGTTGGGTGGAATCAAGGAAATTACTTATCCTGTTTCATCTGCAGCAAGAAAATGATAATAATCATCACCAATGGAAGGGTCTGGTTGGGACTCTGGTGCTGTGTGCAGAAATGGTCTCTGTTTCACTCTTAATGAGATATGAAGTATAGGAGTCTTTTATGTTTCAAATGGGAAAAGAGAGAACCACATGGAGTGGATCAACTTTTAAGTGTTAGCTTTCAGTTAAGGCAGTAGGTCAGGCTTGTTTCTGTGGTCCTCTTGTCTTATCTGCAGACGTTTTCTTTGTGTTGGCTCTGTTCGCTCCCTGCTGTAACATCCCACAAATATTTAACAGATCTAACTTATAGCATCCCTTCAAAATAAAGACATAATATTCCCTTCTTGCTCATAGGCAGAAGTTGTCTCTTTGAAGTAAAATATTTAGCATATTAAACTTTTCTGGGCAAGAACAGAACAAGCATTATAAAACATGTTATTTGCTTCAATGCAGGATTTTTTTCTTATTACACTTTAAAAAAATCTTTTGGTTTTGTTATGCTGCAGTCTACAGTGTACGTAGAAGTTGCAGTGGGAATAAGAATAACAAAAGTAATATCTATCACTCTAGAAACATAGATTTTTAAAGTTGTACTTGGATGACTGCTTGTATCTTTTGAAACATACTAGTTAACAGCAGGAAAGCATCTTTATGGTGAAGATTCAGCTTCTAAATGAGAAAATGGAGCACTCTATCTCAGTTGTGTAGTATGAAAGCAGGGAGCATGCATTTAAAGTGAATTGCTCTGGAACTTGTTTAGCCCTGCATTTTAATGTGGTGGTTTTAATATCTAGACTATTTGTTTTAAAGTCTTAATAACACCACATGTCTCATATCTAAATTCAGACAATCTGAAACTCTTATCATTAAGACTGTAGAAATATGAGGCTATGCCTACACTGTTATTCTTGCAGGATATGGGAACTTAAAAGCTTATCTTGACAGTGAAATTGTAAATTGGGATGGTGAATCTGTGGCCAATTTTTCTTTTTTCTCTACCACCCCCTGCCCCCTCCTGCAGTTGCATCAAAGTAAATCATAGTATAGAGAACCTTGTTATAGTTGTACTGCTTTCAACCCTCATTGCAATTCATACCCGTATTCCTTTTTCATGTACATAAAATTTCAAGCCATTGCCATCTGACAGCTGCTTGGGATAACAACCATTTCACCCTTCCCTTTAACTGAGAACAACAACAACAAAACCCCTCCGTAAACTTTAAGGAATATGATCCCTGACAAACGAAAGAGCATTATGCCACCCCCATGGTAGTTTTGATGTTTAGTTCTGACATTTAATTTGGAAATGGACAAGGGGAAGTGCTCCTATGGAAAGATACCCAGATCTGAAGCCCCAACAAATCTGTTGGCTGCACACATCTACAGAGCCAAGGCTTTCTCAGAAATAGGAGTAGGGACTCTCTTCTGCTTAGTGAAGCAGGCAGATTCAGCTGCCCTTTGGAAAAGCTGTGGAGTTTTTCTGTGCCAAGTACCACTCTTCTGCGTCAAAGCGGATGCAACAGAGGTTGCTGTGTAATTCATGCATTTGCCACCTGCCTCTGCTGCAGATAAAGAAACATATATGGGGGCTAACCTGCATTTATTTTTTTTTTTTAACCATATGACTTTCAGAAGAAAACTTGTTCTTATTTAACTGGGATTATTTTATGTGCTTTCGCCCCCGGTAGAATTAAAGCGACTTCCCCAAATCCAGTCATTCTGTTGTTTCTTAGTCACATTTTCCCCTCCTTCTGGTAGAGAACCTTAAACGATGCACAGCCATTTTTATACTCTCAGTGCATGCTACTGGATTTGTCGATGCATGTACTCTGCAACCTGGTGCATGGGGGTCTTAAGCTATGTCTTTTCTATGTGTTTGTTTTGTGATTCTTTTTCTCAGCCAGTTCAGGTATACTGGTACATAGTTTGAAAATTCAGAAAAGGAAACGGAGCTGATGATTCAAATTCTATCGTGCGGCTTAATTTTAGTCTAAATAAGTAGGGGTGCAATATATATTTGAATCCATATAGAGTGTGTGTGTGCCTGTCATCTCACCTTAGCAAATAGAAGAATCTAGCTGAAAAGTGGAGCCCGCTATTCTACAAGTTTATTATTCTAGGTAACCCATAATACAACTTTGATAAACCTAATGCTTGCTCATCTATTCTGTGAACAGTGGTACTCATTGCAAGACTTACTACTCTAAACCATTTAGCTTTATGTTGGGATTTTATCAATGTAAAAAGCTCTTAAAAAAAGCTAATAAATCGTGATTTGAGGTAATGGTCTGTCCAAAAGACTAGAAATGAAGTTTGTACATTTCCAGTCTCTTCGAGAATTGATAATCACTTACTTGACACTATCTTGTGCACACTAGAAGAAAATCTTTAAAAGGTCAGTTATCCTCTGGCAGAGGAATTGGTAAGATATTAAAATAGGCTAATACAAGACAGAGCTGGCAGTGATTTAGACTTGTGGTAGGTAATATTTATGAGAGTTCACAAATGTCTAAGCAACCCTGCCAACTTATTACTTATCCTTTCAGTCCTTACAAAATTAAAGTTGTTTCTTCAATGTTCTGGCATTTATGGCCTATACAGAAATGTTAATTTCTGTTTATTTTTACAGAAAACAATTTCTCCAGCTTCTATGAGAGAATGATCACGATGGGATTAGAGTTTCTTTTCCGAATTATTTTCTTTCCAAAATCCTCCAGTTAGAATTACAGAATGTTCTGGTTTTTAGTTTTTGTTTTGTTGTTTGTTTTTTTTTTTTCCCCCCCTTCCCTCATATGACTCTAAGCAAAACTTATTTTCACATTTCTTTTTTTTTACGGTAATGCCAATACTGTACAGTCTTTCTGGCTAGTATCTTTTCAGTAATGAGCCTAGTGATGTCTAAAAACCCAAATTCATGGAAAAGTCTGCTGGAAGACCTGAGAGGTCGTGTTTCTGGCTTCTGCATCCACTGGAGGTATTCTGTGGAAAGCCCAGAAGGGCATCTAACCAACTGCTTTACTCAGATGAAATAGAGTTAACAGGATGTTGGCCTTGCTAATAACACTTTTACTTTATTTTCCTAAGCTATTAATTTGGATATATTTTATTAACTTTGCAAGCTACTTAATGGTCCTGTGTTGAAGGCCTGAGGATTGGCAAGGAACTGCCACATGGCTATTCACACTGGCTTTGGGCCTCAATCCTTGGTCTTTCTACAGAACTGGTTTCCGTAATACAGCCTCTCTCAACAGGAGAGCGAGTGTAATAAGCTGATGCTGTGCTGGTGGGTCAGTGAGCTACCAGTCAGATATCCTTGAGAGACCGACCCAACAGCGTGGGTGACTGTATATGGCTAATATTCCCGGCATCATCTGGCTGCAAATGCTGCTGCTTCATTCTGTGGTCTCCCGAGGTGCCCATGTGTGTGCTACAGTCACACACAGTGGCACTGATGCAAATCACCTCCCCAGACATAAGATGGTAGTTCTTGTAATTGCAAGTGAATGCACAACTCAAATACAAGATCTCTGAAGTCTCAGAGTTTGTAAAAGTTGAGGGTGTTCTGAGCAGTTGACAGCACCGATGTTTTAATTTTTAGAGCAACCGGATGCTCTGGCACTTGTATACTAGTTGTCAATACCTGTCTCTAAGGCTTCTGGACATAGATAGGTGGCTTAAGAAGGAAAACACAAATGAAGAAAAAAAAAAGTGAAACTGTCTCTTAGAGAATGGTCTGATACTGTGTTTTCATGCAATAAAGTAGTGAGTAACATCTCTTTATTTAGTAAATATAGATGTGTGTGTATAAAAATGAAATCTGTAGTGGTATGGACAAGAAAGAGCTTTCTGACTTGAAGTGTTTCTAGTCATGTCAGCTGTGCTTTGGGTTGAGTTTCCAGTACTGCTGTACTGTATCTTTTTTAGGGCTGAGAAGAAATGCTCTTTACAGACAACTTGGTTTAACCACAGAAGAGCAAGCTGGTTTAGGTTTAGATTTTACTTCCTTATCTTCTTTCAGAGCATCATGTTCTGAAATACGCTTTATATTTGTGGAAAACTGGTGCTTCTCTTTCTCTGGCACAACCCCGTTGACCATAATGCAGTTATCCCAGAGAAATTATGGACAATGCAGACTCTTTAACTCAGTCAGTCTTGCTGCTAATCTTGATGGAAAACAGAGGGACAGACAATAAGCCCTTTATTAGTCTCTAATATTAATTTTCTTATGCATTTCAACATAAAAAAAGCTCTTCGTTGGAGTAATCAGCTTTGCTATGAGTGTCAGACAAAGTTGCAGTTATATCTCTGTTTTACTTTAAAAGGTGAATACAGCTTTGCATTAATTTATGCCACAAGCACCATACTAATTTCTTTTGTAGTATTTCTCTATATTGGATGCATACTGCAAAAGAGGATAAAATATTTGGATTTCGTTTTGCTTCAACTTAGATGTAAGACTGATGCAAGGTGGAGACTGCCTTAAGGTAGCTGGGGGAATTAAAAGAAATAAAGTGACATCTAGTTAAAACTTGATGCTCAGGTAAACTCCAGTGTCTGTTCTAATGAAGCCAAAGAGAGATGAAATTATACAGATATTTCTCAATATCTTAGGCCAAGGGAGAAAAAACAGAACGTGTTATTAGATTCTTCAGTTTCTGTGTGTACAAGCTTAAATGTCTCCTTAACTTTATTTTTGTTCTGCAGGAGAGTCATGAGTGGCACTTGAGCTGGATAGGAAACAATTTTCCCATTTCATGAAATTTTGAATCTGTAAATATTTAAATGTCTTGGTCTACTTCACTTGCTCCCAAGTCCTTCTGTTTTGGTTAGTGATTTTTGTTCTTATCACTTACTACAGTGTTTAAACTTGGAACTTGTGTACATAAGGATTCGTTTGAAAATGACAAATCAATTATCACAACTTTTTTTTCAATTAGATGAATCAAACTTTCCACATGCAGGAGCTTTTGATGAAAATTATTTTATCCTGGTTTGTGATAAATCAGCAGTTTGGGGAAGCAGAGAAAGAACCTTGTATTCACCTTAAACTGTTAAATCTAGTTTGGATAGCAGAGAACAGTATTTAACAGATCTATGAATTACAGGTTTAATTCAGTTCCTTTTTTTTTTTCTTTCTTCCTCCTTGGCTGTAAAGTCATAATGACAAACAGTGTTATTTCCCTTCTCGGCATATGCTGCATGCTGCTGGAAAATATGCAGCAAAATGTAACATTAACATTTCCCTGACACTTCTAAAATTAAACAAAACCTTCAGGGGAAGGAAGCTTCATGTTAATTTATGTATTCCTCAGCTTTCAGGCTCGGGAGTGAGGGTGGACACCACCCATGGCAACTACCTAAGCCAAAGTTATTTCTAGTTTAATACAAGTACAAAGTCAAACCTGATGAGCAGCAGGCTTGAACAGTGATTTAAAAAACATGGTAAATATGCATTTGTCTCCATGTATTGGCTGTATTCTCCAGTATTCTGTATTTCTAATACGATGAGCCTCTTGAATGACTATTTTAAACACTGGTGGTCTATGGATTATGAAACACAAATCTCATTTATTTCTTAATGGGAGTAACTTCCAGTGACTCTCTGGATATTCCTCAAATAGCTAGGCAACTCAAAGCCTGTAATTTTCCTTATTCGATTGGGGTCACTGGTTTCTATTTCCTCAGCCTGGCACGATGGACTGTCAGGTTTGCTGACTGTAGAGCAAGACATGTGACAAGTGGGTCACCTTGAAAGGGAGGCAGCTAGGAGAAATTCTCAGAGCAGATTCATTCGTTGTTGGTTTGGGTTTTTTTGTGGTGGTTGTTTTTTTGTTTTTTTTTTTTTTTTTTTGGGGGGGGGTGGGGGGTGAGGGAGGGTGGGTGGGTGTCTTTTATTAGTTCTCATGTCTGCTGAAGTAGGTCTGTCCAGAAAGCGGTCTGCAATTCATCTTGTATTTGGACCTTATTACATGTTTGGACTGAAGACACCACAGAGCTGAAGCTCCATTTTTAAGATACTAGGTAGTTGGAAAAAGTAGTCATTCTACATAATCAATTTGTGATTTGGCTAACATGGTAAACCCTAGACTATCATGTTCCACTCTGAGAAATATGCTCCTTTGTACCAACCTCTATTGGCATGCATTCATTTCATTCAGAATTTCATGTTTTAGTGTATCTTTTACATTTGTTGAGGACAGACCTGTGCGTGAGTGAAGAAGGTACCTGGCTATGTCAGAATTCTGTCAATGAAAGTTACTTCGTGATCTCTTCCGTTGTTGCCCACCCCTTCTTGTGGTCTCAAACACTGACTTAATGGAGGCTGCAAGGTTTTCTGAAGAAGTCATACTTCTCACTAGAACAGAACAAATATATTTTCCTACCACCCCTCTTAGTAGCACGTAGCAGCAAGAAACTAGGCTGTCTTGAAGGTGGAGGGGATATTCCCTGGAAATACAAGCTGGTCACCATGGCAGAGTAAGAGAAGTTATACTTCGAGCAGCTCAGTTACTTGAAGTATATCCAGATCTTGCTCCTGTAAAATCTCCTGTTAACCTAAATTTTCTGTATAAGAAAGAAACTCCAAGCTGTGAATGTTCTGCTGAGAGCTGGGGACAAAATTCCTCTTTGTGGGTTTTACTGCTATGTGCAGTAACACGACATCTGTGCTCCCTCTCTCTGACTTCCAATCCCCATGATTTTTCTCTTTTGTTTTTTGGGGAAGGGGGTAGGTAGTCTTTAAACGTACACTGAATGAAGGTAAGGTCTAAAATATTTTATCTTGCTCCTCCTGGCCAAACACGTTTATAAGGAAGATATTGAACTTCAAGTTTGCAGAGACATGCAAGGTACTTTGTGTCACAGCTACTATTCACGTTTCATCTTTTCCTCCAGAATAAATTTGGTTTAGGTTTCACATATGTCTAGTGATATTTCCTTTAGGCATTGATTTCTTTTGAAGATATAATCACAAGGTTTTGGGTAGTGATTCTAATCCTTGTGTAGAGATCACACAGTGTTGATTAGACATGAAAATCTTTGCTGTTCTTCACAGTGCATGAAGGGAAGCTTTTGCTTGCGAGGTGTGTAACCTGATGGTGTATTTTGTCCTGCCTTAATTTCAGTTTTTCTGGGAAAATTCTTTCATGAATTAATGAACAAGCTATGAAATAGCCAAGAATCATAAATTACCTCAAAGGAATCGCAGAGCACCATGGTACATCAAACATTTTCAGTCAACTCTCTCTTTGTATAAGCAATAGCGGGTGTTTCCTCTCCAGCATACTGTTGTTCTAAATTTAGGGATATATTCTCTCATTGGTATATGTGGAAATTTTTCATGTAACTTCTGTTAACATTAATGGGTGTCAGGTGGGTTCCAGTAATTCCATGGCACAGCTAAGAAAGAATAGATCCCTTTAGTTTCTTTGCTTGGATGTTGAATTTTAGCAATAGTCATTACACGGTGTGTCAACCAATTTCAGTGCAGATGCCAAAGGCTTTCAGCCACAGAGGTAGCCTTGAAGATGATTTTCCTGAAGTTCAAAGCTTCTGAAATGTTAAAAATAACTTTCCAAGAAAATTATACGGCAGTGGCAGCGTTCCGCTATCTCTCTTGCGTCATTTGCTAGTTGCCCAAATGAAAGAGGAAGAGGGTGGCGTGGAGACAACCACAGTCCCACAGCAGTACACAGTGTGTCTACCCATAGCTTTCCCATTCAGAGTGGTATTGGCGCTCCTGAATTTGCACTTCTGGTCTGGCATGCTTCGTGAAGGGATGTGGCAGACTACCTCAGGGGAAGATGCCTTCTGCTAGAATTACTTGTGCCTTATGGGCTGCCAGAGAAGCAACTTGTGAAAGCAACCCTCTTGCGAATTGGTTGTGAGTCATGTAATGGCAGAATGCTCATGTGCTTCGTGACTCAGGTGTTTCAGGCAGACATGGTGAACGTCTGCTGACATGTTAGTGATGCGTGACAGCCCAGGTACAGAGGTACTCACATGTGGGAAAACTGGGGTTTGTGTTGAAATACATGTTTAATATAGGTAGGCAATTAGCTAACATAAATGTGCTGCTTTAAGCTGCTCCATATCTCAGAAAGAGTGGTAATGTCTGTGAATTTGCTCTGTATCCAGACTAGCAGTGCTGCTAAGGCTGTAAGAGCTCGCTAGGTGCCATCACTGTAGAATACAAACACCAGAACTGAATGTACCCATGGAGAGAGGCTTCCCTTTATGCTGTCAGTGGAAGTCAGGCCCCTCTTCTCCCTGTGCTGTGTAAAAGCGAACTTCTGGAGACAAGAAATGAATTCTAGAGAGGATCAGGGAGACGGTAGTCAATGACTGAATTAATGTGTGCCTCAGGGTTGCAAGAGCATATGGAAAATCTAACCATCAACTTTGTAAGAGCAAGCATAATTAAAAGGAGAGTGTTTGGTACATTGCCTGAGCTTGACAAGTTCACTCTATATGTAGCAATTATTTTTTAACATACAATTCTGGAACTTACAATTGTGGATGTTCAGTGTATTCAATTAAAAGGGGAAGACAACAGTTAGAATCAGCTGAAGGATAAGGGCTGTGAAACAATGTCTGCAAAACATTCAAATAGGTTAAAAAATGAAGCATGCAATCATGCTGAAGCATCTTCAGAATGTAGCCAATGTATTTTTAAGTCCTTTGGCATGCATACAAGATTTGTAACTGTAAATATCCATAAATTGTATCATTCTTTAAGTTTTTACAGACTGTCTGTGGCTCTAATTATTGACCTCGGAGTGAAATTAGTTTGTTTTTAATGCTATATCATGGTCTAGACTGGGTCTCATGTATCAGCACACTGCAAATGCTGTGGAGATCTTGATGATAAAATGAACCATCAAAGTTACTCAGCTATTGTAATATGCATTTATGTCTACAAACGAAAACCAAGTTTGGGTTGTGCAAGACTTGCTGAAGGCTTGCATGTTGGCACTTACTCAGTACATTAACATAAGTACGTTAGCTGCTGTATTTTCAGTTTCAGATCACGGTTGCACAAATTATTTACAGACTTCTCCATACCTATTGAAGGGGATGTCTGTGGAGGGAACCAGCAGTTGGCAGTTCCAGTGTTCTTGCTTGCTAGGCTTCATGTCATCAAGATTATGTTTAATATGGCTTCTGCTGTAGCAATGTAGAATAAGATTAGACACCCACACAAAATGTGCTCAAAATCATTATTTTCACTTGAAAAGATACTTTCCATGAGCATGATCGTACTTGTACACAACGTAATGACAAGGCTTTGGTTTTGTGTCTGTGAACAATGCTTGGACTTCAGGAACTACTTTGGATTTTAAAATGAGTTAAAATCTAAATTATATATAGACAGTGAAGGGAAGAATGATGTTTCTTAATGTAACTTCACTGACTTCAGGTCAACCTCTTGAAGTCTCCTATTCATGCTTAAGTCATTAGAATTTTGTTGGATGAACTTTTGTTTCATATAAACCTGTTAATAAGTCCCTTTGCTTGCTCCAGTTCCTGAAAACAAAACACAACTAAACCTGTAAGGCACACAATGAGCACCTGAAGATTTATTTTCTGAGTTGCATCAGCTGTGCTTTTCAGACTTTTCTGCCGATGTGCATGTGAGACTAGGACTTGACCAAAAAGTCATCCTACAATAGGAGATTTTCAATCTTCAGTGTTTGATTGCTGAAACTTGTGCTGTATTTATAGATGTTGAAGAATAGGGAGGTGAAAAAAAACCCTGAAAAGTGTTATGCCACTGCAAGACAAAAAAAAAACCAAAAAAAAACCAAAAAAAAAACCAAACAAACAAAAAAAAAAAACCAAAACCTGGTGTGATAGAGAAATCCTGGAGATGGTATTTAGCATCTTCAATTGGCAATAAGCACAGTTCACCTACAGTGAAGGAAGGAAACCTAAAGGCTGCTAATACTTACACCCACACCCCCCATCTTAAGCTTTTTTTCAGTTCTGTGGATGAAGATTTCAAATGAGACTACAAAGAATATTTTGCTGTGAAGCATGGTAGGATTAGAGATTTCCATCTTCTAGATCTTTGTGTGGAGCTTTGAATGGGCCTTGCTTTCCCAGTATATTTGATGCTTCTGTCCTACCCTGAAAAGCTTTGTTCAGTTGAGGAGTAGGTCTGGGACAATTATAAAGTAACTTTCTTTTTAAATGCAAGAAGGACTGACTTCTAACCATACAGAGAACAGAAAACAGTGGGAGTTAATTTGGTTTTGGATATGAACAGCACCTGGATTGTAATGGGCATGCACTTAGACTTAAGCATGACAGAAACCTGTATTTACATAAAAGTACTTTGTGTTCATAAGGGCGTACTTATTGCACTAAAATTTTTTCACAGAGAGTGAACCAAGTATGCAGATGGTCAAGTGCTGATACTGAGGGGTGATCTGCAACGCTATCTGCATCTCCCACTTGACAATGAAGAGATGGATGTGAAGCATATAAGGCATACCATGTAGGTTTAAGATTGGACTTGGTGAAAGCTGTGCAAATACAGAAATATATGATAGAATTTTTTATTTTTTTTTTTTTAAAAATCAACTTACTGCTGAGTAATTAAACCAAGGTTCAGTAGGGTTTATAAAGGTACTTAGCACTTTAAAATCAGCAGCCTTTACATTTAGGCTCAGTAAACTTGTTTTATAAGCATCTTAGAATGAAGTTAATTCTTTTAGTTAATCCTCGGTAGCACTAAGCCTTTTCATGCTTGAAGATATCCATCCTCATCTTAGAGGAAAAATGGAAAGAAGTTGTCTTTTGTGAAATGTCCAGCAAGTCACCAAATTTTTGAGCTGGTGGAGAAGGATAAATTTCAGGGTTTGAATTCTGACTGGATTGTGTGCAATCTAAATCCCTGGGCATGGTTAGAGTGGGAACAGACCTCTCGCTTCATACCTCTTCTACTGGAAATGTTTACAGGAGACACATTCTTACGCTGAAAACTCATGACAGTTTAAAAACAAAAAAGCCTACTTATCGTAACAGTCTGAATCATGTAAGATTTGCAGAATATTTGGGTTACACTGAGGACTTTAATTTTTTTTTTTTCCACTTTTTTAAAAATACCCACCACCTTTCTTGGGCATCTTCTGCAAAGATGCAGTACTTCAATTCATGTGTGATGCTATCCTTGTGCACCAGGAACTGTTATAAACCTTCTGCTGATTGCAGACCACTATATCGAAGTTTTACTTTTTTGGTAATAAATTCCTTGTAACTGTCTGTCTCATTTCTATCTGTTTTTGAGAGCAGAAGTATTGTAAGGATTCCTTTAATAGTTGTATTTTGGTTTGGATTTTGTGTTTGCAATATAACAGACCTTCAAATCTAAACATAAGAAAAAATAAAATGGAAACAGACCCCTCTATGTTTATACCTGTTGGAAATGTTTGAGACCCTCCCCTTCTCCCCCACCCCTCTGCTGAAATGAGTCATGATAGTTGTTCCTCACTTTTTCAACTCTTGTAACAAGGGAAATGTAGTACAAAAATTCTATCATAGAGTAGGGAATTGATATAATAAGTTTCAGTTTAAAAAAAAAAAAAAAGGGTTGGAAAAAGTATAGGAAAGCTTATTCTTCCTAATTCGTTCTGTAGAAACTGGTAAACAGAGATGAGATGATTGCTTTTGTTTCCCGTTCTGTCCTGAATAGGTGCACTTTGCAGAGATCTTTGTGTCACACTGACTGGTCTGAAGGAAGTGTTCATTTCTAATTCTATTCCAAAGTGGTTTCTTTCTAATGTGGAAGCAAATTCCAGCTTTCAACTTTGTTTCTTAAACAGAGTCCCATTGATAGAAGCAATAGGGGAAAGGCAAATGTGCAGAGGAAGGAATACTGAATACATGCTGCTAAACTGTTAGCAGGGAGTTACTTTGCTGTACAAGGAGTGTGCCATCTAGACTTGTTGTGCACGCTGGCCATCAGTAAGTGTGCAAACCGAAATCTGCAGTAAGCCTAACCAGAAGGATCATAGAGCAGGCACTCCCTGGCTGGCACCTTGCCTGTGACCTCTGTCTGGATATGTGCTTTATTCTGGGGCAAGTGCTTTTGCTCGCTCTCTCTCTTCTCTTTTACTGTGGCCTTGAATCAGTTAGTGATCTGTCGAAGGAAAACAAATTAAGAGACTGAGATAAGAAAGCGTTCCAAGGAGTATCCTCCAGCAGATACGAAATACCCCTACTTTTGTACTAATTTGCAGAACCATTTCACCATTTCTAGCTTTCTCCCAATGACTTTTTTTTTTTTTTTCTTGATTTAAAGAACTTGTTAGCAAATCAGCCTCCATCAAGAATTTTCTGAAGCTTGTTAAAGAGGGGAAAACGGCTCTGGCTGTCACTTCTTAAGGTGTCAAAGGATGAATCGGAAGTTGTGTTTGGAATCTGAAGACTAATTTAAGATTATACAGAAGGACGGTGGCTTTCGGTTTTACAGTCCAAGTAAAACTTAATACTGTACACTAATAATGCAAATTTATTACTATTTCTTGGAAAAAAGCACATCACCTACTGTGCATGCATTAATAGGTCTTGCCCATGTGTAGAAGCAGGATGTTTTACAGTTGGAGAGTAAGGAGTTATGCCCCGATTTTGAAATTCAGTAATCATAGCAGAGAGAGCTGACTCAGTGGTAGGAAAGGTATTTAAGATGACAGAAGTCTTATAATAGATGAGTGAAATTAATGACTGCCAGGAAAATCCCATGCAAAAAATGAGCAAAACAGGAACAAAAAGATCCTCTTGGCATAATGAAATCTGTATTCTAAACACAGCTGAAACCAAGTAAATAAAAACCGAACTAGGCAAGATAGATCAAGTTGGTCTGGAAAAAGCTGTTACCAGTTTTATTCCAGGCCACAATTCCCTAGTAGATTAAAATAGCCGTAAGTTTTGTGGTGATAGATGAATCTTGTTTTCATTTTCTACAGAAAAATTCAATTATTTCTAATTTATTTTTTTAAGATTTGGAAATTGCTAGTTATCTGGGCTCAATGTAGTGACCCACCCAACTCAACAATATCAAGAGATACCTTGAAAGCGTATCTTTGCTTTTAAATATGTTTTAAACCCCCCTTTATTTAAAAAGGAACAACTTGATAATGTTCCAAACATAACTTTTAACTGTTATACTACTTAAATTAAAAAGTAGACCAGACTTCATATTTTTTTTAAAATTTTGTGTTTCTAGATACATTGAGTTACCACAACTTCTAGAGTAACTTTCCAGATCATGAGCTTCCCCAATTTTTATCTGTAAACTACTGTATTAAGAAAAAGTCAATATTATATTGTTGTGGAAAGGCACCATGCCTTGAATTCATTATGGGAATGGGAGGTTGAACTGTGGAGAAACAAAATCCAATTATTTAATTTGTGGGATGTACGTACGTGATTGCGGGAAAAGGGTTAGAATAAGGAGGAACCCTTTTTCTTGTATGAGCAACACAGAGATTCACTTGGCATGAGAGTGTTATTGTTCAAATAAAACTTACTTTTCTTCTTTTCACTCATATGAGTATCTCCACCTGTTGTACAGCATCTTGATTCAGAATTCATGAGGGATCCAAAATAAAGGGGCTGTATTAGTGGCACTCTCGTAGCATGCCCTAATTTCTTAAGGTATTGCTGATCTGCGGCTTAACTGGGGACTCGTCATTTTGAGTCATTGAAGGCTTTCAGGAAGGGAGCAGTCAGTTCCCTAGGATGAAAATACTAATTTAGCATGAAGTCTCCCTAACCCTCTGATATTTGAAGCATGGACTATACATACAGAATGACCCGTGCCTTGTGGCATGGGTTAAGGACCCTGTAGGTACTTTATTGTTATTCATCTAATGAGGTGATTGAACAGACCAACCTGTGCTGGTCTTTTGCTAAGCATGTTAAAGAATTGAAATAGTTATAACAACTTTCGCTTCTAAATATATTTATGTATCTATGTCTTTGTGTGCTTGCTGCTCGTACAGGTGTAAAGGATATGTGTGGGAATAGAGTTTGGATTGCAGAGCATTGCAGGTATGCATAAAATATATTATTTTGGCGTGAAACCGAAACAGAAGGTCTCTTGTGGACGTACACAGTGGGCATACAGGGATCCAAATCAATGCATGGGATCCATATAAGTGAAGTCTTGCAGCTTATCCTGGACGTGTGCACAGATGCAAAGTTCTTGGGTTACTAATCTGATGTGATGATCCGAGAAGGCTTCTTATGCTGTTAAGGGAGCCAAATGACATGAGCACCTTTGCACTTGCTATCAAATGTCAGTCTTCTAGCAGCAGCTCTGCTTCATGTCTGTAGTTGCACTTTTTTTTATGCCCACCTTTCCTTACCGTTCCCCTTAGAAGTCCTTTTCTGAACCTTTTCTCTCCACAATAGACCAGTTTTTGTTTCCCTTTCTAATTGTCTGCTCAGGTCTTCAACACCCGGGCTTCCTAGAAAATCCACCTAGGGCACTGAGGAAATTGGAGTGCTGCTCACCATCTTGTGCCATGAGAGAGTCTGGAGCTGCTCTGCCAGCAGGATCAGGAGGCTGTGCTAACCTCATTGCTACTGTAGGGTATGAGAAGAGCAGCAATCAGCGTGCATGATGTTCGAGATGATGAACAATGTCTCCTTGAAGACCCAGAAACTGGGGACCACTTAACAGCTGTGCCTTCAGTGTAAAGATCCTGAATGAATCCTTGGACATTGATACTTGGGGCTCCAGACCTGTAGCGTGTAGGAGTTGAGAGGAGAGTGCAGTTCTGTTCTGTTCCAGGGTCCCCATTCCTGGGGAAAAAAAAAAAAAAAAATATACACTGAAAAGGGCACACTGACATCCAACGATACCTATATTCAATCTGAAAGAGTAAAGTGGTGAGCTAAACACATTGAGTACTCCTTCTCTTATGTTTTTCTTTTGCATGGCTGATAACTGAGCTCAGCACTGGAGCGAGGTTCATCGTAGTGTCACTGCTTGATGTGATGACAAACAAAATGGTGTCACTCCTGAGGGAACAGGAGCAGAAATGCAGCTTGCTTCCATGTGGGAAAGCGGTAATGAGCTGCTGTTGTTTGTGTGCGACGGTTGCCAAGATAGCATGATACTTTCTAGAGTGGTCTGCTGAGGTTCCTGCAAAGCAGGCAGCAAAGGCTTGTTGGATAGCTTTCCTTCAGACAGCTTCAAACTGCAAATACAGTCAGGACATTTGGTTCAAGGAATCGAAATAAACTGAAGTAGAAATCCAAGAAGAGTGCATGGTATAATATAGCCTGCAGAACCAGCTGCTCCAAGCTGCTGATCTGCTGCAGGGTGGGACCAGGCCAAAATTGCCATTTCTCCCTGGAAATGTGCTGAACTTGTGCTTGAGCTGTGTATGAGGGCTTCTCTGCCATGAGTTTTTCTCATTGGCTTCAACAGATTTTTTAGCAAGTAAAGCTATTGGTTTTTTGCAATAATGTACTCTTTGTGTGTTTGATATTCTAGTCATTAACTTCATAATCAATGACAAAAGGGACATGGGAACCTGAGGTAAGGGCCTCAACTGTGACAGATGGGCAAGGATAAAGACCTGACATTCCAGCAAAGTGTTTAGATATGAAATGATTTGATGTGGAGGGAAAACTGGGCTCATATGGGCCTACCCAATATGGTACATTTATAGGTTACCTTGTGATGTACAGGTAGCTCATAACAGTTCAAGGTATGGCAGCTGGCTAGTGGAAAATCAGGTGAATGTCTGAGCAGACAATAGATAAATTTACAGTTACTGAATGGCTGCACCTTAGTGTCTGCTGCTGTAACAGAAAAATTACTTAGCACAGCTGCTGGTTTCAAAAATTCCAAAATATGCAGAACTGAATCTTTAGGGCTGAATATACCCGTGGTTTCTTTTTCTTTTTGTGTGTGAGGTATAAGGTTTTATTATTCATTGTCTTTAAATGTTTCTCCAGTGTTATAAATTGTTCGAGTGTTTTAGTGAATCCTGTAAACTGATGGTTTGTTTCATTGATTAAGTAAGAGTTGTGTGTAGGAAAGATTTTGTAATGACAATTGAAACTATACACATAATTGCATAGTTTCCAGTCTATAAAAAGTGATCTGCAAAGCTGGAAGATATCATTAGACTTGTGTTTATAACTCAGGATGGCCTCATTTCACCAGCTTTACTTGCAAATTAGTTCCCAGATGTCAGAAATATTGTCTGGTTGCCAGCTATTGCATAAACTCCTGAAGTGTGAGATATGACTTACTGGTCTTGCACTGACCTCAACTGTCAGCAGGAAAATAAATGATCATGAAATAGATTGGATGAAGCAAGATTCAGAAAAGCAAACTTAATGTCTAATTTTAAGTGGCCTTAGATTACACAACCCCCACAGTTGTATCTGAGATACATTACTCTAACATTTCTCAACTATGGTAGTAAAAAGCCTTGTATTCTTGGATAACCAGAAGACCTTTATGCAGGTTGGCAACCATCTTTAAATATCTGACTTCTAACAGCGTTTATGTGTAATGTAGAAATGAAATCCAATACTTTTAAAGTTGATCTTTGGTGGGGGAAGTGGCTCCGCAGCCTGTGTCCCAGCTTGTTGATGTTGTCTTTCTAAGATCAGATGCTGCCAATTTGTGCCCCATGCCTTTTGCTACAAAGTGTTGTAGAGTACAAGCTCTCTCAATGTCACAAAGAGCATCTCTGCCTCATGCTGTACATTGCGGGGCAGTGCGAGTCTCCAACAGTAACCTCTTGGAAAGGTTGGCTCATTGTTGCTGGAGTTTCTCAGGACCTTGGCTGGATTCAAGATGATCAGGCTGATCTGTCTGTATGGTACTAGTTTTGTGTTGGCCCCAGAGATGGGGATGTTGAAATGTAGATCCTGGCACATAGTGACCCCCTGCCTCGTTCCCAGAGCAGCCCAGACATCTCTTGGACAAGACTAGCTGGGGAAGGCTTTTGTGTCCTGAGGAAGCAAGGAAATGGTGTATCCAATGCTGAGAGGGGTCAACTGTGTTGTAGCAGCTGATTTTTTTTTTTTTTTTTTTTTTTTCCTCCCCTTAAAGTGTCGCCATTTCCCTGCATCCTTTACCTCATCCTGTTTCCCCCCATCATTGCATTTTATAATCTAAAGCTTGGTGTTTTGAGGAGTGTGAACCAGGGCCGTAGTCTTTCATAAAGACACTCTATTTTTCTAATGACTTTGGTTGACTTCTGTAGTGGAGGCACTAGGGTTTTTTCACTTAATCCCAGTCATGCAGAATCTGCCATGGTTGCTATTCTTAATCTTAGTACTCAAAAATAACAAGCTAGTTTCTAGGACAACAGAATTATTTTTCTAGTAGGATTTTATTTATTTTCAACTTTATGAATTATGGGAAAAACACTTCTCATGTTTGCAAGCTATCTGCCTGAGCTGAACCTTAAATACTTTCTAAATAGGTGGGGTTATATTTTATTCTCATGTCTCTAGAAACATAAATGCCTAATATCATGAACTTGCTGGTAGTATCCTTTACACTTGCTGTGTAATAAGTATCTTGCTTGTTCCATTTTATACTTGCTGTGTAATAAGTGTCGTGCTTGTTCCATGTGATTGTAAATCTGATGGTTGTTCATAGCTAGCTAGCGTTGTCCAATAGTTAGATACCTGTAGTACCAATAGGTACTATAGTTGTCCATGCACATATGGATGGACTGACTAAACAGCTGGCCAGATAAGCAACATATTTGTAAAGACATAGAAAATCATTCTGCACTAACTGGTCTAAAGAACTACTCAGATTCAGTCATCTTCCCTTGGCTTTTTTAGCTTTTTTTTTTTTTTTTTTTAAATGTCAAGCTCATTCTCCTAAATAAGAGTGCCTTGCTGTGTTTCTCAGTAAAAATGTAAGGGAGTTGACAACAACATTGCCTTATCCCAAATTTGCAGACTAAAATGATTAATATCAGGCAGATGGCAGACAGTTTGCTTTAAATCATGCAGGGTTATCAGCTCACCAGTCATTGAATCTCAGCTCTAAAAAGTGACAGTGGGTTAACAATCTAATTTTGTACAGGGAGAACTGCATTCATGAAGTAGTTTTTCACTCAAATAGGTTTGTAAAATGACTCCACTGTATGCTTTCTTAGGCCGTTGTTATTTCTCCATTTAACTTAATTTGTTGTCTATGTGCAGACTCATTAGATGGCTTCATAATCAAATTGCAAGGTTGGCCATAATTATGCAGTCAAAAGTGGCTAATGGGTTCAATTCTAACTGTAAGTTCTAGCTGGAATCACTGGGAGAGGGTATTTCTGGGGAGGTTGTTTTTTTTAAAGCAAATTAGTTTACATTGAGGTTTTCTCAGTTCAGAACTAAAAAACTGTGCTAATCAGAATTTGTCACTCTTCCTCTTTAAAAACTGTAAAAGTCACTAGAGATGTAATGTTAAAATGGTATCTAGAAAATACTTACTGAGGTCTTTGTTTTAACAAAAACACTGAGATGTGCACCAAATCTTGGTAGCTTTTTAATGCAGGAGCACAAATAAATCTCATGGATCAAAAAAACATGCATTGGTAGTTTACACTGAATTTATGTAAGGTTTATGACCTGGTGTCTTTTTGTGTGGTTCAGACTTTAGAACTGATTGGGGGGGGTGGGGGCGGGGGCGGGTAATCTTTTGTTTGTTCATTTTTCCTGAATGAGTTATCATACCTACCCAAAATGCTTGTATTTTCAAGAATACCATAGTGGCTTCCTCTCAAAATCCTGCAGAAAATTCCAGTTGTGTAGGCTCCCTCTGCCAATCAGTTGAAGAACAGTAAATGTTTCCTGTTGGGGTAGGGAAATAATTTTGGTTTGTCTAGAAAAATGAGGAGTTTTAATGAAGTCACAATTATTGTGTTTCCACTTAATTTACTAGGATAGTGTTTAGAAAAAACACACTTGAACTTGAAATATTTTGGCTTCAATATGTTATGCTCTCGTAGGTGGAATATTTTAATATCTGTTAATGTTTTTAATAATATATAAACTGCTTATTTTTTGTATGTACATACATGTTCATGTATACAGACAGCTAAGAGAGTTTTTGAAATATCTGCTCCAAAACTTGATTTTAAAAAAAAAGTGTTGTGTTTTTTCTAAAACACAGAAGTGCTCTACTAGGAAAAGTTTCACTACTTCTAAAACAAATTTTCTTCCTCACATCGAGGCAAAATCACTTTCATAAACTGCAAGACAGGGGACCTGCAAAGTTAAGCTTCGTCTTCCAATTTCTACAACTTAACTAGGGGATTTCCTTCAATTTATAGGGAGTTTCTTCTGTCCTCTGAATTATTTTTATATCTGGAGCATCTGAGATCATTCCTTGGCAAAACCTTACTTGCTCTGATTTCTAGCTACGATTAAAGTATTTTCTTAAGTGTTAAGGTATTTTTTGCATGCACTGACATTTTTACAGAGTAGATATGGTGATGAAAGACGGGAAGGATGCTCAAGACACAGTTCCCACCATCTGTGTTTAAATTCCAAAGCAGGCACAGAGCTGGCCTCTTTCTCTTCTGTCTGTTAGTAGAACAGGCCCTGAAAAAGTGGGGAATTTGTTGTTGGTGTGTTTTTTTTTTTTTTTTTTTTTTTTTTTGTCCTGACACCTACTTCTCTCCTCCCCCGCTTCCCCTTAAATAGCAGCCATTTGAAGTGTGCCTGTGCTCTTTGATCACTCTTCCTTTATGCTTTCTAGTCTAGGAGCAGTGGAAAATGCCTTCTGCCATCTCTGGAGCAGGACTGTGGCAGCCTCACAAAATCATTGGTTTACAGCAGAATGAGATGAACAGCAACGAGGACACCAGGTCTTGACGAAATTGAGCTACTTTGCAGGGTTAGAGCCAAGGAAAAGTTATTTTAAGCAGGACAACAGGCTTAATATTTTTGTGACAATACCTATGTGGCTAACTGGGCTTTGTCCTAAATCAGAAATTCCCAAGAGTGGGTTATTGGGAAGGATGAGGTGAGCCAGCTGGCTTTAAAGAGCTGGGAGACTACAGGATGTTAACTCTGCCATAGTCTTGTGCAGGAATGTTGGATGAAACTGCTTAAAAGGCTTAATGAGTCTTGCTAATTTCACTTTTCCTGTAAGCAGTTCTCGTGGCTATCGTAACAACGCTTGTGAGTTATAGGAAAAGTACAATTATGTCTCTCATGGTCTGCTCCCTGAACAGTAATGAGAGAATGTATAGAAACTGTTTTGAGGATGCTTGTCCAAAGGGATTTATTCTTTGGCAGTTGGATGCTTACCTGAGAAGATTTTAAGCATCTGTTGAAAATTGTTGCGAAGTCAAACTGAACAAAAAAACTGTTGCAGTAATCTAAGCACTTTCCAATATATTGGAGATTCCAATATAAGAAGAGGTATATTGCAGGTACATAAAAAGAGACGTCTTAGAGATTCCGATATAGAAAGCTAAATTGGAAGACTAATTAAGGAAGGAAGTATAATTAAATGCAAGGTGACTCTGTCCACAGTTTAATGTTCATGTGACTTGATTCAGGAAAACTTCCCACATTTAAGTTTATGCTGAAAAACTTCTGAGTGGTGGGGGCTTTGCTTTTTTCTTTTTTTGTCAGCCTCACCAATTACAATTTTTGAGTTCTCTTTTAAAATTTCTATCCGTGTGTCTTAAATCAAGTGTCTTTGATATGGTCTATCAAGATGATGATTGTAAGTCTATAGGAGTTCAATGTCTGTTGTGCCCTCACATTTGCTGAATAGTGTAGTATTCTTAACAGAATTTATGGGCTCTGCTAAGCCGTTCTTTGCATAAATCATTTAATACCATATTTACATTTAGTCTCGTCCTTTAACTTTTAATAAAAAGCAATCCTAATAGAAAGAACCCAATTCTTAAGACACTGAACATCTGGGAAGTGTTGGACATTCTTACAAAGGTCTTGGGAAGACGTGACTGTGATCATTCTTTTAAGATGACTTTTCTCTCTTAGTTGTATTCTAAGTCTTCACCAAAAAAAAAAAAGTGCTTGTGGAGGTGTGCCTTTCTTACACCTTTCAAAATTATTTTTTAATTAAAATTTATTTAAAAAAAAAAATCTGTTTAACTTCTAACTCTATTTGGATGGCCCTGTGGAGAGCTAGAGCTGCTCACTGACATCACTGTAGCCTCAAAATCATCTCTATGCTTTTAGTGCTTTTATACTTTTGATATGAGGTGCTTGTATCTATTGACATCCTTCTTTCAGATGTTAGGTTTTACTCAGACTAGTTTGAACCTACATGTAACATTTTCTAAAGCCACCTCCAAATAGGACATAAGTACACATTATAAAATGATGGACTCGATAATTATTCTGTCTTCAATAAGTCAATGTGATGTAAAAGAAGACATATTTCCTACAGTAAAATTTTCTGATGTAAAAGATAAAGAGAAAAATTTGAGAATCCTCCATTTGTCTTCAAGATTTCCTGAGAATACCAGGAAACTTGTAGTTTTGTATTAACATTTACCACTTAATGAAATTTCAATGGGAAGAGACCATAAAATGCAATGACCAAGAGAAACTTTTCAACAGTAGGGTCCGTCTAGTTTAGCATAAAGACTAACTTCTATTCATGGTGAAGTTTTAAAGCTACATTTATAGCGGAATACCACTTCCTATGTATCATTTATCCTGCACTGTCATATTCTTTTTCTTTTTTTTAGCATTTTAAATGCATATTTTTTTTGGAAAGAGTGTGTTTTTTCTGTTCCTCTGTGAAAGACGGTGGGCAAACAAGATGAAGGGTATTGCCAAGAACACCAGACGCTTGGGCTCAGAGGCTAATAGTTAACCCTCAGGATTGTATATTTAAATAGTAATATGTACATACTGTCTATAGGCTGCTATGTGATCACAGGAGTGTTGCGAAGTAAGCAAAAATGAATCTTAAGGATTCTGTTGTATATTGTCAAGAAAGACTAAAAATGTAACCTGCTGTTGCGAGGCCCAGTGTGATATTTGGAACATTTTTAAAGTGTGGTGTTGCATATGCAGTAATATTTGTGGAACAGTTGCATGTATGTCATGAATATCTGTGCAAGGCACATTTCATAGTTTGAACACCTGCATTATGTTAACAACTAGAAGGCATTGTGACTTGTTTTGGGAGTCAAAAAGTTGATTCCTTAAAGTGCCTAGAATTCCTAGGGTTGCTCACGGGATTTACCTGAACTGCTGCCTGGATGTGCAGAAGGGAGGAATGCTGCAAGATGAATAGGGAAAAATAAGCCAATATTTTAACTAGATAGTAATATCCTATCCCATACAGACAGTAAGGCTTCTCCTGGCAATTTTTTTTTCCACTGTAAGACTTGGCTTTTAGCATAAATGGCTAAATTTTCAATTAGAGAACTCAGTAGTGCTAAACAGTTTTGCATGAACTGGTGTCTAAATCCACATTGCTAATGTTGCTCTTAGCTCCTCTGTAATCCAGCTGGTTGGTGAATTGCTTGTGCCCGCGCTAGGTAATTACTCAGCGCCATGAGCACCAGCTGCTGGCTGCACGGATCAAATTGATTGTGACTTCCCCAAAAGGGATGGCTGAAGAATTTATCCCTGTTTTCTGCTTCATTGTTCAATAGTACATTACTATTAAAATATCACAATTATTACACTTAAGGGAACCGTGTCATTATTCAGTACAACTAATCTCAAATTGGTCAAGCTAAGGATGCCCCATTAAGGTCGTATTTTAAAAACTTCAGCCTTACCACTAGTTAATGTAATTGTAGGTCTCAAACTAAGTTTGCTTCATCTGTAACTTTACCAGATATAGTAAACTACATGTGAGTTACTTTCTTCCTTTATTAAACTTTCTTGAAGGGTTTCTTTGTTTGCATATGTGGCTCTGTCCAGTATTGTTTTTACCTCTTGTAAATCTAACTGCCTTGGAGTCTTCACTCATATTTCAAAAGCTTTAGTTTGTATATTTAAAAAAAAATCCATAAATATCTAAAACCCCAAATCCATTTAAGTAACACTTGCTGACTCTACACAGACTGTAGCTAAACGTAAAATAAACTACTGCATTTTATTATTGCTTGTTACAATCCAAATCAGATTGTAACTTTGCAATATGTAGCTGCATCAAGAAGAGAAAAAGGCACTTTTTTTTTTCCTTAATAAATGTGTTCAAAATATAACAGATATAAGATCTTACAAATCAGCATTCTGCAACTGGAGTTATTCCCCTTCTTGTGGCTAGGCCTGGACAACTCTGGTTTTAACTTCACATTACTTTTATACCTGGTTTTTATCTATGTGTTGAAAAGTGACACTAGCCATGTGTTTTCAACTCCCGACTTTATCAGGAACTTGGATTTCTGTCTTCTGCTCTTAATCTTACCTACTTTTGACCTGATTGTGCCTGCCACAATTGAAACAGGTGCAGAAGACTTAAAAAATGGAGGATGCTCGCTGCGGTTGGGTCTGATGGGAAGAGAATTGTATTCTCTTTAAGGGCCAAATTCAGACAGAGCAGTGTTAGTTAAATGGTGTCTTAAGTATCCACAGCTGTTTACTTTAATAGCATATTTTACAGTTGTTTAATTTTATAGTTTGCACTGTGCTATTGTTTAGTTTTGAAAACGCAGTGCTCTTTTTCCTCTTCAAATATTTGCATAGCGAGTCACAGCAGTTTCTCCAGCGAGTTTGCTCCTGCAAGGTCAAAAGAGCATTTCTCTAAGCAATGCCCTTTTCCATATCCCTGGTTCTTCAGCCACTTGCTTGGCAGTATCATTTTGGCTGTTTGATATGGAGATATGGAGTCTAAGGCAAAAGGCTACAATTAAACTTTTAAGAAGCCCTGTGAAAAGCAGACTGGACATAAAAACAGTAGTTAGAAGTATCAGTTAAATCTGTGTGCTTATCTGGGCCAAAGGCTTATACGTTTTTCTTGAGTAGTCCTGTGTTTTCTGGCTTCATGGGGGGTCTCTAAAGAAGGCAGACTTGGCGAATGAGACCTCAACACTCTAGTTTGTAAGGAGTAACTGATTTCTCTTAAATTTGCTGTATCAAGGTGAATGTAGCTAATTGTGAGGTAAAACATTACACAGTGTAAACTTTTACAGATTTTAATATAACAAAAGTTAGGCCCTCGGCTGCTTCTGTATTTTCTCTGTTGAACAGAGAAGTTGGTAGCTGGTGACTCGCTGCCCTGTTTCTGTAGGGTACACGGGAGTATGGACTGGGACACGAAGTCACAGCTCAGCAAGTAGCTGCTGAGACATCTCAGACTCTGCCAGAGTTGCTATGAATCTTCCACTAATTTTCTGTAAGGTAATTTCTGTGATAGTGTTGTTAAAGCCTACTGTGTTGCGTGGGTTATAACCCGTTCAAGCAAGAATAAAAAAAAAATAGCACAGGGTGTCACATGTCCAGTCAAAAGTGCAGTGTAAATACAATGAGTTTAAAATTGCCTCCTGTGAACTACAGAGCCAAGAACACAGTAGTAATCTTCCAGGATAATTGTGATTCCTCCGCATTGATTGACTATTTACAAGATGCTTGTGGTGTAATCTGAGAAGAGGAAAACGCATAGTTCAGTTGAACAAACCAACATCAATTTTCCTCCCCAAGCTGAGCATTCCATGCAGTTCCTTAGTTCATTTTCTTCCAAGTTTTGCATGGTGTTTGTCAGTGAAAAAAATTTCTTGTAGCTTCCTCATTTCAACTCCTCTTATTTGCTGTAAAATCTTGAAAACAGAAATGGAAGGTATATAACAGAAGTGAAATACTAAGATTTTGCAGCCTGTGCACGTTGGGTTGAGTAGCCTGGAAGAGGAGAGAACCGATGAAATGGAAATCATCAGTAGATATCTTCTCTCTTGCTCTGGTGCTAGGTACTGTAAAGGAGTTACAGATCACTGTGGAAATGGCAGAGTTTCAGCGATGATGACAGGATTTCTAATATATTCTGCCATGTCTATTCTTCAGAATTTTTAAGTAAAAAGTTCACAGATGAGGACTGAAGTCACTTGTGACAGGAGCTGCCTCAGCTGTGACAGTGACATCATAGAAGGCAGTATTCCTATGTCTTTTTTTCTGTGCTAAAAGTGTATTACAGTCTCACTTACAAGGAATTCTCCCAAGGTAAGGATGGAAGACAATAGGATGCTTTCATACATACCAGCTCCAAAAGCAAGACTGTTTGCTCTTTGAGACAGCTATTTAACTGCTGATCACAAAGAGACTGCAATCCAACAATGGTGTCTCAGCACTGCTGCAGTGTATATATGTTTTTTTAATCTCACTGTTTTTTTTCCTCTGTTCCCTGGTTTCTGTCTGCCCAACCCCCCCCAGCAGTCATCAAAAACACGGGAAGTGAGCTTTATTGCTCAAATGAGTGTGTTTCTTTTCCCTTCTGTGTTGGCATACAAAAACCTAGAAAGAGATTGTATTTCTTGAAGTGAATTTTATCTTTAAGCTTTCCCAATATGAAACATAAATGAAATATATACCATTAATCTTCTAGTAGTTGCTCTTACAATTTGAAATTGCATGACCATATAGCCTTACTTAAGCATATAGTTTTCTGTAGTGTATGCTTTCATATATGTTGGCACAGCATCTTATGACTTTTCTGGTTGAAATTTTCTTCTAGCCTTTCATAGGGGTATTGGTTCCCCCCACCCCATTCTTTTTTTTTTTAGCTATATATTTCTTTTCCAATTTGCGTAGTACAGTTGAGGAGACTGCCATGTGCATGTCAGCAAAAGACTGTTGGTCAAACATGTGTTCTGAAGCTAGTATTCACTCATTCTGTGATTTGGAGAGTTCAACAGGAAGTTGCCTGAGAAATCTCAGTTAAAAAAAAAAAAAAGAGAAATTCTTGTATGGGCCTTATTTTAACTGAAAACATCAGAATCAATAATGAAGTGTCCTCTCAAATTTCCACGTCATGGGCTTGGAAGTAAACTGTAAACTGCTGTCTCGAAACAATTGAAGCACCAGGGGACAGCTGATTTTGCTGTTAGCTGTGGATGTAGTAGAGACAGGCATTTTACTCATATAAACATCTGTGATGTGACAGTTTTGAACTGCAGACTGTGAGTTGCAAGTGATTTGGGTGCACGTGGGTAGCCTTGAAATGACCATCACTTCCAGTTGGAGCTGGGATTACTGGCTCTTCTCGTCCTCTTCCCCCACTCCCTTTTGTTAAAGAATAAAAGCTTGGGTTGCTGCAAATATCATCGATATCCAGTGTGTTGAGCTCGTTCAGTAAATCACCTATCATATCGTCACTTCATTCATATCAAAATAGGATGCGAGTTGTTAATAATCCTGTGGATTCTACTGCACTTAAATACCTAAAATGGGTGCAGTGACAGCAGCAGCTGTGGCAGGGGAGAGCTGCGTGTTGGAATAACTTTCCTGAGAATTTTGTAGCAAGTTGCTCCTGACCCTTTGAGCTCAATGCTACAGGTTTCACACAAACACTTTACTCCTCACTTCCCAATAACGGCCTTGGTGTTTTTATATGTGGATAGTATAGGAATTATTTGACAAAAATGTCCTGTCCATTTGTCAAGAACAGACAGACTCCATTTCTCAGAAAGAATGCGAACTCATATTAGCTATCTTTTGGGAGGGCACGTTTCCCATCCTTTTCAGCATGCTGAGACTTCATGTTTTCAAACTAAAATGTGTGAATTGATAATTTGAGATATGTGGTAAGCACCTGGTGATTTCTTTTTTCCTCCTCTGTTCAAAATTGGTGTGCGGGACATAGAGTTAAGGGTCTGGATGTTCTTATTATGTCTTTGCATTTTCACATTGTTGCCTCCTTTGTGTAGACTGAATTACAACTGATGTCCTTTGAGCTCTCATGAACTTTGGGCACTTGTAGAAATCTTACACATTTCTCAAACTCCTGTTCTGAACTTAGTTCTATGCAGTCCAACATGTTTCAAGTGAAAGCTGAAAAGAGAGATGATTTCTTTCCGCCCCACCCCCAACACCCAAACTGAGAATAGGAGAAATGTACAATGAATTGCAAAACAGACAATTCTCCATTTCCCTCAGTCTGTCCAGCACACAGACAGATAGGCAATGACTAAGGCTGAAGTTCAGAGTTTTTCCTGTCTTAAGGATTTGTTTTTGTATGTGATGCCTGAAGACAATGGCAAATATGTTGTAACAGGTTCTCGAGGCTCTAATGGGTATCTCTAGGTCTGCTTATGATAAAATTGTTCCTTTTTATTGAGGAGGTGACTCAAAATAAGGGAAATGCTGTGCTTGACCGTAGCCTACCTACCGTACCATGCCTCTTAATATATCACATAGTTTTGAGAGGGAGAGCAGTCTTTGACACTTCAGATTCCACTTCTGAATTAATAATGTACTGAGCTAATAAATAGGCTTGTTCATAATTTTGGTAAGGTCTAGTAAGGGTATCATATCATCTTGAGCTTGATAAGCTTAGCAAAATGTGACATATTTCATGAAAATTTAAGCTTTGCAGAAATGTGAAAGTTACTATTTCGAGGGTCAAACCAATTTGGTATCCCCTTTAGATGATCAGTGGAGCTAAGGAAGAAGTTGAATGTCATGCACTGAAGTGCATCTCTTTGAAATCATTAATGATCTTATAAAAATTCATCTTCCACAGATGAATGTGACCATAATGTCAGGGGAAGGTGGTTTCCTTTGATTTAAGAGTTCCTCCCACGATATCCTGGTTTGTTGTCCTGTCAGTTGTGCTGACACAGCTGTTGTGTGCTGTAGTTGCACCATCAAAGCCTTTTCTTTTCAGGGTGGTGGTTGTAAACAGCTCTGGGAGATAACTGACACTTAAGTCCTTCTACCTCCATGTCTTGCTGGGTGTTTCAATAACCGAGTGCAACCAGTGAGTTGGAAGATGCTCATGCAACCATGTCACTGCTGTGCCACAAACACGTGCTCCGTGAGCAGCAGTGACTGAGGGTGTCCATATGTCCCCTTGTTGCTTCCTTTTAGATGCCAGGAGGATTTCCAAATAATTGCAAACTTGTAATGTAACTCTGTATTTATCTTGGGCCATATGACTAAATAATTGGCCTGTAAACAGGGTCCAGTTATATATGTCTCCTTCATATTGGATGATAAGATTGTACTCTAATGTGTATTAGAAAGTTTGCTGCTTTGTTGGCTCGTGTAAACTCTATATGTTTACTTTGCTATCATGATCGTTTCTGCATGCAGCACTGGGCCTGTAAAATCAAAACCTGGCTTTTGTGCTTAGGCTCATCTTGAGACTGCAAAATGCTCTAATGCGTTCTCCTGTAATTGCAAAGGAATAGAGGGTTTGTGTTGCGTTACCTCCTCTTTTCTAATTCTCTTAAGCATTTTTGTTGATCGCTACAAGTTTGTCTTTGACACAAAACTTGTTTACGTGTGGGAGGCTGGTTGATTTTTTTTTTTTTTTTTTTTTTTTTAATCTCCCTCCCCCCCCCCCCTGCACCCTTAGTCTATGAACTACTGACACTACTTCATTGGGCTTTTAAAATTTAAGTCTGTTACTATTTATATTAAGCTTCTGCCAGGTCTTTTACTGCCTACTATGTGTTTGAAGCTGTGAGCTTTAACCAAGACACCAAACACAACTGCCAAGACAAACCACTCATGAACTGTAAGCCATTATCTTTTCTTTAACTCATCTGGAATCCCTCCGTGAGTACACTGGCTTATGCTGTGTGCGCAACATTTTCATTTTATAGGTATTAGAAAAATAGCATAGGAATAAGAGAGAATCTTTCCATTCTGAAGACACAAGCCAACCAGGCAACCGGTGGTGCTTCGGAAGCTGCTGTGGTTTCAGGGCTGTTCTTGCATTTTTGCATCCTGTTTGGGTTGCCAGTTTCATGCTGGACGTTCTGCCAGGTTTTTGTTTCTGCTCTTCCCCTGCTGTGCTGCTGCCTTTCTGAGGAACAGGCTGGAATATAAGAAAAAAGCATGAATTGTAAATGCATGCTGTGGTTCAAAGTTGTCTAATGCGGCAGAACTCCTCTGCGCACTTCATCCTTTTGAAGCTGGTTTACTTAAGTTTTGTTTGATGTGAAAAAGTCATTTTAAATAACAACTTAAAATTTAAATTTCTGTTTGAAATGCAACCATCTCTGTAGGTTACTTAAGAGCTTTAAACTGGTAGCCTGCTGTAAGGCAATAAAATTACGGTGACTTTTAAAGCCAATTCAAGTACTTATTTCCTAATGTATCTCAGACAGATTGAAACCTCTGTTAATCCTGAGTAATTACTGCAACACTTTGCACAATTAGCTTCAAACTTGCAGGTCAACAAAATAATTACATAAAAAGATGAACCTGTTTCTCTTCCAACTCCCATTTAAAGAAAAGAATAAATTAGACTAAACAGATGCCATAGATTTTATTTGGTTAAGAGGAGATTTATGGCCTAGTATTTTGTTGAATCACAATTTCATGTGCACCTGTTTTAAAAGAGCGCAGAAGTTGATTTGTGTGTTTTTGTATCAACTTTGCACTTCAGTAAATGATTACAATAAAAAAAGAAGTCTCTAGAAATCCAGAAAAATATAAGCTCCAATCTGTATAGCCAAGCAGAGTGGTATTGAAAATGAAAGCTTCCTTCTCTTCCATAGTGTGCAATACTTGATTAAGTCAGGATTGACTTTATTCTGATTGGCTTTGGTGCAGATTTCCAATGTATACTTAGTTTAGAACTCAACATGTATTTCCAGATGTCATCCTGTTACTATTATAAGTAATGTCCCCAAACCAAAGCCTGATTCGGTCTTGTCATGGAAGGCAATAAAATTACAGAAGGCACTTTAAAATATTTTTTTTTTCTTTTTTAGTCTCTGATTTGCTATTTAGACTTGTGTTTCTTCCAAAAGTGAAGGTGTGTGGTATTTTGTTGTTTTGTGGTGGTTTTTTTTCGGTGAGGGGTGGTGATTCTGATTGATTCCTTGGGATAAGGCAGAGAATTAGGATTTATTTCTTCATTTTTCTTTTATTCCCTTGAAATGTATTTGTATTGCGGAGGGAAGGGACATATTTTAAAATACACCTTTCTACAGTGAGATAGAAATGACTGTGTGCATTTGAGACAGCTTTCATTTTAAGGATGCTCATCAAGGAAAAAGCTATAGTTACAGAAGAGTAGATGTGAATGTCCATTTTGATCGTCTCTGGTGTTTCCAATACTGTTCCAGTAATTGCTTCTAGATAAATTAGCAAGAAGCTAAATATGCCAAATATTTAAGATCAAGTGAAGACAATGTAAGGTATGTATTTTTTTTTTTTAAGTCCTTACTTAAGCTGTAAGTAGACATATCTTTCTCCCACCGTTCTTATTTTCTCTTACATGTAAGGTCCAACATCACCTGACAAAGAGAACACTCTAAAATTCTTTATGGTTTCATAATGGGCATTGTTTTTAGGCAACGATGTTGCATTAGTTTAATTAAATATTAAGGTGTACACGTATTATCTTTGAAATCTGAATTGTGTATAGCAATCCAATACAAACACTTCAGTTGTTGAAAAAGACTTTAGCTTCAAGCTTTTGGAGTGCAGGAATCGTAGAATCATTGGAAAAGACCCTTAAGATCATCAAGTCCAACTGTCAAAGGAAGATCCGATATTGCCCACTCTTTGTTTTATTCTTATACAGAAATTTTGTATTAGTTTCTTGAATAACATTCAGCACTGAAATTAAAAAAAAAAAAAAATAATCACATTCCTATGAAAAGACCCTGAAATCTTCCCAGTGACTGCCACATAAAAGCAGAACTAGACAAGGTCTAACCTTCATCCTCTTAAAAGGTTTGATGGAAATCTTTCAGGTTGCTTTCCCAGACCTTTTTATTTGGTGGTTTGGTATCTATAAATGCCAGCTTTACACATTTTAAAATTGGGAAAAGCATCTCATTTAGTATATGAAGTTTATTCAGCTTGGACACACCTTTGTTTGGTCAGGTGCTGGTTCACTAATTAAATTAAAGCCTCCATTCATCTTGCCAGCCTTGTCTGACATAGTTCAAGATGCCTGACATACTAGCTTTCGCATCGCCTCTGGTAATCTAAGGGAGTAGAACTACATATTTAAAAATCTGTTACCAAATACAGTGCTTTGTAGTTTATTGTAATGGGATGCTGGTACTTCCCTATAAAATCTCTTTGCAAACTGCTTTTTTTGGGCAGTCAGTGCCAGGTGCAGTAACACTAAATATTTTCCAAGTGCAGCTAACCAAAAGGCCTTTATGTCTATTTTAGTGCTAGTAAATCCAGTTCTTCATTTATTTTCATAAGTATTTATAGGTGTCGCAAGACTACTTGCATATTTTCCCTGCCATAGAAAATCCTATGTGGAGAACAAGAATAGTGTTTATAATGCATTTAGAGAAGAATTTCCTGCTTAAGTGGTTGCCTAGGATGTACTAGCTAGCTGTTAATATACTAAAAAAAATATTAATTAAACAGCAATGCTTTTTTTTGTCATGAATTAATCTAACCCTGATTAGATCTATACAGAAAACCGGAAGTGCAAGCAGATTACTTGATTTTTTTTTTTTTTTTTTTTTTTTTTTTTTTTTCTTTCTTCCCCCCCTCCTCCCCTGACTACAGGTAGCTGTTCTGGTAGCCAGTTCAGTACTTTTCACTTGTAAAATCCTCAGGTAATTAGCTACATAATGTGTCTGCTGCTGTGTTGATTCTGTCTTGCCTTAATGAAAACAATTGAAAGTTTGTGTTAGAGGTATGGAAGAAAACCACTGTCCTAAGTATGCCATTAGAGTTTGGGTACAATTGACATGAAGATAACGCAAAATGTCTTCTGTTACATCTGCCAGCAGCAGAGGAATTCAAGAATAAATTATAAATTTAAGCAATCTGCAGGATGAGTGCAGTTATTCATAAAAGCTTTTTTGTGTGACTTTTTTTTGTGTAAGCATTTCCTTCCTAGGTTGTTGGCTTAGCTTGTAATACAAATACTGTACTATACAAATAGTGTATTAGTTTGTACATATTTTCAAAATTACTTCATCTGGGAGGTGGCATGCTTTCTTTTCTTGAAAGGGTGTGATTTCCAAAATGTGCAGTACCAGCGAGTCAAATCTCTGACAGCACTGATATTTCTATCTTCTGTCTGTCCTCCTCCAGATGAGTTGCTTCAGCCCCTGCCACTCTCTGTGGCTGTGCCATAAAACTTGTTTGGGTTAAAAAGAAAGCAAAAGCAATGAGCCAGCAGGGCTGGGTCTTCCTGTGTCAGCTCTGATGCCAGTTCAAGCATTTTTGGGAACCGAGGATGTGGGATAATAGACCTCCAGGAGCCTCTCTTTAACGAGTGCCGCTGGAGTGGGATTCCTTGAACAGTGGTAATTAATGGGCTGTTGCGAATGGGTCACCTTTCACGTTTTAAAGTGTGGAGCTACAAAGGTGGAAGCAGAAGGGAAGTGTGGGGTTGCTCTTAAGAAACCAAAACCCTTTCTGGCTACTAAGCAGAATAGTTTACCTTACGCTTCTGTTCCTCCTTTTCTGTTTGAAGGACATCTCTTCTTACTTTCCTATAGATATTAATCCTGGGATTTTACTACTTAGAAAAAGTTGATTACTTATATTCAAGGGAGCATATGATTTAGGACAGTTACTGAAGGGATTATTCTATGCTAATGAAAGAAAACTGGTCAAGGAAACTGCGTTCGGCTATCTGAAGTGCGAAACCAAAAGAAGAAGAAGAAGAAAAATAAAGGCATTGAAGTGTTTTATTCCAAGCCCCACTGAGGTTTCTCACTGAAAAACTCTGCTTCACCGTGTGTGGTGTTTTTTTTTGTTTTTTTGTTTTTTTGGTTTTTTTTAAACTTTACAGAAGAGAACCAACCTGTCTTCACCTTTCTCATGCCTGTACCATTTGCAAGTTAACACTTGTGCCGTAATCCCAGGCAGTTTGGTTGGTCTGTAAATTGCGATCATGCCTCACATGAGATCCTGCCTGTGTCAAAAACCAAAACAGAGCCCTCTTGCAAAGGGAAGCTCCTCACCAAGCTGCAACTTGTAGGACTGCAGCAATCACATGGCGTTGGAGCGAGCCAGCCTGCCAGAGCCTGGGAGTAGCACATTACAGGGGTTGGCTTTGTAGAAACAACAACACAGTTGCTAAGTAGCAGATAATTAAACCAGTCTATTAATCTTGAAGTGCCTACAGCTAGATCTGTTCAAAGGCAGCAGCCTTTTGAAGCTGGTACTTCAAACTACATCACAAAGGTGTGCAATTTGAAGTCACGTTTGACCAAAGCTGCTTTTGCCCCTTGTCTTGGGGCTGTTATTCAGCTCAAAAGGAGCTTGTCTCATTGTCTAGGGTAGATGTGAAGGCTCATCCTTGAACCAAGGTGAGTGATGGCAGGAAGATAGCAGCAACAGTGCTGTGCTAAACTTCAAACTATGTGATTCAGAATATATGTGAAAAGGAAGTTGAAATGCAATGGAAAGCAACAGCAGAAAAAAAAAATCCCAACTTTTTTTTTTTAATGGAAACTCTGTATCCTGGTTGTACTATCTGTATTTCTTAGGCTCAAGTAGTAATGGACCACCTAGCCCTACAGATTTGGTCTGACTGGGCTCGAGTATACAATTAATTTTTGTCAAATTAGCCATAGCAAACAAATTATGTTTATTTATGCCTTATTACCTTTTTTGTCAGTTATGGGAAGAAACATAATATCTAATCTCAATCTCAGTAACTATTTGACATCAGTGAGCTTTGATCTCTCTCTTCGTTACTGCAATGAGTTCATGGTGAACGTGGTCTAATTGGGATGTCTTTTATTGGAGTACATTTTACTGGATTCCCCACAGTCCAACTTTATCATTAAGCCATGGCTTTCCTGTGTTGTTTTTTTTTTTTTTCTTCATATAACTCGCGGCAAGGAAGCAGTCTTGTGGTGCTATCAATCTGGGTTTAAGGAGCTGTTTATCAACATGCTGTGACAATTGCTTAAGTCTGTCTGTGTGTTACAATAAGATGAGCCACAAGAGCTGATTTCATTAGCCTAAGGGCTAGCTACATAGTAGATCAGTGGGTGGAAGACTGATCACAATCTGACAAAGCTGACTGTGGGATCATTTGATAATACAGAATGAAGGTCGTGTTAAAAAAAAAAAAAATTCCCTGGAAGCCTTATACAAGTAGACTATGTAAAGAAAAATAGATATTGTAACGTTTTTCTGTGTGATACAGTACTTTAATATTTGGTCAACTTGATATGCTCAAAGTAAAGCAAAATATTGTGCGTATGGGGTTAAAAAAAATTCTGCTTCTTGCAGCTAGTCACACTAAAAACTTCATTTGCCACCTTGTCTCTGAAGAGGTAGCCTTCAGCTTTGATTTTTCTGCTGGTGGAGTGCTTAGGGGGAAGTCTTAAGATAATTGTGAATCCTAAATCAGCAGCAATTGCATTGTCCCACTTCAGCCAAGGAATTAACAACCCTCTCATCTTCCCTCTCGCCTGTATGCAGAAACTTGAAAGCATAGGGCTGATGCTGTGGGAAGAGAGTGCAGCGGTCTGGCAGCCTGTGGGAAGAGCTCAACTAAAGAATGGGTAGATCAGTTGAGTAAAGCGAAATTGTCAAAGTTTGAAACCTTTAATGCATAAGTAGTATAAGTTACCGGTTTGTGTCGTGTGCAGTCTTGATTTTATTCTTCCAAGAGGAGGACATGTACAAAGTAACCTTAACAGGATCTGTATACTGAAAACCTGTACCTATGAATAAATAAGCATGTTCCTCCACTGGAAGAGAAGCCCTTAGCCAACAGTTTAGCAAAAAACAAGGTTTGGATCAACTCAATCAATTACCTCAACCAAGTAAATGAGGGGAAGATTACATAGATTTGATGGCATTTACCCTTCAAAGGTCATATTCAAAGCAGCAGATTATTATTTTCTTTTAATTTTGCATGTATTTCTATTAGTCTTATATTTATTCAAAATGTTCACCATTGTCTGTCTTACCCCCACCCTATGAAGCAGACACTTATTCCAAATACAGTGCAGTAAATTACTGTTGTTTCTGAATACACAATAAGGCTGTGTTGGTAGGTGTCTCTTGGGTATGAACAAATCTGACTGGAGGCCCTCGGTATCTTTTAGATAAACTCAAGGGAAGAAAGAACACTGCCCTGTGAAAACTTAAGTTGTAGCTTATATTTGTGTGTATTAATAAATGGGGTGCTATAGCAAGCATGAAGTGAGAACTGCAGCTAGTTTCACAGAGGGTACAAAAATGGCAGTTTTCTGTCTAATTATTTATAATTGCTAGTTGGAACTCTCACTCTAGTAAGTTTTAGCTCTGCCTTACTATATTGAGTGAACACAGAAAACACAGAACAAACATTTTTGTGTCATTACAAAAAAAATAATCAGTGATTGCCTATGATTTATTTTTTTTTTTTTTTTAATCCCAGCTTCTGGGCAAGTAACAAAGCTCCACCTACTCCTGTCAAACAGAACGTTGAGACCAATCCTTTCTTCTGTTGCTCTGTATACACATTTGGTCCTTGTTTATCACTTATAAGGAATCTTCATAGAGAACTGATAACGGAAAATATTCAAATTCTGTTAAAAAGTGTTCATTAGATTAGTGGCACAACTGATTGGTCGTTTTGAAATGGAAACAAAACCCAGAATACCTACAGATCTAAACCTTTGCTCTTTTGATTTTTATGCTTGAAATCAAACATGCAGACAGACTTTGTTTTCTAAGCGCGATCAGACATATTCTGTGACATTTGTTCTCAGCTTACTGCTGGCTAAATGAAGGCTGACTTGTTAGCCAAGGAAGAAATACTTCACCAGGACCAGTGCAGCCTCGGCTTTGGAAAAACTCTGTAGCTTGTTGGTCAAGACACTTGTCAAGTTCCATTTTTCTTTTGCATTAAAAAAGGTCCCAAGGCTGATCTCATCAAACAAGTGTCCAAACCCCTTATGACTGACACAGTAAGAAACAGCAATAGAAGACATAACTTTTTTTTTAGTGGAAAAGGGTGACTAATGTTGTGGCCTGTTACAGGAAAAAAAAAGTGCATTTAATTCCCTGATGAAAACCAATTCATTATTCTTTGTGAGTTTGTTTTTTTGTTTTTTCCATACAGTGGATATGAATGTTGCAGTTAAATTGCAATTAGGCAGATGAGTTGTGAAGAAAATAAGAACGTAAACAAACCAAGCCATTCTGAAATGTGACTTTAGAAATGAACATCAAAAGTAAATAACACTCTGGGTAGAAATGTGTTCAATATGCTTAAGTTTTCTTTCACTTATGAAAACTGTAATATCATTAGCAAGAAGAAAATTAATTCTTAAACATGAATTCCTGGCTGTTGTCTTCCTCCTCAGCAATTCTGGTAAAATATTGTGGTTATACAGCTGAGAGAAAATCAGGGAATTGATTTGGCTGTGAAAAGGCTTGCTTGGTTTTTTATTTTTTTTTTTTTTTTTTTTTTCAGACAGATCATTGTCCTGAGCTACCTTGTAGCATGGCCTCTCAGCTTTGTGGGAGAAAGCGAGGAAGGCAGAGCAAGCAGCTTCACCAGACAGAAGCATTTTCATTACCACTGCTGCTGGACGCTGAACCTTGCTTTTTAAGCTTCCTGTGTTTCTTATACCAGTATGGAGGGCAGTACTTCCCTTTGCCTGAGAGAGCCGGGGGCTTATTCCAACATGCTGCTTCTGTGTGCTAATATTGAAACATCTGGTTTTGCATCTGGGTGACTCTGGGTTTGAGTTGTGGCCATCCATCTTAAACAAAAAAGGGTTTTGCCTTGTTTGTTTGTTTGTAAATGTAGTCCTGTAGCATTTTCATGGTGATTTAGGAATCAAGTGAAACATGAATGTACTTCTGAGCTATAAGACTTAAAAAGAAATATGTCAGTTAAGAAAGTTATTACATAAGACAAACTGAACAGAGAGAGACTGGTGTGTTGCAAAACTGACACTGGCAGTCAGTAAAGATAAACACTGAAGGAAAAAAAAAAAGATGAGGACAAGTTTTATGGAAGGACAAAAACTGTAGTGTTAGAGGAAGGATAGATTTTTTTTCTGTAAGAGAAAACATCTAGAGGCAGTTTATGTAGCTGAAAATCAAGTGGTAAATGGTTGTACTGGGACTAATATAAAGGTAGCCTCAGATGCTAATTTATTGTGCCATAGTATTACTTTTCACTGTTTGATTCATCTCTAAGTCTCCCTTAGGAACTTCATGGGAAGTAGGAGAATACTTTTAGTTCCTCGGAAAATGTTAAAGAAAGCATCTCGTGTTGTGCTCATTAGCAGAAGAAAAGAAACAAAGCAAACAAGCTATAACCCATGCTGGGAATAGTTCAGATGTCTGCAATCTTTCTTCACAGTAATTTGAATTTCTTTCTACTAATTTGCTACTTAGCATTATCTGAATTAATATTGTCTTAATTTTTTCTTTGTCACTGTGGATTTAAATCTGCATGTATGAAATCAATGTGATCAAGTTAGTTGCAAAAAAAATCCAGTTGATTGCAGTTGATCCACGGGAGAAACTTCTTATGTAATTTTACGTCTGCTATAATGTACCTGAAACTTCACCCATCACTCAGTGTAGACCCTGTCTTGAAGATTTCAACAAAGCGAGGTTTAATAAATTCTACTTATAAAGGTAGATCTCAAATTTCATGCAGATCATGAAAGTTATCTATGTTTTACAGGTCAAAAATTTTGGTCTAGGACAAAAATTTGTCTGGGATTAAGTAATGAAGAAGTAGAACTGAGAAAGCAACTTGGCTCTCCCAAGCTCAGTCTTTCTTTTAAAGCCTTTTTGCCTGTAAACTAGTGCGTGCTTCTTTATGGAGAAAAAGGGAAGGGGTGGGCAAAACCACAAAAGGTAGGATTCTGTATTTGAGATCAAGAACTTGGAGAAGGATGACTGCTCTGAAAAACGTAACAGAGATTGTGGATAAAACGACAGTTTTTGTCATCATATTCAGGAAGAGGTATGTTTCTTCTCAAGGAGGCATTTTATTACTGATTTCTATTTTTTTTTTTTTTTTTTTTATTTCTTGAGGGTGCCAAGGAATTATTGCAGTCACAGAGAGGAAAAGTTTGATCTCAGTTTGTGATCTATTATACAAAAAATGTGCTTCCCCTCCCTTTCACCGTTTTCTCCATGAGCACAGCGCTGCATCAATGATGACCAGGAGAAAATTGGGCTGTCGCATAAGGCAGTCTCTTTTGGACTTCTTACTCCGGAAAGTGCAGTTCTATGCTTGTACCCAGATAAGCTCTGTTTGGTTTATACTAAGTTTACTAAGTCTGTGGTAGACTTATCCAATGAAAAACTTTTAGCCATTGTTTTATGGTGGCTTTGGTTTGTTTTAGGTCTGCAGAGCTTCTTATAGGCATCCTGGGTCTAATTTAAAAAAAAAAAAAAAAAAAAAAAGCTGTGTCCACCAGTTAGTTGCAGAATGAAGTCCAGGAAGTGGACTTTATTTCTGCACTGTGTCGCCAGAGAGGCAGTAAATGGACAGGTGGATGGAATACGTACCACTACGAAGAGCAGGAGCAATTTGTAAGAGGCCTGGACAAGGCATGCCTATGGAGCTGTAGTTGGGGGAATGCATGCAGGTTTGGAGGTCAAAGGTAGCTGTGTCTCTTTAGGGCAAATATGTGAGAAATGGGACTCCTAATGGCAGACCAGCCTACAGCCATGATTACTAGGCTAATCTGCCTGTTGTGGTGGCTGTGAGTTTTCAAGTTTTTGGAGTCTACTTTATTCCAAAAGGAGCAGGGAGGTGGGATATAACTTAGGACCAGATATGGCAAGCTCAGATTTTCATTTGGTTCGTTTGCCTTATTTCAACCTACACTAAAACATCTGTAGGATTGCTCCATACTACAGGAGTATTTTTCAATAATGAACTCAGCTAAAGATTTCAGTTTTTGAAGGGCAGCCGTACATATTAGAAATGTTTAGGACATTTGGACATGGTGCACAGGATGAAAATTTTCTTGGTTTTCTCCCCATTGTGGTTAAGTCCTCCCAAAAAATGAGTTATTGCCAAGGTAACAGTGGCTGGGTTTTTTTTGTCTTTTAAAGAATTGCCAGTGAAAATGTGGATGACCCACTGCTCTACAAAAGGTTCACTACAGAACAAAGGAGGAGTGTGGATAAGGTCTGTTGGCTGTGCCTTGGAATATCTTGATGTTGGTGTAACTTCCTTTCTAGACTGTTCAAGAGATTGAATGAAGTTATGTTATTCATATGAATGAAGTTAAGTTTGTGACAGCTGATCAGTCCAGCAGTGAGTTTCGGTGTTTGCTTTTTTAAAATATAATACTATTATTTAAAAATACCATTATTTTAAAATCCTGTAAGTCTATAAAAGTATTTTTGTGCTGCATTTATCTATCACTTGGCCTCATTTGGATTCACGAGGAACTGTGCTAGGCCCACAGTCATCCATACTGACTTTCAAAGTTGTGCCTTTTTATTTCATGAGTGCATTCAATTTCAGTTCTGACCTAAGAGAATCTAGTTTGGAGGTACCAAATCTGGAGTGTTGCTTAACAGTATTTCAGAGATCACAACGTATTTTGTGAGCTGAGCCAGAGCTGAGAGGCTGAGATCTTGGAATCCATAAATGTGGCAGAAGGTTGAATAGGGAGTGCTGAGCTAAGCCATAAGCCGTTGGTAAATCATTCTGCTAATCTTGAAGTTGTCTTGTCTGGAGGAGGTACTTCTCAGAAATGAAGAACAGTGTTTTGTGTGGGAAGTTGGGAAGTTAAATAATGTTACTGTTCTCTCTAACTTAAAATAAACAAATATATTCAAAAGACAGGCCCAGTTCATCACCTATCTCGCCATGATTGGCAAGTTACCATTTTAACCTTCTAAGAGTTTGGTGCCCTTAGCTAAAAGTTGTTCAGATATAAAGTGTGATTTCATAAAGCCATTGTTTGCCTTTTTTTTTTTTTTTAATCCCAAGTTCTTCTGAGGATTGAGGTTTGACTTAGATGTAGTCAGTGTCTTGATAAAGCAATAACAACTTCATTTTGACCACTTTAAAACCTACAGTTTTCTAAATGAGTAGGAAATGGAATGACTTAACTAAGAAAAAAAAATCAGGAACTCTGACAGTGGTTCAGGTGCTTTGCCAAGTGACCTAGCTTGAAAAAATATGGTTTTATTGCCAAGGAAAAAGCAGCTCATTTATGAAGTTGAAATGAAAAGGTTTTAAAATGCCCAAGTATTAAAATATGGGTGCCAAATGCAGCTTTGGCCAACATGTAAATAACACCCTGAAATCTGGTTTGAAACTAGTTTTCAGCTTTTGGTGCTGTCACTTGTTACCTTGATCATAAATTGTATGTTTTGGATTTTTTCCCTGCTTGTTCCATTCCCCTTCTTTCCTGTAACACTCTCCCTTTCCCCAGGAAAAAAGTACTTGTGCACGTTTTTATTAATTTTATATATGTATTTCTGGATAGCTAAATTCACTTTAGTATTACATCTGGAAGTCAGAGAACTAGGGATGAAATCATTGTACTCTGAATTTATTTGAATTATTCTGTAGATTTCTTCTTTAAGACAAATTTTAATATTGAGAGAGTATTTATTACAGCAATAATGAGTAAGAAATATAAACAATTTTGGGGTCAAATTATTTACATAGCTTTCATTCTCACTTGGGTACCTAAACTCCACTTTTCCAATAAGAAAGCTGAAAAGCTAATTTTGAGGGCTTCAGAAGCAAGAATTGTTATAGTCCCTGCATGTAAAGTTGTAAGGTGGAGCTTTTGTTGACTTAAGTTATCAAAGGAATTTATCTTAAGAATATACACAACATGTGCGTGTATCCTTGAGACTTAAATATGAATGTGCAAGCTTAGACGTTTGAAGATAATGCTTTTGCTCAAAACTTGTCCAAAGTATACTGGGGAAAAAATATAACCTTTTCCTGAAAAGGCTTTATCTCTAGTGGGATCGGAGTGTAGCAGAGATATAAATCCCCTTGACTGCAAAACTGGGCACCAGTGCATCCGTTATTGTGCCTAAAGAGTGTTTTTCTGAAGCCAAGCGCTTCCATGTATTTGCAAGTAGGATGAGATACAAACTAATGATATATTAACATGTCTGTATCTCTCAGGTGAAAAGTCAATGCCTGGTGACATAACCATAACATTTATTTTTTTAAATGCCATAGATGATTTAACAGGGGATTATTTAAAAAATAAAAATCTGTAATCTGGAGGTAAGAGTTTACGATAGGGTTTATCTTCTCTGTGCTACCAGTGATAAATAAATTCATCACTATGATGATTAAGTAGTGACTGAAAAAATAATTTTATATCAAGGCTCTAGGTACAGTGTAACAGTTGGATAGTAAAAGCCGATGTTAAATTATAAAACAAAACCAAAAAGTACTTTGGTTCAGGTCAAAGGATTTTTTTTCTCATTGAAAAGGACATCCCCTGAAATGAAATGCTTGAAATGATTTTTTTTTTTTTAATTTATTTATTTATTTTTTTTTTTTAGGTGTTATGAGAAGTTTCAAATCAAGGGTGTAGGAATTAGAACTCATGGTGGGAGAGACTGCTGGCTGTATCAATTGGCTGGGTGGTGGCTCCACTAGGATAGAATATAGGAAAGAATGATGCTTCAGGAACTTTCATCTACCAGTCTTACCTTTGCCCCTATTTGGTATAGTTAGTCATCTTTATCAGAAATGAATTAAATGTAGTACAGGGAAATGCTAGTTAGGGAATTTCTGTTATTTTTTGAGAGGAGCTACAGTAATCTACTGTTTAGCAGACCAAAATGTTCCTCGAGAGGATATAGGATTGGTTTATGTAGGAAGATGCTTGCAGGAGTGCATAACACTTAAACCAGAAACTAGAAGGTGGCCTCTCACTAGCCAGTAAAAGACATTCTAAGCTACCATTCCTAATATTGCAGTGGAAGCGAGGAACCCAGACTAATTAAAATTTGGGGGGTAGGGGGGGTAGTATAAAGGATTATAGAACAGTATTTGCGTAGTTTTAGGCTTAAAACTGCAGGAGTGCAATAGGAATATCCCCAGTGAGCCACCAAATTGATCTTGAAAGAAGTTTTCCGTGTGTCATGGCTTTCTGAGCTGCAGTGATTTAATTCTGTGCTTCAGGTGTTTTGCCGATCACCCGAGGGGACCAGGAAGACATTTTGCCTGTTCTTCTTTGATGCTTGGTCTGACTTTTACTCCCATTCTCTAGCTTGGTGAGATTTTTTTGGTGTTCCCCTAAGCGTGGACTGAATTTGGAATATCAGCAGGGTATCATAGTAAGCAACTTCTGAAGTGCCTGGCTGAGACTGACAGACACTTTATAATTTTCTTCCTCAAAGTTACAATCAGGATTGCCTTTGAACTCGGGCTGAAGTTTTGCATCCTGTATTTTGCTCCCCCTCTTTGGGCTTTCATGAGATAACCCCTTCCTCAGACTATCTGTGTATGTCCCCTCAGTAGATTTTGCACCAGTTTTCAGGATCCTAGAAATAGCAATGTCTTTGATTTGTCGTTCTGCTTGAAGTCACTGTTTAAAGGCTTTTGTTTTCATGCAGGTAGTCCTAAGTTTCGTTGTTGTGTTTTTTCTTTCTTTTATTTTTTCTTTCTTTCTTTAATTAGAGATTAGTCACTAGTAGTTTTGCGTTGGTTTCTGAGGTTGCTTTTGGAATGATCCTCATGGATACTTGTTCCACAGGTGTTGGGCTGGACCCAACACTTCTGACTTCTTTTTAGTTCAAAATCTCTGATCTGTCAGGCTAAAGGGAATTAGAATGAGACCCTCATTTTGCAGTATCCTGACCATTGAGCTAGTGAGATGTGTGTCTAGTTCTCATAAAATTGTTCTCCTCCATATGAAACACTCAAAATTGTCAGAGAGACAGACTGAGAATGACTTGCTTATCTCTCAGGTAAACATTCAAATCATTTAATTTCACTACCACAAGACAATTGATCTCAAGATACTAATTTAAAATAATTAAAATCGAAATAGACTTGTTTTTTTTTCCCATTCTCTGACATAAACAAATACCTTCCCCAAATTTATCTCTTATAACTCAGAAGTTAATACGAATTTTCATCAAATTAGTTGTTCATTTTGTCTTTTGCAAGACTTAAAACAACAACAAATAACAAATGACTTTTTGTACCATTGGACCATAGAGAGACCATGTTTTATTTTGTCTGCAATTCCTGTGGGCAATGTAAAATATTAAATAGCCCAACTATTTTTATAGTTATTGCTGTAATTAAGCTGTTTATTGAGAAAATGAAGATTTCCATTTCTGCCAATTTTTCTAGAACACTTTCAAAGGGAGAAATAATAATGAAGCAAAGTTAAGCCTAGGCCTTTAAAACAAGTCTAATTCAGTAATTCTTGAAAAACAACCTTATGTCCATGCTTACTGCTTTTTTTTTTTTTTTTTTTTTGTCTGAATAGGTGACTTCATGTTTGGAATTGGCTTCTCTAAAAATCACTCGTTGCTCAAAAAGGAATTTAAGAAATGTAAATAGGACTGAATTGTACTAAAGTCTGAAGATGTCAATATGAGATATGTCTTCTATTCAGACCCTTTTAAATTGGGTTTCTAAGAAGTTCTTATAATGACTTTGGAGTCTATAATATCAACTGACCACAAAATGCTTTTACAATGTTGTTTTATTTTTTTACTGCCTAATGGCCCTGTTACAAAAATGTCAAGTTCTTTTGAAATAGGGCATTTGAGTTGTCCAGCAAGCACATGACTGAAGTTACGGGTAATTCAAAAAACATAACGGAAAGGATGGTTTTGCTGAGTAGGTTATTGGAAGCAAGCTTGTTTTATTACCAGCCTTACAATGCAGAACTCAACAACCTAACTGATCCATCCAGCACAGCAATCTGCACTTGAGAAGGCAGGGCAAATAAGTGAGCCGTGCGGAGGCAACAAAAGAGCTGTGTCAGCAGGAGAGATTTTGAAGTCCTATGTCAGAACCGAAGGTCCCAGTTGACTGTGAGCTGGCTGTAAGTGTGCAGCCTGAGGCAGCTGCCAGCCGTGCCATATCTGGGAGAGTGGTTTCCACCCTGCAGCTCCACAGTTGCTCTTGCAGCCTTGAGCTTGCAGGTGTTCCCAGCAACTTTGGTACCTATCTATGCGGGACCCTAACGGTATGGGAGACTGAAATCTTCAGCGTTGATGCTTGCAGGCTCTGTGTTGAGTCACTTGGGTATTGATGTGTGGCTATGCCATAGCAGGCTGGTATCTCCTGTGGTTCTTGTTGCTGTTTGGAGCTGCTGAAGAGCCCTTTTAAGCTGACCAAAAGTATCCAGCTGTTTCCTGGTCATTTGAGTTAGATGTCTGGTGCCGCAAACGCTCACTGTGATACTTTCATATTAGAACAACAGGTTTGGGGTGTGTGGGTGTGTGTGCATGCTGTCTAACTTAAAGCCTCCTCCAAAAGCCTGAGATTTGTTGTTGCAGTTTCTCTGTGCGCTATGATTTCCATCTTTGGAATGTCCTTCAGAAGGAATCCGATATTTGCCCAGTGTAACACACAGCATAAAATAGGGGACCCATTTTTCATTAAAAGTAAATATAAGTCTACTCTATGACATTCTTCAAATCATATAAATATGTATGTTCAGTAACAGCTATGGACTTCTTCAGGCATTTTGCATCAGCTAAAAATTATTAAAGAAAAAGATACGGGTGAGGGAGAATATGGTTTCTAAACCTAAACTTTTTTTTTTTTTTTGAGTGCTTAATCAAAAGGACTTTAACTAAATAGACTTATTTTTACAGGCTTAAAGCTGGACGTTACATGCATTAAAGTACGGGGCTAAAAGTGGTCAGCACTGTTAAGTGAATTTATAGCAACTTATAACACACTTGTGAATGTACCATGCATGCATATTGTCTTCTACCTCCAAGTATACCACTAATTGTTCCAATTTGCAGCTTGTGGAACTTCTTATGAAGTCAGATTTTCCCAGGAGCAGCACAACTTCTTTCTCTCCTGCTGGTCTTAAAAAGACTTCTTTAAGCACAGGGCAAGACCCAGACCGCTTGGGATGATGATATCAGGTCTCCCTCATGCCTCCATCTCTTGAATCCAAATGACATAGTCATTTGGCAGCCAAACTCGAAGGATCAAAATGAGCCAGATATTGAGTGGACAGATCTTTGTTTGCCAGCAATCAAGCCTTTCTTGAGCATACCAGTGCAGCTCAAATTTCCATGTCTGCTACCATTTACTTCATTTTGGTTCATTAAATTGACAGCTTTTAAAATGAGAAAGAGGAGGGAGGGAAAGAGCAAAAGTTAATATAGAAAGCTGTTGTATTGTCCATCCACATTTATTTTTAAAAAAAATCCCAACTGTTGATTGCATTTAAGGCCAGTTTCTTTCCAAACTTTTGCTACGCTGTTATAAAGAAGGTTACTTATTGCATTCTGTGAACACACACATCTGTTTTATGATTGTTCCAGGTAGATTTACATGAATGTCTAGGGAGCTGTTCTTGTAATGTCCCAGATTTTTATATGTAAAAATCAGACCTCTAGTGTGAAAATGAGGGAGTAGAAACCTACTGCTCTGGTGCTTTTTGATAGTGTTGCTCTTTTGAAGTAATTCTTTTCTTTTTTTAAACAGTGAACCCTGCTAACTCTTCACATTTGGAGTTTCTAGTTATTTATGTTTGCTATGCCAAATAGCGAAGAGAAACAGTCCACAAATCCTAATAGTTTTCTACATCTAGTGTGAACCAGTGGATCAAATCGTGCTGTCCAAGTTGATGCTGATTGATCAGTTAAAAATGATCTCTGATATAAACTTAAGCACACTGTCACATATAGTGTGTTGTTCCTGCCACAGTGCTTGATGTCACACCGTCTTCAGACAGCTGGTAATGAAATGTGACATAATGTTCCCGCCTGACAGTCTGGCAGGAGTATAGCTGTACTGACCATAGCGGGCTTGTGATGAGCCACAGCTCCTGAGAGGTACAACCTGAGAAGATGAGGGGATCCATGGTAGCTGGCTTTTGGTACTGTCTGGGATACAGGCCCTTTCAGAAGGCATCTGGGTAGAAGAAGTGGGTAAGCTCTGTTAAAATTCGGGGCCTTTGGCAAATCCTAGGTGGCTGAAGCAAGGGGCATGGGGGCCTAAGTCATTCCTTTCAGCCGTGGTTGAAGTCTTGATAACGGAGATCCTGTTTCTTTCTGTTGGAAACAATTATCTAGTGAAAGTAAGGTCTGGGGCAGCTGCTGTAGGTGCCTGTGTACCATGGCTGTACCAATACAGCTGGCAAAAAAAATAAAAATCAATATGTGAATAATACGTGAGTGTTTGCTGAGCAATGCTTGTGTTGTCCTTCTGTCTTTGCTAGTATTTGTGTTTTCACTTTGTCTATTCATAATGAAGATGAAGAAACTTTTCTTTATTTTTTTTTTTTTTACACTAAAAGTTTACGGATTGAGGTAATTTTGTGAAAAAAGAAAAAACGGAACACAAAAAAAGGAAGGTTTTGTCCTTTTTTTTTGTTGTTTTTAAATGTTTTTATGCTGAAGGGATCATCACTAATGGAAGGAATTTGACTTGATGGCATGGCTTGGTTTACTCCAGTCTTTTGCTCTGACTTACAGGCAAAATTAAGAACTCTTGTTTATAGTAGTTACACAAGCATAAAAACCAATGCAGGTGAAGTTTTAAACATTGTCCACTTGCCAGCAAACTGTAAAGAGGCATGCTTTAGTTGCTCTACACACGAGCAACTAAAATCACAGGATTGTTTTCAAAAGTAGATAAATTACAGAATTTCCTGTTTTCACAATTTTCTAAATGACTTCAACCGTGTTGCTGTGGATGGAGTGAATTTCTCTGTTTCTGTTGGCTCACCAGGGTTCGTGCATCAGGGTGTTCTTTAAAAGGAATGCTGACTTGTTGGTGGAAGCATTTATACAGCATCCTCTTATACACGAGAGCATCCAGATGTAAATTAAGACAATAAATAGAGAAAACCATTAGAAAAGTGGGAGTAATTGATACCAATTGTTACTGGAAATGTGTTTAAATATTTAAATGAGTAAGTAAACATGTGGGGTGCTAGTGATGGATTAAAATGCTCTGCTACCACAGGCATTCTTTCTAGTGCTTTATAACTGTCAAAAGTTTAGGGAACACTTTGTCTTCTGGTGGACACTTTCTGTGGTATTTGGGAAATGGGAGGGGGAAGGAGAAGGAGGAGAAAGAGGAAAGGGAACTTAGAAGAACTTGTGAGAGTTGCTTCCCAACAACCTGGGTATACATGCAGTCTGATATAGAAATATGGAATATAGTTCCAGTTGCATGCAGTAACAGTATGTAAATGAAGCTTGACACAAGCAATTTCTCTGTTCTTGAACTCTTCTGTCTGAGGCCCTTTCTTCCAATACCTAAATTTTCTTTATTTTCCACACCTAGGAATACAAGGTTTCTAAACTTCTGGCATTTTATAACATGAGTACCAACTAAGGAACACGACTCCGGATCACCTTTTACACTCTCCCTACTAAGCCTATAATGTTTCTCCCAGCAGTTACAAACTACTCTTATTCAAAGGCAAGTTATATTAAAAAAAAAACAAACCCAGATATTCTGACACTACAATCCTCTTAGCCCTCATAGAATCATAGAATGGTTTAGGTTGGAAGGGACCTTAAAGATCATCTAGTTCCCACCCCTCTGCTATAGGCAGGGGTACCTTCCAGCACACCAGGTTTCTTAAAGCCCTATCCAGCTTGGCCTTGAATACTTCTAGGGATGGGGCTTCCACAACTTCTCTGGATAACCTGTTCCAGTGCCTCACCACCCCCATAGAGAAAAATGCCTTCCTGATACCTGTCCTAAATCTCCCCTCTTCCAGTTTGTAGCCATTCTGCCTAGTCCTATCACTACATGCCCTTGTAAAAAGTCCCTCTCCAGCTTTCTTGTTGGCCCCCTTCAGATACTGGAAAGCTGCTATAAAGTCTCCCCAGAGCCTTCTCTTCTCCAGGCTGAACAACCCAAACTCTCTCAGCCTGTCCTCATAGGAGAGGTGCTCCAGGCCTCTGATCATCCTTCTGGCCCTCCTGTGGACCCAGTCCAGCAGGTCCATGTCCTTGTGCTGAGGGCTCCAGAGCTGGATGCATTACTCCTGGTGTGGTCTCAGGAGAGCAGAGTAGAGGGGCAGAATCACCTCCTTCGACCTGCTGGCCACGCTTTTTTTGATGCAACCCAGGATGGGCTGCGAGTGCACATTGCGGGCTCATGTTGAGCTTTTTATCCTCCAAAACCCTCAAGTCCCTTTCCTCAGGGCTGCTGTCAATCTATTCCCGACCCATGTGCAGGACCTTGCACTTGGCTTTGTTGAACTTGATGAGGTTGTCATGGGCCCATCTCTCAAACTTATCAAGGTCCCTTTGGATGGCATCCCTCCCCTCCAGCGTGTCAACCATGCCACACAGTGGTCACACCTTCATAACGTGTCGCCCAAATGCCTCATATCAGTTTTGGTGCTGTTTCTCTTAGAAAGGATGGACTTGGTGAATAACAGATTAGCTCTCCCTCCCCCTTCCCCCCCCACTTGTAAATGAATAACCTTGTGTTCCCAAATGTCTTCAGCAAGCAGAAAACAAAATAACAAAAGTAAAGCCTCTATGGGAGAGCACAGAATATTCAAATTCAGATTGAAATAGTACTTGAATAGTAGCTTTCTGTTATACTTTGAGATTCACTGCAAGAAAATCCATGATGTACAACCCAGATAGGAGGGCTATTTCGTGAGAAGCAGGGATAGGCTGTTCTTACACCTCTTGCAGGCCACTATTCTATGGTAAAAGAGAGTAGGAAGGCAAGGAATCACCTGTTCCAGCTTCTTAGCTGAAAGCTCATTAGGTTTTCTGAGGCTGCAGTAGAGATCATAGCAAGCTGATTTGCAGATGTGCTTTTGTAGGAAAGCCTGAAGGTGATTTTTCTCCAGGAACATCTTGTGGTGGAAAAATTGCTTTGTAGAAGGTCAAATATTTCAACAAGCAAGGTAAAATAAGTGCAGGAACTCAGGTTTATGTTCAGTGGCAATGACTCTGGGTTGTTTGGGACCTTTATTTTTCTGAGGAGAAAGAGTAGTATTGTATGCTGCTGGAAAAGTTGCTCAGATCCTGCAGATTTTAAATGGAGTGCACACTTTGTTTTAATGTGTACCCCAAATCATGGTTCATAATTTCCTGTACTATTGAGCTTCTAGGAGCAAAATGGCTTAAGCTGTCATGCAAGGATGTTAGAAGTAACTTAAAATCTGGAATAAATACTTTGCTATTTCTTCACGAGGAGTATTCTGTGTGGCAAAACTGTAGCTGATGTACCTTCTAGTTTTTACACTGGTTTAGTAACAGAGCAGGGAATTCATTCTGGGTTGTATATGTAGTGTTTGCTAGCAGCTTGTGTCTGCATAGGATTCAACAAGAAATTTTTTTTTTTTTTTTCCCCCTGTATTAATCCTCTTCTACCTGCTTCTAGAGCCATTTTTGACACAGACAGATATTATGAGGTTGGCTTAAAAGAAAGTTTGAAAGAACTGCTCTCAGGGCTGAAAAGTAAATGAATTTTTTTTTTCTTGGAAAGTATATTTTCTTAACATTTTCCTTTCCTCCTTTTCTGCCTGTTCCTGTCTCTTTGAAGGATCAGACATCAGCAGCTCATCTTCTAGCTATCTGCAATCAGTACTGCCATCAGCTTGTGTGTATCATGTTATCACTTTTCCGCCTTCTACAGTTGTCCCCACATGTTGTCTTGTTGGCAGAAGGCATAGAAGCTGTCTGGATTCCCGTTCAAAGATTTGCAGAGCTTAATTCAACGTGTAATGAGGTGAACTAGAAAACCTTGCACTGGGAGAAGGTCAGGGCCCCTGAAAACAGGTTTCCTGTTAAATCCTGTCTACTTCTAGCAGGTCTCATTGCGCAAAAAAAAAAAAGGCAACAGGATCATGTACATCAGTATAGTCATCTCAGTGGCGCGCTGTGGACTCTGGTTACTATTCCCCATGCCGTATGAGCAAGGAACTTTGAAAAACATGTTATCTTTTGTTTTTCGAAGATGAAGAGCTGTGCCAAGGAGCGTGTATGCAGTTGAAACAGAATCAGTTTCATATTATGCTTTGAATAGCTTTAGTGGAGTTATTCCTTACTTAGTGAGCATTGTAAGCCTTTATGCCAACCAGCATATGTTTCACAGAGGAAAAAATCCAACAGAACATGCTTAAATACAGTACTGCAGAGGTCATAATGTTAAAAAGAGCTGTGCAACACTATAAATATGGAACTTAAAGTTGTATCAGCGTTTGCTGTTAGAGGATTGCTTTCTGGCACTTTATATAAATCACAGTTTAAAAAATCCAACATTTAAACGATAGAAAATTTTTAGAATCTTTTAAAACTTCCAAGTTATTTCATCATATAGATTTTTTTTTTTTTTTCTAGCCTGTCAAAATAAATTCTTAAAGCTACAAGTCTCAAAATCTTCAAAGTGAATATGGAAAAACAAGCCCAACTAGCCACCTCTCCTTTCTTTTCTCCCTCAACTCCCAAAGACAACAGAGTTAGCTTTTTCAAAAGGCAGAGGAGGTTTCTGGAGCTATACCATGGAAGCATATTATAAATATATGTGTATTTTCCAATGATCATCTTTCTTAAGCTGTAACTCATTCTTGCAGCATAATCAGTCTCAAGAATGACCTTTAGTTTTATTGGAATAAAATTGCTCTCAAGAGAAATTAACAAAAACACACGAATTTGAGCATTGCAGCAGGGATGAAAAGAAAACAGCATTTTTTTAAGTCACTTTAGTGCAGCCTCAGAGCATGTTATGGTCAGTCATTTGGGCAGAAATAAGATTGCCTAGTCTGCCACCTTTTTAAACAGTTATTCTCAGAGTTTTGAGTATGTTTAATGCTGTTTGTATTTTTGTCTCTGTTTGTTTTGAGGATTGCAGCGCATTATGAAATATGGAAAGGGCTCCGATGTTTGCATTTCAGTGCTATCAACAAGTCTTCACATGAAAGTAAAATGAAGTCTTTTAAATTCAGAGGTTGTGGTTTCCCATTCAAGAGATCCTATTATTTTAGCATTGTGTATCTAATGCCTTGGATAGCTTTGTGCCAGCACCTCTATTGTAACCTGCCTCACCCACCGCATATTTTATAACTCGGCTTTTAAATTCTCCTCCTAGTTGAAACTTGTCCTAAAAAATGTCAACTCAAGAGCAGAATTTCTTCATCATATTTTCTTATTTAAGGATTCCTTTAATTTTTTTTACAAGAAAGCTTTTTAAGGCATAATAAGCAGTTGGCCTATAAGTAGATGTAGTGCATGTGGCTTCCATGGGTGGGATACATGTATATGCATTCGGCAAATACAGAATCTAGATGGAACAAAAAAATAAATACATAACAACCACAAGGACCAAAGAAAGTCTAGCAACTGTAAGATCTGATTTAGTTTGCAAATGATCTAAAGCAAGCCTGAAAAGTCAGATTCTGCCACCTACAATTTAGCAGTGTCCCTGAGCATTTGGTTTAGAAGCTGGACAGTGCTTTAGAGAGTGTAATAAATTATTTCATTTGTTGTTTTTTTTTTTTTTTGAGGGAAAATGTCTGTGAAACTAGAACTGGGTCTCAGAGAAGACAATGCAGAAAGAAAGCAGAAATCTGAGTTGGGGAATAAGGAGATAAAGGGAAAAGGCACAAGGAAGAGGAGGGGAAGTACGGAAAAAAAAATTTACTTCTAGTATTTTAGGTTTTCCTGGTGAATTTGCTCTACCTTTTTCTTATCGTGGGCCTTGGGAATTTTTTTCTAAATTGCACTCTTAGTCTTTGGGACTCTTAGGAGAGGCAATCTCCATGTTTCTGTGCCTTTTGTACATCTATGTGGTAGTTACACTACCAGCACTTCCCTGACACGGAGAAATGTTCTTCTCTCAAACTGGATTTGTACAATGCAGAAAAATGTCACCCAAGTGTGGTTGACTCACAGGCATTTTGATGACCTCCTACCCACTTGGCATCCGTAGGTAGTTAAAGATCTTACTTCAGGTTTCTAGCTGGAAAGTTATCCCAAATCCCACTGCCACAAATACGTAAACATAAATTTCCATGTGGATTGGGGATGCAAAATTTGGGAATGCCTATCCAGGTACTATATTGAATCTGCTACAGAAATGGAGAATCTAAATAAGCTTGATCATTTGCTTTTGATCCTGTTTCAACAGTAAACATGTATTGATACCTCATTGCAGTTCTCTTCTGTGTCTTGTAAGTGAACCATTCTGACTCAATGTCTGAGGTTTAAACTAATCAGGTAATTTTCCCACCAACTCTGCCTCCCTGTGTGGTACCTGGGTGAAGCTTTTAAAGGATTTTACAGATGCTTTTTCACTTGTCACATCTTCAGGCTTTGAGTTTTATGCACAGTTTTCATCTGTGAAAAGAGCTATTTAATAGCTCCCGTAATTCCCAAATTATTTAATTTTTGGTTGTTGCACAGAGCCTTGACCTCATTTACTACTTGCAATGGCCATATAAACCAGAAGTTCCTCTCTATGTTTACCTTTCAGAGAAACATAAAAGTGAGAGTATCATTGTGGCAGATCAGATTTTTGTACTGTGTGTCTCCCAGCAACCTGTTGTAAACTTAAAATTACCTAGAGTATATAAAGAGGAGATATGGAAGAGCAAGGTTAGTACGGTCTGGAAAGAAAAAAACATATAATCTGGTGTGTAACTTAGAAACAGATGTGCATTTCAAGTGTGAAAAAGAGAAACACTCTTTCCCTATTCCAGCTGGAGAAACACATAGTACAGGGGCCGCGTTGACTTAAATTCTTTTCTTTGCATGTGAGCTGATTCTTTCTGAATGGGTAGAGTTTTGAGTGAGGCTGTAGTGTGAGGATGTGGTTTCTGGAACATTTTTTCTGCATGGCTGACTGATGGAATAAGTGTTTTAGTAGTTGTAGAATGGTTCAGTATGGTTTGGTTTTGCGTTTGTGTGTGGTGGTTTTTTTTTTTTTTTTTTTGTTCTTTCATCATGACTAGCTTTATATCTAGGTATTGCGGAAGTGTGCTCTGGAAATGGAAAAGTGGCTTTTGCTTTTGAAAAGGTGTATAAGCATAGACCTGTCCCTTTTTTTTTTTTTTTTTTTTTTTTAGCTTTGCGTTTTTCAATTTTTTTCTCTGAAAGATAAAACTGACATCAGTAGCAGAAGCAGAGCTTTTCTTTGAGAAGCGTGGGAATGTGTGGCATCAGAAAGTCACTCCAACATCCTGATTATTGGAAACTAAATACGTCCCTAACACATAGGCAGCTATGGGCCCATATACATTGTTTTACAAATCTGAATAGGTGAACAGATCCACTGAAGGATAGAGAGAGCATGGCGTAGCCGTACCTACTTTACGAGAAAAAGGCACAAAGCGTATCACTGCCTTTGAAAGACTTTCTCTATGATATGCCATCTCTTTGTGAATGGTGGCACAGAGGACCAAAACACGTTGTGCCAAATGAGCTTTTCCTTGTTTTCTGGTAATGCGTTTTCCTCTTCCCTTTCACCTTCCTCCCACTGGCTCCAAAATGCTGTAAACTCTTCCGAGTATCACACAAAATACCTCTGAAGAGAGAGAGAGGGTTAAGAAAATGGCCTATACTATCTGAAGAGGGCAAAAATGTGTGCTGTTATACTTTTGAGGTCCCTTTCTCACTGCACTAAGGTTACTTTGTGTGGTGAATTAGTAGAATTACACGCCATGTCTGTTCGTCTGCCAAAATAACCAAAATGACAAACTACCTTAGATATCACAACAAAGGTATCTGATACTTGATAGACTAATTAGTCCTCCTCTGGTGTCTCTACTCAGTATTTGTAAGGACACAATAGATGAAGTGAAGACATGGTTCAGCTCTAGCACAAATAACACTTAAGTGTTAAAAGAAAGAACAAGGCAAGTGTATCATATTTCTTTCTGAAGTACTCTTTCAGCCTTCAACTATTTTTTACTTCATCAGTAGTTTTGTGGTGGGTTGGTTTATTTTTTTTTTTTTTTTGAACCTGATCTGGTTTATCTGTTTAGTAAATCCATGCTCATCTCTCATGACACTGTGTGCAGCCTGTCCTTTAACCTACATAAGCTTTTTGTGCATACAGTAGCCTTTGGTAAGGAATTCCTGAGGTCTGTCACTTGTTGCCTACAAAACCACTTTTTTTTTTTTTCACTCTGATGCCCGTTTGGCTTCATTTGACACCCTGATTTGTATATTGGAACAGAAGTAAACTCTCAATACTTTTTTACCCTTTTCATCCCTGGAAATGTTCAAGGTCAGGTTGGATGGGGCTCTGAGCAATCTGATCTAGTTGAAAATGTCCCTGCCTATTTGCAGGTGGGTTGTACAAGATGACCTTTAGAGGTCCCTTCCAACCGAAACTATCCTATGATTCTATACCACTCATGATTTTGTGGACCTCTCTCACATCTCCCTCTTAGTTATATCTGTTCCAGGCTGCAGAAGCCCAGTCTTGTTTGCTTCTCCTCTGTGGAGCTGATTTCAGTTCTGTTGCACTTCTATGAACTTATTCCATTTGTAATACACCTTGATAGCCAACCAGAACTGCTCACATCATGCCAGCTATAGGCAAACTGTAGATTTATGCCATATGAAAATGAGATTAAGGTTTTTTCCTCTATTCCTTCCTAAAATTTTCTAAATTTTCTAAAATGTTTCATTTTCTGTTTTGACTGATGCTGTAAGTATTGAGTTGATGTTGATATGAAAATATTTATTTTAGCCCCAGTGTTCTGGAGCCTGTCTGATGAGTGAATCTGTGGGTTGTTTTATTCCATGCAAAACGCTTTTATTTACAATACTAGTGCCATTTTATTGTTCAGACACCTAGTATTTTAATGTCTTTCTGCAGTTACTCAGTTTGCCATTCCCCCTTACCTTATTTAAATGTCTTTGTTTTGTCAGCAAACTTGATCACCTCAATGTTTACTCCTTTTTCCAGGTCACTTATGAATATGTTGAACAGCACAGTTCCTACAACACAGACCTCTGACTGTTTCTTCTATGCTGTTTCTTGTCTTTAGTCAATGTTATGCTCTTACACCTTGTCTGTTTAGTTTCTTTAAAAGACTTTGGAAGAGATCTTGTTAAAAGTCTTTTGGAAATTTAAGTTGACAGAGTCATCCTTAAAACAAAGAATTCAATACACTTTCAGCTATCAGCTGTGTGATAACCCTTGCAATCAACTTCAGTAGGTTTGCAAGGAAGGCATTCTCTTCACAGAAACCATGGCAGCTTTTCCCTGCATAGAGAGGATTAGCGGACACTGGAACACATGCCATCCTTTGTAATTTTTCTCTGTATACTCTCTGTCTAATACTAATACATGCCAAAATGTTATCTCTTTGCCTAATGTGAGGCTTACAGGCTGTAGTTGCCACTTCCATCAAAAAACCTTTTTTTAAAGTCACATTTATGTTTACATGCCTGTCAGAGATTGAGGGGTTTAAGAAATAGGGCTATGCATAGATTCATTTTTTTGTCAAATGAGAAAATGAGATGCGCTGAAGGCTTGATGGTTTGCCAGAGTTTAGAATATAAAAATATTTATCATCCTGTTGTAGAAATAATTCATATGATATGCAGAAATGCAAACATCTCAATCTTTTCTCTTACTGTCTTTGGCACCAGAAGATTTTAAGCTAACATGATAGTTCATTACTAAGTACAAGTGATTGTCACAGTTGTATAAAGTACTGGTAACTTAAACTTCAGATATCCTGTGAGGACCAGTATATAAACGGCTTTAAGAGAAGCAGTCAAAGATTACAAATACATGAAAGCAGGTTTGAATCTTCTCTACAAAGAAAACTTCCTTTTTGTAGAATTCTCAGGATCTTTTTCCCCAAAGGGTTCTCCTTCACTGTGTTTATTTTCCTGCTTTCAAAGTCCATTCTGTAGCAAGGCAAAGTAGCACTTGTGCCAACATGTAAACTTTGGGAAGGCTGTGAGTATTACTCCACTGTAACTTCAGCTGGTGAAATAAAGGGATGTGCTTCACAAATAGCTAGACTGCTCGTGGCATCTAGTAATTGAAGGTACCCCTTGTGCAAGTGCACAGACCATACTTCTTCAGAGATTAGATTACTGTTTTGTTCCATCCACAGGAGCAAGGAGATGAATATTTCCCACTTAGTTAAAGTAGCAGGTGACAGCAGGGAAACGAGGATAGGCTGGTAATTCTGCATACGTTCAGTACTGGAAGACTGGTAGAACTGTTTGAATATGCACCAAGTTTCTCTTGAAGGAAGGCAAGAAAGTGTAAACATATGAAGAGAAAAATGCCAAAGCATTTTGGTTTTGTTGTCATTATGGCCTTAAGAAAAAAGGCTAAGTGAAAGATGTCGCTTAACTTCTATCACTTAATTTCATTAAGGCCGGCAGAAAGAGCTGCTTATTAGTAGCTAAATGCTCAGTATGTGAAGCAATCTCTGAATGGTGGTGGGTGGTAGTAGGGACACATGGAGCGTGGATGGTCCAAAGAACTGGATGAAGTCAAAAGTCAATTTTTAAAGTTTTTTTGCTTCTTGGAGAAGCAGCAATAGCAACACAGAATGTGGGGAAAGAAAGAAGAAAGTAAGGTGGATCAGTACAATTGTGATTCACACATGCATGCAGGCACAAATTGTTTGTACTTGGAGAATAATATTAAAAATAGCTGGTACTTGTCTGACCTAATAAGTTTTGAAGTTTTTGGCAAATCTGGTAGATTTGCGTTTTTTTAGTCACAATAGCATGTCTAATGGACAAAGGAAAGCCATTGTGAAATACTGTTGTGAATTTGACAAGGCTTTCAATACTTTCCTACAAGACAGTGTTCTCCTAATCAAATTAAGGAGATGTGGATGGTGGTGTACTTTTGATTGGAAAAAATTGGTCCCCAAAAAAGCTTTTCAGTGATTAAGCTATCAACCCAAGAGAGAATGTTAGGTGAGGTCATGCCTGGCTGTGTTCTGAACTCTGCTGATTTCATTAATGATTTAGGCTGATGGAATAGAGAAGATGTTATCAGACTCAAGAGCTTTATTTGTGAAGAGTTGTGACTCTGGGGAAGACAGAATGAGAATGGTCTAGACAAATCAGAGTGGTGATCTGAAACCAGAAGATGAAGCTGAAATACAGACACAAAGATTTCCACTTAGAATGAGGGGGCGTAGAAAAGAAGAAATAGAGGATGCAGAATAATTAGTTCTCCCAGTAATATTAATATGAAACAACAATATTGCAAAGACGATCTGGGGTTTTGCTAGATGTTAGGACATAACAAATACACATGATGGAAGAATTAAAAGGCTACCACATGTGAGATCAAGAACTGATTATCTCTTCTCTTCTGGTGGTGACTGAAGTCTCAGCTGAAAATTGTATTTTAAGAAATGTAGACCAATTGGCAAAAACCCAGAGAGGAACTTCAGTTGATGGTTTCTTGAGGTTCTTTTTAGTCCAACATTCCAACAGTGGTAGTTTTGGATTTGGCAATAGCCATACCCTTATGGCAGTAGCTACTTGAGTAGTATGAATGACTATCAAAAAAGATAGAGGACAAGTAGAAGCAAAGGCAAAGTAATCACTACTGATTTTGCTATATGACTTTCAATAAGAAGTGGATACAGAACTCGTTTTTCTTGACTTCTCAGGTACTGAGAGGGTCTTCAAACCTCTCTAAGTAAGGAATGGTAATGCTATGCCTAGTACAACTTGCCTTTTTTTGAGGAAAAAAACCTAACAAAACAAACAAACAAAATAAACCAACCAAAAAACAACTACAACTTGAAAACACAGCCACACAGTGCAGGACCCCCTCAAAAACTGGCTGCTATATTATTTTCTTCCACCACCACCAGCTACTCGCTGCTTCTTGCAGAAATTTTGGAATGTCCTGCCTGCAGGATGTAATTCCAGATGGTTCCATGTAAGCAGTCTGTTCAAGTGTGTGAATAAAAATGTGAAGCAAAGTCTTGGAAGAACATTGCCATGTCTTTTGAGACAACGTGCAGACTCTTTTGATAACATCAAAATGGGAAGAATGAAATCTGTCCCAGTACAGAGGTTTCCATCAAAGAGGTTTCTGTAATTGTTCCTGATACAACTTAAAAAGAAAAAAGCTTTAAAAGAACAAGACTTCTAAATCCAGCACTGTTGTATGTTATTGTATTTAGAATAACAATAGAATTAAATTGAAATATGCACAAACTGAGAACGAGTTTCTGAGCACTTTTCTTTTTTCTTTTGGATCCGTAAATAACACGTCGTCTTTTGACTTTCCTTTTTAAGGATCTTACTGCTTTTATTGATACACTGACAACATGTAAAAATTGTGCAGAAATTATATAAATGCAGAAATATTTAAAAACTTATAAACAGAAGTATGTGGAAGTATCAATAATCTTTGTATTCTGAGACAAAGGTGGACTATTTTTGCAGACTGGGGTAGACATTTCCTGAAATGTTCCTGGAATGTAATTTTGCTGGGGTTTAGCTCTTAGAATAAATACCACATCAGTGAGCTGCAGCAGAAATGTAGCTCTAGTTTCCCAAGGTGTGTGTGGTTAAGAGTTGTGTGAGAATTCATCTGTTTGCAAGCATTGTGGAAAACAGTTATAGTAACAGAAAAAATGTGAGAAAAAGTATGTTAGATGAGTGACTGAAGACCTGGTAAATGGACAACAGGAATAATGTTAAATCCAGCATCCCGATTCTTAGTGTCATTCTCTTGCAGCAAAAATTTAGTAGAGGTGATGAATTTAGTTATTTCATATTTAATGGTGATCATTAAATTACAGAGAATGAAAAAAAAAATTGTACTACATTTTAAGTAACAGTCCTCTTAAAGATTCCAGTCCCACCCCCCATCCCACTTCCCCCCCCCCGATTTTCTATCAGGAAATAGAAGCTTAGTGGCTTGAGTACACTTCAATTTTTTTCCTTATTAAAATAACATTAATTTGCATGTGCAGAGCAAATTCACATAAGGATCCTTGAAAAGTTTTTTATTTGGTTTACTTTTGATTTAAATTTAATTCGGTACTGTAGCATCTCTGTATTTAGGAAACTATTTCTCCTGATTCTCAGCATCTGAGCTGAAGTTCTCACACAAGTGACCATGAGTTTTTGTACACATGCATTATGCATTCAGATGCCAGTGCATTAAGTTCTTCAAGGGAACACACATACACAAATGGAAGATCTCAGAATAAATCTTTTGCAGACAACAAAAGAAACCCCTAAACACTCAAAAGCTCCCTTTCTAAACCACATTCTTTAGAATTCATTTGCAAATCTTCTATCCCTTTCCTGCTACTTCTTGCAAAATTATGAACCCTGGGCTTTTGAAACAACTTCTGAGTCATCTGTTTATGTAAATTGTGCGACTGGTAGTTAAGATGATTATTTACCCTTCTGTAAAATAAAGACATCACTGAAAGTAATTTTTTTTTAACATTGTTAAAAGATGAAGTATTTAAAACATAAACAGCTCCCAATCTATGCAGAAACTTCCTAACAAATCTAGCCCAAATGTTGATGTTTTAAGAGATTTTTAAAGTCTGTACTCTCCAGTTTCCATGCCTGGGTTTACAGATCTTGTTGTGTACCTATCCAAAGACCCTTTTTTCCTTTTTTTTTGTGTCTTAATTATGGTTAAGGATATGGGAAGAACTTCTAAGGACTCCAGAGTCTCAATTATAAAGGTCTTGTTTATTTCTCTTGTCCATTTAATTCTCGGGCAATCATTGACTAGCCTTCAGAATTAACTACCAAGTTGCTTGGAAGTGTCTATTTTTTGAGGAATATCTTAATAATGTAAGCTATGGTGAGACCAAAGGTAAAACTTTTCATCATCAGATCCTGTTTTACATCAGTGACAGTATCTAGAGATGGCATCTTCATCAGAATCTGTTGTAACATGATGTGTCCCTAAAATGGATGTCCTATTATATTAGTGGCTATAAAAACATCTCATCAAACATATTGTGGTCTGCCAGACTCACACATAAGAATTTCAGGAGGAGAGGAAGAACATTTCTTCTGTTCTTCTGATGGGTAAGTTGAAAGTCAAAGGGCGAATCTTACTGTGTTTCAGGTACTGGAAAAAGTAGATAAAAGCTGTTAGAAATTTTTTGAGCTCTCAAACTCAGTTCATTGAAGAGGGTGATGCGCGGATGCCTGCTGCTGCCTAGCGGAGGCTGTGGATGCTCATCTCTAATTAGGTGCCATTGTTCCCCACACAACATATGGAGAGACTCAGGCATGCAGGAAGCCAGCCTGCTGCTGAATGGGGAGCTGCTTGTCCTGCCTCCATTAGACACATCTAGACTGTTTTACTCCACTTGTAATGGCTTCCACCATCTCAGCAGTAGAAGGATTAATCCGTTTCCTTTGTTGGAAGCAAAAATTGGTAAATTAGTTAGCGTTTTGCAGCTTTGATTTCAATCTCCCAAATCCTGAGAACCTAAACCACCCTAATGGGGATGTCCATGCTTATGCCACATGAATCTCTGTCTTTGGTTCCTCTTAATATAGGTGCTCTGCCTCTGGCCCGTCCTTGCAAGAGCTGACACGCATGTCCAGAATATGTCTAAGGAATGGAAATCAGCAACCCTGTTTTGGGGAAAAGTACTGCAATTCTGGGGTTTTGACTCCATATTCCTGGTTGGAGCAATGGAATCCTGTGGCAACATTAGTGTTGAATAGCCTCTAGCAGAACATTCAAGTGCCTGAAGTGATAGTGTTGAAGCAGTAGTCCTAAACAACAGTAGTTACATATAGCTTAAACTGTCTGTTTGCCCTTATTGGGCTGCCCAAGCACATGAGAGAGGATCTTAGTTTGTGAAAGCAAGTATCTGGGTGCTTATTAAAATTTGACTCTTTTGTTCCAGCACAAATTCTCTAGTCTAATGTAATCTTTTGATCTTTGAAAACAGAGTTCCCTGAACATTTTTGACCTCTGGCTAATATTAATGATTCAGGCTTCATTCTAGTGCGTAAAATGAATATTTAGATGTGCTTAAGTGTATAATATCTATGTGATTAGTTAGTTTGTTATTTGTGTAGCCTAAATGGCTGATACTTGTGCCCGTAATGTGGTTTTCCCCATTGTATTGTTATTGTGTGATACACAATCAGATTAGGTTTTCCCTCTGCCTTTCTAAACATACAGTGAAACAGTTGGATGTGCTTTTATATACATTTTTACTTGTTTATTAAACAGATTCACTAAGTGGAATTTCAAGAAAGCTTTTTATTTGTTGATGGGGAAGAGTTTGATATCCTACAGTCAGATGGATATTAAAAAAAAACCAAACATATCTGTGGAACCCTGTTGCACCTGTGTTGGTCCGTGTGAGTGTTGGGTGTCCTTGTAAGGAAAGGCACCAGAGAAGAAGTGCCACTTGTCCTTTTGGAAAAGGCCAGGTAAACCTATATAATTTTGCACCTCAGGTTTCTTAGAACAGACAGGTCTTTTAGCAGCCTTCTTTCCTCTACTCTCTGAAGGCACTGGAAAGAGATAATCAAGACCTGAGCTCATGCAGGAGTGTACACGAAAGACTTGCCTGCTTTCTCTCTTATTGCTGTTGGCATTCAAGTATAATGCTAAGTGTATTTCTCCCGTTCTTGCTACTGAATGTGTTGGGAATCCTCTATAGTCCATTTCTAATGGATACTGCCCTGCCTGCCCAATTCTTTAGTGTGCTTGCCTAGCAACAGCATTGGCTGCTCTTGCAAGTTACCCATAATCAATCTGTGTCATGTATGCTGGCAGAGAACTGTTTCACAAATCAAAATCATTGCTGTTATATACTGATTTCTGAAGTGTACAGGCTTGCACATAAATTACCACTTTGCATGAGACTGTGAATATAGTTCCTGAAGTGTTTTTCTCTTTGTAATCTTAACTTTTGTTTAGAAAATGTTTGGCGTTTTGTCATAGAAATAATTTCCTGTCTTACCCACTACTGTTTGCACATACTTGTGTGAGTGCTAAAGAGACTGGAATGGAAACATATGGGGATTTTTGTTGTTTTGTTTTAAATACTCTGCAGGAACATGAGGAAATTCCTTAATCGCTTCAAACCCCTCTCTGAGTTGAAGTGTGTAGTTTTTCTGGATTACTTTAATAGAACTGGAACCAATCGAGGTACTGCAGTAATGTAACAGAAACAGCTACGTGTGGTTTTAACTATAAGTGTTACTTGGAGGAGTTAGACAAGTTTCAGGTGTTTCAAAATCCTTTGAGTGTAATAATAATGTTATGTTTGGTTATAAATTAAATACTTTCAGTCTACATGCTACTTTAGGAGTTACATTTTTTTCACAACCCAATTTTATAATGCAAAAGGTGGTATTTTCTTAGGCTGCTAATTATAAGTTCTAACTCTGATACTGTTCAATATTGCCTTCTTCATCGACAAAGTTCACTTTGCCAATTTTTTTCTGACAAATTTTGCTTCTGTATTTTCTATGCATATTTGTCCACTTGAAAGTATGTTTTGTTTTTGTTTTGTTTTTTTTTTTTTTCTTTAAAATCACCTCTTGATTCTCTGGAAATCAGCCTGTTTACTTTCATTTATATACTAGATCTGTACACAGTGCTTGTTAACTTTAGTCATGATGCTGGGCATCCTTCATTTTTGGCCTCTTTTCACAAATTGGTATTAAAGCTATATTTGCAAGCCTATTCCTGTACAAATGGACAAATGAAACTCTGCACATCTTTCATATTGTGAAAAAAAAATCATTTTTCTGCCTAGTTGATACGTTTGCTGTCTCTTGGTAAGTAGCTGCTATATTAATGAATGCCCAAACAAACAAACACGTGTCTGTTGTTTCTAATGGCAGGAGGCAGTTCTCCCCTTTCTTCCTGCACCCTTCCCTTGCAACCTGAACTCCGGTTTAAAACCATGTTAAGTGTAGCAATTTCTGTACTAAAACATAGAACTTTTAATTTAGAGGATAACCTTCATTGTGTGCCATAGTGGCTAAAGCGAAGATTTGTCATGACCTCAGTGCAATTTGGGTGTTGCACTTTATTTGGTATCTGACCAAACCTTACATGTCCATAAGGTGTTTGTTTAGCCTTTAAAAATCATCCTCCGAAATGCATTGTTTACTCTGAAAAAAATATTTCAAGCATATTGGGTGAGACCAGGCATGTTAGGTGAGGCTGGTTTGTAGATCTGCATTTGTCTGGCACATTATAATTCTCATAACATGCTTCTAAAGCAAAACGCTGTAGGCACATTTGCCGACATAATTGCTGTCTGATATATCGTTAAGTGCCATATAGCTTTCACAGAAAACAGACCGCGAATCTTTAAGTAGTGGAATTAATAAAACGACAAAGAATTTTTATAACTGTAGGTTAGAAACTGCCTTGAGGTTGTTCAGTTTTCTCCCTCTTTTTATTCCCCCTACATCTTATCTTTGTGACTTGTATTTCTATAAAATTTTGACTCCTTTTATTTGTACTTTTGAATATAGACATCCATATAAATGCTTACTTCATTAAAAGCCCATGAAGTTTGCACTGTGTTCAAAACTAGGAAACCGGATGAAGAATGAAAGAACAAAATTCAGGTTTGGCAGTAATTGTATTTTAATGATGGCATCTATGTTTGCTCTTAGACTGCTTTGTAAATTGCATGTTGTGACTTATGACTAAGCCATTTGAACATGGTTTCCTACAGCAAGACACAAATGTACATAAACATAGAGATGCCCGAGAGAGGAAACTGCACCAAATGTAGTTAGGGTTATGAATATCTGTAGCAAAAGATGCAGTCTGAATAACAAAATCGGTTTGGGGGGGAAAATCGTCTTTACCTTTTGGTGGCAGCATGTCTCTGATATGAAGGAATTGCTTCAGTATGATATACGTCACTGATCTTTTTGTAACACCTTGGTAAAGACAAAGCAACAAAGACAGAGCCCTTCTGAGCAAGAAATGATGGCAGAGACACATAGAGGTAAATCACACTAAGGTTGAAGCGTAACTTGGAGCTCTGTAAGAGACCGCTGCTACCAGGCAGTGAAGCTGTAGTTGTTACTCTTGAGATAAGTTAGAAAGTCCTTGCAGAAAAGCAGGAGGTATCTCTTCTGTTAACAAGCGAAAGAGCCTAAAATGCAAGATGCCCCAGACACTGGAATAGACGTTATTTCCACAGGTAGCCACGATATTGCTGACTTGAGCACTGACTTTCTGAAGCTTTTTTTTTTTCTTTCATTCTCTGACTTTATTTGCCCCCTAAGTTATCTTTGTAAAATGGACTCAGTGCTTGTATGTATTGTCTGGTACTGGTGACACAGGAGTTATATCCAAGTATTAAGCTCAAGGTGGAGTTGAACTTTCAGAAAGCCTTTCTGCAGAAGTGCAAACACAGCCTGTTTGCTACCAAACCCTCACAGACGGTTACACCTGGATAATCTATGCAAGATGGTGTGCTTACTAGCTTGGTGTTGATCAATGATCGCCACCGAGATCTGTGGGAACATCTCATGTTATGATTTAATCTGTGCACGAGTGAGGTAACCATCTTACAGAACATGTTTTATTTAGTAGATTGAGTGTTATATAAGATAAGAGTGTGGTCCAATTATAAAAACCAAAGGTTGTCGTAAAATTACTCTCTACTTCTACCTCATGGACATGGAGGATGGTTGCGACTTCCACTTTTTCCAACTCTAGCTTACTAAATAAGCCAAGTTTCACACCCCCACCCTTTTTAAAAATGAGATTTAAATAGTTAAAAGTCTGTGTTTCCTTACAGCAACAAGCTTTTTAAATTCTTTCCTAAAGTTTATTCAATTCGTACCTTAGTTGAAAGCCCTGGTTTGAAAGGACTTGCTACTTTGAATGAGAAAGGAAACTCATTAGAGGAGTAGCACTAGAGCAATGATGCTACAGCAGAAAAGAGAGATTTTTCTTGTGTCAGAGATTATGTAGCATATAAGCTATGTTAACCTGTCCCTGGGGGGGGGAATCCTTTAACCTTATGCCTCAGTGAAAAAATTGTATAAAGAAGGCTTGAGTTTACTATGTCTAGAAGTATTTCAGAAGTAAAGGCAGACCTGATGTGGATGTAACGTAGTTCTGGACCATAAGCCAACCAGTAAAGGTAAAATGGTGGCAGTTGAGTATCTAGAGAATCTTGAGATACAGACCAGGTATCTGTTTGGGCCAAGCTACAGGCAGTCTTTGTCAAGATTGAGCATTCAGCAGCTCTTGCTTGGAGCAGACTAAACTTTGTTTTAGTTCGTGCCAACTTGCTTCAGCCTTAGAGACATGGAATAAGCAGGCAGAGATCCGAAAATCCAAGAGTTGCATTAACTTGGTCCTTTTTTCCCACACCTTTCCCTGCAGCTGTTGCATGAAATTTGCAGGAGGTTCTGTAACAGTTTGGTTTGACTGGAGCATAATCATTGAAATGTTCTCAGGACGAGACAAACTCTTTTTCATGGACCAGCTACACTAGTGGAACAATGGAAAAGCTGTTAAGATGGAGCTGAAGATGAGGACTAGTTTTCCTAAGGAAACTAGAAAGTCTTTTTTCCCCACATAAAAATGGTTCCGTGGTGATGATGGGAGGGGGAATAACCCAAAAGTTATCCAAAATCTGACTTTCATGCTTGCGTACTCCTCTCTGAAGATGTGCGTTTTGATTAGAAAATTCAGCAATATGACTGTTAAGCATTGCGATTTGGATGTTTCGTATCCTCATTCTTTTATATGTGGTCATGACCAATAGCTGGAATAAGTCTCTTAAAATGTAAGTCATCCCTTTCTACAGAACTGATCACAATAAATGCATTCCCTTCAAATAAACTGATGGTCTGATAGCACCAGGCAAGAACTTCCATGAAGCATTATAATGACATTTTCAAGATCTGTATCAGAGTTGGCATATATATGTATAATTTTTCTCCCTGAATTAATAAATTTTTTGGTGGGGGGTGGTGGTATGAGGAGGCAGATAATGTACGAGATTTTTCACTGAAAACTCAATTTGAAAGTTATTCCCCTTTTCCTCCAACCACAAACCCAAGGAAAACTTTCCTTAAGGTCTGGATTTGTTCTAGTTAAGACTTACTGAGCTTTGCTTTGAATTTGCTGTAGTATAAAAATGTAAAGACTTTGTGAAAGGCTATCCAATTCCATTGCATGCTTGCTTTGCACAGGTTTATCAGAGTACTGCAGGGTTTCTACTTGTGCTTTGCTTGTGGAGAATTAGTCCTGGAGATCTGAACTGAATAGCACTGGGAGCCGAATAGCAATTAATAGCAACTGTGACTCCTGGCTCAGGTATGTGGAAGATGCTGTAGTTACACTGGAAAAGCATCCTCAGGAAGTGCAGACTCTTCTCTAAGGAATTGTGAAAATTCTGTCCACCTCGAGTAGATGATGGAGATCATCATGTTTAGATACTTTGGTGGTTGGTAGTTGATGTATCTTGGAACTTTTCATAAAGTAATAAAGTAGGCTAGGTGCTAAAGAGGAAGACCAGCCGTAAAAGGGTGTTATTTGTGGGGGTCACTTGTTTTAGGGCTATCTTGAAGTATGTAAGTGGTAGAATGGCATGGAGAGAAAATGCAAAAGCAGAGTTGGAAGTTAAAGGAAAAGAAGGTGAAATGAGGCAGAGATGGAGCTACAGGACACAGGCACTGTAGCATGTTGAAGGACAGGAAAAGCAGAAGAGCCTCATTATTTTAGCAATGATAGTAAAAGAAGAAAAGTTAAGTAGAAAAGCATGAAAGGAAAGACTGCATACATTGAAAGGTGAGAAAGCACTAAAATATGTGAAAAGGATTCAGTGAGATAGGATATATTCCTGAAGAAGCAACTGAATGGTTTGAGAATGAATCAATATTTTCCCTTAAAATTCTGCTGAGATTAATTTTGCCTAAAAATGTAGCAATTACTTTTTGCAAGGGAGGAGGTAACAGATGGACCCAGAGAGAGGGTCTTGACTTTCATGTCCATACACAATCTTTTTTTTTTTATTTTTGTTTGTTGAAGACATTAAGAAATACCTCTGGCAGCTCTTCCATTTCCTTTGGCTTTCATGTCTAAAGAAATATTCAGACTGGGAGAGTGGATGGGAAACTGAGCCAGGTGGCAAGCCTATTCATCACCTAGTCAGTGGTGGAAAATATTGAATGATCAAATGAGAGTGTCTTAAAATAACATGAACACAGAGACAGAAAAAATGGCCAAGGGAAGGAATTTGTGTTAAAAGAAAACTGGCAGTTTCCCTGTCCAGTCCTAATAAAAGACTACAGCTTTCAATGTAAAGCAGTATATGTATCATCCACAGCTATAATTTTTTTATTATTATTACTTTTTAGAGTAATTAGAAAGTTATAAAGAAATACTTTTATCTGAAAGGCATTCAATTTGAATACTTATATGGAAAACACCTCTTGTGTATGTGAGTATGCCTGTATGCTACAGGTCAGTGTCTCTAAATTTGATTCTAAAGAAGAAAATCTTTTTGCCTGTTTTTGTAAATAAAAATAATTTCTGTAAGTTACTGAATAAGGTGTTTTGGTGGCTCTGTCAACTTCAGGATGTAAGCCAAAACAACAGGAGAGAAAATTCTCTTTGAAGTAAAGAAGCTTCAGATCTTGAACTGAAACTGTAAGTGACATATTGGCTATGAATCTTCATCAGTCTTGCACGATTAAAGGGGGCGTAGTTAGTTTTCTTATAACCCCTTGCCTAGCCCTTATTTCTCACAACCTGGAAAAGGTCAGGTGGTAGGAAATGCTACCTCTACACTTGTTTTCTTTGTCTACTTTGTATTCATGACCTGAAGAACAGTGTCTGCTAACAATGACTGTAGTGTTTTAAAACCATTATGGGGTTTTGGGGAATGTCCCAAATGTGTCTGCTGGGAGCCTCTAATATCTTCCTGGCACTTGATATGTTTAATTATTTTTGACTGTATTTGGCTAAAATTAAAGGGTTAGATACCATGAATTTTTGGTCATTTCCCAAAGCAGGATCCCTTTCTTAGTACCCAGCCACCTTAGTCATGATCGTGCGGGAGATGGAAGCTATGTACGAGCACTACTTAAAAATCAATTAATTGCTTACCTAAGTATTCCTACAAAAATAAAACTTCTAATGAATTGAACTACTATTTATATGTTGGTAAACTAACATTGGCCCCAGCAAATGTTGCTAGACTCCAGGTAGTTATCTTAAAGACTGGAGCTATGTTGGACACATTCTGCCATAGATGAGAGAGGGGTTTAAGGTATAAGCTTGTCAATTTAGAGAAGGCATAGCCCAGAAAATGCTGCTGTTAACACATACGTGCTACTTAAATCCTATATTAATTGGCTCCAGGCTTAGTGAGAGCTTAAGACTTTAATTTGTTGTTTAGAGGCTTAAATGCAAAATATTGTAATTGATTGGCAAGTGTAGAAATGTGTGAGAAGAAATAAAGAGCTTCAAAGTCTTGAAAGAAATGAAAAGGAAGTATTTTGAATCATAGATTTGGGTTTGATAATTCTATCTAAAGCAAAAACCTGATTCATTTCCCCCTCTTTTTTTTTTTTAAAGAAAAAAGACACTTTGACCAAATTGTGTTGCCAAAATACTTGGAAGATTTCTCCCTCCATTCCACACCCCTGTCCAAATTGTGAATGGAAATGGAGATTAAGCTGTAAAAGACAAGCTTTAAAGACAACTTAAAAGAACTTCTATTCTCTGGTCAGTTCTCAAAATAAATAACACCTCATTTTTAACATCACTGTCTAATAGTTTGTCAAACACATGCAGAAATAATGTCATATTAGCATTTATCAATTGTACAGATGCCATTCATCAGCCAACACTATTTGCAAATGAGTAAGTATAATGGATTTTTAAAATCCAGGCTGCTTAAATTGAAAACATACTACTTTCATGTAGTAGATGCTATGTTTGGAGACTTGTCTTCTGTGCACCTGATGATCTCTTGGGAACACAAACTATCCTAGTCTGGGTTGTTCATAGCTGCCCTGCTTGGTGATGGGGTTCTTGGGCGCTGCTGTAGTACAAAGAACAAGGATGTACTGGAAATATTTTGACAAACACTTAAATAGAGGGGTAAGCTGGTTTTAGAGACATTGGTTCCAATGTAAAAATGTCTGCGTGGCCATTAGGAGGCAAAGAAATTAGTAATTGACTTAATTAAAACCAGTCAGGCACGTTTGAAGTTCCAGTGCTGCATATACGTTCTGAATGTGGAGTTTAACAGTTGTAACTGGGCTTGAATTCAAATGATTTAGTTGATTTAATTGTTTTATGCCAAATAGCTCTTAGAAATCTCTCTGCTTGAGTGCAAGGTTAGCAGACGTTACTGTTTATCTACCTGAGGGTCTTTCTCAGAAAATTCTCAGACTTGTATCCCAAATATATTTTTGAATTATATGCCGTGCTTAATGAAAAGCAGAGAGTTGATTGGAACAAGAAATATAGGAAATTTAGTTTTCTGCATACATGAGGGAGAGATTTATAGTTCCTGTAGTATATTTTATGTCTTTGTAGAGTGGGAGGCAGCACCTTGCAGCATTAGAAAGTAGGCATGAAAGAACCTTTTAGGTGATGAAAGAAAAAGCAAAGAACTTTCTTGTCCCAAACTTTGTGGGTTTGGATCCCAGCACAGTTGTATTTCATGGAATTAGTGGGAAATGGTTTAAAACAGACAGTCATTTTCATCATAACTATATATAAATGCATTGTTTGGAACCAATACAGTGAGTTTTATTTTGTGGTCCAGTTAATACTATACTGAATATGATCTTCTGGAAATAAAATACCCTGACTCTGCCAATTACATACTAATGAACCATCTCTGTACCTCCTTTATTTACAGCTGACATCTTGCATTAATTTAGACAGAAAACTTCATGGACTGAGGTTCCTGCTAGCTATGTACAAGTGACATATAGCGCAACAGCAAAAAATTGGCATACCAGAATACAAATACCTTATGATTAGTGTTATAGATTAATCCATTGATATTCCAACAAGTAAACTTTTGCTTTTCATTTTTATTTGAATTTTGTCCCCTAAAAATTATGAAAATTATGAATTTAACAGTGGTCGCTTAAAAGCCTCTCTTTGTAAAAAATCTGCAGGGACCTCTAAGACTGCCCTGGCAGTTTCAGTCCACAAGCTGCAATCTTTACCAATTCCTGTAATGTAGCAGTGACAGAAAAGTAGACAAGTTGACATGTAGGCACAGCTCCTCGGAGGTGTGAAAAATCCAGCAGACTTATTTTGCATCTTTTTTTTTTTGACTGTGTTTCTAAGGAGAAAAAAAATCAGTAATTGATTCTAAAATGCAACAGTCTTGATAGAATTGCCTCTATGTATGCTTAATAACTACCTAAACAAAGGTTGGAGGCTGAGGGTAAATCCAATAAATGCCAGTTAAACGCTACTGTCTGACCCTTGTTTGAACTGCAGGCTCAGATCCATCACAATGTAATTGGTTTATCTTCTTGTGTCTAAGATGCTGTGTGGTAAACAGAGTATTTTTATGTCCTGGAGAGCTTAGATTAGAAGTGAAAACTTTTCTGAGTCTGGTAGACTTGATTAATACAGGCTAAACAATGTGTGTAGCTAAAGATGCTCTGTTAGGATTTTGGAAAGTCACTTTATTTCCATATGTAAAACAAACCCTTGTTTGAACTACAGGGTCAGAGCGATCACAGGGTAATTGGTTTATCCTCTTATGTCTTAAGATGCTGTGTAGTAAACAGTATTCTTATGTCTTGGAAAGCTTAGGCCTGGGCACTGCTATTTTTGGTTGCTGTTCAGTATTTCTTGTAGCGAGAATCAGGGAATATTCATTCCCTGTTGACATTGAAAATGGGAGTAATATTTACACCTTTATGAAAACTTTATCAGGGTGGAAAAGAGAGTCCAAGTTTATGTAATAATTTCTGGTAGGTAACTTGTTCTGTGTCATTGGTCATCCCAGGTAACCCTCCTCCGTACTTTTGTTAGCTCTACTAGATCCTTTCTGGAAAGGAAGAATCAAAAGTTATGTGTAATTGCAAAATACAATCACTCTAGTGTTGTGATAATGCAATAGCAAGTAAGATATCTAAGTTGACTCTATTAATTTTTCTTATTAGGATATGATTTTAGAAAAAAAAAATTTCGGTAGTTCAGAGTACTGAACCTAACTTTCAGTGAAACCCCTTGCTTAACGTTTTAGCGTAAAGCATGGATCCTGGCTCTGAAAACTTATTGTGGGGTGAGGTGCTGACAAAAGGGTGAATTGTCATGTAACCTGTGCTTCAGATTACCTCTTCTGCCCCTGCTTCCCCAACTCCCAGAAATAGTTCAAGCGCAACACGACTATTTTTTTTTTTTTTCCCTAGGATTCCTGCACACCTGAGGCTAGGCTTGGGAACTTGTCTACATAAATATTTGTACAATGTTCTGGGCATCCAGTCTTGTTGACATATTTAATACATAAGAAAACCCAGTAAACCTGGGGGGGGGGACCCACCTGCAATAGTCTTTCTCACTGTGACTTTTTCCATTATTATTTTTATTTTTTAAAATTAATAAGATTTTTACAGAATTTGCAAATAACCTTGAAATATATCATTAGGCCTTCTAGCAGTAAATTCTTCTTAATGCAAAAGGAAAATGAGAAAGGGATGTATGTCTTATCTAGGCATAGGCAGCACTTGGGACAGCATGAAAGAGTTACCATTTTGTCTTTAGCTAAGCAGATTTCTATGCATGTGCTGGCGATCTTAGTTTTGTCATCCCTTCTCAAATTAGTTTTAACTATTCATTACTCTTCTCGCCTATGCACTACACCGGGGGACGAGAACAGCCTAATAATTCTTCATATGAATCCTGTAGGTGATCATACAGGAAGTGGTCTTTCTCCAGCTGCTCTAGAAGCAGGGGAAGCGGTATAGACAACTAGCAAATCCATAGCACAGTCTGTGACTACAGAGCTCTCTCGGGTTCAACTTACACTTTCTAGGTTTCCTTTACGGTTATCTTATATTGTACTCATCTTAAAATGGTACCATTTGTCTCATCTTCAAAGACGACTGAGTGTTGGAAAAGTGAACAGTGAGGATCTTATTCGTGTATATAGTGTGTACGAAGAGCGGGATGCAACTGTGTTATGCTTTCCCAGTTATGTTGTTGCCATTGATTCTACAAACTTTCCTCCGTGTAATAGAATTGAGTTTTATATCCCAAATTCAGAAAAGAACTGCATTCTCTGAAATCAGACTGAGTTGTAACTAGAAGGTGACACACAGACCAATTTTGTGCTAGACAATGGTGTGCTGAGGGGGAAGTGTGTGATGCTGATGGGTATTCGGTTAATGCTTCCAAATAAGGAAGACTAAATATAACTTTGTAGTTTGAGTTTCTATTAGAAATACTTATCATATTGTGATTCTAAAGTTTTTTGTCCTGCAAAATTAACTTATGTCCCCTTCTCCTTGCTCCATTTAAGACAATGAATATCTCCTATTGTCAGGGTTGGATTCCCAGAGGGACACGTAATGTCCCTCACACTCCTCTTCACACAAAGAATGCACGCACATCATGTGATAGAGATGGTGGAGAGCTAAGCAGCACTTTTTTTCTGTTCTGCAATTCTCTGCAGCCCTGGTTATGCTCTGTTCTGAAATGAATGAAACTTTGCAAAGGACTAATGGACTCCATTTAGCTTTCTAGAAAGCTACCGGGTGCATCTGAAGTTGGTTAACTGGCCTCTCCCTTTATTTGGTTTAAGGATAGGCAGCTCTAGAGAACGGTTCATCCAATAAAATGATGATTGTTTAAGACAGGAAAAGTTCGCATCTTTGAGAGGTTCTTATTTATTATTACCCAGATTCAATAATTCTGCTTTCTATGTTAATATCCAGGTGTGTTGGCAGAAATGAACTATTAAGAAAATATCTAATGCAGAGTATACTTAAATCGGAGTACTATCACAGATCCATTTTGCTATTAAATGATAGGAAACATGACAGTACTTGCTTCTCACAAATCTGTATATAAGATTTGTATAATTTATCTAAAATCTTTGCCCTCAGAGAGATGCAATAGCTTCACTGTAATAGCTGCAGAAAATTCCCTCAGTGTTATCGTGTATGTTCTATGACTACAATGTATGTGTATGATTACAATGCATTTTAAGAAACTTACCTCCTGGAAACTTTTCAAAGTGATTCCAAATAGATTCCCTGTAAACCAGGCTCACAGAGATTAAAATAAATTTTCATATGTAGCCAGTAACGTCCTCTTTTGACCAAGAGACTTAATTGGTTTCTGTTACCTAAATTTGGAAAATAGGTAAGCATATTGGACTGTATCCATAAAGAAATGACACATGTACTGCAAGCTTACACTAAGATGCTGTGATTTTCTTTTTTCAATGTTTGCAGATATCCTGTTTTCCTCATGGTTTACAAAGAAAACTCAGTATCGAGGGAACTGAAGACTGGGATGTGCTGGGCTAATACAAATTTAACTGAAGCCAAGAATGCCCCTGGTTTGGCTCTGAAAAAATTCTAAGCAGCCAAGGACATTTGGAAGGCCAAATCCTAACCAGCACGGTGAGCTTCCTATATTGTACTGAATACAGCAATGATTATACATGTGAATTTTATTCTGTCTAGCCTGTCTTTATATAGTGTTTTAACAGAGGATAGTCCACTTCTGAAATACCAGAGCAGGTTGACAGCAGCTTAATAAGTGATACAAACTATATATTCAGCTTTTCTAGAAACAGCTTTAATTTCTTGTCATTAGGTCCCTGCTTCTTAGCCAGAATTGAGTGTATGGCTCTAGTTTGCCCTGGTCAGGATGTAGGAAAAGCTAAATCCAACATACAGACTGACCTGAAAACATTATATTGGCACTGAGAGAGAGTCAATAAGTAATTTATTTTGCAACGTAAGTAGAAACCAGGGTGGTGTTAAAAAATAAAAATAAATCGCAACAATTGTTTATCTGATTTTGTAATAACACAGCAGACCTGGATTTCTTCAGAGGATTATTATTCACTCATGATACTGTGCTTCAGTAGTATCTCTCAACAGACTCTTCCTCTAAAACTGTTTTCACAGAAAATGTCTGGCTAAATATTTGTGTTAAAACAGACGCTGACTTCTTAAAGTTATCTTCTGTAAGATGCTAGACTTATACTCCCTATCACTTTGGGAATTGTTTAAATATCTAGAGTGGAATAAAATGCTTTAGTCTGAACGAAATATAAGATCCCCCAAGTGGTATCATTCTTTAATTTAGCTGATGTTGCCTGCTTTCATGAATGCACAAACATTCATGTGGAACTGAGTGTTTAGCTTATTCGTAGATATCCCTGTTTTATGCTTTCACCAAACTACTTATCCAGTCTAATTTAAATTATTTTTGTCTTGTTTTCTAGACTATCCCTCTGTTCTTACTAATTTAAATCCTCTGGTGTTTCTCTTCCCCATTTTTCTCTCTTCTTGCTTGTTGCTATGCCTGAATTAAAAACATCTGGATTAAAAATGTTGAGGTTTTGATAACAAATCTGTCTCTCATTTCTTTTTCTTGTAAAATGCCACAGCATCCTTTCTATACTTGGCATCCAAGAAAAGTTGAGATGTGTTGAAAGAAACTATTTTTTATAGAAAATCATTGTTTTGATCAAGGTTTCTTTTTTCTATATGAACTTTTTACTACTCTTGGGGAGTTAGCTTGTCATTACACCCCCAAAAGGGGAAGAAAACTGGATTTTGTGGAGTTTCAACATCTGAGATTGGAAAAAATGAAAGTTTACATGTATCTTTAATGATTACAATTTAATTACCATTCTGGTCTGCTTGCATGTGTTTTGTCAGCAAATCCCGAAGGACCAAATGCACTCACAAAAAAAGATGATGGGTGTGTACAGTAGGTGAAAGAAAAACTATGCAATGATAACATGCATTAGCAAACCATTCATGCAAAACATGCAGCAAAAGTCTATACAGAAATTTTGCATATTATTACGTACAAGGAAGAAAATTCCGTGCTACCAAAACAAGGTATGACTGAAGGAAAATGAACGCAAGCGCAGCAGTCTAGCCAAGGATCTCCCGGTTCGTTTTTCATTTCTTGCCAATCTAACTATGTTGCAACCTGCCCAGAAACGAGGACAAAGAGAGACTTGGGAATGAGCTTGTTATTATAGGTCCAGTGTTACCACTTGAAAATGGATTATGCAGATGAGTAACCTCAAGCTCTTGACACAATTTGCAACAGTAAGGTTGGAAATTCAAGTCAGTGCAAATGCTTTTCAAGCTGGAACAGTTGCTGTTGCAAAAATGAAATGCGTAAAACCAGGTATGAATGGTAGACAGTTTGCAGGTTTTTTTGTTGAATAGCACGTGCTCGAATCAAAGGGAAATTGCTTTACAGAAGTTGCTTTATTACTGATTTAGGCAGAGCCACTTAAGAATAATGCTTAGTGATTCTGAAAATCCAATAATCAACGCAAGGTTCTGTGTCTTCACAAGTTTCCTCTAATTCTGTTGTTAGACTGGATGGCAACCGCAGAACTGATTTCCTTGCACATTTGGGACTGTTTAACTGTAGCCTGAACTTTTACAAATCAGACTTGGTGTGTAATTAGAGTATTCATTATAGAATGAAGGAATTCTGAGTACTGATGTTGATTCATGAAGAATAACAAAAATACATGACGGTCAGGAGGAGTCTCAGTTCATATCACATCCATTCCTTTGAGTTCATACTGAACCTCCTGTGGAACTGCAGAACCAAAAACCGTGGCTCTGCCAAGGAGTGACTGCCTGAATTTCCACTGGAAATTCCAGTAAGCATTAGCACTTAATTACTGTACTGTACCTTAAAGGCAGGAATTAAGTGATGTGCAGCATGGCTGTGGCCCTCTACTACTTTCTACACGTCTTAATGTGTCACACTACAACTGAAGTCGGGAGAAGAGCTCCTTTGCTGATAATCTGTGCTTGGCAGGATCTGCAGGTACATAATAAACAACTGACTCCCAATTATACAGCATAAATTGCCCCTGTTTTCTCAAGAGGATAATTGCATATTAATACATGCTCATTAATAATTATTGTAGGTACTGAAAAACAACCTAATTTCCTTTCCTTGTTTATACAGCTAGACTAACCTATTTTTGGACGTATTCTACATACACAGAAGCTTATTCTGCCTTCAGGTTTCTTAAATGACATCGTAGTTCTCATAGACAAAAGGCATAAAAGGGTCTGTCTTGCTTAAAACTTCAGTCTAGTTCTTGAGCTCTGACCTCATAGGAATACAGGGTCAACTCTGAGGATTTGGGCACTCGGCATGGTGCTGTGTAGTTGAGCATTTGGGTCCTCAGTAAGATCATCTCTGGATTAGGTTTTGCTCACGTTAAAGTCAGCTGGGCAAATAGTTTCTGCCATTTGACTTCTCACAGGCAGAGTTGTACTGCTTTCAATTAGCTCTCTCCCCTGCTTCTCCACCCACCCCAAGCCTCCTGGAGACCAGGAATGGTGTAGTGAGTAACGGGAATTTTCAAATAGCATGGTGTCAAATTGATTCCAGGTTCTGCAGCCATGTTGCAAACTAATTTTTGCCACGACCTTTTATTTTAAAATATCTGGTATATTTGTTTTCTGTATCTTTGCCACTTCCATCTTTTAAAAGAAAAGCTTGTGGGAAATTTACTGGTTGTGTAGAAGGGTGAGGAAAGAATGAAAGAATTTTTTTTTTTTTTTAACACTGGAAAATTTCTTGCTTTCATAATGTAATAGGATGTAAGCTTGAGATGAAAAATTTTGAGGTGCTTGTTTCCAGACGTAAAGCTATATTGTTTAAAGCTTGCGTAGGCAGCTCATGTAATTACTTTGAGCAGGAACTGTACAGATTATCTTATCACTGAATATTACAGGATGATATTCAAGTTACATATTTTGCAGCTTGTGCTTATGCTTGTGTGCATATAATATAGATGCATGTGAAGTAAGCGCTGGAGAACTGAAGTAATAGGTCCCCACTGTGAGATTTTATGCAATGTACACTTAACACATGTAAATGCTTTGTCTGACAGTCATGGCAATCACCATGGAATAACATGGAAGGATTAGAAAACACTTTTGTGGTAACTGCAGGCCACAGCGGTTTGATGAAAAGTCCTAGTACAAAATTGCTTTCACATCAGAAAATTCTGTATCATCAGAAATTCCTGAAATGTCAGCAAGGGTGTAGCCCTTAAAAATCCTTGAATACTCCAGGGTTGTTTTTTTTTTCCTTGTTTTCCTTTGTCTCTTTTGTCCCCTTTCATCAGGTATATGAGCAACTGAGTGTATAAATATTGTGCAGTCATGTACTCATGGGGAATGAGTCTTACTCATTGGTGTACTTACTTTTTTTTTTTCCCCAGAGCAGTTAACTTCTTTCAGAAGTAAAGTTTTCAGTGTAGAACTGGCACTGTAAACATCCTGTCAAACGGCTACCTTGCACAGAACTTGATCAGTCCTTTGTATGTAAGCAAACACGTACAGCGTGTTCAGTTTTCTGATTTCATAGAAGAGCCCCAGAGAACTGCATGCTTAGCTTCCTTGTAAAAAAAAAAAAAAAAAAAAAAAAACAAAACAAAACAAAAAAAAAAAACAAAAAACAAACAAAAAAAACCCCAAACCTGGAAAAATATATGCAGAAAATAGATAAGAGGTGCTTGATTTTTCTAGAACTTTTTTTTCCAAAACTGTGGCTGGGAAAGGTAAAAAGTCCACCTTGGTTTTTTCCAACTGAAAGCAATAAGAACATAAAAAAATCTGTTAGTCATCTCCAAATATTTACAGAGCGCTTTTGCCTTTCAGGGAGCTCCACGTGCCGCAGGGTAACGGCAGGCTTTGGGGCTGAGGGTTGGAGTTGGCCAAGTCAACCTGCAGAGAGTGCAGAGCCGGGAGGGGGCTGGGGGACAGTGGGGTGTGAAGCGGGTGGGCTCCGCGCTCTGCAGCCTGCCCGGTGGGTGTCCCTCTTCTCAGCTGGCTTGGCGCTCGACTCGGGAGGGGTAGGACCTGAAGGGGAAAAGGAAGGAAGAGCTTTCTGTCTGCTTTTATCTTTCCACGTGGTTCTGCACTCAGGTGAAGATGTCTTCCCCTGAATATTCAGCTATTTCAGCAGTCAAGTGCATACTATTTTAAAATCCAAAGCCAAAAAGCATATATACTGCCTTTTCATTTTTTTTAATGGTATCTTAGCTTTCATGTAATCAAGTATAATTCAAACTCAACCATCTTTTTCACTATAGGTTTGTCACACTATTAGACTTCCTTTGTTGCCATTTCTTACAATGGGTCAAATGAAACATGGTTTTGTGTGGGGGGGTTGGGGGGGGGGGGGGGGGGGAGGGAGATGCTTTTATGCTTTCTGGCTCCATTTGAACTGCATACTGTGGAACAGTAAAACCAGAACAGTTAAGCTCTGTTTTGATGGTGTGAGTCAACATCTGTTATCATAGGAACATATGGTTTTGTGACTTGTATTTTTTTTAATTACAAAAGAGAAACTCTCATGTCCTTTCAGATGCCAAGTGACACACGACACTTTTTTTTTTTCTTCCTTACAGTGCTATACTTTAAAATGAATATACTTTACTTTTGTTTGTGCTAAGTGGAAATTAAAAACTGACACGCCCTTATTCTGACTATGCTTTTACTGTCAATTGTAATTACTTAAAGCAGTAGTCTAGTAAATAATGTTGTCTGCCAAGGAGTTCTTAGGTGGAGTTTTCTGAACCACTCCCCAGCACTCTGAAGAACTCCTTAGACCTCTGGTGTCTGTTGCTGACAGTTAAAAAAAGAAGAATTTGCCCTCACATTCTTGCTGTATAGTACTTGGGATTGCAATACTAAACTTTTTAAAGATCTAAGTTGGCAAGCCTGAGCTTGGAAGCCTGTTTTCAGATACTGGTCATCTTAATGAGCTGTGGAGGAAGTAAATAAGCATTATGCCTGTATTCTAATATATTTACTTATGTGTGTGTATAAAATGTATATTGCAGATATGTATCTATTATATATAAGCATTCAGAGGTATTGTCTCCTCTAACCTAGGACTAGTGTTTATATGACTTTTGTTTCCATGTGTATTAACGATGCCTCAAAAATTGTAGAGCTAAAATCATAGGATCATAGAATGGTTTAGGTTGGAAAGGACCTTGAAGATCATCGAGTTCCAACCCCCTGCCATAGACAGGGACACCTCCCACTAGACCAGGTTGCCCAAGGCCACGTCCAGCCTGGCCTTGAACACCTCCAGGGATGGGGCCTCAACAGCCTCTCTGGGCAACCTGTTCCAGTGCCTTACCACGCTCACAGTGAAAAAACTTCTTCCTAATGTTTAATCTGAACCTGCCCTCTTCTAGTTTAAAGCCACTCCCCCTTGTCCTATCGCTACATGCCCTAGTAAAAAGTAAAAAGCCCTTCCCCAGCTCTCCTGTAGGCCCCCTTCAGGTACTGGAAGGTCGCAATAAGATCTCCCCAGAGCCTTCTTTTTCCAGGCTGAACAGCCCCAACTCTTTCAGCCTCTCCTCATAGGAGAGGTGCTCAATAATTGGTTATTTTGAAAGTGGTTGTTCTCTGAAAACTCTTGTGCTGTCAGATGTAGTTGTGGTGGAGAGAGATCGGAGTGCAGTAAGACACTGAAAAATGCTTGGTATGTGAAATTTATTGTAGTGCTTAAGGAATCGTATAGTTTTATAATGGTATGTGTATTGTGTGTACATAGAGAACAAACCTCAAATAGAGGACAGCTCTAACTACCGCAAAGTACAGCAAAGGTTTAACATCCATGCAAACCTCATACTGAAACAAACCGTTGAGACTACAAATGAGTAGTCACCTATGCCACTTCTGACTAGCCACTTACTGGTAAAATTGAGCAACTTCAGCCAAACTGTATAGACTATTCACAGAATTTTACTATAGGAGACAGATATAAAAAGCTTCCTCCCCTCAAAGTTGTTGAATAATAAGATGGCCTATGAAATACTCTGCAAATTTGAACCAGTTGCTACAAGATTATAAAAGCCCGAAGGCAGATACCAAAATTTAAGTGAGCACTTTATTGCTCTTGTGTGAATCCGGCTTGATTCACTTGAACCCAGTATTTAACTGCTAACTGCCTCATTTGGAAAAGGATATCAGGTTCTGTGTATCCTGTGACAGCTCATCCATCATCACCATAAAGAGATTTAACAAGACAGGGAAAAAAACCCTCGTATTTGACTAGTATGTATGTATGCATGCATGCAAAGAAGGGGAGGAGGAAGTTTTGAACAAGATCCTTGTTCCATTAGCCAAAAAAGACACTGCTGCCCCTTATAAAAACGGTTAATGTTTTTGAAATTTTTGCATTGCATATATTGCATAGTAACCAATAGAACCTACTATTTTCCATAGTGATTAGTCTGTTCAAAACATCAATCCTCCTCCTTGGGGGAGCACAGTTATGTGAATTGCCCTGAAAATTGTAAGTAACTTTAAAGTTACTGGTTTAGGGCCTTTGTTCAGGAAGAGTGATCGGTGTGTGAATGACAGGCAGTGGTGCAGATGGCCAATGAAATATTCTTTGTTGTAATCTTTTGTTCACCTATTGCTAAACCTAAATCATGAAAAACAGAGAATGCAAAGGCTGATAGCTAGAAAATACAAACTGCTGCAAACATGAGCTGAATTGCAAAGACAAGACGAAGGCATAGATCTCTAAACTGTGGAAAATCTTATAATGGGAGAAGATATGTTTGCGTAACTGAGACTATCCCATTTCAGCTGATAGCTTTATATCAGCTAAAATGTCACACATCCGTTCCAAGGTTAGCAAAGATCAAACATCTTCCTTCTGCCTTTCCCAAAATTACTGACTGATGTATATTATTGCTCCGAAGTCTTAAGTCATGTCTCATGATTGAATTGCATGATAAAGAATATTCCCATTGATTAATAATTGGTCTGATTGTCTAACCTGTACTCACCTTGGTAGTCCCTCAGAGGAATTGGCTTCAGGAGAATGACTCAAATGTGAAATGAGTGTTCGAAGGTTGAACCTTGTTTTACCAAATGTAATCTCTATTGCAGCCTGTGGGAATTTAAAACATCGAATAAACCTGAGTCTCCTTAAGGTTTTGTAGTGACATTATATTCTGGGATGGGAAAAAGGGTTCTCTGAGTTTTGCTAAATAATCCAGTTTTACACACTGGCTGCAAATCAGGGTGTGGTATGAAGATAACTTGATCCTACAAGCTAGAAAGAACTAATCTGTGCTGAGTTAATTTCCTTAACTAATCTGAAATTGTAACAGAGAATTAAAAATAATTATGCTATAGTTCAACTCTAATGTTTTGGGGAGATATGCCAAGTTCTGTAGGGCATCTGATTTCCTTTAGCTAGTCCTTCTGTTTATGCATGTTGATGTTTTATTTGCAAAGCCGCAGATAAATATAGCTGGAGACGGTGGGCTTCCTTTGTCTTTTTAAGGTGTTTCAGTTAGTTGCACTGCAGAGGAGGTGACCTGCTGCTTATGAGTCTGAAGAATGATATGCTGTTTGGGGTCTGCCCCTCAAAGAAAATGTATGACAGTTTAGGGTGAGGGTAAATAAGACAGAAATATATCAACACAGAGATAAGGAAAAGCAGATGTAGAAAGAGCAGCGCTCAAGGCTGAATTTACAAGCTGTTTGTTACTGATGTTCAGACAACTGTCATTGCTGTGAAAGTACCCCAGTGGGTTGAGCAGCATGGGCAGAGAGTTTTGAGTGGGTCTGGGAGCACGTGGAATAAATCATGCTATTTCCATGTCTCCTTGGCACCCATGACCCGGACTCCTTGCGATCAGAGGGTCGCTGGCGTTGCAGGTATCTCCATGAATAGAGCGTGTTTGCCAATCATGGAGAAGCAGTATGCACTGATAAGGAGTTACCTGCCCGCTGTTTGTGCAGTGTGTGCTCAGAATTGTTTCATGTGAACACAGCAGGATAACACGTGCTCTGCCTCCTCTGGCTATGTGCTCCTATTTTGATGTGCTGTGCTGTCCTGTGTGGTCACTAAAGTAACAAAACTCGAAGTACACAGAAGTTACAGAAAGACAAAGCTAGAAGTGCTGTCGAGTCCAGTTGTTTACTCTCACAAACACAGTTTATAGTACACAAACTGATACAGCTCCACCTTGAAAAGCAGTAAACTTCCCCGGACAGTTTTCGGAAAGATATATTAAGAAAGACAAATTTTTCTCATTAGAAACTGATTTCTAATTTCTAGTCTGAGCATATGTGTGGCTAGTCTTTATCTATTTACTCTTGTGCTGTTGTTTTCCTTGACCTTAGGCAACTTTTTTCCTTTCTGTATTGTCCTTTTCCCTACAATGAATTTATAGGTAGTAGTCCTATCCCTTCCAAGCCTCTTGTATGAAATTCTGATCTGAGGATCATCAAAACTTTCTCTATAATAATACAATTCTGAAGCAATGTCTTGAATATGACTGGCCATTATTTTGTGTATTTTTCTACCTACGAGTCTCATGAATGTCTTGTAAACTGACAGTGTTTTCTATCTCTCTCCTGAAACATTAATATCCTTGTGTTTCTTGGGACTGTGATATTGATGCTCATAGACACCCTGTCATAAACACTTTGTAATCCTGCCAACTAATGAGACAGCATCAGATGTTTTTGGATCCAGGTGTTTATCTGTAGCTCCACCTTGAATTCTGAGCTCTTGGGGTTGATCTATCTACTGCTGTTATGTGACAGTTACTTCTCTAGGTGACCTCTACCTCCTATATACTATCAGTCTTCTAATTTTGCATCAGCAGCATATGTTGTTGGCACTTCCCTAGTCTTTGGGATGGGGACCTTAGAAAATTTGAAAGATCAAGGAACTCCACCAGTGATACCCTTTATTACTTTTCTTCTTGTGTCCACCTATTTTCTTCTCATCTTAGCCTTGTTCTAAAGCTTGCCTATTGTGAAGGTGCTTAGCAATTCAAATCACGTCTGCCCTTCTCCAAGTACAAGTATTGGATTTGCTATTTTCTTGCTTTAAAAATGGACATGGTCATGAAAAACCTTTTCTTCGCTATCCTTAAGTTTGAAACTTAAACAAACAAGCCCTGTTTGACAGGGCTTTAGGGGCTGCTTCTGTGAATGGAAGAATAATGTGAAGAAGCAAAGGACAACAGTAGATGGATATTCCCTTCTATGATGTATGAGCTTTTTTTGACCTGACCTGTTCCTGTTCTTTATGTATGCACATTTAAACTACTACATGAAATGCATTTTTTTCTCTCATACATAAAAAATGGATGTGTGGATCTTAGTCTGCATGTTGATGCTATTGTTGTTGTATTGCTGAAATCAAATTAGGATATATGTAAATCTCATGTCAAGTTCCTGCTGTGGTATGTCAGTTGTGTATATGATCCTGTTGATAGATCCACAATGTCAGGTGGATAGACTGATGTTCTTCCATAATTGCATCATCAGTGCTTTTAATTTTGATGGTGAAGCCTTATTTTTTGCATCATGACTTTTTTTTTTTTCTCTCTCTCTTTTAAATCTCCTCCTCTTTTGCAAAGATTCATACATTTTCTTTTTGAGTTTGCTGCATTAAAGGTGGCTAAGCTATGGAATACTGCCATAGCATATGTGGTAGCTTAACCACAGCCTTCAGCTTTTGGTTTTGTTCGCCTTTGGAGATGCAAACCCTTCTCTCACTGAATGGAGATTTCCACTCTAGGCTGTCTCTCTGCTTTTACAAGTGGTGCAGTGCATTTTATTTTTGATGGGGGGTGAGGGAGGAGTGGGGTGGTGCAGGTTGAAAGATAAGAAAGCTGTGTTGTAGCATACTGGTTCCAAAAATGATAAAATGTGAAAAATAACAGACTAGTTCCAAGGCCATGAAATCAAAATAGATTTTGCACTGGAGATATAAAAAGAGACTATGTAAAACATTTCTGAAATAATTTATGCTGAGTTCAAGTTTAAAGCCAGAGATATAATAGTATATTATGTGTTCTTTTGGCATTCTGTTTTTAAATCAACAAAATGAGCTCAACTTTTGCACTGTGCTCAGTGCATTGATTCTCTTAATATCGTACAGTTAGAACTACCAGTCTTTCAAATGGCTCATTTTCAAAATTGGAAGGCTTTTTATTGTTTTTTAGTGTCATCTACCCAGTTTCTATGATAGCGATATGCTGTGGCTTATTAGTATTCCTGTGCTGAGCTGTCAGCTTCTTTACTTATGTATATGTCACTGTGTTCTGGGCTGTCTTGTTGTCACCCTCACAAAGAGAAGCATTCATATGTCTCTTTGCTTGCCAATTAATGTTTTTCTGGTTATGCTTACTTATCCTAACCACCTGTATAACCTACCTGTTGGTAACCCAGTGGAGCTGGTAAACTTTGCCAGTCCTGGGCAAGGGCTTAGTCCTGCTGTAGGCAAGGTAGCTTGCCTGTTGCAATCCTAGTTTAGAGTCTAAAAGGTCTTACAGTATGCGTGTGGCCTGGCTATGCCAGTTGGCCTTAGGGCTAGAAAATGCGCCCTGGCTCTGCTTAGCTTGCTAACGCTGAGAGAGATATATATATATCCAAAGGGTAAAGACCTATCAGGACATCTCCCGAGACTGAATATTTTTATGTTGTGAAGGTATTTATTTTTCTTCCTCTCTCTACCATATTGTTTTCCTCATTGCTTCCAGATATTTTACTATCTTATTTCAAGGAGTGGGGTTTTCTTTTTGCTGGTGTGTTTTTTTGGTGTGGGTTTTGTGTTTTGGTTGTGGTTTGGCTTTCTTTTTCTAGCTAATTATTTACTTTTAAATCTGCTTCATCAAGGCTGTGACTTGAAGGACCTTAAACATGAGCTAACTTGAACTCGTATGAAACGATCTGCCAAAGTCTTCAGATAACAAGTCTAAATTCCCATAATAATACAACTTATTGATCTGCAAAGTTAATGAAATCTCTGAATAGCATGCAAAAAATTATTTTGAAGTATAGTCTTTCAGCTAGAAGAAACTTGTCATTTGAATTTAAAGTCTGGTGTAAAGACGGCTGAAACCATTGGGAGTTTTGCTAGTGCTCTTAATTGAGGGTAGACTTGGCCTCCAAACACAAGCACTGCAAGGGCGAAAGCATTATAGTCCAGTGGAAGCTATGCTTTCTACTCAAAATAACCTCTCTGTTCTGAGAGGTCAGGCTCTGAAAGCATCCCAGAACTGGGACTTCACTAAAGAGTAATAAAAGTTGCATGTGAAATTGCATGCACTTTGGTAACAAGGTAAAATGAAAAATGTGGGGGAAACACGTAAAGTCAACAGCAAAATATTTTTTTCATTAATTATACCATACATGTAACTATACAGACATCAGATTTGGAATAGGCAGTCTCCATTCATATTGCAGAAATGCCCTCTATCTATGTATGTACCTACACGATTATATTGCAAATTCTCTTCATTCTGAAACTAATTGACTGCTGTAGTGCTAAAGCTGGTGTCCCCTAGAGCCTATGGCAAAAAGTGGAAAGCCACAGCCATTGCTGAGGCTGGTCCTCCTGATTAGACTGGCTGCAGTTTCACTGCCTGGTACTCAGCTTAGATTTCCATCAAGGCCTGTACTGCCCGAAGATGAAATTATAATTATTTTTAGTTCTAAGGGCCTGAATAATGGAAAGAACATCTTGCATCTTGAAAAAAATTGTGGTTTTATAGCATGCTTAGGAGGATTTGTGCTGCATGCCATGAATGGCTCGTGAGGTGTTTGAAGGGACAAGACTACATGGGAACTTTTGAAAGACTGACCCAGGTGTGGGGCCGAAATGTGGTGTAGTCTAGCTCCAAACCTTGCTTTGAGTAGAGTGAACCATCTTACAGGTCCCCAGCTATCAGCAATCTTCAGTGAACCATGTTAGCAGATTCCAGGTTTTCTCCTTTATGCTTGTTGTAGAAGGGAGCTTAGACACAACTGGTGTTACGGGCAGCGTGGACAAACAGGGGCTCAACAGCCAATGAGGGAGTCAAATTATTTGACAGTATAGATTTATAGTCTGCAGAAGTCAAAAGAAATCTGAATCAACCCTTTAAAATTCAGATTTGGTCTCCTCTAAAGGAGTCGTAATGGAAAGTGTATGTGTGTTCATGTTTATGTACAGGAAGGAAGGGTAGAGATTGAAATTTGACCTTTGAAAAATTTTGTGCCACAGTCCCAAGCGTAGGTTGGATGAACTCTTACTTGGTCCTCCTTATTTAATGATTATTGGGGTGTTAATATTGAGTTGGAGCTGTCTGTGCTTTTTTTAAGATTGAGATGTGTTAGTGACATGAGAATGGGCAGATTAAAATTACTGGGTTGAGTTCCTTCTGCATTTATTTTTATTGAGTTACATGGTTTAATTATGCTGCAGTAGGGGATAATTTAATGTGTCTAAAAAAGAAAAAGTCAACTTACTGCCAAATTCACATATTCGTAATACTCTAGGTTAGACTGAACTAGAGCTGTACTTCGAAAAGAAAAAAATAAATTGATATTTTGCACTGGAATTCGATAATTTTTAGGACATGTGGGTGGGTAAAGGGTAGTCGGGTAACTTTAATTAGAATAAATGAGGCCATTATGTTTTTAATGATTTATAAGCTACTTATTGATATTTAAATAGTACACTGAATTTGTTGCATAGCATCCCTTTGAAAGTATAACTTAAAGGCTGTAATAATGTAATATATAGTATTTATAAGTCCTTTATGGGAAGACTGCCTGCTCCTACCCTCTATTCTTATACCTTCCCTTTAAATTTATGCAGTCGTCCTGTGTATGATAGTAGGAGGTTGCTTCATGCAAACAGTGGTGTGTGGGGAGATTTCATAAATAGCAAGGAAATGTTCATTCCAATTTAATTTAAAAAAAAAAAAAAAAAAAAAAGGCAGCACATTCCATGTATTTTGATGTAAAGATCTAATACTTGTTAGGAATGGCTAAATGATTTCTTTTTTTTTTTTTTTTTTTCCTAAACTGTTGTAATGAGAACTATGGGAAAAATATACAACATCCTGCTGTATTATATACTTCTCAGCTGTTCCTTAGTAGTAGATTCATTCTTCATATCCAAGTGTTCCTTCATCCAGCATTTATTGTCTGTTGTTTTACTACCCTAACTCACCACAATTTGCTGGTATCAAAACTTAAAAATATCAAGAACACATTTTAATAGAAGTAATGCATGACCTACAGTTCATCCATGAAAAAAGTAAAATAATCTAGAGTTCATAGATGTGGTGTGGTGTGTGGTTTTTGGTTTTGTTTTTGTTTGTTTTTTTTTTTTTTGAAAAGTTAGATTTAATCTTTTATAGGGGGAAAAAATAGCATTTCTCTCTTTACCGGAGCTGGAAAAGCTTTCCCCACAACTGGCCATGACGAATTCCTGAATAGTAAACTTTTGCCTGAGTGGGCAGTTTTTTAAACAGGTATGACAGGAGTTCTTCTATGAAGAATTATCAGAAAATGAGGACCTCACGTATTTTAAGTATATATTGCTAAAATACAGGAATAAGAGAATGATTTTAGATTCACACCATGTTTTATCTATATAACACATGATGAGATTGTTAAATTATTATTGGTCCTAACCTCCTAACTCTTATTTTCCTTATTCTTTTCTCTCCAGCAGTTTTCTCAAGTTAGCTGTTTACCAGCAATAAGCAAAACAGATCTTCACTTGTACAGTAATTAAAAAGCAATCTAGTTAAGATTGAGTATAGGTTTAGCTCAAGCTGAGAGTCTTGTGGAGCACAAAAAGGGCTTGGGGGAGTGCCTCAGTTGATCATTCACTCAAAAAGGTATGGTAGGTCTGATTCTAAATATGGATGAAAATATGCTTATATCCACATTAGCCGGCATATCTTTAAAGTGTAATTCTGTTGTTGTCAGCTAACATTAATGCTGCTTATTTGAACTGGCAGTCCTTTTGTCTTTTATTAGTAAACCACGTGGGAAGCTGAGATCTTCATCAATAACTGGTACTCTTAAGCTTTGCCACAGTACAGTTACACAGCTGGTGACAGGGAAGGTGCTAATATTGGTTCTCCAAGATAAACTCCCAGTTAATTTCAGAAGCATTACTGGCCTCAGTCTCAAACCATGGGATTTACAATATTTTATTTTCCCAAATTTTGCTATAAATGAATCTGCAGGACAATGGCCAGCAGTGGATGTAAAGATTAGTCAATATATATAGAGGTAATACACTGCAACACTTCCAGAATGTGAGACATTTGAAATTATCTTAAAAGTAACATGTATCTTTTATGTAATAGAATCAAATTTGTAAATAGCCAGTAAACATTACAAAGGAAAAGAACAAACACATTTGACAGGGCACCCATAGTTCATCACTGCAGTGTAACATTGAAATCGTGCTGTGAGAGTAATACAGGTATGAATATTAGGAGAGCTTGTTAAAAATGTGGATGCACATGTAACTTCAACCAAATATATTTTACAGTATTTATAATTAAAAATGTATACCTATTGCTTAAACCCAGCTAAGCTATTTTTTTTTGCCAATTTATCCTTGAAAAGAGGAACATTCATATCTTGTAGGCCTGTTTGTTAATTTATTGTTTCATCCTAATTACATTTGTGAAAACAGCTTCACATCAAAGTACATTCATGGGCTCAGGAATTCAGTACAAACCTTGCTTGAAAAGTTGGCTTTGTCTTGAAAGTAGAGTTAAGATGAAGTTTGTAACGGAAATTTTAGTTGTAGCCTTGGCCTGTGTGCTGTTAGCCAATACTACTATAACGAGTCAGCTTTTTAAAAAAAAAAAAAAACAAAGTGCCAATTCTGTCTTTCACAATGAAAGACAATAATGCAGTTAATTCTGTCTTCACTGTGCAGCCTTCCTCTGCGGTCTTGAATGGTGAGGACAGAATTAAGTCCAAGGTACGTATCACAACAACAACTTTCTGATGTTAGTTCTTGGTTGCCGTCTTGTGTTGTAACTCAGCTCAGTGGTGGTACTTGAAATGATGAGACCAGAAGAATTTGGCCCTGTCTCTTCTTTGTAAGAAATACTGGCAGTGGAGGTTAGTGGTGTGTTGCAATCTGCTATATGATATGTTGGGGTTAGGGGAGGAGGGAGCCCTACTTATCACGTCTGCCTTGGGAACCTCCCCAAGTTCAACAGGAGGAGAACGGCACGTATGAGGGAGGAAAACCCCAGTGTTGATTGGTAACAAAAACAGCCAATAAATTCACATCAAGGATGCCATCTGTGACATGAATATGTACTTAAATCTGCTATCTGAACGTACTGCAGTACATTAAAAAAAAATAAAATCCACCCTTGAATATATGAGAATATCTAACTGAAATGCCAAGCAAAGGGTCAAAAGGTTAGAGAGAGGGAGGGAGGAATTAATAATAAAAATGAAGCAATGGGAGGGGAGGGGGAGATAGGAAAAAGAAAAACCTTCACAAGCAAGACTGTTGGAAAAAGTTGCTCAGCTTATATTATGAAACATATCCTTTAGAATAATTTGCTTCTCCCTTTATGTAACATTTAGTAGCTATCTCTTGTTAATTACAATTTGTGACAACTGCTACAAGGCAAATACTAGTTTAATTAAAGTTCACTGTGGATATTTGAATGGAATTCAATTGGCCTTAGATTTAACAGGGAAGAAGTATTGGGTATTATTTTAATAATGCAAATTTGGGCTGAAGAAGTGACCATAACTTTCATGAGAAATAAGTCCATCTGTAATTTGTAATTCATTTGATCTTAAAGGTCGCTCAGTTACAAAACCATTGCTATTCTGAGTTAATATGCTGGAGAATTTGCTTTTTCTGTGCCTCCCCTCCACCTCCTCCCCCTAGAGAAGAAAAAGGAACAGCTGTTGAGTCAGTAGAAATCACAGGATGTGATTTACCTTTGCATATGCACAGTGTGAAAGGAAAAACAATAAATACCTGAAACTAATAATTCATAAACATCTAATTGGTTGAAAATTCATTAATTTTTCAGTGATTACTTAGGAAAAAATTACCAAAAAAGAGAAATCGGTCTCAGGAGGTAGTCTAATTTTATTTTCTTCTATGGTCAATCATTGTGAAAAGGTATGCTTTCCGAACGTTTTGATGCTTCTTGTGAAAATATTACCTTGAAACACTACAGCTGTCAATTAGTTCAAACTGCCACCATTTTTAATCAGGCATATTGCGGTTACGCACAGAAACATCTGAGAAGTCTGAAACATTCGTGAAAGCTTACAATGAATCAGAGACTTGTTATTCTGTGTGGATCTGTTACTTGGAGGTACTGGGTCAGCCCATCTCAAGCATATGACTGATGCATATCTTTGTACCCCCTGTGTTAAGGAGGATAAACAATACTATTTCAAATAGGAAACACTGAACAACGTAAACTGGTTTAGGTCCCCATGTGAGTACATGTATGTGCCACGATCTATCCCACAGTATTGGGACTCTTGATAAAGTCATAGAGTGGGGGGGGAAATGAGTGGAGAAACATGGAGCATTTGTTTAAAATGTATTTGGAGCACAAGAAGATGGATAATTAGAACATCTAGTCGTGTATTTTGCAGGACTTATGGAGATTGAGCAATCCTGTTACATATTCAGTTCATATTAACATTACAGCCCCTGCTCCTAATGTTCCAAAAGTGTCTTATTTAAGAGTCCTCTGGTAGATCATGAGAGTTAGTAGATCTTGCTAGAAGCATCGTATTTGGAGGGAGAGCTTTAGAGGAAACACCATATTAATTTGTTTGTCAAGTCTGATTTATGCATTATTAAACCAATGCAGTACAATTGGTTACAGCGTTTCCCTGTAAACCAGAATAAGGAAGAAATAACGGTTAAAAAATAATCCTAAAAAAAAGTGTAAAAAAAAAAAAAAAAAAGTAAAAGTAGATATCTACATTCAAAGACACTGAGTTTTTGTCTATCTTTTTTTCTGAAACTTTCATTCTCTTAAATGGTTGTATGCGTGTTTACTGAGGACAATTTATCTTAGATTTCAAAGTGAATTAACTTGCAAACCTCTGAAGTTTGGAATCCCCAGTATTAGATGGGGATTCAGTTTTTATTGTAAAGATGCTTAGCACCTTGTAAAAATCAAGTTTTTTTTCTGAGGTACCTCAGACAGGGCAAATAAAAGCTGGTGCACTTGCAATTATCGATTGCCTTTGAAAATTCAAACCTAGAAATTTCTAGAGATGGAATTTATTGGCCTGGGGTGGAGAAATGAAGTGTCTGAGCTGAAACTGGTTGGTGCTACAGGAGGGAATTTGGATGAATGGGTAAGATGTTGACTGAAGTTTCTGGACTGTAATGAGCTGAATAATTCAGATGTAGGAACAGTGATCTTGCTCTTATTCCTAGATGTTGATCATTATAATACATATATTGCTTCTTCTCTCCTACCCATAAAAACACAATAGCACAAAGTTTTATCTACCTTTAAAAATTATTTCAAAGGAACCAAAGTGGTTTAGGTACTGACTTTCATTGAATGCCTTTAAAAATATGTATCATCATCATGTGATTAGATCAGTCAAATAGCTCTTTAAATTATGAAGCGTGCCACGAAACTTTTAAGTCTATACTGAGAAATACAGAAATCTGAAATGTTTGTCTTTTTGAAATTGGATAGATCCATTGTCCATTGTTTCTGTTTAAGCAAGGACCAAACAGGTACAAGTAGTCCTAAAAGAAAAATGCAAATAAATTATACTGATCTGTCATGAGTCAGCTAAGAAATACAGAGAATAATGAAAACGAAACAAATTACTGCTCTGATCTTTGATTTCTTTTCTCTTCATGCTCTCTTACTTTGAGTTAGTTAAACTTGCTTGAATGATGTATTGTTCAAGAATACTTTTGTTCTAAATTACCTTTAGCGTACTTCACAGTTCATGCAATTAAAATAGTTGTTCAGAGTATGCAGATGACTTGCAGCCTGTGTGAGATCATGTCTTAGGAGATAATGCTTGAAGTGGATTACCAGCTGCCTTTGAAGCATTTCAAATTGGTTTAATTCGGGATAGAAATAACCACATGCTTTTGACACAATTCCATTTCATTGATGTTCCTGTTTGCCCTCAGAACTGTCTGTAGCTATCTCACAGTGTCCTAACCAGGATCTAATCATACAGTTTTATTTTGTAATTTCACAACGTATACTGTGTTTTGTTCTCTTATCAAACACGTGCCTGGTGCTCAAATACAACTGAAAACAAGCATACACACAACCAAAATCTGACATAAAAGTTTGTAGAGGTGATTAGCAAGTTAACTATACATTAAAAAAAAAAAAAAAAAAAAAAAGGTTAAAATCTGTTAGACTCTAAAACAAAATGGCATTTAAAAGAAGGCAAGGTTATTCTTTGTCAAGTACGTACTTAAAGCCTAATGAACAGTAGTATTTACTGATGCTGGGAAACTCAGTTTTGGAATTTGCTGCTCAGACCTTTACAAACACTTCAAGCTTTATAAATGCTAAATGTACATTGCAAAGTGGCACGATCAGTTATTGGCCTATGCTACATGATATATATTTTATGGTAGTTTATCCTATATGCAGCTTTTAAGGATTTGCTGGTTGTTTGTTGTTGCTGAGTTTAGCCCTTCTCTAGTATAAATGCAAAAAGCCTGTTTCTGATTTTTAAAAGATTCATAGTTCAGCAATGCAGAAATAAACACACTTGGAGCCTACAAAACAAAAAAGGAACTGAAACATTTCAGATGGCTGTGAATACTTCCCTTTCAGATAAGAGACCACTGCAGATGTCAGAATTTGAAGTCTTTTCTCTGGATTTTGTTTTTTCTAAGTATATGTGCTTCTGACCCTCAATTTTCAATCTGTTTTTTAAAAACCAGAAAGAGCTTTGCTTTTAAAAACAAAATATGTACTTAGTAGTTAAATAAAACAAATATCTGTGGAGGTTTTTTTTCTCCTTTTGTGCTTCTTACATATATTTTTAGAAAAAATCCTAACCATAATATTAGTCACTTTCAACTTTTAATTTATTCATTCATTTCAATGCTTTAGACAATAATAAAAATGTTCTAGAACATTAATGATATATGTAGCTTATGGCTTTAACCTGAAGGAGCTGAACAATGTAAGTGGTGCCCATTGCATTTTATGGATGACAGAAACTGGTAAAATAAGTCAACCTATTGGGAATTCTGATTCAGACTCTGGCACTGTCCTTGCTTAAATAACTTGGAATTTCATGTTATTTATATAATCAAGAAAATATCCTTAAATTTTGGATCTGTCATTTGACTTTGTGCCTGTCTGAATTTTCAGACCAGTTTTTTTGGGGAGTGCTAGGCTGTTTAGGGAGGGTCCAGAAACAGTCAGTTAGGTCTTAAATATGGTATAAGTCATGGTTCAGGTTACCGGATCTGAAGTAGGGAATACGTTGTATTTCAAACTAATATTTCCCTCTACAGTCAATGTTGCCTCTAAAATAGAAATCAAAGCTCAGGTTGATGGGCATCTCAGGTTAGGCTGTCTGTGAAAAGGCTGACCTGTCCCAGGCTCCTCGTATGTCAAATATGAACGATCCTGCCTGATGCTGCAGGACTGTTCGTGTGCTTCAGTGCCTCCCACTCTGCAAGATTCTTGACCAGCACACTCTGTATGACCATGTAGCAGTGGTGTTACACTTGGATTTTTTTACTTCTGCCATGGTCACAGGTACTCTGGGTATTTTCTTGTTTGCATGCCTCTGGTTAAGTATGGCCTTCCTTCATGGAAATAGCTTTATGATCCCCGTTGTGCAACAATGCATGAAACTGCAAACACCTGGAAAGATTTTCCATGGTGCAAGCATTAGTGCATCACTGGCCAAACATCTGGAACTCATTGGGAGATTCCCAACGGTCCCTTCAAGTGTGATTGAGATTTCTTTCTTTTATAAGATGCACATCTCTCTTGAAGTTGATTCTGAAAACTGAGAGGAAGCAGGGGGAGGGAAAGTATCTGATTGGCAAATGAAATTATCTATCACTGGGAACAGTTTTTTTTGTTAAAAATGTAAAATGTCAGCATGCGTGCACATAATTTTTTTTTTTGAAATAAAATATTCACTTAAAATAAAACTTCATTTGTTGTAGTTACCAAATAACAGGATTTTGGATATCGGGATGTCTGTAAATATTTTGGTTTTGAAATACAGAGTTTGACCTAAAGTGAAATGCTTTTCAAAGAAGTGGTAAAACTGACCTAGGTGTCAACATGTTAAGGAGTGAAATTCCCTGACTTAAGCTGATTCTCATAATGTACATTCTTGCCCTACATTTTATAGCTTTTCTTTTTCTGGCTAATGATATGGATAACCTAGAGGTGAAAAGTAGAGATGAAGCACCTCCCGTTATGTCTGCTATTTCCAATTTTTCAGTTTTCTTTCTTCCTGATCTTTCACATGTGAGTCCTTATTGTGACCTGTTGCAAATAGCTGTGGATATTGTTGCTCGGTACAATACCCTTTTGGGGACATCTGGCACATTGTGACTGCACTACATCTGGAAGATGGTACAAATTAATCTCTGCTTAAAGTCAAATCATTTTTGAATAGCCACAGTGACATAATTTCCAAGACTGTATGATGACATATATGGAAACTTCCTATACCCTTATTTTTTTTTTTTTTAAACTATCTTCCTTTTATTTTGACTTTTCCCGTAACAAAACAGGGCTCCATCCTAGGATGTTTTGCTGCTGCTCTCCGTAAACATTTGTTGATTTTTTTTTTTTTTATTTTATTTTTTTTATTTTTTACCCCCTTGTCAGGTTGAACACTCAGTCAGGTACTGGGAGAAAAAAATACCATACACATTACATACACATAAGTACATACTTACCATACACATTTTTCCCCAGCAGCATGCCCTGTGTAAAGAAACTGAGAGGTGAATTGTACAAGCTATGTTTTGTGACTGTCTGCTGCTCAAAAATGACTCTTAGAGGAAGATACCTCATAGGTCTAGCAACTGCCTCCATGTCCTGCTGGAGAATCTGAAACCCGTTAGAGCCAGTCACAGGAATTACACTTCACTGTAGAACTTATGTGTAAAGGTTTCCATCTATGTATTGTGGTCACTTCTAATATTACTTTCAAGTTGCAGGAAGATACTGATTGTTGGGTTTTGTTTTGCTTTATAATAAGAGCACAAATTTTTGAAGTGATGAGTATTTACAGTTTATTTTAAGCCTCTCTAATCTGATGCGTTTATGCTGAGTTCTCATGCTTGATTCAAAAAAATGAAAGCTGAATAGTCATTTGTGTAATTCATTTCTGTTGCGTGGCTTTCTGAAGATGATCAACGTTTTCAGGCTTTACGGAGAACAAATAGGAAGTATAGTTATGTAAACCCAAACTTTTATTGAAAAAACACACATTTGCCCTTTCTTCTAACTTTTATTATTATTATCCTGGATGTATTGTTAGTGGTGGTTCTTTAGGAGCATGAAATTGAAAGGTTTGAAGAAAGAGTTATGAAGTGGGGGGAAAAAAAGGTTTATTGAAAAGGTAAAGGAAGAGCTGAAAAACGCTTCCCCCCTCCCAGTAATGTTTCTGATTTAATTGTACATGCAACTATTCAAAACAGTAAAAAATAATAAACTTAGCTCTTTATTGACTTCATTAGGAGCAAAGCCCCAAAGTCTCATTGCTAGTTTCTATTGAGGGCCAATAGAAAAGGTACTGTAGAACCAAATAGAGGATAGAGTGTGTGCGTTTTGAGATGCTTTATTTCAGACTAGCTCTCATGTGGTACCACAGGCTCTGTGACCACATGGCTGGAGTGCACCTTTGGTTTAACTTCAGCTGAAACAGATCTGGTTCACATGCCCCAAATCAGTAGTTGGTGTGCAGGGACAATTCGGAGACCTGCTTCAGAAGTGTCCTGTTGATTTAAACTACACCAGTACTTTATCTCAGCCATTATTGACTTCAGTGAGAACTGGTTTAGACTAATGATTGCTGGTTTTGAAGATTTAATTGGTAGTGAACGAGGCTGATCTACAAATGAGATTATTTTGAAAAGATTGAGCTAGGTAAACAGATTAATTTTATTTTTCCTAGGGAATTTGGGTTTCCATTTTCAAAAGCAGGAAAGATTAGCCTATCCTCATTTTCAGGTTTGGTTTTTTTTTTTTTGTTGTTTTTTTTTTTATGCGAAAGTTTTCATACTGATGTTAATTTTAACTAAAGCATGAGAAGCATTTCTCAGAAACTTATGCTTTATAATCAACTTATTGGGCTGCAAAAATGTTCCAAACTGCTCACCTCCAGAAATTTGGCACATACAAAAATGTAACTAGAATATGTTTGACAAAAAAGATAAATAAAGATGCAGCAGTGACTTCGGGGAATTTGGATCATAGAACTGGTAAGTTTTGTTGGGTGGGTACTGACTTACTAACACCAGAGAAAGTGTACAGTGTAATTCTGGGTGGAAAACAAAGTTTGATTGTTATTAAGAATACACATATACCTACATTATAAAAGGAAGAACACTTGTATTGTCTTTTCTGAGGTAAAAGAAAGCTTAATTCTAGTGGCTAGAGTAACAGGAAAAATCTCAGTAGATTTAAGATGTCGCATACGATTCAAGTCTTGCCAGAGACTGAAGTCAGTGGGATGTGCTGAATATGTTACTGGCCTAGGATGTAAGAGAATTATCCAAACTTACAGAAGACCTCTGTGGCAAATGTGGAAGTTCAATCCACATCTTCTGACTCCTAGTCCAGTCTTCAAACTGCAGGAACATCCACCCACCCTTTTTGGTTTATTTTTCTGTACTAAGTTTTCTTGTGTGTGAAGAAGACTAACAACAGGTTTGTAGGTCAAAGAGATGAGCCACTGGTAGATTTGGGTATTGCATCCCATACTCCATAAACGACTTCTATAGTCAGTGGAAGCAGTTTGTAGAGATAATTCTTACACATAAAAGTGATAATACTTGGTTCTTCTGTAGTGTGCACTCTTCGGGGTCCCCTCCTGGACTTGCTAATCCTTTCAATACTCCATTAGGCCTTGCGGAGGAACGTAAACTTTTAGTGCACCGAGCCACACCAACTCTAGCGTAATTTCAAGATAAAAGAGCCATTGAAATATTTTGCTGGAAAGCCAGACTACATTTTTCAAGCATGTGTTTATAAACTCCTGGTTCTAAGCACAATGGCTGCATTATAAACGAGAGCTCGGGAATAGGCAGTGCTCCAAGCGGAGTCAGGGGTGGAAAAGGAGTAACAGCTGACTTCTGTTTATCAGACCAGCTTGAGCAGGATGTGCTTTCACAAATCTAAATATTTATGTAAACAGATGCACATTAAACCACTTAGAAATAAATAAAGCTTTCTGAAAATAGAACTCCACAATGACATCAGGAGCTGTTTATCTTCAAGAACTGTGGGAATGGGCTTGACTATCCAAATATTTCATTGAAAAAAAGGCAATAAAACTAGCTTCAGATGTAATTTCTTAAGTTTATATGACACAGGCCATCTAACAGTGCTGAGTGTACAGATTTACTGGTAGTATTTTTCTAAACCCAACCAACTTTACCTTCTTTCCCAGCCTCACACAATGGTCGATTGTCTGTACTTGTTGCCAGTATAGCCTTTAAGTGAGATTGCCTTAGTATGCAGGAGAGTAGACAAGAGCTAAGAAAGCCTTGTTGGAGTGGGGCGCTTTGCGAGACAAAGGGCAAAGCCTCAATATTGGCTGTCTCTCACCCACACAGTGCAAACGTGCCAGGTCTGCACCGCTTTTCTCCTGTGATATTGCATGTCCATATAGAATCATGTCTCAACAGACAAGGGTTGGGTTTACTACGGTTGCATACGAATACTGAATTAAGACTCTGTCATCTACAAGGGATTGTTCTACAGTGTGCTACTTTCTCTGATTCAGTTCCACAATTTGAAAGAAGGTATACTGCAGGGACGGTTTAATAGTTATTTTCTCCCTGTGCTTTTGTATGTACTTTTTTGCTGTGGTCAACTGGTGTGGTGGTGGTGGGGTTTCTAAATTTTATTTTTGGCAGTTCTGTGAAATCTTTTTTTATAACTTGATGTATGGCCTAAATGTCCCTCCATTTTCTTTGTCTGGTTTACAACCTCAGATAAGTGGTTACTTTTTAATGAAGTTTACCAAACTCTAAATTTCAAACACTACCATGGACTCTTCTGTGACCTTTTATGTCCCTATGTCCTCCAAAAATGCAACGCAACCTGTCATTAAATTTCTTTTCCCTTGGGCATGCATCCAGGATTCAGATAAATGATTAGGACGTAGTATAAATATGTTGTCATAAACTGCATAAATGAAACAGCTTCAACCCAGACCAAACTTATACAAGAGGAGGAGGGTCTGCTTTCGGTGGATTTTAATTACATTTTACGTATGTGATTTCTCCTACTTTACAACATTAGTTAAGATTTTTGATAGCTTTCTAATCTATAACCATGATTACACTGTTAGCCCTCTACTGCTTCTTGACTAGTTTTATCTCTAAAAGCTTCATGCAACAGAAGCTAGTAAAAGGAGCAATCAAACAAATTGTTTGTTGTAAATTTGGGACGAATTAATTTTAGGAAATATAGTAGCCATCAAGATGTATTAACAGATTTTTATGATCATTTGATGTCAACAAATGCCAGTCCTTGTTCCATGTGTTCTTACTGTGAGAACAATGCAGCTGGTCAAATGGTTAGAGAGCTTGTGGTTGGAAAAGGAGATTAGTTCTGCTCAGTCTTGAGTTGCTGCAGACAAAAGCAATTCTTTGCCTTTTTTGTTTTTGCATGAAGCACCGCGTTTCTGAAACTCAGTGCGTCTATACCTCCTGTTTGACCTTGCTTTCAATAAATGTGAAGGTGCTGGCACTGCAACCAAGTCAAGCATTTGTGTTCTGTGATTATGAAATCGTCGTAGTTGCTTACTCCTACAGAACTTCATTTAGTGAATGTCACCAACGTGACAGTAGCTCTTTTGGCCAGAACACTCGTGGCCATGAAGATTGACCAAAAACAAAAACCCCCCAACAACCAGAAAAAACAACCCCCAAACCCAACCCAACCCAATTTATACTCGCTGACTTTGTCTACAGCTCAAAAATGTTTTTGCATCCCAGTATGTATGAATAAAATGAACAGTCACTGATTTTTGACCAGTTAGACTTCATAGATGCAAAAAGTCAAACATGCTATTATTTCTGATACCAACTCAGTGTTGTCTACCTTTTATTTTTTTAACCCTGTAGCAATACCATTAATTGAGGACAGAATTTGTTTCCTAGGTATTTCCCATCTATTTGAAACCTTTTTTATGTTTCTTCTGCTGCCTTATGTGATGAATATTAAAAAGAAAGAAATTGCAGATAAGAAATTTGAGATTTTTTTTCTGAAAATCCTGGTCTCACCAAGTTCAGTCAATTCCCTTGGACAGACTAATTACTTGCAGCACAAAGCAATGCTTGGGCAGTATCAGAATGCTACACCCTGAGCAGCATAGGAGTTGTTTTAGAACTTACTTAATTTGGAGTATATACATTTTTTGTTCAAGACTAGCTTAACTCCAAGTGTATGATAACTCTATGCTGACTAAAGCGATGTTGTAGTGCTTTTCCAGACTTCTCCTGATGTTCTCATACAAATGAAGACTTAGTATATAGTAAAGTAATTCTAGGTGAATTCCGAGTTGTCTTTCACGAAAGTCAGGAAGTTTTAGTTTAAAAATGGAAGATCTTTAAATACAGAGAAGTTAAACTAAAGAAAAAAAAAATGTTCCTCATATGAAGAAAAACCTGATAGTCAAACTTTGTTTATTCAGTGTCCTCCATGCTACATAATTTTTTAAGAATTGGTGGGCATCAAATTTATATTTCTATTCCCATGAAACAATGGATAAAAGATCTGGAAACTATGTTTCTCTTTTTACAAGTGATTCTGGTATTTAATTAAAATATCAATTCAAACTGTCCTTTTAGGTATGGTATGTGTGAGTGGCAAAAACGTTTCTCGTCCTTTTCCACCTGCCGTCTTCTGAATAGCAAACCACAAACTTGCTTACTTTGATTTTGCTTGTTGCACCTCAAAGAGGTCTTGAGTTTGTAGGGAATTTATTTCTTCTGTTCTGGTGAAATCTGAAAAGGACGAAAAGCGAAAACTTAAAATCCTAATTCCAGTTTTTGTGTAGTCACTAAAACAACTGCAAAATGAATGACATGAACAGGTCTAAAGATATTTGCATTTGTCACGCTTAGAGGAAACTGTGCAAGACATTGTGGACAGATATTCTGTAAGTGTTTTCCCAGTGTAGTTTTCTCTCTCCTTTTCGATAAGTCAGGGTATAATATGATTGGGACAGATATTTTACCTTTACTTGCAGCTGTATAATTTGAAGGGACTCAATACCCCTTAGAGGAAAAAGATGTATTCCTGGCATTGTTTCCGTTTTCTCTGCCCCTTAATCAGTGTCATCAAAGTATCAAATTTAAATGAGTTTTCTGCGAGCCCTCTTTTCACACATGCACAAAAAAAAAGGCTCTTTCATGGATACTCATGTGAGAACATGTTGAAGAACGGTATAGGAAAGAAAGAATAGTGAAGTAAAACTACTTTGAAAGAGTTCCCAAAAATTGTCTTGGGGAGCACAGTTTTTTGTCCCCCATTTTTATCAAAATGTCTTATGTCCGTACAAGTGCATGTTAATGATCAGTAATTAAATAATAATCAATAAATTAAATAATCAGTCATTAAATTAACTTCATTAATTTTAAATATTTGGGAGGGGGGGCATTTTGTAGCATTACTATCTTACACAAGTGATACTTTTCTCGAATCCGGAAAATTGATCTGCTGTGTGTACTCAATTTCTCATTAGCTTTAAGTGTCTGCATAAAATATTCCTCATTGTTAGTGTGTGTGCAGCTACTTCCTGCTTCATGGGAGGTTTTTTTCTTACTTTTATTACTTAAAGTGTCATTATGGATGCTGTGTTAACAGATGATATGTTTCGTTATGGATGATGTGTTTGTTATTGATCATCTTGGGCCTTGTAGAGACATACATGCTTTGGCATTGAATTTTTCTTATGAAAACGAATTTCAAATGATACCTTGTTCTTATGAGTTGATTTGCTGTTACAGAGGTATATTCCAGTTTTTCCAAGATGCCCAGTAGTCAGTGGTAGCGTGCTTGGCTTTGTTGCTGCTGTTGTTACTGTTCTTTGCATGGTGATGACTATCCTGCACGCTGCGTGTTCTCTAATCAAATATTGAGAGAGGAATTAGTTGTCATAGTCATAGAAGTGTTGGTTGCCCAAGACCTTTCAAGGTCATCCAGTCCAACATCCTTCTCAAAGCATGTACATCAGATCAGTCTGGCTTTGGTTAGCTTTACCCTTGAAAATCTTCATAGATGGTGATCACAGAGTCTCCCTGGGTAACCTATTCCAGTGCTGAAGTACTACCTGGTGATTTTTATTTTTTTCTCCATTGATGTCCAGTCTGAATCTCCTAAAATACTGGCATCAGTGTGTGGGCATTATAGCTTGTTATGTTGCTTGCTGCTACTGAGAATAATTTGGCTCTAGTATCTTTGTAAGTGTCCTTTGTGTCTCATTAGATTATACCATTGCTACCTCTGTTTTTACTTTGCTCTTCTTGTAGGCCACATACTGTAAGCCCCTGGCCACGTTAGAAGCCAGTTACTGGAACCTCTCCAAAGTCTCCGTATTCTTCTTGAAGCAGGGGTCCAAAGCTGGATGACGTTCTCCAGCTGCAGCCGCACCAGTGCTGCGCAGAAGACTGTCTCTTCCCCATCTCTGGTCCCCCTGTTCCTCCTGATATAGCCTAGTTATGGGGTTTGCCTTAGTTGTGATGGAAGTACACTATTGCCCTGTATGTAGGTTGGCATCTGCGGTAACTGCCAGGCTGTTTTCAGCAGGTGCTGATACAGCCTGTTTTTCTGCCCCAGGAGCTGAACTTTTCACTTCTTGCTGAACTTCATAAGCTTTCTGCTGGGCCAGTCCTCAGGTTTTGCCAGGTCCCTCTGATTTGAAGCTCCCCTATCTCATTTCTGGTAAAGTGTTTGAATTCCTGACAAAAATCCTGAGTTTGGCATACACTGAATATTTGGGGCTTGAGAGAGTAGAGCAGTCACCGCCTCATGTAGTGTTTCTGCTCTAGACAACAAGAAATTAATAAATGTCAGAGATAGTCTTTCATGTTAATATCCAAATGATATTTTTTGATTCCTTAAACTCTCTCTAAAGACGTTTTGGTTGATAACAAAGGCATTTTGAAGACAGATTTCCACATGGATATAGTCATTTCCTAGGAGATGGTGATTAAACTTGATGCATGCAACAGTGGGGGCCTTGAGAAAGAAGTGTGCCTTCTTTCTCAATGAAGTTTGTTTCTGTTGCAAGCAGCTTACAGGTATTTTGTAAAATTATCCTCCTAGTTCATGTTCACTAGCATTCATGAATGGTCATGTCATACTACTTTACAACAAGATTAAAATCCTTAGCTGTTACCTGTTTGTTTTGAAAGCTTCCTATTAGGATGGCCAAATCTTTCTGGCATCCTTCGTGGTGGCCTCACAAGGATCTTACGTGGCCGGAGCCTGAACTACCAAATTGAAAGTCAGTAGATAGCATTTACTAGGCAGTATTAGGAATGTAAAAGTCAAGATGGCCTTTAGGATTTTCATGTTTAGGAAACCAAAATCTAAAATGTGTTCTGTAATTGCATCACCTTCCCGAAATCCTTCTCTCCCACTGTGTCGACATCTTTGTTTACCTTCTGCTCAGTGTCTTTCAGAACTGTTTGTGTCTGCCAATGAATCTGGCAGTTACATCGCTTTATCATGTGGGGTTCTTACCTGCCAAAAAGCATACAAACACGGGGGGGGGGGGAATTATGCGTTTTTGCTTGATGTTTTCAACTGCGCGTAAAGAAATGCCTGAGGGAGACTTGTAGACATTTTCTGAGGTGATAACGCTTTTGCTGATTTTGTGTGCTATTTTAACGGTGACCATTTTGATTGCTCTGCCTGTCAGTGATTTAGTTCTAAGATTTCCATAACAACAAGACTGTTGATCTGTTGTTTTAATTCCTTCGCAGGAATTTCACCACAGATCTGATTTCCAAGTGCTGCTACAGGAAAAGATCTAAAGGCCTTTAATAACATTCCTGTAATGACTGCATCACTGTCCTTTTGTGTTCCTTTTCTTTAGGGAAAGCTATAGTGATGTGTTTTTCATAAAATGTATTCCTTCTGTGCTACCCTTGATGAAATTAATTTTGGTACTGGAGAGACGAGACATGGTTGTCTCCTGTTTTTCCACATGCTGCTCCCCTCCTTCATGTAAGGATCTGCTGTCTTCAGGGATCATTGAGGAATCCAGAAGATGGGGACAATGAAGGGAGGAGATGGTCCTATGTTGTGGCAATGGAAAGCAATCTTCATGTAGATTGCTGCAGTATGTTGTATCTGATATAAGTGGCTATTTTTGGCTGTCAAAATGGTTTTGAAAGGAAAAAAACAAGCAGCATATATTGTGTTGGACTGTGATACTTATGGAAACACCTGCTGATGTTCCAAGACTGTGGAGAGTGGTCCTGGAACATCATCTATCCTGTCAGCCTGACAGATCGTTTAAGTAGTGTGTATTTGCAGTCTTGGAATACTCAAGAAAGGAAATGATAATATCAGAGTGAATTTATGCATTCTGGAGATTTTTTTGTTTAAGTAGATTTAGAAAGTACTATACCAATTTCTGTTAAATGTCTGACTTGGTGTAGCTTAAATGGACTTCTGAACCTGCTACTGCTGGCTTCAGTGATGTATTTCTTTGTGTGGAAACCTTTGCATTTTAAATTAATGCATTAAAAAAAAAATCTGAAAGGCAGTTCAAAATTCTGAAATGGTTTCTAAGAAACAATTGGGGAAAATAATTTCTTAGCAGTTTTTCACTGGTTTTGTTCACACTGCCAGGTGCTACTTCTATGCTTTAGTTAAGTCCTGTTGGCTTGTGGATTATTATTTTTTTTTTTTCCACTTTCTGCCCTAATTTCTAGGGTTATATAAGCCTTGGCTGTGTAGCTTTAGCCTGTTCATGTAAACCTGAAGGTGTCAGTATCATTTTTGGATACCAGAGTGTTTCATCACAAGCAAAATTCCTGGTAAATAATTTTTTAAAATGGGTGGAGATTTATTGCTCTGTTCATTTTTATAGTTTCTTAATCTGGCTTGAGTCACTGGGAAGGAAGCCACGGATTCTTTGGTATAGAGCCTTTGAGCAGCCTGTGTGTTATTGTGCCGAATCACAGCACCTGCACCAGCCTAAACAAATCGTTTTTCTCAAGCCCCTGGAGATTCTAGACTTAGGAATAGCAATTTTCTTGCCCAACAAAAATAATTATAATAAAAGCATCAAATATTTTGAAATGGATAAATATTCATCTGCTTATACTTGGTCTGAGCATAATTAAATTACACCTGATGTTTATGATTCATTCTATTAAGACTTACAAATGATGTTTTTGTGGTATCAGAGGTATTCTGAATGTTGAATTGCTTTGTGCGATACACTTTTATTATTATTTCCATATGCACAAACCCTGGGAGTTTATTATTCATTTAACTTCTATAAATCATTATGAATTACTGAAACATAGTTGCTTAGGTCAGATTACATTTTCCGTAGTTACATTAAAATATATTTTGTGGAGATATTTTTCTTTTTTTTTTTTTTTTTTATTCTTGCTGCCCTATGCGTGTTTTGTATGTATGACTTTCATCACTATTACTTGACAATTATTAAAAGTAAACAGAGCAAGAAAAGAGAAGAGGAGGAGGGGGGACAAGTTCTTTCTCTCAAAATGACTCACATTTCCTGTGTGAATTTGGGCGAATCAGTTAACTTCTCCGTGTCTGTTTCCACATCTGTACAGCAGGAGTAAATTTCCCATGGGCTTTATAAAAATTAATTGATATTTGGAAAGTACCTAGAAATTCTGAAATAGAAGGGCCTGTAGATTCCAACATCTTATAAATTACATCATGATGGCATTGATTAGCTTAGGACTTTGTCAAAAGAATGTACAGATTATTTGTACCTTTGTGTCAATAGCTATAAGTGGAGTTAATTTATGTTTCACAATACTATATGGTTATCACAAGCCCTCTGCGTTGTTCTCAGTGGTTATATACTGTCAGCAGTAAACCTGACAAATGTTAGCCCAAGCAGATTTACATTACTCCGAGAAAGTTCAGCTACTAATAAAAAAAAAATTGGAGTAGGTCAAAAAGTCTGGACTTAAAATAAGAACTACTTAAAAAAAAAAAAAAAGTAAGTATTTATTATCAAGGTAAATACTCTTAAAACTCTGCTTGCATTGTTTTCACTGTGGGTATATCTTTTGTTCGCAACTTCTCTAACCTGCTATCGCTCAGTGTTAAACCTTTCCCTTTTGGGGCATAAGAATAAAAGGGATTGAATATTTGCAAAGCAATGTTACAGCCATCTGGAGAGCTGTGCCTTTGGCCTTTTTCTGTATATTTTCATGGCAATTGTACTAGTTTTCTCGGTTGACCTTGTGATTGGCATATTGACACTGATTTTTTTTTTCTTAATTTTTTTTTTTTAGATCTTAATGGGAATAGCAATTAGAGCAACAAAATGCACTTCAGATTTCTTTTGGATGGACTTGGGGGGGACAGCTAACTCCACACTACGCAGGAAGCGTCAGGTTTTCATCATCTAGGGTGTGACAAGGCAGTTGTCTGATGATGTCTTTGGTGTCCTTCTACATCCAGTCAACTGAAGTTGTCCGTCTGACCCAGCCTCTGCTGAACAAGCAAGATTTTCAGGTTCTGAAGACTTCTCTGAGCTGTAATGTAGAGCTGCAGCATAACGCATTATAATTTTGGGCATTATTATACAAGAATTACTCAATAGCAAGAACTGTCACCTGAGGCCCTGGGAACATAAGGCAAAATATAATTCTTGATGGACGGCAGTAGTAATAAAGAGAAAGCCCACTAATAATTAGCTGCATAATTACTTCAGGTTAGACCTCTGGAAAAGCGATTTTTCCCCACACCCTTTTCTTCCTCCTCCCCTTTGCAAATCAGCCCTTGCCAAATCCTAACATAAAGCGTTTGGCAGACATAGCTAGTCATCTCTTACTCTGTATAAAGTACCCTCCATGTGAGGCACACATATAGAGAAAGTTTGGGTAATGGTTGGCTTGGCAAAGAGATTTTTTTGGACGGATCAAAATTCCCAAGGTCTCTGTTTATTTATATAGTTCTTGGAATAACCCTGTTTTCAAAAGGCTGCTAGCCAGCTGCTGAGACAGCGTTCCAGCTAATATATTCCCAACGCAATCACCACACTTTGCTTTTCCCATCATGATATCCCCAAGGCTGTTTTTGGTTAAATCTCATGACTGGAATATAGGAAAGTTCACATTAAGTCAAAGCTCACAATGCCAGAATGTTTCTTTTCTTTTTTTTTCCTCCTTTTTTAAAATTTCTTTTAACCAAACCTTTTTAAATGGAAAGGTGCCTATTTCAGCTGCTTTCTCTATCTGTGGGGAGAATAAGGCATCTGTAATGCAGTATACGGCTGCATATATAATGCCAAGAATAAGTGAATCGCTACAGTGGATCTCAAAAAGTGTATGTGACGAGGTCACTTTTAGCAAGTAGATTAAACATTCTGTTTCAGTGACTAAGATAAAAGCAGAGCCAGTACTAAGGATCTCTGTGGTATAAATGCCCTTTTAGCATTTCATTGTTCTTAGCAACCAAACCACTAAGGCAGTGAGCCAGGACAACAAACTACGCTTTTTTCAGTTTGTTTTTATTTGACCTTTTTTTTAAGTCAGAAAATTAAAGAGGAAGACTCATGTCTCATGGTCATAGTGCAGAGAGCCCAAGGGAATGAGAGACTTTTTTTTTTTTTTTTTTTTTTTTTTTTCTGATTAGGTGAACTACTGTCATTGAAGAAAATCCTTGCTCATTTCTATTCTTCCTACCCATGGAAAGTCTTGTATTTCTTCCACAGGTGTGAAAATAGAAGTGAATAACAACATACACAGAACAGAACAATGAGCCAAATGATTAATTTAGATCTGTGGTGCCCATCTTTCCACATGAGGAAGGCAGGACTAAAGGTTCCCCAGGCAAACACAATTGCTGTATGCTTTCACACCCCAGCTTGGCCACAAGAAAGGTGGTTGCTGTATGCTGGGCTGTGGGATGTATAGTCTTGGACTAAGCTTTATGCAAAAGAGCACATTTTTAGCAGAGGTTGGAGACAGGCAGAGAGCTGGGCCTAGCAAACCTAATTTGTAATATAACTTTACTCAAGGTATTTGAAGTGTCTGCTGTTCTCCTGCCACCGCTTGACTACACCAAGCAGCCAGTAAGACTGTTCTGGTATTTTGTTTGTTTTTCTGCATAGCTACGCTTCTTGATTCTTGTATCCAGGATAAAACAACTTTTCACCACTGATTTAGCTAGTTTCTCTACATTCAGTGAGGGCCGCCAATTTCTTTACTTGTTACAGAGATCCTATCAAATTAAACGCTTAACCCTTCCTTCACCCCAAACCCATATGCTTAGGCAGAATGGCATTTAAAGTCTGGGCAGTTCTTAAAATCCGTGTTTTGTTTTCCTCCTTCCTAGGGCCTGTTGTCCTTATCGTTAACCACAGCTCATTCTCACCGTGATAAGCAGTGCCACAGCCATCTCCTCCTTCCAGTGATGGCAGGTCTGGCTTTGTGCTGTGGGGGATCCTGTGACAGACATTTGCTGAGACAGAAAGAGATTAACCACCCTGAGAAGGACACTGGAAGAAGGAGGTTCAGAAGACAGGATATTTCACTTAGTGAGGGATAGCCAGCACTATAGAAGTGGCTTTGTTGAGTGTATTACTCACCTTAAATAGTTAGCCGGTAATAAACTCTGTGTTGGTACACACCTGCACATCTACAGAGCTCCGTTAATTTCAGCTAGACTCCAAAAACGTACACAGGTGAATTCAAGTGATGAAACCATCCTGGAGAGACACACAGGGATGGAGCCCTCGAGAACAAACATGCATTTTCAGTTTCTCTCAGGAAATTAGAGTGAACTGAATGCAATGAGTAAGAAGTCAGCCATACATGGGAATGAGTAATATTTCACGTGGTTCAACGTTTTAGGGCATCCTCCCCTGTAGCGCTGTACCTTATTTGGGGAAATACATAGACAACACAGCTGTGCCCATTATGCCTGGACTGGTTTACTGGTTTGTTCTACTGCCATATCTTGACACTTTTGGATGAAGACATGCTGGAATATAAAAGAGAAAAATATATTTAGAAAATATAACAAGAACTTTTTGTCACCATATTTATGCAGAGAAACTAAAATTACTATAGAGCAAATAGTGGGAAAAGTGGCTAGCAGGTAACAAAGCAATAGAAATTAAGTTGAGCTCCACATGTCAATACCTGTAGGGGCTTCCAAACCCTGTCACTGAGAAATAACTGCATAAAGCATGGGGGCTCCAGCTTCCATAGAAGTCACTTTACAAAGACAATTACTTTGAACTGTTATTTTTGTACTTTGAGAAAATAAGTGCTCGTTGCCTCTTGGAGGGTATTATGAACATTGTTTCTTCTGTATTAAAATTTTGTTAGTTTAGAGCTATTTAACTCATCCCTTCTGAGCGGGGTTAAGTTTTCTGAGCATCCAGAGAAGTGGATGTGATTTTCCCAAAAGGCTGGATATGAACCCAAGGACACTGCAGATTGCTTGTCACAGGCAGAAGGTTGTAAGATCACTGTATATTGAAGGTCTTGGCAGCAGAACTGGAGGGAAACAACATTTTTCTTGTGAGTCCCACTGTGTTTTATCAATGGCAATATTAAAAAGACTGAATGTTTTTCCTGATGTTCCATTAAATACACATGGGAAAGCAATATTTTATGTGAAAAGGAGCCCAGCTCACATGCACAGTCTAGTTGCTGTTATCATCACTTATATCTTTTATGCTAAGAGTTTGTTTCCAAAATCTCTTATTATATGTGACAGCTAGTATCTATACCACTTGGATTGCAGGACAATAAAAATGTCCCATCTTCATTTGTAAGATGCTTTTTGGGAAATATAAAGCAAAGCTTACATAGGTTATTTTAGAGTCTTTCCAAAATCAGAGATCATGGTAGATTAAGGTAGATTAGGAAAAAACCACAACAGTAATCATTATGGCTATGACTGACTTTCCATTACTGAAAAAAATATTGCCCTGTTCCCTTGATCAACTTCTGAATAGGAATGTATGTACCTAAGATTACATGCCTGTGTATATATGTGCACACTTTATGAAGCGCATATGAACACTAGCTGTTCATGTGTGCATACTCTTATGGATCAAAAATTTAGTGTCTTTTAACTTTGCACAGGCTATATTGATTCCTTTTTCAAAAATGCATGGAAAAATTATAAACTCTCATACTGTAAGGTGTATGAGAAGGCTTCACTAGCTCCTGCCTCTTTACTCTGCATACTTATACACATACATATACCTAGCCTAAACGTTTCAGTATGAATAGCTGCTGGGGGAGGGAACGGTCAGTCAGGCATAATATAGATAGATGTGATTATTCATTTAAAAGCTACTGGCTGGGCTACTTAAATAGCTAGATTTGGTCAGTTATATCTGGTTTCCACATGTGTTTCCTGTTTTTCTTCTAAATTCTATACTGCTCAGGGACCTGGGGAATGTGAGTCCAGGATTTTCCTGAAAGGAAGGACTGCTTTGTTCATTACTGCCATGGGAATGTGTTAAATTTAAGCATGTGTCATACAGGTCTCAACTGTGTTTCTCAAATAGCAGATACAAGTTTAGTTCATTAGAAATGTAAGAATAGGGAGAAAGCAATGGTGGACTATGACTTTTTTTTTTCTTTTTTTTTTTTGAGTGTGTAGCAAAGAGGAGGGGATGTGTGTGTACTGTTTACGCTAGTCCTCTTTTGTTGTCTATCACAGTCAGTTCAAGCAAATTAAAACAGTGACTTTGAAGTATGCGAACTAAAGTAGCTCTGGTTTTCAGCCTAGCATAAACAATGTAAAATACATCAGTAGTCTTGTACACTCAGGAAGAGATAAAACATCCCAAGCAGAAAACCTGGGAACATATCAAAAATGTGTTTATTTTAAATCTGTGACAAGACACAATTGTATTTTTCTCTCCTTAGACAATACTGTTTTAATTATGAGTGGTTCTGTCTCTTATTATGGTAATCTGCTATAAGCCCCTAGAAATTGCTTATTAAGAATTAAGTTTCTGACTATCCAGCTAAGAGGAATAAGATCTGTTGCAGCCAAGGTCATTATCAACATATTATTCTAAATCTTGTGTGCATGCTGTTTGCAGAATTACCATAGTAAAACCTAGGATTTTTCTGACTATCTTGTCACGAGGGAGGAGTATAAAATATATTCCAGTCTTAAGTATCATAATACACCCAGAGAAGGCATTTCTGCAGTCTATTCCAAGCCTCTGATTCTAGGTGAAAAAGTCAGAGCATGATTTCTCTAAATTCCTTCTACAGTTGATAGAAAAGGTGCTCTCCTGCAGAATGTAACACTGCAACATACAGTTGTTGTGGGAAACATCATCTCCATCGAATCCTCAAATATTACCATGTTTGAAATTAGCCATCCCTAAAGTTGTAGGCTTCAGCTCTCTGCAGCCAAGCTGTCCTGCTTTCAGAGCATCTCCCAGTCACTGCAAGGGACCAGGCCTGAGCACAGCTGTAAAATTCTTTTTGGTTGGTAGCCCCCAAACAGTTAGCTAAGCTTGGGATAATTAATTTCACTGGCTTCTTACTGACTATCCAAGACAGCAGAAGAGGAACAATAGCTTCCTAGCACACCCTTCTTCCATGCCAACTCCAAATTTAGTTCATCAAGTTGGGTGGAAGCGTATAGGTGATCTGATTTCCTGACTCCGTGCCCAGTTTGTGACCAACCTGTACAGTCAGCTCAGGTCCTTCCATCTGGACTAACTCAAGACTGCCTCAGCACCGAGCTTCAGCAATTTACCTGATATCTAGGCAGGTGGGGAGACTCACTCAAACTGAAAAGCCAAGTCTTAATGGAGCCCTGGGTATCACTTTTTTCCAAAGTTTCATCTTTAGTACCCAAAGCCTGATAGTCAGTGCGTGTGTGTGAGTGAAGGGGTGGCAACAGTTTGATCTCAGACTAGAAAAAAGAGGTGTAATGTTGAGCTGATGCTGGAACCTGTATATGTTATTCAGATGGCATAAAGAGAGGAAGCCATAGTGACAAAGTCATGTGTGATCGTGAATTATGGTCTTTATGGGAGGGGAGGTGGAAGCATTCTTAATCACGTATTAAACAGTCTGGATTTTTGTTCAGCTGATTGTGGAAAATGTTGCCCAATATGCTGTTATATCAGGTCTTAAGGAATCAAATGAAGAACTTAGGCAAGATGAAAACTAAAACCATATTTCAAAATGTCAAGAACTAGTGTGGGATTTCCAGTATGTCTTTTAAAAAAAGGATTTCAGAGAATCATTTTTCTTATTACTTTTTAAGGAAACCGCAACTTTTAGAAGAAGAAGACAAAAGGTTATCAGTATGAGAGTATAGTTAACCATCCCTTCCACTCAGAAGATTCTGCAGAGGGCAAAAACTTGCTTGTAAATCGTTGTGTATATTTCACCAAATTTCCTGGGAAGATTTTAAATAAAGATATGTGACTTAGAGGGTGAGAAGCAAAACTAATCACCTTGATAAATGAGGAAAAAGGTAGATAATAAAATCATATAATAGTTTGGGTTGAAAAAGCCCTTTAAAGGTCATCTAGTCCAAGCCCCTGCAATGAGCAGGGATGTCTTCAACTAGATCAGGTTGTTCAGACCTCCGTCCAACCTGACTTTGAGTGTTTCCAGGGATGGGACATCTACCGCCTCTCTGGGCAACACGTTCTAGTGTTTCACCACCCTCACTGTAAAAACCTAGTTTAAAACCACTATCCCTTGTCCTATAACAACAATCCCTGGTAAAAAGTCTGTCCCCATCTTTCCTGTACTGTACTTTAAGTACTGAAAGGCTGCAATAAAGTCTCCCTGGGGCCTTCTCCAAGCTAAACAACCCTAAGTCTTTCAGCTTTTCTTCATGCAAGAGGTGTTCTGTCCCTCTGATCATTTTTGTGGCCCTCTTCTGGACCTACTCCAACAGGTCCATGTCTTTCCTGTGCTGAGGGCTCCAGACATGGGTGCAGTACTCCAGATGGGGTCTCACCAGAGCGGAGTAGAGGGTCAGAATCACCTCCCTTGACCTGCTGGCCACACTACTTTTGATGCAGCCCCGGATACAGTTGGCCTTCTGGGCTGTGAGTGCGTATTGTCAGCTCATGTCCAACTTTTCATCCACCAGTACCTGCAAGGTGCTGCTCTCAATCCCTTTATTCCCCAGCCTGTATTGATACTGAGGGTTGCCCCGACCCAGGTGCAGGACTCTGCACTTGGCCTTGTTGAACCTTATGAGGTTCACATGGGCTCACATCTCAAGCTTGTCCAAGTCCCTCTGGATGGCATCCTCTTCCTCAGGTGTGTCAACTGCACCACTCAGCTTGGTGTCATCTGTAAACTTGCTGAGGGTGCACTTGATCCCACTGTCTGTGTCATTGATGAAGATATTGAAGAGTACTGGTCCCAATACGGACTCCTGAGGGACACCACTGATCTCCATCTGGGCATTGAACTGTTGATAACTACCTTCTAGATGTGACCATCAAACCAATTCCTCATCCACTGAACACTCCACCTATCAAATTCATCTCTCTCCAATTTAGAGAGAAGGATGTTGTGGGGGACTGTGACAAAGGCTTTACAGAAGTCCAGAGAGATGACATCCTTAGCTCTTCCCTTGTCCACTGGTGTAGTCACTCCATCATAGAAGGCCACTAGGTTGGTCAGGCAGGACTTGCCCTTGGTGAAGCCCTGCTGGCTGTCTTGAATAGATAGTACTGGAGAAAAACAGATCTGTGAAAACAGGATATTGCTCCTCACTGTTTGAAGAAGCAATGGAATGCAGAGATGCTGCAGAAAAAGATTATGTTTTAAAAACAGTTAAAGGAGGAGTATTTAATATTTGCAGATAAGCGTAGAACTGAACAACAAGATTGGGTGCTGTTGAGGTAGGAGAAGTTTTATAACAAAGTAACAAAAACCCTAAGTTTGTAAAGGAAATTTTGTGTTGTTTTCTAATGATGTGCCAGATTGAAAACACCAGGGAGAGGAAGACTCTACCGTTACTCAAGCAGGAGCCAAGAACTCACTTAAGCTGCTACCATAATTATAAAGCTGTCTTGCTACTCACTACGAAGGAAATATTAGAAGCATCTATATGACTAGATTAACCTTGCTAAATTATAGTATAAACAAACATGAACAAAACAGTGTGACAGACATGGTATTTTGGCAGCTCTGTGTTACAATATGAGAACTTTTCCTTTTGACTTCTCCACAGCGGTCTTGACCTTGCTTCAGGTAGCAGGAGAGATTTTTTGTTCAATTTTAGTGGTCGTGAGTTTTTGATATGTATAATAGCTTTTCTTTCAAAGCAAGTTAAATTATTTCTGAAGCAGTGCCAAGTTAGCTTTATCTCGGCCACATTAGACAGAGCTCTGCACCTGGGCACAATGCTGCTGCTGGTATGCAGTTACCCTATCTAGTATACCTTGGCTATGCCTAACTTTGATTGAATTGCATTTCTTCTTTTTAATTTAAAACAAGTATTGTAGTACTTCAGTTCGGAATATATAGTAGAGTTCCCCTCCTCTGTGAAGAAATCTTGGTATAGTCTCCAGATAAAAAGTTTAAATGTGGCAATTTCTCTTTTGAGGTCTGGAGCTCTCCAGTTTAGCTCCTATTTGTGTTGGCTGAGATGATGTTTGGGTTTTTTGGTCTCAAACTGAGATAGTAGTGGGTACAGTTTCATGGGAAAAACTTCCTTTGATCTGAAAAAGAGTAAAGATTACTAGTAAGTTTATGTAACAGCTCATGCTGTGTCTCACTGCAGGAGACAGGAATTGTCACTGTTCCTGCTTTCGGAGTTGTCTGTAGTTTAGTATCTTTGTCAAAATTGCTTTTGTGATACTGTTATATAAGAACTGGTGCTAAGTTAGAGTAATAATCATACACTTAAGATACTGTGATATGCCATAATAAGGACACAAATAATGTAGCTAAATACATTTCATACGAGCACTGGATCGTTGACTCTTACAGTGACTTAAAATGAAGGGACGAAGATTGTCATAAGGTCTGCTGGTACCATAGAGATGGTTTCCATAAAATTGGAAAATGCTTGATAGTAACTTTTGCTTAAAGCTTTATCAAAAAGCAACTGATGTTTTTGTGTTTTACTGTGATGAGACATAAACTGAGAATGGTTGGCCCTCAGGTGCTGCACCTGATTGCTAGTGTTATTCCTGGTTTGATGCACACAGCCACAAAAATTGTGGCACTTCTTTCTCTCTTTACTGGTTCCTGTGAAACCAATTTGACATACTTTGTCCTCAATTTGAATTTTGAAGTTCATGCTCAAAAGTTCTGGCAGCACGTGATTTCACATTTTTTGTGTCACAATTTAACAGCACAAGTGTGCATAGGACACCTTTAGTAAAAATCCCAAGAAAATAGAAATGTCTCGTTCCATATTTTAGTTCTGCAAATCCCTTAATCTGGTCTGTGGGCTTACCTATACTATGAAACTGTTTGCTATAGAACGTGTTTTTTTTTTTCATAAGCGAAGTTTGAAATTCTGAAGTTTCTTAGAAGCATAACAACAGGCTTTGATGTTGGTGATTTAGGATTACTTGACCCATTTTAATGAATCTGCTTCTAAATTTCTTCAAGATCAGGCCGTCGTAAATCAATGAATATTGAAATTTATTCTTTACATTTATGTCAATACATGCCATACTAAAGGTATTCTGTCTATTCAGAGGGCTATTCAGAGGGTCAAAATAATAGTGGAGGAGTTCTGCTCCTGATGCAATTAAGTGTTACTGGGTTTTTCTCTGACCTGATCTAAGGACTTGAATGTAGAATCCAGGGAGCTTTCAGTTAGGTCATAGTATTGTCATTGTCACGGTGTCAAGAAATGTGTATTACAAGAAGAAAAAGAAATATAAAATGACAGTTTTGCTTTTGACCTGGAGTACCGCGAAGCAAGCTGGCTTGGAGACAGGTCCTTCTAAGTGTTTTGCAAGCAAAGAATATTTTGAAATAAGCCGTCATTCCTGATGGAGCAGTGTAACTTTTTTTGTGTTGCTACTGGTATATATTTCTCTTGACTTGGAAAAATATATTTCCTTATAATTTAAGAATAGATATGAAAAGACGGTTAGAATGTCTCTTCTGAGAGTCTCTTCCTTTTAAATTTCCACTGAAAATATATGTCTTCTTTCCTTTCTAGTAGTTGACAAAATTACAATTATTGTTCATCAGCATTCTTAAATCACCAGAAAGAAGGTAAATATTTGTTCATAACTCCATTTCCCAGCAACTATGTCATGATGTAGCAGTTAAAATAAGCTTCTTAAAATTGTAAAATGTGCTGAAACTAGTTTGTCACAAATTTCTACTTGTGGCATAATCAGCTAACAGCGTTCAGAACAATTGTCTTACCAAAGGAAAGTAAATATCTAAGTGTAACTGATAACACGATGAACGACAATTGTCAAACTCTTTTTTTTGAGGAAAGACTTGTCCTCTATCATAGTTGACTGATCTTTAACGAGCCCAAGGGGAAGAGTCTGTTGAATTCTCTCTGCACCCACCAAAGATTTCTCAAAACAGTCTGGAAACTCAAGTTCATACACTAAACCAAATAACCCTGGGTGAAACCCAAAATCAACAATAAAATGCCAAGTATACGATGTTGAAGAACAATGCCACCAGAGGTAGGTGTTTAAAATAAAAATGCTGAAACTCAAAACAGTGTCTGGTATTGTTGGAGTTCAATGACTCCCCCAAATTCTTATTTTCTTTAATTTGATCATTGCATCCACAACATGGATTCCATTACCACTTCGTTTCTTATTTTTCTACTCTGATTTTCTTTAGCGATTTAGTGCTTTGGGAATTCTCCTACAGAGTAACAGAGAACTACAATAAGAATGAGAAGAGAATAATGTAAAACCTTTAGGGGACAGCTCTGCCTCAAAGGATTTTTAGGTTAACCTAAAAGTTTTCCTCTAGTAAATACGTTAAAACCCTGTCATGGTACTGTGCAGTGTGTTTCTGATTAAACAGTGTTGACACCTCATTTATTTTGGCTATATTTGCCGTTAGCTCTGTTATAAAATATACTTTGAGTAATTTTTTGCTTTTGATTATTGCAATGGCAGTGCTCCAGATACTTTTTGGAACTCTTTAGATGTTGCATCTCTCGGTATAGCTTATATTTTTCTCCTGAGAATTGGACAACTCATACAATGTGTAGAAGGTTTTGTTTGGTTTTAGGTTTTTTGTTTAGACTATTAATAAAAGCTTTTCTTCCTTTTGGAATTATTTTTCCTATTTTAGTCCTGATGTCCAATTACAAAGAGTTCAAGGACAATTTGCAATGGAACAGATTATTTGTTGGCTTCTAAATTTCACCTTGAATGGAGAAAATTAGTCTGGACAGAGTCCTGGGGAAAAAAAAAAAATGTTAAAAGATGGGTTGTATAGCCAAATTGGTTATTTTTAGAAGGCAAACTTTCTTCTGCTTTCTGACTTGCACTGGAACAGAAAGGAAAACAGGTATACCCAGTGACTTCAGGTGCTGAAGCCTGATGACACATCATGGATTTAGTAATACATTAGATATATTAGGACAGTAATGATCTGTGAAGGGTTTAAATTAAGAAAAAATTCCAATTCCTGAATGGGAAGCAAAGTTGAAAGTTTTTTGAAAAAATGTGTGTAATTAGAAAACTCAAGAAGATTTTAAAGCATTCTGGTCCAATCTGATTGTGGAAGTGCAAAGGTTATTCACATACAAAAGTATAGCTGTAACAAAAAGAAAATCCCAGAAGACTGGGGAGAAAAGGAAGGGGGGGGGGGAGAAAAAAAAAAGGTGATACCTGTAATAGAATGGAAGCCAGATGATGATATCCTGAAGTTCTGTCTTTGTGCTTGTGTGTATGCATTGTACTTAAATCATACTCACACTTACCTATATCAGGATGCATAAAATATATGTGTATATATACATGTGTGTTTATATATACACTTAAAATGTATGTGTGTGTAAATACAAAATAATTACTCTTTTATTAATTAAGCATCAATTAAGGCTTACACAGAACAGAAAAATCCTTCAACAATCATAAGTTTGTCTTGTACAATTGGTCACATTTTTACAATTCATTAGCAAGTGCAACACAATAAATGTTTGTCTTACATTTTGTTCCAAATAATGAGGAATTTCCCTTCTCAAAATCTATTTTTTTTCCATCAGAATTAACTATGAAATTCACTGTGGGTATAATCTAACAAAATGGGACAAATAGGTATTCTGTGTAAAGTGTTGTGTCCATGTAATGCTTAACTTTGTTTTAGATCTTCTTTGTGGTCTTAACTTTTGTTTTACACTTCAAATTCAAATGAAAACCGAAACTAAAATACCATCAAAAGTAAAACTAAAAACCAGTAACTTCAAAATGTTTTTCTGTAAGAATTTCTGGAATTCTGGATGTTTGGCAAAGATGTGTGACTGTACAGTTAAGCTTTATCTTACTTTCTTTATGTTGTCTTATAAATTCTGTTTTTTTGAAGACACTTTATTTTTAAACATTATCAGCAAATAATATGGCCTGCTTGTCCCTTCTTTGCAATAGTTCTATACTAAACTTTTAGATTGATTACCAATTAGGTTGTTCTATAAATTTGTAAAAAGAAGAAAATAAGATATCTATCTGTGGGAAATAATTTTCAGTGCATTCCTCAAAGGTCAGTAATTTGTCCTGAAAGCTGGTTTGGGGAACTTCATTGAAACATTTCATCTCCCATAGATCTAAGAATAATGATTGAAAGAACGTCTGTGCTTATCGTTTGTATTCTTCAGAAAGTCTTCATAATTTACAGCTGCAGACTTGAAGTCCTTGGGAAGTAATCTGTTTATACATCCTTATGATAGAAGATTATTAAAAAGAAGTTGATAGTACAGTTAAGAAAGCAAAGCTACTTAAGAAAGCTAAAATGCTAATAGTAACTTCTGACCAGTTTCTGGTATAACTAATTCCAACATAATAAATAATCACTTTGTATTGTGCTAAAAGGTCTTCCTGCCAATTAAACGCAGCCATTCCAGACATGGTCAGATAGCTAAACTGGGCCAATGGCGTTGTGGTTGTATTTCTGTTGCTATGCACGTCTTGCATACTGTCTGCCGGAGAGCCCTTGTAGGAGATTCTTTGGAATAAACAGAAGATGAGATAAACCTGGATTTTATTATTTATTTATTTCAGATTGAACGCTAACGTTGCTTTCACCAGTCACAACATTGTCTTCCCTTCGGCAAGTACTAATAAAATAAGAACATCACTGAATTTCTGGACATTCTACAAAGATGGCTTTATTTTCACACTCCTGTCATCTTGACTAGCAGCTTAGAAAATTGGAAGTGCGGTAGGCAAATTAGTCAGAAAAGGTTTGCAAACAAAGCTTTTTGTAAGTTCCTGTAGTCTGTTAGCCTGCTGTGATTGTTATATCAGTTTCTGTAGCTAATTCCATGCGAGAATGTGATGTGTGTATTTCAATACTCACAAGCCCTCGCCTCCATTCTTGGGTCAGCAGTAGGAAGGCTTACGCAAAAGTTCTGAGCAAATATCAACCAACGCCTCTGGATCCATAGCAAGATACTGAAATCTTTTTGAGGCCAGGGTTAGTAAAAGTCAATATCCTACCAGAATCTTATAGCTTAATTTTTGCTTGAATCCCCTTTCTCCTCAGGTCACGGACACGTGTAGTTTGCTGCTACCGTGCTGGGGTTCTTGCTCCATTTCTGTTCATTGTGTAGCCATTCTGCAAGTGCCCACCTGGGTAGCATATTCTCTGCACCCTTCAGACCTCCCTGTCCCAGGCTGAGTCTGGACTGGAGCCTGCTACATGTGGTAGCCTTGCGTGCAAAAGAACTGTTCTAGCAAAGCAAAGCATGGTCCTTAATATAACACCAGGCTCATGTTGGAATTGCAAATTATTCTTATTTGCAACTCAACCAAAAAGCACCCTTTAGGACAAATGACAGAGGAAAGTGTGGGAGAACCAGAGGAAGAGGTGCCATTGACGCGATCAAGCTATATTACTCTTGTTTGTAGTTAAACAGACTTTAATTAATTTTAACGCAGAGTCAAGACCGTTTTTCAAAGTCTTTTGTGCTACTGAAAACAACTTCCTTTGAAACGGGAGACTGAGAGGGAAAAGAAGGAGATACTGGTGCTGGTTGGGTAGCCTTTTGAACAGTTCTTGAGATGAGGTGAACTCTTGGACAACTATAGTGTGCCTGCCAGATCCAGGCTGCTGTGCTGTACAAGCACCCTGTGGGCCTAGCTGCTGGGTATCCTGGACCACCAGGTACCTGAGGAAATGTGCATCCTGACCTGCTTGGGATGATAGATCTAAGTGGCCATTGAGCCTACTTGTATTTTAGCTCACTCCCATCCCATAGTGAAATGGAAGAATTTAAGGGGGAATCATTGTTTCTGGCTCATGAATAGCTCCTTGAGCTCCCTATCCACAGAGTTCTTTGCAGTATCAAATATGTTTTACATAAAGTTCTTGGGTTTATGAGGTGGCATGTAGGATTAATAAGGCTGGCCATTCCTAACCTAGGGCATTTTTAGGTATTTGAAGGTTTCTCTTTACTCATTCATACTTTTTTTTTTTCAATGAAAAAATCCAGTTATCAGCTCAGAAGCTTGGTTTCTTCTTTGTTTATTGATCCAGATATAGACTGTGAAGACATAACTATGTCATTAATTCAGATTTCCTTCATAAAACCAATGTTATACATGCAATTTACTTGACCTGTCTTGTATTACTGTTACACATTTTATTTGGTTATGTCCAGACCAAAACAACATTGTTGTTCGTGATTATTTCTAAACCAGCAAAAAGCAATAATTGTTTGACACTTAAAGCCATCAACTTTGACTTCCTCAAGGCTGTTTGTTATATACTAGAAGATCCTTCAACTTGCTAATAGAATGATGTACTTCGGATTTATTTTCTTAATTATTTTTTCCACCGTCCATCTAAACCTGGATGTTATGTTCTTTTTCTGTGCCACATAATAGCTGAAACTTAGACAAAGACTTTAGGAAGTCTGGAGTTTTAGTCTGACCAGAAAAAAAAAAACTTTTATGTCTTATTTTTTCCTCTTCTAACTAGACAAAAAGGTCTCATATAAGATGTTGGCTTTGGCAGCGATGTGCAGTATATGAAATAATCAGCGGTGTCATAAAATTATTGTGTAAGCTTATAAACTTCAATTACTTTGTATAATTTTTGGTTCTTTTGGAAATTCTACAGGCTGTTATTAATGTTTAATTTAACCTGCCATCATGTGCATCAACTAGCTATAGCTTCATGACGATGCACTAAGTGTGGCAATCATGTAACTATAGTAAGAATCAGAATAAATTCTTGGTTTTCTGACACTTCCATGCACTATCCAACTATTGTATAATAACCATGTAAACTAAAAGTTCTGGCAAGCATTCAGAGTCTCAGGAGGCGTGAAATATTTTAATCCTTTTCAGCGACAGCTCTGTCGCTTACCGTGGGCTTGTCCAGGAGAGTTGGCCTGCACGTAAGAACATGGAGCCCCTAACTTTCAGATATTTCCTTCACAATTCTATTAGTAGTTCATGCTTAAGATGTTGTTTACAGCGATTTCTTATTGCTGTCCTAGTGATAAGTTAGCACTTTCACTGTTGTCCTAGTCAGACCATCAAGAGAGATAAAGCTGATTAGATTGATTTCTTTTTTCTTAATTATTTTTTAAGAAGTGCAATAGACTTTATAAACATGGCATTGTCAGGAAGGCCAGACAGAATTTCTGTGAAATCTTGCCAATTGCTTTAATTATTTCTGACAGCTCGCCTGTCACTTTAATAGGCTTCTGTTTAAGGAAAAACAATTTTTTCCCCTTTAGCTGCCATGAGAGAGGTCAGGAACAGAATAATTGATGTTTTATGATGCAACATTTTACAAGGGTTTGTTGTAACAAAGGCAAAAAACCATCTGTAGCTGCAGAACAAAGTATAAAAAGTCAGTTCTTGTATAAACTCTGATCTACCCGTAGTTGGTACGTTGCAGGGACTAGAAAGCAGAAAATAATACCAACAATAAAAATCACTACTCAAAAAGGAAAAAGAAAAGTTCTTGGCAGCAAGTTTTCTTAGGCAGCTTGCCAGTATCCTGATTCAGTGTTTATGGGAACATCTTGAAATGACTCCCAAATTAATGACTATATCTTCCATCACTCCAGTCTGATGTCTGAACATGAGGAGAAATAAACAATAGTTAATGATCTGGAAGCTGCTGGCAGTTACCGTATTAGTTCTGGTTCTTATTTTCACTTACTAACAGCAAACTGTTCTGATCAGATGTTTATCTTTGAAAAACATATGCAATGGAAAATTGCACCTCAGATTGCTATCCATTTCAATCTCTTTCACTGGGACAGTTTCACACAGAACAAAATTATTTCATTTTGATTTCATAGCTAGCTGCTTTTAAGAGTAAAAGGACCGCTTTAAAACAGACTGGTTTTCTTTTTTTTTTTTTTTTTAATTTTTCTTTTTTTTGGGTGAGGGACCCTAGGCACCTGAACATACTCTACTGTGGGGTTCCCTTGAGAACTCAGCAGGGATAAGCACACAACTGTGCCAAAAAGACTTTTTTCCTGCCCGATACCATTGGCCAGGCCAAGCTGCTGGGGAGAGGTGATTAGTTTTTTTTTTTTACGCAAAGCAGTCAGATGATAAATTGCTGTAAGATCTCTCATTTTACATTGAGTGTGTATGTATGATGTAAAGGGCTTCTGTGACATTAGTTGTAAACGCAAAACTGGCTTTTGATTGTTGTCCCTTCCATTTATTTGGGAATTAATTTATTGCTTGGTTGGATACTGTCATAATTTTTTTTTTTCCTCTTTACAAGTTTTGCAGTCTGGTACAGTATGTAATTGTACGCAGAAGTAAGATCCATGTGGTAGATTTCACAATCATGTGATAAATGTTTTCAAAGTCAATTCTGAATTACCTAATTCTAACATTGGAACCAAGCCTCTTCAGGTCCCTTAGCAGCTTCACAGGCTCACGTGTTTCTGCACAATGCTTTTTATTTTTGCAAAGGACTATTGCATAGCAACTGGGGACATAGGACTGGAAGGGTGTCTTCATTTATCAAGCCCATGCGCCTGGTGTTACAGGGACCATGTTAAATAACTCCTTCCCTCTATTTACAGTGCTGTGTTTTAAGACTTCTTTCTCCTTTTCTGCCTCTGTAAACGTGGAATTCTTATCCCTCATCAGAGATTAAGAAAAATCATTCACTCCCTTATATGTAAAGGCTGCAGCTTTTTCTAATATCCTTTTGGCCAAGCAGAGAGACAGGAAGAATGTGTGCTTTACGTTGTCCACTGTCTTCAAAATACCTATTTCTAGTCCTTGAAGAAAAAGACCGAAGCATTATAATATTCTGCATAAATTCATTTAAAAGTTTGTCTTATCTGAAGGTAGCACTTAAAAAATTTAACATTGCTCTTTTACTGAGTACACTTGGTTTTGACTTACGTTACTAAAAGACTAGAGCCTACAGTCACGTTGTACTGAGAAATACAATAATACTTTTTAATATGTATTTTCTGTGGTAATTATATCAATATGGTGTCTTAGAGAAGTTCTAGAAATCCTCATTGGGGATGACGCTTAAAAGGCATCACTTAATTTAGACTTCTCCAGCTAAGACTGATGAAAATCTTTGTTGCGTTAGGAAATATTTGCTTCTTATATACTTTTGGGTCCTAAATTTATTTGCTGTCTTACTCTCTAATTGTTCTCGTTCCAGCTCATCTTAATAACTTCCCTTACTTCTCCTCTAAGAACCGTTACTATTTCTCTAGCTACATTATGAGGAGCTATATCTTTAATGATATGCTTCATACACTGCTAGGGTGGTTGAAGAAATTGCTAAAGGATTTAGAGAAATGTGAATTTTTGTTGTCTTAATTTTTTTTTTTTGCTTCTTTGAACAGTGTCCTGAAATATGCATATCAGATGTCATCTTCAATTTTTATTTCTTAGCTTGAGACCCCTTACCAGGGATCTTGCCTGCAAACATTGCTAATGAGCTCCCAATCCATTTTAATTTCAGAGTTTCAGAACTGTGGTATGCAGTGTATCTAGTCCTACAAAAAAATACAGCCTACTTACAGGAAGCTTCCAAAGTAACAAAATTGTTTTTATTACAGTGGCTGCTGAATTGCGGGTGCACATCCATTATTAAACTTCATTAAAATGTAGGTTAGGAAATAAAAATAGAGTTCCTCTGGGGACAAAAATTTCACTGTTGTATATTGAGTCTGGCTTAAAAAATTTACCCTGTGTGAATTCATTGAACTATAACTATTTTCTCAGTTGAACGAATGTAAATCTTGACACGAAAGAAATTAGCCTGGACCTACACATGGACAAAATGTCCTTTTAAAGAAGGTCTCTTACAACTACTTTAACAAAAAAATGAAATTAAATTTTCAAGAGTCAACAATTACAATTTCAAGTATAGAGGAATGCTCATGAAATTGGAGCAACTTGCCAGACCACAAAGGCCTTCCTATTCTACAGTTCTCCTCTGTATTGGGTGTAGGAGAAGAGGCAAGATGTAGCCAGACCTGCAGCTGAATTTAAGAGAGCTCCTTTGGGGGTTTGACAGCTTTAAGTTAGGTGCAATCACATCAGTCACGTTCGGCACCTCTGTGCTTTCTCTTATTTTGTGGTTGAAACCAACAGAGTAGATAGTCTATAGGTGATCTCCATAGCAGAAATACTGCGTTTTATAGCCTTAAATACATGCTAGTCTGCAATTCCGTTCTTTCATCTAAACTGCTTTTGTCAACTTCATCCATTTCTGCTTGGGACTATATTTGGCAATAATCTCAAAGGCAAGTGGGAAACTTTGCAGTTTGCTGCTTGACTCCTGTAAGCCTGCCACAGAAATGAAATAAACGTTTCTTATGAAATCACTTACCAGGCATAGACACATTCCTTTTACCCTGTATAGGAAAGGTCTATAGTAAAGAGTATTCAAGGCATCAGGGTTTGGTATTCTGCTCTGGAGCTGGTGTGCATTTACGCTTTCACCTGGTTTTGCGCCAGCAGTTATTTTCAGTTGATGCAGCTGCAAATAAGTGTAAGTAGGTATTTAGTGATTGGCAGAGGAGGGAAGAAGAGGCAACAGTACCTGGATACGATGCTACATTTTATATTAATAGCTCCAGAAACAGATCTGGCTTAGCTGATCTAGCCCTAGTTTCTTGTCTGGGAGTACATCTTTCACCTTTATTTTATGGATGGTTAGGTGCAGTGCACAAAGTTAGATGTCCACATTTGAAAACATGAGTTGGTGTCCCATACAAAGGGATGATTTCATAATATAGATGCAGTGGAGTTGCTCTGATTATGGCCAGAGATGATTTATGATTTATAATTCAAATTCGCGCGCTTTTTCCTTAAGTGCGATGGAAGTGAACAACAGATTTTTGTAAAATCCAGAGATATTTTCTTTATCCAGAGTAAAGATCACTCTGGATAAGCCTCACATGAAAGTATCTCTAGACAAAAAATGTGCACTCAGTTTTAAAGTTTAACAAGAATTAAAAATCAAAAAGGACAAACCATGGCCTATTGAAAGAGAAATTTATTTTAATTTCCTGTCAACTAGAAACCATACTTGGATGTGGGAACAGTGGACAAATGTAGGCTAAGGCCATTCCACCTATTTCACAGTATGGCTCTAGAAATGGCATCTAAATTAGGCAACTACTCATAGATTTTTGGAACTGAAAGGCCTGGCGTGTATCATCTACTTGGATATTGTCCCTAATGCAGGTGAAACAAGTTTGCTTAGTATCTGACACAAGGAGCCTAGACCTTCTGTTTAAGCTGTAACACATCTATCTATAAAATGCCAAAACTTAATTTAAAATGATGGTTGGTGAAACTTCTGCTGTGAGGTTTTAAATGGATTTTAATTTTTTTTAAATAGCCACACTTTTAAAACGTGTACCTCATTGTTGGTTTTAATTTGACCATTGGCTCTGTTAGCCCTTTCTCTGCTGGCTGGGGGAGCTGTGGACTATTAGAAATTTCCTCTTCGTAGATGTTTTGTTTTATTACTGGTTTTGGGTTTTGGCTTTGTGTACACTTTGCAATTTTGACAGTGCCAGAGTGCCCCCCACCTACTAGGATGCTTCACTGCTCTAAATGCTCAGGAGGTGTTCACCAGTCACCTCTGCACTCTTTGCTGATGAGCAGCTTTAAGGAAACCCTTGAATACTGTTAATAAGAAGTACCTTGAACTTTTACAAGATCTGCTTAAATTTGGCCAGAAATACCCCATTCAATACTAGAACAGCACAAGAAACGTTGCAAACATTAAAGAGTTGGGTTGGGTTTTTTTTGCATCAATTTTCCCAGTGTATAATTATGCAATTATTTAAGTAATAAAGTTTTAAGCTGGTACACGCCTGTAACTTCCTTATACTTCTCTATTAAACCAAAACGCCCTTAAGCATTTTACTTTGTTTTCTATTCACTTCATTTCCCAGAATAATTAAAGCTTAGTCATTCTTTATAATGTCGTACAGGTAGCAACATAGGCCTGGTTTACCATCACAAAGGTAGAGCCAGGTACTGCTTTCAGTGTACTTCTGTAAGAGTAACCAATTTTCAACAAAGTTCTCAACTCTCTGCATTACATAATACAAGTAATCATAAATTCAGTAGCAGCGCATCTGAGGTCACATTCGTAGTTGTATAAAGAAATATAACCCCTCTGATATCAGTACAAAGATGAGGTTGCACCAGCTAAGCATCTGGCCCTATGCTTCTGAGCTACCTTTCTATTGTGTAAGCAGTGCTATACCACCTAATGTTAAGAAAGGCTGAGACGGATTAACAGGGTCCCTGTTCCTTATTTACCTGTTTTATGAGACCAGAATTTTAAGAATTTAGTTGGGGCTTACAGGCAATGCATGAGTGCCCACTGTAGGATTTGCACCAATGTTTACAAGCCTAATTGCATGAGCCTCAGTGCAGGGCTTGGGTTCACGCGAGTCCCAAAGGCAGCTTTCCAGTTTCGTTTTACTTTTTTCTCTAGACTGTGATAACATTCTTTCAGTGCTCCCTCTTACATCGCACGCCTATCTTGAAGTTTATCCAGTACTGATCTGTGTCGTTTAGGAAATGCTGCTTTCATCTGAGAACTCATAATATTCAGTCAGTGTGTGCCATTCATAACTAAATAGTCTCTGCTTTTCATTGTTCCTTTAATTAATGATTGCTGATTGGTTTGACTTGCTAGACATTGTTGCCAGGCATGATCAAAGAAAATCCAAGATTAATCTGCTAAACTAGATGTCAGATTAGTAAATTCCTCTGTGCTATTATGAAGATTTTTCTCCCTCAGTAAGGGCCTGTCAGAGGATGATGGCTTGGCTATACCTCTGACAGGTCAGTCCAAAGGTCAGTCCTTGAAAACATGCGCACATTAATGCAATAGAGCGTGATGACTCATTTATATCCAGTTTAGAACTCCAAGCACTCTCTTCAAGAATGTTAAGTCAGGTAATGCTGAGAAAAAGATAATTTACTTCGATTGCTTTGGAATACAACCGAAGAAAGAATTTATACCCTATCATGTTGTGCTTACTTGCGGGTTTTTCTCAGGTCAGTAGTGGAATCAATCAGTTTAAGCCAGAGACTAGAGTGTTGTGAGGGTCTTTTCATCAGCTAGCGTACCTCCGTTATTTGTATGTAACCCCTTTAGCCAGAAATTGATTGACAATAAGGAGGACCGAGTTTCCGTTTAAAAGTGTAATAAATACTGGGCTGAAGCCCCAGCCATAAACTTTCATAAATTTCGCTAAACTCCCTAGTATTCAGTAGTCTAATTTTCTCCATTTATAAACTGTCTTTTATGAAAGGGACCCCCCAAAAGATCCCAAACAAACAAACAAACAAAAAAAAAACCAACCCCAAAACACCCACTGGCAAAACGTATAAACACAGTAAATGCATATAACCATTTTATAACCCCGTCCTTTAGCGCAGCTTTTCTGGAGACCCCAAGTTGCTCCCTGTCTTCTACAGGAACAATTTTCCCTCTGGGATTGTCAGACCCTGCTAGATAGCAAGGCTAGATTTCAGTTGCTGATGATCCTGTGGTGCAAGCTGCTTTCATCCATCTCGGCACGCTACAACCCCTTCCTTTCTCTGCCGGCCACTTCACTAGCCACTGCAGTTTTGGTGTTCAGCTCTTAGCCAGAAAGCAGGGAGTTTGAGCTTTAACACAGTCCTTCTGCTTAATACCTAAAAGATGTTTAAATGAATCTCCTGTTTTCATCCTTTCTTTCATTGATAACATCTGCGTCCCAGTGCTGGAAGCTATTGGTTGAGATGAAGGATTGAAATCATTTCCCCTAATGACATAGATGTAGTGGGTTGACTGAGCTTCTTTCTTCCACTTCATGAAATGCTTCCTTATCTCCAGAAATACCTTTTTAGCAGAAAAAATTAAATAGATGTGTTTCAGGCCTGCCCACTGGGCCCTTTCACTTGTCTCATTTTGACCATGTTTCAACAGAATAATTCTCCATTTTGGCCTCTTCCCAAGTGCAGAATGGCTTTCATGGCGCTGGCCACATTTGAAGCATATGTCTGCCTTTGCTGGTAGACCTCTGCCACAAAGCTTATAACTTACCTAATTTTGCTTAAGTTTCGTGTTGCTTTTTTCCCCTTCCCTTTCCCCGTGCTTCTGTTTCATACCATTACTGTCTCCAGTAGTCAGAATAAACCGTGATCTCTCAGATATTTTTATTTAAGAGATCCCAAGGTAATAATCACAGGCACAGATCAGTGTTTTATGGACGTATCCGGAGTTTGTTTGTGACCACCATATCTTTTGAGTTGGTTTATGTTGAGTTAGGGAAAGCTTTTGCTGATTCTGCATATAACTGAGTATTTGAAATGCCACAGTGTTCTTTCCAAATTGCTTTTGCTATTAGCTTATCACACATGGTCAACAGATTAAATATCATTATTTGTATTAAATGATCATAAAATGTTTGCTTTTCAGTTTGAAGGTCAAGGAAGAAAAACTGTTAGTTCAGGACCTGTCAAGTTGCACACCTCAGTTGCCTTTCAAACTTCTAGACTGTTATTCATTTGTCCTCCTACTCATTGAAGAATTTCTGGATATGTCCTTTTCTGCAGCCTAATTAGCTCTCTGCCATGAATAAAAGATGTCTTCCAAAACATCAGAGGAGGCAGTGGATTTATGAAGTGGCAAAAGTTGCATAAAATATATACGTCTTTTTTGTAAGGGAATAGATGGCTCAGGCTGATAGTGAAGGAACACCGTAGTTGGAAAAGTGGCAAAGAAATTACCGCTTCTTTTATGTTTTTAATTTATGGCGAAGCTATTTAATTGGAAATATTGTTTCTTCAGACAATTGTTGATTCTCTGCCAGCAGAGCACTGTTGCTTGGTTGTTTTTGTTTTATGTCAATTCATAATCCACAACAAAAGTAGAAGATTTAGCTCGTTCTAAAATTGGGACAAGAGCGGTATCAACTCCTGGCTTACATTTTGTAACAGGTCACAGTATTTCCACAGGCCATAGTACTTAAATGCTCCAAGGATAGTATATGGTTTCCTGTAAATCTGCAAACTGAACTGAGGTCATTTTGCACCTGAACTTTTCCATGCATGTCAGCAGATTGCTGTAGTTTCCTTAAGACAAAAGAAAAAAGCAGAGCAGCTGAAAATAATTAATATTGAACTTGACACATCAAAAATGTAATTTGTCACTTGTGATTAAAGCCTCTATCTTTAGTTCTATTTTTATATTCATCATGGGTCTCCCTTAGCTATCATTAGGCTCCACATGGTTGGAGTTAGTCTGACCTTTGATCCATCACCGTAGACAAAGGGATCTGTTGCTGCTAAATTGTGAGCCCAAGCTAGTCAGCAACAGTATAGATCAACAAATGCTACCTTGGTTAATAATAATCATCATCAGCTTAGCTACTCTGATTGATTTATTTTTAAGTCTATGTGGCTAATGTAGTTGCTGATCTGCAAAAGAAAAATTAGAGTCATGACAAAATTTAACATTAGGAATTCACACTGCGGTAATTTGATCTGATGTGAAAAGTAAAGATGATGGAAGTGATATATATTTTCAGTATACTCATATGCTATTCAGCTGAGAAAAGAGAGAGTGATAGTTTTGCAAACTTTTCTATTGTTTCTCCCTTTCTCTGAAGCCTTCCAGAAGTTTGCCAATTGCCACAGATATTGTGGTTGCTTATTTTCTGAGCACAAGGAACTGAAACATTTGACACGTCTCTATCCTACCGCACCATTGTCCTACCACCACATTACCTTCTTGCATATCACTGTAAACCCGTTCTGTTGGACTGCATAGAAGCTGAAGCAAAGCATAAAATATGATAAATGCATGTTTTCATTATTAGCTGTGTCTTTTTTCAGTACGGGCATGTGTAGCTGAAAGCCAGCAATATTTTTATGGGTGACTGTAAGTGGTGTCTTTTTCAGAAGCAAGACATTATTTAATTCACTATTTAGTCACAGAGAAAGGCTCAGACGGCAGTAGTGAGTCTCGCTGCCTCTCATTTAAACAAATTTCGGTATCTCAGTTAAACCCATACTATATGTTTTGTTGTGCACTTTATTGTGGATGTGACGTGAAACTCTGTTTCCTGACCCTGTGTGCTTACTGAATATGTCCCGTTGCTTTCCACAATAATGAAACCCTAAGCCAAGCCCTCACTTGGTCTCTGTGAAGTAAAGCTCCCTTGTGAATAGAGTGAAGACTATTAGATTTGTAGTCCTATTATTAAGTATTTTTGTGGTAACAACTTCATTATTTTAAGGTCATTAACACGCTTCCTCTTTTACTGCAAGTGATTGTGGGTTAAAGTCATTATTTTAGGCATCTACGTTTTGTTTATCAACATCTAATCAGAAATAGCTTGCAGTTGCTGGAAGTTGGAACAATAGCTACCAGAGAGTTAGTATCCCAAAGACCAGTTTTCCCCCTCACACTGGCTTCAGCAAACACCTCCACGCATGTTTAGCATGGAAATGCTGATGACTAAATGTTTCAATCTGAGCATTCGAAGACTGAAAGCAGCGAAGCACCGTTGTGTTTCCTTGATGCGCATAAACACAGGGCCTGATTTCTCAGCGCTTACCTCTGCGGTGAGTCGCGTAGCTTGCCCTTTGCTATAAGGTGCCTCTCCCACCAGGCATCTAAGGACATCAGGCTGTCACCCTGTCCTTCGGCTCCGACAGTGAAGACATAATTCACTCTTGGTTTAGGTTCATTTTGGTAGTTTCGTGAACAGGTTTCAGTGTCAAATTTACCTCATTGATGTGAACGTCCAGTTCTTCTTGTTTAAAAGTGAGACATACAGCGCTGATACATGAAGAAGTGAAAAATATTTCTTCTCTGTGACCTTTAGATTTTTTTGTTCGTTTTATGACTTCCTGAATCTGCATTTGTGTAGCAAACGTATTAGTTTCTTTGGAAACAATGCTCTGAGCAAATTAGTGCATAAGTCAGTATTTCCACCACCGTTTCTTGTGTCAAGCCAACTAATTTGGAATGACTTGGTAAGGTCCAGTTTAATTTTCAGACATCCCAAAGAAAGCCAGCGAGAATTTAGAGTGGGGGCAAGGAATGCAGGTTTCTGCCACGTCATCATACTGTGAGAGCATTTTAAACCACTGTTAGTAATTTTGATCAAAATCCTATAGGATTTCTGTCGTCCACTTCAATAGGCCAGGCTCTTTCTGACTTCTCCCCCCGCTGCCCCATTTATTTTTTTTAATTTATTTTTATTTTATTTTAGGTATGGTACAGCTCTCTTTTAATAGCTTGGTCCCACAGCCCTCACAAAACCATAGGATTTCTTCAGTAATGGTCCTGTACTTTCTTGTTTGCAGAAGTGCTGTTGGAGTGTTTTAGCCATTTCTGGATAATACCATGCCATATAAAAGTAATGGAAAAATCTTACAACATGAGAAAATTTTTCTTTCTGTGATGAAAACGCTGTCCACCTGGAAGGAGAATGATCTTAAGACTTCAATATCAGACCCTAATCCCATCATACTTCTTTCCCATGCTGCTGCTGTCCTGGTTTTTCGTTTTTACTTTTTTTTTTTCATGAAAAATCAGTAGTGTTAATAGCTATTTGACAAAATGTAACTGCTTACCACTGAATAATTTAAGTTTTTATTAGTTGGATTTGTAAAATCAGGTGTTTTTATAAATCACCTTTCCTTTGTATACTCACACACAAAAACACCCCCAACAAACTAACAAAAAGAAAAGACTTATTGTCACACTTGTCTCTCCTGCATTTTGGATAATTTAATGTTTTGCCTTTGTGGACCCGAGGTGATAGCGTTTCTACTCTCTAATGTTTAATAGTGTCACGGAACCCAGATAATTCTTGTTTTCACCATTTATTTCATATCTATTTCCATTAAAGTTGAGGAGTCTTCCAGTTCATTTTTTGTTAGTGTAGGTTTTAAGTTTTTTGCACATTATCAATAAACCAAATTATTTTATTTTTATAGGTCTTCTGCTGACGCTGTTTCCTGCTTCTGTGAGGTCAGTGCTGACACCGGTGAGACCACTGGAGAAATAAGGTACTATTTGATATTTTATTAATCTCTAAAAGATGGTGTACTTTAAGTTTTCATTATTTTATATCTCTCAACAAATACGGCTTAAGCAAGTTATTAATGAGAAAAAGATCCAAGTAAAAAGAGAACAGTCAGAGGATGTAATTCTTATCTGTTCCAGTTTTACCAATGTTAGGCCTCATATAAAGACAGTATTTCCCACATTTTCAGCTGTTAAACTATGGTTGCAAAAACTGTTTATGCAGAGAAGCACATAATGAACAGTAAAACCCGCTAAGTGTTTGTTTTACAATTTTCATCATATTCTAATTATTTGGGTACAGTAAGAAATCAAAATGCACCTAAAAGTTTCCATTTAAAAAACCTCTTGTCCCTTTTTCTTCCCCCTTCCCCCACCCCCAATGGTAACAATTTTCCTTGGGGGAAAAAAAAGAAGTCATATTTTCTAAACAATAAAGTATGAAGTTTTCTCTCATAACCAGCACAATTTATTTGAAGTCACATATGGTTACACTTCACTTGTGTAAATGTGCTTAGCACTTATTCAGCTTGGAAGTGCGGTTCCAGTTTCATACCAATAAAACTGATCATTGCCCGCTGGTGATTTTTAAAACGGATGCATTTCGGTTCATTTCATTTTGTTCTTTCCTTATTGCAATGTGAATTTCGCCATTTTGCTCTCTTTATTCCTGCAAAGGGCGTTAATGTGCTGCTTTGGCAGCAACTGGTTGTTGCTAGCTAAATACAATCTGTTTTTGCTGTGAAATTGCCAAAGTTATAAAAAAAAAAAAAAAAAATCAAACGGGTGAGTCAGCCTGGAAATAGTTAAATAGGCCGTATACTGGAGTACTTCATCGTAGGGGCAAAAATAAAGCCTTTTTCCCAGGCAGTCGGTGGTAGTCTTACTGCCGCCTTCCCCACGGCGGGGCTGAACGCCTCGGTTTGGAAATGGCAGTGAGCTGGAACCGGTGGCTGCCGGCTAAGGTACATCTGTGGTGCTGTGCAGGCCTTGGGAGAACATCTCTCTCCGTGACCGGGCCTTTTAGACACCCGTTTTACACGCGTTGGGCGCTGGGATGTTATTCCTCTGAGCTCTCTGCGAGGAGGGGTGGTCCCCGGCGCCCTCCCGCCTCAGGTGGCTCCACCAAAAACCTTAACAAGCTTTTTGCACCTCTGAAGGGTGGTTCTGGCCTTCTGATCCTGAATCCAACTTTGAGGACTATGACTACATACTGACTATGGTGAGGAGAGAAGGACAATTTGAAGAAGTGTACTGGGATATTTCATGGCCTTAGATATATGTGCTACGTCTTATAAAAATACTGATTGCGAGTGCTGGATATGGGGCTCTTCTCAGGACAGGCTGAAGGCAGCTCGTGGCTTAATATCACCATGAATGAAAAAATACATTAGAACACTGCCGCCTTTTTTTTTTTTCCTTTTTCTTTTTCCTTCCCTATGTCCTTCATTCCTCCTTTGATTTTATTGTTTGGGGTTTTTTTGTATTACAAATAGTTTTGTTTGTTTTTATTACCAAATTACAGAACAAAACTTTAATTACACAGTTTGTACAGAAAGCAATTAGGAGACTAAATGTTTTTCTCTTGCTAGCTGGATAGTTATGTCTTGTCTGGCGAAACAGCAGTTGCAATGCCTGTTTGTGTAGGAGGTTAAATCTGGTGTCAGTGGTTTGTAACTGACAGTTACAATATGTTCCTATGGCAGTTACAGTGCCATTAAGGAGAGGAAAAAAAAAAAAAAAAAGATTTTGCTGTAAATCTCTCGGTAGGTTGGGGGTTGCCTTTTAAAACTCCTCATATGCAAAACACCAGGTACTAACATTTTGTGTTAAAGTGGCCGAAAGCCCCTCAGGAAAACAGAAACACTAAGCTCCAAAGACTGCTTATAATGAAGGGATTAGAAATGTTTACCTTACTGCCATACCAACTAGCTTCAGTCAGGGAACCTGAGTCAAATCGCATTGATTCGGGCCACCAAATACTCCGGCAGCGTAAGTCACAGTAAGAGCGGGGGGTTGCTCGGACCCCTGCAACCTTGTCATGGGGCCTTCACAGTTTCTTGTGGTTAAGACTGACCCGTTTCTCTGAAAGGACACGTATCCTTTCTCACCCATACATTTGTTCTTGTTTGCACAGAACATTCAGCAGAAAGGTTCACGGTTGTAAGTGGAGGGTAAAAAAGGAGAGGAAAAAATTTGGACCTCCGAGTGCTTCTCACATGAAAATAAAAGATGTTTGTGCTAGCAGTCGTCTTTATTACAGCCAGTTCTGACCTGAATAAGCTGCGCTGGCATTAAAATGTAGAAGAGGATCCAATGGTCTTCCAACCTGGGAACTGTAATTCTGTCTTTTTTATATGGAAATCTCTCCTCTCTATGAACAGTTGTTGAAGTTCAGCCTTCTCCCAGAATTCCCAGCTGGCAGGGCAGTAGCTGTTGCGGGGCTGGCTCCACAGCAGCGAGCATGCTGTGGGTGCTTAACTTTGTCTTGGCTTCTAGCAGGGCAAATGCATCCCTAAACTTCCTGGAGAAAGCATGGGGAAAATGAAAGGGCTGAACAAAATTCATAGGAACTAAATGAACAGCTGTATAAACTGGCATTAGGAAAGCTGAGGAAGGTGTCCACCTTTTATCCTTCTTCTTTATAGAGCTTTGGTACCTACTTCTAGGCTGCAGAGACACCTTTATCAGATGAGGTCCATCACGTGAAACTGATATATATATATATATTTCTCCTCTTTAAGGTCCATTTTATTTCTATTGTAAAGATCTTGCTCATAATCTTGAGAGAATGTGGTCCGGATTAAATTTCTAATAAGCACATTGTTACCATGAGCCAAATTGTCTTGTGTCTAGGGATGTGGAATAATTGTAATTACTACTGTTGCTTAGGACTGGGAGAGAAAGCTTGGAGATAGGGTAGAAGGAACACATGTAGGGCATAGACAGTGTGTCCTCTCATAGTGAATTGAAACTTCTACCCTGGAACCTCATACTAAGTTGTTCTTCATGCTAAATTAATCCATATTATAAAAGGCTTGATCAAGACTTTCGGCTTCCTGTAAAGTCTGGGCTGAACTCCCTGCAATTCATTTGTCATTGAAAGTCAGAACAAGAACAGCTTTTCAAGGAACTAGACAACAAACCAAGTCGTAATATTGTTCATATCACCTCCAGATGAGCAAAGGAATGAAGTACAAGTAATGCTTTATATTACTAATGGGAAAATATTTATATTTGTCATGTCGATGTGATTTTTTTTTTTTTTTTGGATGCATAGACATTCCAAATTACAGTGTTTTCAGACATAGAAGAAGAGTATTATTTAAGATAGTGTAAATCATTGCCTTTTGAATAAAGCTTTTTTTTCCGGTTTGACAGTGAATGAGGGACAATAGGGATGTTTGCCTTCAACTCACTGTCTAAAGCAGCATTTGTCTCAACAAGTTTGTCAGGCAGCGTCTGTTGATTCATTATTTCAGACAAACAATGGAAGTAACACCACAAGAAAACAAACATATATAGTAGGTGCATGGTAATTTTGCTAGGAATTGCAGAATATGCAAGGTAAAATAGAAACCAAAATAGGAAATAAAACATGGAAATCCCCAAAGCTGAAGGTGGGAATTCAGAAAAGAGTAAGTACATACAGTTCCTGTGATAATGTAATATATCCAACCATGTGAGTGGTTAATGTCTACAGTCATATGAGGAATAGATGTCATTGTAGAGCTTTTATTTGTGATTCTGATTTTTATTCCATTGTGTCTTTATGGTGTTTTCTTGGGAGCACAGATGAAAAAGGAAAATAAAGATGGTTTCCTCAGGAAGTGGCTTTTTCTTTCGCTCTTGTGGAGGTCTCCCCCCCATTTCCCCCGTTTTGATACTGTATACAATGAAGCTTAGCTTTGTGATTGAGGGAGAAAAAGATTAGTGAGTCAAAAATAGTGGAAACACTGAGTGTGTTCTGGTTGGAGGCTGTATTGTCCTCTTAAAAGGAGAAAAAAAAAAAAGGGGAAATCCTAACCTCATTGAGGTCAATGACAAAATTACCACTGACTTTGATAAGGATAGCACCTTGTAGCTGGGAGCAAAGAGTTGGTGAGGAAGAGAGACAAGAGAGTGAGAGATCTTATGTGTCCAGAGGGAATGAAAGACTAAGAGGCAGAAATGACCTTCGCAGAGCCACTGATAGTGAAAAGTCACTTCTAGTGACATGACTAAGTAGGAAGCATTTGAGACGCCACACGTTTTCTATGTTTCTCAGATTGAAAATCTATAGTCAGAATATATTACTGTTTTCTCCTTAAGTGAATAGTGCTTAAAAAAATACCGAACAACCAATCAACTGATAAAACATGCAAGAAAGACTGAGCTTTTTAGTTCAATTTTTGGTTTTTGTAATCCTTATCTAATGGTAAAGTTAAATATGATAAGTATAACTGTAAGACACGTTTTCTTAAGCCTTTAGCTCAAACCGATCTTCCTCAAAAAAGCAAAAGAAGGTTCATTTACCAAGCCTTGATAAAGATGTGGAGCAAGTATATGTTTGGTCTTTAACTTGTTATTGATAGCTTCAGGAATCGGATCTTCCCAGGCAAGTGACAGGCTGGCTAGCTTAGGGATACCTGGTAACAAGTCAGAATTTCTGTTTTTACAAAACTTCTGGAGACTGCCTATTGGAAATATTCCAAAATATCTAAAAGTAAACACAAATGATCCAGAGAGCTCCTCACCTTACTTTCTCAGGATTTTCAGGCACAGATTTTGAAGGCTTGCTGATTTAGGGGTGTTTTCTCTTGGCAGCACATCACTTGTTGCCATTAATTATATAAATCGATGGTCTTACAAAAGAAACTCCTTTCTAGAAGGATATTAAGAACAGTTACTGAAATTCAGTTATATTCCTTTTGCCTTTTACCAAACTGTTTATTTTTGTGCACGGTTTAAGACACTGCACTTTCCAGTCAAAAGGAGTGTGTTAATGGCTTCTACGCTACGCGTTATACAACCAAACTAAAAAATTATATAGCATTCTTGTTTACTGTGACAAAAGCCAATGTAAGCTGACAAAGTTACTTCCTCAGTTTAAAAGTTATGTCTTTGTATTTTCTTAAGAAAACACAGAAATGTTTCAGAAATCATGGCATACAGTAGCACTGATTGTTTTTCTTGGATAGTAAAGCTACAAATAAGTAGCTTGTGAATCAATAGCAAGAAGTTTTACTTCCTGGTGTTTATTAATGCCTATGCTATTTGCCCCTGATGCATAGGGCCAAGGAAAAACAATTATAACTTAAGTGCACCGACCTGCTGAGCTACTGAGCCATTTTACCTTCGCTTCTCTAAACAAAAGACTATAAAGCACAAAAAAGTGGTTTAAGGAATTTCTACATTAAATTGCCATTTTGAACTCTTGTAACCACTGGGAGCTGTACCAACTCTCAAAAAACTCTGTGTGTATTTTTCATCATAAAAAAGATCAAAAAGGTATAAATTCTAACATGACATTGTCTCTGAGAACAATCAGTAAAAAGTCTTAAGAAGTTTATTCAAATTGGCACAAAACATTGTTTTAATGACATAAGTAAGATTACAGAAAGTCAAACACTGGATGTTTCAGAAAAATGTGCTGATCAGTGAACCTATCAAGAAAGGATTTACCTAAATGCCATTCTCTCAAGATGATAGGAGTAAACGAGCCCTTTGTAGGATGGCTATTTTTAAAAAAAGTTATGACACTCCATATATAATGATAATGAACTGCTAGAAAACCCCACGCTCACTATGAAGTTTGGATAAACATTTAGACCCTAAGTTCATGTTATGTTACCTGATTTAGACAGGAATATACAGGAAAAGTTTGTCTGGTTTATAATTGTATCTGCGTTACAACTTTAGAACCATTTTCTTCCCGTTTCTGAGCTATGTGGGAGTGCAGGTGAGGTGGAAGAGTTGCTGTGAGTTACCCTACAGATGCACCCCAAGCTCTGGATCTGAGTTCTGACCCTATCGCTCAAGTCAGGCCACTGTGTCACCACTGTCATTGTTTTATTGAACGCTGTAGGAGAAATGTAGACGTAGAGCTATCCAATTGTATAGGCTATGCATGTCTAAACCTGAACTTGTGTAGTTTGTATCTTTGTGGAACAGAAAATCTAATTTAAAATGAAATTTTTAAATGAAAATGATTTTTTTTTTTTTTTATGCAATGTTTAAATTCTTAAAGCTTCTTAAGGGGCAAAAAAGATTAAAGGGGCAAAGTAAGATCTATAACAAAAAGTGGATACAACTGTCTTAAGATGTGGACTGAGTACCAATGATGCTGTCAGATAAACATTTTTTACATAAGCAACAGAAGACTTTATAAAAATATCAAGAGGAAATAGTGTGAGAGAATGTCTCTGTTATGGCTGTGGAACAGAGGGCAGGATTCCTCCTAGAGATCTGTCTTTCTCCAAATATGTTTTAACAGCACTAGGAAGTTTTAAATATTTTTATTTGTTGTTCTGTCCGTTCTATTTTTTTCTCGTTGTAATAATTTATAAAATATGAGGAAAATCTTAATGCGTACACCCACAACAATATGGTACATTAGTCTGTCAGTTTCCCACATGTCAAGTTCCTCTGGGGTGGATCACTCCTGGTTGCTGCTTTGGACATTTTTCTAAAAGTAATTGGATTCTAAATAGGTCGTGGACTTGCCCACTGTCATAGAGCAAAATCTAAGCTCGCTGTCTACAAGCAGCTTGAGGAACAAATGCTAGCTTATTTTTCTGACCTAGGCTTACATTATTGCTATACTAGGTTTGCGTTATTTTTGTGCTCAAGGAAAAATTATCTTTTAGTCAATCTTTGTGGATTGTCTGATAAGGCATGAGTTTGCGCTGCAGCCTTTTCCAGTTAGTACAAAGGTAACAGTATGGCCTTTTAATGTCTCATTGGTTTCCTGTTTTCATGGAATTTGTAGGTACAATGCTTCTGGCAAAGTTGATTAAACTGGCTAGTATATGCAGGAGTAGTTGACAGGTAAGCATTCAGCGTGACTAGATAGATCTTGCTTACACCACAGAAGGGCTAAAACTTAAAATCCTGAGTACAGAGTTTGGACAAGCTACAGGAACCGAGGAAATAGAATATATCAATTCATCTCAATGCAGTTATTTTTTTTACTGCAAAATTTTCAGAATAATAGTTTTATTATATTATGCTATGCGATATTACTAGGTCACAATCCTACAAACATCGGCACAGAAGAAACCTCACTGACAAATATTCTTAGTCAGTTTAATAGAACAATATAGGTGCATGTAAGTTTGAAACTTAGGAGGCTTGCCTTTCCTGAATACCCTCACGTACTAGAGACAATTTAAAACAACACAAATCTGACAAAACTTTTGTATATTAGAATAGTTAGGAATATATTTTATTAATTTATGTGAAAATTAACTTGTTCTTCTTGAGCTTTTCATTAATGAGTGTATCTGGTTTGTATCTGTGAAATGAATTACTTCTGCAGAATATCTTTTACATAGCTTTAAGAAATATTCTGGAAGCATTTGAAGATTTGTACTTTGTTTTATTTTTTTAAACTTCTCTCAAGTACCTTAAAAACCAAATCGCTTCAAAAAGAGGTTTAGTTTTGTAAATGTTCTCTTCTTTCCTTTCCTTTTCCTCCTTCACTAGAGGAAAGGAGAGAAAAATTATAATAATAACAACTAACCAAACAAACACTCCTGTATAAATGAATACATAAAGACATATAGAAAGAAAGATTCACCACAATTTGTTTTTTTATGTTTGAAGTAAAAATATTAGATAGACTACAGAACACTTCTAGTGTGAGAAAAAAGCTCTATATCCTGACTTAAGAAGACCCTACCTTCCTCAATCCGATTTAAATGCAACACGTACTCTGTTAGGAGAAACTCCGATATATGCTAATAAACTGGAATATGGCTGAGACAAAAGCAAGCAACAGAAAACTGCTGAATTCATGTGTTCCGATAGACTTGGCTCTTCAATTTTGATTAATGCTGAAATGAACTCTAGTGTCCTATCTTCCCAGCCTAATGGAATTTCTGTACAGCACAGTGGCTGGCTATGCTTTTTTTTTTTTTTTTTTTTTTCCCCCTAGAGCACCAAATTCAGTTCATAAGCCCTCTTCTGAGCTTATTTTTGTTTACAACTTTATTCCACTTCCAGTTGCATTTGCATATTCTCTGTTCTAGTGAGAAGTATCACTTCTGTTTTAGAACTGTGAAGATTCAAATAAAGAATAGGAATGGTGCTTTAACTTCTCTTTACATTTTAGGGACCACTTTTAAAGGGAGAAAATACTATGAGAGGCAGATAAGAAACACAGTTTTCTTCCAGCAGGGAGGGATTTGCAAATTTAGGCTCTACACCCACCGTGAGTGAGTGCAAATCTCTACTTCGTGAACATATTGAGACCAGGTGTGAGTCTGATCCTTCCTCTCTTGTGGGTCATACAAGTTTCTATTCACTGCTTGAACTTGCACAATGGTTGTCATCAAACTGTTACCTCTCATTATTTCAGAGACCAGTCATCATCCAGACTGAAAAACTTCAGATTTGTAGCTTGCCCAGCGATATAGCTAAGTCATAACATTGCTGTCATATAACACTAGTAGAATTTATGTGGCTGATCTCGGATAACAATAAATAGCAACCTCTTTGTAGTGGCATGTGCTCTACTTCCTTTTTAAAAACAACAATAGAGCCTTCAGGTACTTGTGAAGGAGTTGTGTTAGGCATGGCGTGGGTTTTGGAGACATCAATGTAATAGAAAACAAAGTCATTAACATAACATACATTCTTATTTCTATTTTTTTTAGAAGCAGGTGACCTCTGACCATGTGCTTTTCCCTGGAACATCACAGAAGGAATTTATTAAAATACTCGGAGGGTGGTGGAATTTTGAATACCTTTTTGCGCTTTGCCTAGAGGAAAGCCCCAAGACTTTCCTTTCCCATCCCACTTCGGGACAGTGGTCAGGATTCAACATCTGTGGTTTTGCTAGAACTTCCTTTATAGTAATATAGTAATTTAACGGTATTAGATGAACATAGCCTACAGCTAGGAGGACTCATTATCCTTATGCACTGTAACGTAGAATAGGTACCCTATGACTAGGTATAGACATTTACCTCATTGTTTAGTTCCTAGACAGTCACAGATCCGTGATGAATTTCAACATGCCTAATTTCACTGAATGAGAGCTTTAGAATAAAACAACATTGTAATTTAAATATAAGGTCGAAACCAACACAGTGCATCATGCAGTGTGTAAATAAACCCTCTCAGTTTTTTTCAAAATTACCTCCCTTCTCCCTAGCCTCTCCCCAGTGGGTGTCTAAAGCTGATAAATGCAAGGAACACTTGAACAATATTCTTTCCATTCCTATCTGGAACAGGCTGTTCCGTGACTGACAGTGTTTTCCCACTTTCCAAGAATACTTTTTAAAAAACTGGGGGGAAATGTCTTTCTGGACAGCAGATATATATTAAAAAAGGAAATATACTTCACCTTGTAAAAAAGAGCTTTTATACCGTAAGAACAAACCTTTGACTGCTCTAGTACATTTATTATAAACTCTTGATAATTTTGCTTAGTGTTTTAAACCTCTGACTTTGAAAACATATTTGTTACTAAAATTCATTAACACAATGTCATTAAACTCTTGCTTTTGGACAATATGTTCCTGACATTCTGCTGAAGGAAAACTCGGGAGGTCGTTCCTAGTCAACCCTCATCAGGAAATTTTATGAATGTTATGAAGTAACCTTATGTTTGTGAGAAGGAGTTTGCTATAGCTGCACAATCTTCCTCCCTCTAGGTTTTCGTTCTGTTTTAAAATGACAGTAGATAGAAAAATCTATCAAAAGTACATATCAGTCCTTTGTTCTTCATAACAAGTAATTTCATGGACTTACATTTGAAAATAACTACCACAATGGCTCTCAACTTCTGAGGGCTGCAAGTGTTTGTTCCTTTTCAAATTGATACAATTGCATCTCACAGCTGTTAAACAAAAAAAAATATCACAGTAGTTTTATTGAATGGAAATATCTTATCAGCTCAGAGAGTCTAACAGCTAGAGAGACTTAATGAACTTTTTTTTTTAGCCTTTACATTCTGAAACACCACCAAGTACTTACCAAGGACACCTATCGCTTTCTCCTATCGGTCACTCGGGATCAGTCAGTACGTTGACGGAACAGGCTGTGACAAGCCATGGCGCACATGCACGCTGCAGACTTGTTTTAAGGTCAGGTTCAGTGACAGCCAATGCTGTGGGATTCAGTGCACAGCAGAATACCTTCGGATTCTGAAGAGGGTTTTCTTATGGTTTTCTTGGCATCATTTTGGGGTTTTGTGACTGCAAAGGGCAATTTGAGATTTTTGCTAGAAAGAATAGCAGAACTTTTGCCACTTGGGCATAAATTTCATAGATACAGGCTGCTGTAAAATTTCAGCTAGTTAAACAATGAGGAAAAAAATGAAGCCTCTCTTTGGCTTTCAATTTTTGTAGAAGAGAATCAGGGACTGAACCTGGTATCTGTGAATGTCATGTGTTTCATTGCATGTTTCTGTTAGGCAGCTTTTCTGGAGGATTCAGAATGCTGATACAGGAAAGCAGAGGGCTGCATATTGTGTCAGCAACCAATAACTGAATGGCCAGCATAACAGATAGCACCAGGCATGGCAAATAGATGTGGCTCTCATCTCAGTAAATCTGTTCCAAAATTCCCACTCCTTTTGAAAGGTCGTCAGTTTTTGGTATCCTCTATGATAATTATCTTCTCTTTCCAACGTACTGAGACAGAAAGCTTAGAAGTGAGACTGGAACTGTGAGAAGTAGGTAAATTCCAGATAACATCTGGATCTCATTTACATAAGAAATAAAATCTTGTGAAGAGACATAAAAACCTGTCCTAGCCAGAGACTGAAACGCTTGAAGGGAATAAAGGAAGTACCGTATTTCGAGCTAGCTAACTTTATCCCTCTCCAATGGCAATTTACTCTGATACTGCAGTCAGATTTTGTGCAGCAAACGTGTTCTTCTGCAACTGTTATTATTCAAGAGATTCAGCAGAGTTGTTTCATTGTCTATAGAAATAATTATGCTTTTTGACCTCAGCCGTGGCTGGCACCGCGTGTTCTGCACTCTCAGTAGACTCAGCACCTTGCAGTATCGGGCTCCTTAATGATATGCCTTTGTATCTTGGCATAACTTCTTACTAAATATGACCATCCAGTGGCACATTTAACATCACAGTTGTCAGCCAGTCAGCTTGCTCTGACCACGGGGACTAAATACTGGCTAGCAGAAAATTTCTCCTTTAAAACCACGTGGTTCCTAATGCTTCAGCCAAAGGCTAATTTCAATAATTTTTAGGGTGAGAGCTCCCTGCTCTTCCATAGTTGGAGTGCATCTCATTTTGCTTGTGAGCTGATCTAAAATATGCCATATGGACAGCAAACCTCCACACTTACAGACCAGCTTTTGTCCTGTCAGAAGGCTACATTTTACTATTTCAGTATGTCATATCCAGTAATTTCATTTACTACTTGTAATCCCGGCAGTTGTACTTGAACAAATAGAAGAACTACCATTATCATGTTCTCCTTGAATTTACAATTTTAAAATTACAGTGATATTTTTTGAATAAAAATGTTAACTCCCTCTAAAGTTGTCCCATAAACTAAGAATATTTAATTGTTTCCTTAGATCTTCCCCTTTTAGAATAAAACCTTCTTAAAAAGTTAAGATTTGTAAAATGTCAAATGGCTGTAGCTACTAGTTGGTGACTAACGTTTACATTCTCTCTCTGCACTATTATCTTCATGTCATTTAGTGGATCTTCTGGTATAAGTACTGTGGATCACATAGCTTTCTGGACTTTATTTGCTTTAATAACAGCTTATGCTAAAAGTTACTGGAGGAATTAAAAAAGTCGTGACGATCAATTCGCTGAACTGTTAATAACACTAAAGTCTTTAAAATGTTCCTGTATATTTGGAATTCACATGCAGAGCTCTGCCGAGTGTTTGCTTAGAGCCATTCATGCTCCTTTTCTGCAGAGTGTGTGCAGTAACTGCTCGAGACAAACTTTTGCTTGTTTTGAAGCTGCCTCTGTTCCTAAATAAATATTTATCCTGGCAGAAACCCCATTTGTTTACCAGCCATTCACAGACTGGACTGCATTTGGAGAATTAATTGCCTTACATAAAGATGCTGTTTATTCTTTGACAGCTTGTTTCTGCGTTGCCCCTCTAGATGGCATTTCCAAAAACAATTTCAGATGGAAACATGCCAGATATTTCTATATTCCCCAATAGCTTTAAAAATAGTTGCCTCAGCATGATTCACAGGGATCTCTATGTCCACCTCTGAGTTGACATGAGCCATAAACTCTTTATTTATAAAGTATGCTGAAACAGTAGATACGCTTCCCCCCTGCCCCCCTCCCCGATTGTCTTACTGGTTTACTTTTTTTGTTTGTTTTTTTGTTCTCAGAGACGTTAAAAGAAAATGATGCTTATGTAGAATTTTTAGATAAGAGTATCTTATGGGGCTTCCTAGGGTGTTTAGGTTTTTTTATGTTTACATGAATGTTGTAATCAGAAGACATTCATGAATCAATCCTCCGTCGACAAACTGCAAATCTCAGTGTAATGTACCTGAAGATTTGACTTTGTGGTTTAAGGCAAAACATCCTCTTAGATACAGAAGCATGACTTGTTCCAACCCGCCGGAGCCAGATCATGGAAATGAAATCTTTCTCATGGTGTGGAACAATAGCGAAGTGCTCCAGCCATTACTGTAGCCTGCAGGCTACAGGCAAGGAGGAGTCCTGCTCCTGTTCCTCTCCCATGCACTCCGTACTACTAGATACAAAATAGAAGAAGTCAGCCCTCTGTGGCTTATCTCGTGGTTGGATTGAGTGAAATCATTTTGACGCATTTCACACCTGTATTCTAAACATGCTGTAAAACTTCTGGCTTACTCAAGCAAAGAGATCATCATCACTTATTAATGATTTCCTTAAATTTCCTGTTAAAAAGAAGGTAATTGGAGAGTCAGCTTTAGCATCTACGCTCATAGCTTGTGGCCATTAGGAATTCTTTGAGATGGCTATCCCGTTCCTGTCAAGGTAACACCATCAACCCTGGAGTTCTGTTCTTGAAATGCTAGATAACCTTTGGTTTTTTCCTAAAGAGTTACTCAACAGAAGTGACTGCTGCTTATCAAAATGTTTCATGCCTCTTAAATACCATAGTGCCGTTCTAGTGAGCTTTTAATGGACAGTGTCATAAAATGTGAGCTTTTTTCTCAGTGGAAGATAACAGTTCAAATTACAAGATTGCCCAATAAGGCTGTAAGCTGCTGGCAGGGTTCAACTTCTCTGCTGGAATAAAGGAAATATGAAAGGGCATCTGTTACAACATGAACCAAACTCCTCCTTGTGTAGCAGCTGTGTAGTTAACGGGGTTACAGATATGCGAATGCTTCTCAACTGACCCAAGCTGAGAAACGCTGAGTTAAAACTCATAGCATGGGCTTCAGTCAACCTTGAATTATCATGCTTTATGAAAAGGTGCTGTAAAATACAGTCGGTATCTTTCAGCAAAGCTGAACGAAAGAGAAGCAGATTAATGGGTTGTGAGAAGAGTGTGAGCAGTCATGGAAGTCTTCTCTTTTGACTTGTTTGAGACTAAAGGATCCTTAGCAGACTAGCTGAGGAAATTGGGGGAGGTCGACTCATTCTTCCAGTAAAGCTTTTCAGCATAGGGACCTTTAGCTGCATGAGAACAGACTGTGACATAGGAAGACTTAAGCTATTTCCATTTAATTGTGACCTATAGAGTCTGCTGGCAGTAGGAAGGATCAGAGATCTACGTGTCAGACCTGGTCCACTTCTGGGATGAAGGAGTGACAACAAGCAGCAAATTACTTTATAAAATAGCAAGACAGGAAAGGAAGATGTTATGTATTATTGGATTGTTCTTATGACATCTGCTTTCTTAGGTGTCTTTGGATTTACCAGTGGGGGAAGAAAACTTTTTGGAAAAAAGACAATTCTAATGTTGAGTTGTGAGTCGTTTTGTTAGTCTGCTGTGAGGGCTGCGTTATCCTAAATAGTCAGGCAATAGTTTTTGACACAGTCCTAAGGATACGATGGGTTTTGATTTTGCTTTAGTTTTGTTTGGTTGGTTTTTTGGGGATGGGGGTGTGGGATTGTTGTTCCCCCCCCCCCCCCCCGGCCGAAATAGTTACTGTTCTAAGTATTCACAAACTTTGGCATTAGAGTCTAGAGCACTTTCAATTTTTCTGAATATTGTTATTTACAAATGCGAGATTCCAGCATTGCATAAATGGTATAATTTTGTCTACTGATATTTGATTTATTATTTTTGTCTGAACAGTTACTTCATTTTGAATTTGAAGTGTTTGTCAGAGACTAGGCATTTTTCACAGTCCCAGACATCACCAAGATTTAAGAGGTGATGTTAGTTTTGTAAACATTCACTGCGTTATGTATACCTCGTATTGCCCCATGCCCTGCCATAAAAGAAAGATACATGCAGTGTTACTTCCAAAGGAAGAAATATTTTCCCCTTATCTTTCCAAGCCTGTAAAAGTAACCCCAGAGATATTTTAGAGAAGATTAGAGTACGTCCCACTGCACTGTACGTCCAATGCAGTTAACAGCTGGCGTGCTATCTATTACAGTGGAATTGGCTGTACGTGCTATACCATTTGAGCTTCATGCAAGTGGATCACTTTCATGGACAGAGTAGGTAGTAAAGGGGAGCTCTGTGAATATACTCAGAGCACTGGAATAACTTTCTAGAGGTGTAAGAGAACATCAGAGCAAAATCACAACTGGTGTTTTTTCGCTACAGCAAATATCGGATATTAAGAGGTAAAAATGAGAGCCTCATTAGTAGGCTTCCTCCGCGCCCTCAAGATTTCCTGACCAAACCTGAAAATGGTGTAAATTTTTCTTTTGGTACTCAAAGCAGAAAATGGGGAAGGTGATAAATCCTGTGTAGTTCATTACCACTAACTGCTAATGATGGTGATTTAAAAGGGCATCAATCAAATATTCACTTCAAGGCAGAAAGAACAGAGGTGAGCGAGTAGTGCACACATAATAATCCTTTTTGAGTGAGTTGCTTCTTGGTATCCACAAAGTTTTATTTAAGAATTTCAGTGTTGCTCAATGGGATTCACCCCACAGCCTGAGCAATAACCTGCCAGGAATGATGGAATGGGGTTTGCGTTCAAAAAAAAAAAAAGTGAGGAAATCTAAAATAATGAATGAACTAGATCTTTATAGGCACAGACTTCTATTCTCAGTCTGTTCTAAGAAGGATTTAAGGGTTAACTGGAGCTAGCTATCACTTTGTCTTGTACCAAGAACAGTCAGAAGGACAGTTCTTGCTTTCTTGTCAATGCAACGTGAAATTTCAGCGATTGTTTGTACGCTTGGTTGTTTATCAACATTGTGAAAACACTCCTCACACCCTCCTCCCCCTCCTGAGCCAGCATTCCTGATTTGCTCTTTATAGCCCAAATGCCTCAACTGAATTCCGGGCAATCTGAAACCATCTGAAAAACTTACGTTCATTGCAGGGGGATTTGGATCAGGCCCAGCAAGAAGAACATTGCAAATTAGGAATGATGTGGAAAAGTGGGTGTCATGGCAGAAATATGTGCGTGGGCGCTTGTGTAAAACCTGTACACAATATGCTTGTGCTGTGTTTTTCCAACTATTATTTCTTTCTAACTGGCTATTTAAAAAGAAAGCAATTAGAACCTTTAATATGAATTTGATTCTGATTTTCATTTAAAAAAAAAAAAAACAACAGGCAGAATTTGTATGAAGGTATTTTTCTCTTAGTCTGCAAAAGCAGGCGGAATTTGAAGGCAGGGAACAATTTGATTGAAGTACTCTTGGGGGACCCACAGGAATATAATCTTCCTTTTGAGAGAAGAACTGAAGTGCAGAACTGAGCTGTACCATTTGAAAAGGGTTCATACTGAATTGTTCAGCTCATGCCATGTGTAATTAGCGCACGCTGGCCGAGTGATTATTTACACAATAAATGAAGATTTGGCCAAACAAAGCTCTCTTCGTGTCACCGATATACTTTACTGGCTGTGTTATTCTGGCTTCATCCTAAACACCCCCTTCCCTGTACTTCTTGTTTTCTTTTTTTCTGCAAGGACTTCCAAATGCCCCCGTGGGTGCTGACAGCAGCAGGCATTCATTACTGGGAGACTCGCTGTCCAGACAATGAAACTATGCAGGGCAGGACGGCGTTGTCACTATCTCCTCCAGAGTCTGCCTGCAACATGGGAAAAGTTCTCTGAAACAGCTTCTACCCTGGCTTCCCTCAGGTTGTTGTGACCTTTTGTTTTTGTGCAACTGCAGCTTCATTAGTTTGTTGCCGCATGCACAATTTCCAACGGCTGCTTTGAAGACATGTTAATTATAGTAATAATTTCCAACTCATTTACTAGTCATTGCCTATTTTCTTGCAGGGCAAAAGTGGAAATAAGATCTTGCCCAAACCACTCCTCATTGAACAGTAATGCCTTAAGTCAAATCTCTCTCTGGATTCTTTTTTCTCCTGTAAATTTTGCCAGCAGCCGTCGTTTTTCCAAGGTCTGTGCAAGTAACTGCATAATGCAAACACTAATACTCTAGATCATTTCACACGTTAGTAATAGAGGAAGCATTTAGCCATCAGAGGAAGAAAAAAAAAATCTATTAGAACACTTCATTTACTGAAAGCTAAATAAGCTGTTATTCTGTGCAAGTTTGCAGTTACAGTGCTTTTCCTTTAAGCTTGTGAACAAGCCTTTGGGCTGCACTGCTTATTTGATCATCATAACCATCAGTAGCTTCACTGTAGAAACTCCAACAAGAACTCCCTGTTTTGGGGCTTGATTCTGCGAGGAACTGAGTACCACCTGGAAAGTATTTTATGTCCACAGTTGCTGGCAAAGGCAGTTCCAACTGGCCTAGGCCTTTGGCCAGGATTTATCAGGAGAAATGTAGGTGTCTTTTCAAAAGGAGCCAAAGATAGTCGTGTGTGAACATAATTGGTAAATGCACTCCGCTGTCCATTTGCGCATGCAAATTTGCTAAAGTAAATACAGTCTTGCATGCGTATTCATTATTTTTATGGACTCAGTCTTGGTATCTGCTTGAATTTAGCTCTCAGCATTATTAGTTTCTCTGATTGAACCATGTATTTTGACTAGATGCAACCAGAAAGTCTGAATTAGGGTTCAGTTTTGGTGTTGTATTCCATGAAGCCCGCTCATTGAAGCTTGTTTGAATCCTACTTAGATGTGTGACGCGCAAAGGAGAAATCCCATTCTCCCAGCTGATCTATGGGAAAGGAAAGTACACGTACATCATCAGCCGTTCCCTCCTGCTGTTATACGTGACTGCAAATGGAAAGTCTAACTATGTATTTCCCGTGGGCACTCTTTTTGCAGACGATCGGTATCTCAAGCTGCAGAACGGCTGACCTTTGGTGTTAGCTGGTGGTGCGCAGTGCTTTCCTTGAAAAGTCGAATGCAGTAGCGTACCAGCTCTTGAGTCGTTTTGCGCGGATTTTATGGTTGCTTTGTTTCCTGCACTCGCTGGAATGGCAACAGTCATATTTACGATATGGTAGCAAGTTAGTCATAGGGTGGTATTTAAAGCTGTACAACCAAAGGTGACCACGCTAGGAGAGATACTAATGGTGGCAAGCCTGCTGCTGGGAGCTGGGGAGATTCCTCCTTCGGCTGAGATGAGGCCACAGTGCTTTTGCATGGGGTGCTTGGGTAGTTTCGGTTTGAGACAGGTCGTCGTGCTTAATAGGCGCAAGTGCTCTGAACGTTGGCAGAAGGAGAGGAGCCATGGCTTTGGAGTGCCTCCAGCAGGAGCCCACCGCAGCCATGGCTTTGACACTGTGCAGGCCCCGCACTTAGTAGAGTACAACATTTATTTAGGCGCTCTCTCAAACGAAAGGGAAACGCTCAGCGAGGCAGATCGTACATTATGCGTTTCAGTGACAGCTCATTCGTCACAGAACTAGTAACTGAGCAAATGGTACAGCTTTCTTTAGAAATGGAGGTTGTTGTAATCAGTTTTAAAAATAATTTATTTCCACTCATGCACAAATGAATCCCCAACATTTTAGAGTTTTGTTCTGGAGAAGCATCCGGAAGTCTGATTACTTGCCTAAATACTTTTTTTTTAATTAAAAGCACAACTCACACTGAATAAAGAAATCTCTAACACTTCCTAGTTAAACTGTGCCACAAGTATTTCAAATACTGTAATCGTTTTTGAGTTTTGGAGATTTTCTACTTTTTGATCATGAGGGAGGGCTTTAGTAACAGTTACTGAAGACCAGCATTGATTTTTTTTGTCTAGAATTTTTGAAGAGGATTGTAACCATTTGTTTTTTTTATTTGAATGGTGGGTTAGAGTTACTGTTTGTGAACAGAGGGCAAACATACATGAAAGACAAGTTTTAAAAGGATAATCTCCTGTCTCAAGTAATAATTATTGTGAATTTTCTGATTTTATAAAGTTTATAAGTTTATATAAAATTGTTAATTGTAGTGTAGCAAATTTCTTGTCATTTCAAATATGATTTTATATTTGGTTTCTTTCTGTGTGGCTATCCGTTCATTTTTGGAACGTGAAATCCGGGAGGGAATCTAGAACTTTCTTTTCCATATATTTACAAATGAGTTAACGTGAGCACAGACTGAGTGATGACACAGCTGGACCACAGAGGGTGCGGGGTGAAGATTGCTTTTGGTGAACTACAGATCAGATTTGCCCAGACCCAACTTCCGTGGCCGATACTGCCGACATTTGCTCAGGCATAGACCACTGAGCAAAGTGACACCTCTGCCTCTGTGGGCAGATCAGTGCAGAGGTGGTGGAGACATTTTTTGAAGAGTGGAAGGAGGGTATTTGCAGGAGTGGGAGATGAGGTTGTGTTTGCGCACGGATGGCCACGCACCCACTATCTCCTTGGCTGCATAGGAGAACAAACATAAATGCGGGAGCTACTTTCTGTCAGACCAGTTTTAAAAACCTGTTATTTCAAAGTTTAGTCGTATATATGCATTGTAGGGGGGAGATGAGGGAGATAGTTCTTTATCTAGCATAAGTCCATGAGAATACATTTGTGGATCTGGTCCAAGCCACGTGTATAAATACACTCCTTTCTTTGCTATCAGGAAATTCAGAAAAAAAATGTCAGTGTTTTTTGATCGTAATTCACGCATGCTAAATCCCTTAAGTGCGTAGTCATTTGGATTCTCAAGGCAGTATGCCGTCCGTCGCTTCAGGGTGCTGTCCCTTGCGAACCCCAAATGGGGTGCTTGTTGCCTTATTTCTCCAAAGAACAGAGATGCAGGCATGGACAGAATATTAAATGCATTTTTCTATTTTTTTCTGTCTAAAAAAGATGAGTGCTTTATTTTCCTTCCATATAGACCATTTCATTGCTGCCTTAAAAAACAAGTCTGTGTAGATGATAAAAATGTCTATAGTCACATAAATAATTTCCCACCTGCAGTAAAATTCTGGCACAGCTGTGCCAAGCTATGCAATTTGACAAGGGACTGATTTCAGTTTGCTACATAGCTAAAAAAAGAAACCAGGTGAAACAACTGAATGCTGACATCTGAGTAGGACTAATAAATCAAACTGGTGGGTGGGGGAAAGGAATGTTCCTGTCTTCAGAAAGAAGCCTGCTTTTTTCCATGTGAAAATGAAATGCATTTGCAAACGGTGGCTCAGTTACACCCCATATCATTACATGTTAAAGAAATGACTAACAACAACAAAAAAGCAATAACAGACTGTTAAATAAGTTCTATAGTTTACCAGTATCACAAATATAAAATTCATTAGAAGCACAACTTGGAAATATTTAACACAATAACTATCTTTTTTTCTCTGTTGTGCCAGTAATCTCTACGCTTGTATTCCTGTCACAGCTATTCTTTAGTATCTGTTTGTCAGTTAAGAGTTTACATTGTAAATTGAATTGATCAGTAGTCTCAAAAGTAATAATTAACGGAGAGATATCCCTAGGTCAAGGTTAATTTCATCCATGTTTTTTTCTGACATGAGAGGAAGCACAGTCAGTGAGGTGAGATCTTGTATCTGCAGGAAACTTGCACAGGTTGGGTTGAGGAGTGAGGGGCGAATTATAAGAGGAAAATGGCAAAAGGTATTATCTGTACGCACTAAATAGGCCCAACAAAGAATCCATGCACTAGGACCTACAGTTAGGAATGAATGCTTTTCGTCATCTGGTATAATAAGTGCCATCCTGAAATTTTAGGCTCTTAACTTGACTATCTGAAACAAAATTTATATGTCTATAGGAGTGAATAAGAAGTTCTCTTTCAAAAAAAAATCGTGGAAAAAAAAAATTAGTCTAGCAAAATAAAAATAATTTGTAGTGCATAGCAAAATATTTGAACTCAGATATGAACTTCCTTGAAATCCCTGATAGCCCAATTGAAATTTTCTTCGCATTTCAACCTATGCGTTATTGAAGTATGTCCACTGTGTGTTGAGTTTACCGAACTTTTGTGTAATTTTGGGACTATTACCCACAGATGAGTTATCCAAGTGACATATACAACGTTTCTCACTTCCAAAGTGGATTTGTATAGTTTTGTATATGAATGATGAAGCCCCTTAGTTTATGCTGCGCAAAAATGTCTGTGGAATTTATTTGTAGCTGTTAATTTGTTGGCTTCGCAGGAATACTCCTGTGCTAGTTGACCCAAGGTGGTTCAGCTGCTGGCTCACAGGAGGATTTTCAGCTCACTGTATCTCTCATGAAAGAATTGTTGCCATTGAATCCGTATGATAGAAGATAACAGAGCTGGAAATATACCCCCTACCCTCCTTGGAAAGATCGGCCCTTTCAGTTGTGACATTTCAAGGACTGAAATGAATCATGGTAATATTAAGTCATGGTTATTTTTGCTCAGAGATGAATGTATGTAAGACTTCAGTGCGTAGATGGACTATATATATATTAAAAAAAAAACTTGTGGAAGAGTCAAGTGACAAATGGGTATAAAGATTACTTGAAAGTATAGCTGAATGTCACTAGTTAGAATTGCAGTGTGATGTTACATCCACCTGGTGCTCTAAGGGACTCCTGAAATTAAAATTTAGGTTATTTCCCTCCATGTTTCAGTGGTGTGTGCACTGCGGTTCATAGACTGATGACAATATATAATGTGATCTTTTAAAATGAATTTTAATGAGTGTTGTGGTTTGGGCCAGACAGGCCACTGAGATGAATAACAGATGCTCTCTGACCTCTCTTCCTTCAGGGAAAGGAGGAAGAGAGAGAGATACTTATGAGTTTAAAAGAAACTAAATTACTTTAATGAAATATTAACAATAAAATAAAAAGAAAATAATGAAATACATACAAAACCATATCAAGATTCAAGGATGACGATCACGTCACCAGCAGGCACTGGGAAAGTCCCAGACTGGACTCAGTGACGGATGGGAACTGAATTCCAGTCTGGATTCAGGAAGGCACAGATCAAGATCAAAGGCGGACAAACAGACAGAGTCCTCCTTGGACACTGGCCCTGAAGAAACAGGGCTGACTCTTTGATCCCTCAGCTTTTATACTGAGCCTGAGGCAGATGGGGTGGAATCCCCTGTTGGTCAGTTTTGGGTCACCTGTCCTGTCCGCTCCTCCCCGCAAGTGGGACCCCTCTATGCTTTTCTGCTTCAATAACAAAGTGAGCTGCTCTTGGGTGTTATAGCAATCAGTATAAGCAAGAGCCTCTCTGCATACCATGCCTGGGCATAAATTGTAAACAATCCGGTCTTATCACTCTGGAAGCAGAGTACAATCTTAAAAATACACTGTTAATTTCAGAGAGTTTTGTTAGTTAGAAGAGGCTTAGCTGCAAAGTAAAATTACGGAACAGAAAATCAGTTCTGTTTTACCTCAAACCAGGACAATGAGTTATGTGGGTCTTATGTGGATTATAATAGTTTTTATCGTTACAGAAATGAGAGAAAGGGAAAGGGAAAGGTCTGTTTTACAGAAGGCCACCAATCTGCTCTCACAGAAATAATGTATGAATATTAGTAATATTTGCAGTATAATAACACTCTTCTCTGATAAGTAACAGATGAGATGGTGTAGTGTTGCAACTGTAGTGAAAGAGGTTTCAATAGCGCTCATTGTTTGACACTAATGAGTGTAGATCTGCTGAGCTGCTCCAGATTTTCACCTAGGAGAAGGCAAGGGAGACCTGCTCACGGGACTCCCCAGACCTGTTCTGGGTCCTTGTTCTGAACCTGGTCTAGATCTCATAGATACCCGGAATTTTTTAATGTGCACAGAAAGCTGTAATGAAAGTCGGTGATTGATGCCTTCTGTTCCATGACAAGATCTTCCTCTGAGCATTTTAAAGAATCTCATTGTACTGCACCTTTTTCAAATTCTATTGAAAGAGCACTGTAATTTGGTAATGCCTAAGTTAACTTAATGTACAGGTGACTTAGGTGGAAATAATTGACATTAAAGATGCCTAATATTTATAATAGCCTATCTTTACTTGCTTATAGTATTGCCAATTTTTAATAATTTCAGTTAATATTTTTTATGTGGGATGTCTGCCTCAGCCAAAATTGTCTTGGAAAATGTTCAGCAAGACTGGTGCAGCCATTGCTACAAGAGCATGGGGAGGGGTTAGTGTACTTAGTGTTAAATACACGTAGCTAACGTATTGAAAAATTCTGGTAACTTCATGCTTTTAGAGGGTGAGGGGCTGTCAGAATTTGGTGGTTGTTAATATCTTTTGTCTTTTTGTGAGAAAGCTGTTGAGTTTTCTTCAAATTATAAGCCTCTCAAAATCTCACATATGTATGCATCTTATTGAAATTTGATAGAATTTGGCAGGTTCGTCTGAAGGATCCATTCACGTTAACCATACTCTGGCCTCACGTTTCTCTAGTCTGCTAACTGAACTGTGTGTCTGCCTCATGGCCATAATTTGTATTCTTGTCCCAAGCTGTAAGGGGCAATCAGGATTTTGCACTCATTTTTCTCTTTCCCTAGCTGCTCGGATTCACTGTCGTGCAAGTCACAAAAGACAATAGCAGAGATTTTGCTCTGAATGGAAAACAGTGTTATGCCCCAGTTAAAGACCCATATCATAGTACCAGTTGTATAGAAGAGTTTATGTTGTTGTGTCCTAACTTGACTGGGCATATTTATTAACATAGTTGCTGCATATGAAGCTGAATTCCAGCCTGGATTACACTTGTTTACTCCTGAAATTACATCTAAAACCCACCTGTGGATATAAATTCTCCACAGGGTTATTTGCATGCACAAATATGTGTTGCTTAATGGTGTTTTGACTCATTGTAGCCCCGGAATAACCATGTTAAAGGTGCATGACTGAAGTTTGTGGTGGTTGTACCATCTGGAAGTTTGAATTCATAGGCAAGAACACGCCTGCAGAGTTGAAGGATAAACCTTGTCTCTGAGGTTTAAATAGTTTATATAGAGCAGTCTGGCAGTACTACATACTCTCTACTCAAAGTCTTCTCCAACTCCCATCTGAGCCCAGGATTTGAGAACATGCTTTACTAGTTAGCTACTACCGATTTCTGTGTTTTCCAACCCATGATGAAGTTTTCATTTTAATTGAAGGGGTGAAGAGTTTCATGGTGAGATAACTTCTTTCTGACATGCACGCGAGGATAAGGGACAAACAGAAAGCTGCAGATATTCTACAGACACAAATTAATTATCCTACTTTCTATAACTACTCGGTAGAGTGCTGTTTAGGAAGCTTCGTGTAACAGCACTCCTCATCACAGTGTTGGTTCCGTCATGGCAGCAGACTTTCTTCTTTGAAAAAAGTCTTAAGCAGCTACTAAATTTCAGCTGAATACACAACTCTGACAAAAAAGAAAAAAAATCCTTTTGTTTTCTTTTTTAATGGCCAGCCATTAGTGATTCTGAAAATAGAATGCATTTCAAAAGTAGTTTAAGAGCTGCTTTCATCAATCTTTATTATTTATTGGTTGACTCAGATGACAGAGCTGAGCTGCTTTATAGTTTGAGGTGTGGCTGATGGTTTGCGTGCCCTTCTTGACCTTGTCAAGGGCAAACATAGTTTAAAGTTGTTTATAAACTATAAATTTCATGGTAAAGAATGATGTGAAAATAAATCCAGTGTATTTCTTAAATGATTAAAAGTACATTAAGTAAACAGGATACTGCAGTGGGGAGTCTGAAGAGTCTCTGAAGAGTGTGATTCTACTCCTCAGACTATTCTGAATGGACATGTAGTACAAGCTGATCTTTAAAAAAGATTTCTGTCACTACACTTGGTGAGAACGGCAGAAGTTTTGTGGGTATGAACAATAGCAATGAAACTACTAGGAGATGTTGATATTTGCAGTTTTAAATAAATTAGGTAAAGGCAAGTTCCACTAATATTTCGAGAAACTATTCACAACGATTGGAAGAGACTGCTCTGGTCCTGATTGCCTGAGATTTTAAAGGCGTATGGCTTCTCTTTAGTAAGAGCAGGCTGCGATGGCTGGGACACTCAAACTCAAATTGTATGCCTATGGCTGTTAGACATTTGCCCTTTAATTATATTGATTCCAAGACCTGCCTTGTTTCTGGACAAGATTATTATTTCTACAATACTGGACATACATCTCCACAATTTAAACATATAGCATTTGAATGTAATCAGCGTATAAAGGGTATGTTCTGATTGCTACACCGTGCATAACTTAAACAAGGTAGGGCAATGAATAAAGAAAAACCAGGATTAAAGTATATGGGAAAATGATTTGAACTGTTTTTTCAAAGCAAAGACTAGCAATCGCGAGACTCGAAGCTCTAAGAAAAACAAGCTGTATGCAGTACTAAATGGACTTGCCATGGCATGTAGATGTATCTGCTAGTTTATTCTATTCATGGTTCACAAGAGGATACAAATTACTGTGAAGATATTTGAAAGTTTTGAGCTTAGAGAGCTTAAACTGGTTGCAAAATGGTATAAAACTGTACAGTTTTGGCACTCTAAAACTACCACGATAAACTAGTGAAAAAAATTGCATATTTGGTGGTGTGATAAAATAGAAACAAAAAGGATTACCTGCTCACATCAGTTTCACAAGCTCACCTGTCATCTGAGCAGAATAGGGAATTTGCTTCTCTACTTCCTGCATGAGGTTTTGTCTTCCCCTTGTCTATGGCTTTCTAAGATTGTTTTTGAATGACATGTTGTAATCCTGTGTTATTCCTCCCCTCTCCACCCCATTGCCAGTACAGCTATTGCAATTCAATACCTAATTTATCTAATTGCAAAAGTAGAACTAAATGACTACTATGACTTGTACATAGTTCCTACTTCACAGCTTAAATTCCTTTGCATATTTAGATTATTGCTCTGGTACACAGGTCTTTAAATACAAATTAGGATGTGAGTCTGCCTTACCTTAGAGGTGTGAAAAGTTGGGTCTGGACTTCAAACTGAGTCGGACCCTGTTACTATTTTACACTTCCCCATACCCCTTTTGCTAATTTCTGGAAAATTTAGTTAGAAATAATTTCATTTCGTGAATCCCACTGAGTGGTGTTCATAATACTCTGAATGAGTTTACAAAGGGTATCTCAGAGACGAAAATATATTTAGTCAATTTCAGAGATTTTTAAAGTATATTAGACGTCTCTCTGCGATGCAGTTCTAGACGTGCTTCCCTCTAGCATGCAGAGGTAAAAACTCTAATCAAGGTTTGGACTACTTTTGCTCTGTCAATATAAGCTTTATAAAGATCCTGTGAGATCTTGTGAGCTGATCTGACCCCGTACAGAAGTTTTTTTCAAACTTGGAGAGCAGGACCGCTTCTAATTCCACATGAGCAATGCTTTTCATGCAGTGTTTTCAACCAAACTGTAAAAAGACGGTGCTGGTATGTGAAAATGAAAAACCAAGTAGACACTAAGTGTGTTTCATCCTCAGTAGGGACTGCAGTGGAACTCCTTTAAGCCAATTGCATAAACAGCTCCTCCTTTCCTGGTGGAGGTGTCGAGAGATGAGCTGCGAATTCTACCGCTTCTCTTCTAATGGGTGATGAGTTTGTGAGCAATAACAGATAATGAACGGATCTTTCGCACGTTATACTGAATACATATGTAAGAGATTTTGATTATATGCCTAAGACTTCATTGTTAGTTGCAATGGGTGTGACAGTAACCATGAGTAAAGGTGGCTAGAAATAGAAATATATTCGTATCACGTAAGTAGTACGGGTAATTTCTTTTCTATAAAGAAAATGTCCATCATGGCTCAGGATGCAAAGTGAAAAATACAAAGATTTCAAAGGAAAGACATTCTATCAAAATATCAAATTTAGCATAATCGGGTGGGGTGGTGTTTGTTTTGGTTTGTTTTTCTGATTTGTGAGGAAAACACCTATCAGTGTTCCTTCTACTTTTGTAGGCAGCTGAAAAAAATCTTTCCCTTTGTGGATAGTCAGGGAGCTATTGTTATGCTTTTTCCCATGAAAATTGAAGTTACTAGTTTCTATAGAAAAAGAATGTCAGGTTTGCTAAGGAGCTTCCTTTGTAAGCATTTTTGAGCAGAATGTCTCTGCTGGTTTTTAATTATGATTAACCTCATCTACAAAACTAGAAGCCAATATGCAATAAACAAAAGATGAGGTAAAGCACAGTGACCATCTCACAGGTTAAATTGGACTTAACACAAAAGGGATCATCAAGGAACAGGAAGAAAACTTCCCTGTTGTGCACAGTAGCTTTATTTAGGTCTCACCAGCTGTGCTTATGAGCCTGTCAGAATCCAAATTGTCTTCAGTAAGGCAATAATAATAATTAGGAAGGAAAAGGAAGAGCAAGATGTGGATTTTGTCATTGGAATTTAGTGCAATTCCACACGAGGGGAGTGGAAAGGAGTGGCAAGGGATGGGGGAAATATATGGAAATTTATAAAGTAAGAAGTCACATAATGCTGATTTCTTTGTAGGAAGATGGGGAAAAAAAAATTTGGTTCCCAGTGCTTCATTTGAAAACTAACATTTTAGTATAAAACTCTTCATGCTCCAGGTCTTAGCAGACTGCTATGCATAGTTTGAAATCAAACTGCTTCTAGAACCAGTGCGCTGTTTACTTATCTAACTTACATGGCAGTTGGGTGTTTAGGTGTTAAGTTCAATTTATGAACTAAAAATTTGGATAGAAGAGCACAGATAAGCCCACACCAAACCCCACACTTCAGACCAAATTTAAATTTAAAGAAAAGTTTTCTGACTGTCTCAGTTTAGCATTTTGAGCTACTTTCAGCCAAACCAAAACTATATGATCAAGCACTAAAGCCTTTTATAATACATGGTGGGCTTCAGAGTATGTATCCACACTAGAATTTTCCAGCTTGGTCATTTTTTTGAAGCCAAGTTACGATTTTGCTTTTCCTTCCAAATACTGTCACAATCCAAAATGAGTTGACTGACTGTTGCAGATGCTACAATCCATTCATTTGTGAATGAGGACATTGGAATCTGTCCCTGATTGAGCAGCAGCATCTTTGGAAGTATCTAACAGATACTACCTTAACCAAGTGAACTTATTTCATCGAGCTGATAGGTACTGCCCTTCTGAACTTTAATGAGCAAGAGTGGATATTAAAAGTGGAAAACCCACAACAGGATGTAATTGATATCCTTATAGTTCAACTGATCCCAAACATATTTTTGCAAATACATATTCCAAGAACCACCCACACAGACACTGATCTGAGCAGACTAAGCAGCATTAAATTGTAATGCTTTTTCCTTTAGTATTTTTTTGATGGTTAGCAGAGTTGCCAATCCATTAAAGAACTGTTCTATCCACTCCGGAATTGCCAAATATTTCTATAAATCAATGAGTGGATGTTATTTTTTGCTCTAAGGAAATGTTGCAAATCTTCCTAGACAGCTGTTGGTGTGGTTTGCCCTTATTCCAGTCCTATTTAATAGCCACTAGCCTAAATGTTTGTTGGTTTTGGTCATAAGAGGAATACGTATCTGAAGTACTCTGGGTGTGTTATCAAGATAGGCAGGATTTATTCTCTATTTGCGCGTAACTGCGGTAATATAATGCTGCTGTTAGGAAGAAAAATAGTAATACAACTGCTGAAAAATGTAGAAGTGGTTTATAGACTGCATATATGTACTTCTCAGATAGGCAGGCTAATTTTGTAGACGCTATACCTGTGGCATAGATTTTTAAATGGCTTGACTGAGATGAAACACAAACCTGTAGTTGAGTAAATACTATTCTAAATGAAGACTGCTCTAACTATAATTAAGCTCGATCTCTTCCAGCTAAAACATGGTTAGCATAAACCGGAGTGGTCTCTGTGGCAGGCTTTTTATTACTGTAGAACAGTGTATCTGGTGTAGAACTCCATGAGGAATTTGAACAGCCTCTGGCACGCTGATTTTTCAATAATATTTCTGTCAGGTTGAGAAGGTGGGCCCCATCTTGGCAGATGTAGAGAAAGAGGTTGGACAAACTCCAGTGTGGGTTCTTTGTTTTGCTTTGTTGCTTTTCAATTAAAAAAATAATCAGACACGATGCATAGACATTTTCCTGAAGATGAATACATTGAATTGTTTGAAACTTTTCAGATTTCTAATTGTCTGGCAATTGTAGAACGGATAGTGCAATACAGTGGCACTGTATCCTCCAACAAAACACTTAATTTTCCTGTTGAAGAAAATTAGAATATATCTCACCATTCACAAGGGTAAGCAAATAGAAAATTCATTATTTTATCTAAACAACATGGTATTTTAGATTGGGACCTTAGAAAACCACAGTGACTACAGTGGATTAGAGTTAAATTCTTACTGAAAGTCTGAGAGTAATTTGCACAGCACACTGCTTATTAAATAATGGCTTGTTCCATGTGTATTCAGATCAACAGACTCGTAATCAAGTTCGGTGGGCTGTGGCTGGAGCTGAAATTTTCTCTCAAGCTACATTTCCAAATAGAGATGAATTCAAAGATGCTGTTGATTCTGTCCTGCTCATTTATGACTTCACCAGTCGTAAATGTATATTGTACTATTTACGGGGTTACATAGTACTTTAAAGAAGAAAACTTCTGAAGTTGGTATGAGCTCAATCTTTACTCCATTAGCCTTACTCAGTAAATTCACTCAAATACACTCAGTTTATGTAGTTTTATAACTTCTACTGTATTCTCATCACATAGCTACTTGCAAATTCTCCTTGTGTTGCAAACCTATGTGATACTTGCTCCGTATTAGAATAAGAAAGCTGAATTCAGTACAATTCTGATAAAAGAATAAAGGGTCTTGGAAGAACAAGTGCAATCACCTTGACATCTTTGTTTCTAAAATTTCAAGTAGACATGACTCAGAAAGGGGTAAGCAAAAATCTCCTAGCTAGATTAATATTTCTGAGACCCCCTTACATGTTTGAATCATTTTGAATAATGCTTAATGGGTTTAAATATCAGTCATCTTCAGTTGCTATTGGCATTCACATTATAATAAGCGATAAATCTCGCAGATGAACTGCAGGTAGCTAATGTGTGTACTGTGTTCCTGCTTTGGTTTCCTACGGCTTTGCTGAGATGTCAAACATTTTACTGATTTGTGCAAATGAGCTATAGCTGTCGCCACTGTCCGCCATCAGATCCCATAGTATCTGTTTCTCCAGAAGCCTAAGGGCTTCTGTCTCTTCTGCTAAAGATAAGTTATTAGCAGTCAGCCCATAGATTCCCCAAGGAATCTATGTTTAGGCTGGATTTTCCCCAAAAATCCTTTAGATGTAGCTCACACAGTGCTGCTCCAGCATTAACTTTCCCTCATCACAGGGGCTACCCACTTTATCTCAGATTTTGTGAAGACTGATGCAGCATATTCCCAATCTTTAGAAGCTCATATATCCTCTCAAATTCTGTTACATACATTTACCCCAGCCTGTCACACGATCGGAGGATAATTCAGGCTGGAAGGGACTTCAGGAGCTCTCTGCTCCAATTTACCTGCTCAAACTATGTTGCTCAGGGCTGTATCTAGTCGTGTCTTGAAAACTTCCAAGGACAGAGGTGGCACAGTCTCTCTTGGCAACTGGTCTGCTGCCTAACTGCACTCATGGGGAAAAAGTTTCTCCTTATATTCAGCCTCACACTCTCTTGTTTCAATTTGTGCCTGTGGTCCCTCATCGTCCCACCAAGTAGAACTGTGAAGAACCTGTTTCTGTCCTCTTGATAACCCCTCCGCAGGCGCTAGATGGCTGCTGTTGGTCTCCTGCAAAAGCTATCCCTTCTCCAGGCATCACTCCTTCAGCCTGTCCTCGCAGGGCAAATGCTCCAGCCCCATCCATTCAGTGGCCTCCACTGAACTTGCTCCAGTTTATCCATATCTTTCCCACACTGGGGGACCTACAATTGGGCGAAGTGTTGTGGTGGAATGACACCAATTGCTCACTCCTGCTCATCTGCCAGATCAATTTCAACCATCATCTCATGTGTCCCAGTCAGATCTACCAAAGTGGCATCGACCAGAACCAGGATGCATTGTACATAATCTGCTTTTACGATAGGTAAAAACAGATGACTCTGATTTTCCACACAAGAAGTCTTGTGTTAGGACTCATACAGTGGTACAAACTCCAAGAGTTCTCTGATGTGAATGAGGTCTGTCCAAACATTCCAGCAAAACCGTTTTTTTGGAGGTTTTCTATACTAGATATTAAAAAAATGTGCTGATTCTACTTAATTTGCAGAAAAGATTATTTTTTTTTCCCCCTGCACTTTCTCATTAAAATTGTTTTGCCTTAAAAAATAGAGAGGTAGCAGAAGATTAAAATATTCACTCCAATCAAACCTCTGATACTTTCTAACCGCTAACCACAATACACAGGACAAATGTTAGTTTTAAATAAAAATGCTCAGAATATGAGCATAAAAAGTACACTGGGTCCAACAGATATTTTAAAAAGAGGGCAAAATAGCTGAGGTCATAATAAAAATTAGTTGCTGCCATATGTGAAATAATTCTATAACAATCTTAATATGCGTGTCTGCGTGTTGCCATTGTTTCAGTCTCACTGTATGGAAACATCTCCTTTTGATTCTAATTGCGGGTATTTACACCTGCGTGCTGAAACAGAATAGGCCTCCTCTGGGTGCTGTGAGGCAGGGTGTCTTGACAGCTTCAAGATCAGCCTGGTATGTGAGGAAAATTATTCAAAATTCCTGTGGTCCAGAGGCCGTACAAGTAGCTGGAAGGCCGTGCTGAAACTGGAGTTGCAACCTAGAAAAATTTCAATGAAGATGAAATTGAAATGAAATTGAGTTATACCACTAGTAAAAATGAAAGAGCTGAAAGGGTGGAGGGATCTCGGAGAATGACTCATTAATTCTGAGCTGGATGTTACATAATAAAGACTTAGTTTTACAAAGAAACCGGAGCTGGTTCCTAAAGACAATATCGATTATACAGAGAAGTAGTGGTAATTATTCCTAATAATAGTCAGTAGTACTGTTAATCCCAAGTAATCAGTGAATGGATCAGTCTCTGAAAATCCTGAAACTGGATTCAGACCTATAGAGGTTTCTAAAATAAACCCCCCAAAACCCACCACCACTCCCAAACCTCTCAAAATGGGGGCGGGAGGGGGGGAAGATTTCTTTTCATTTTACTGCTTTTGGAGACTTTGGAAGGCATCGTTACTCTTTTATCTGGGAGCATAGGGCCTTCCTGCCTTGTTAAATTCCCATGTAGTCTCCTAAGTACATTTAGGGAAAATAAAAAATATTTGAGATACATTTTAAAAAACCCCCCGAAGAATTAACAGTAACAACAGAGCACCGGTTTTCCATGACTTTTCAAGCTATTAATTATTTACGGTAAGCATTCTGCAAATTTTATTACCTACATCTTTGAAAAATACTACTGGGTTTTGGCGTCATGCTGTAATGAGGCTTGCAACTCCACAGAGTTGTAAGGACTGCTGTCCTTCAGTCGTCGTCTCTTTGCGGTAGCTACTTTATGTCAAGGGGCTATATCCTTCTGTTTTGTGTTTTAAACTGGTAGCATTCTGAAGATGATTTTGTGGTTTGGTGGGGATTAAATCACAGGTACTGTTTTGGTAAACTTTTTTTCTTATTTTGCTAAACTATTTTTGCTTATTTAGGGCGCAATGAGAAAAATTATGCATAACAGAAAAGGCAAAGGCAGAGGCAAAACTACAAATACATTTTTTTAATGCTAGACATCTTTGATAATTTCTATGGCATGTGAGTCAAAGCATTTGGGAAAAAACTGTCTTGGGTCAGTCCTTGGGTATGTTTTGAATATTTAAGTATTAATTTATTGTCTACATTTTGATTGGCACACCCATTTTATTGTTCATATTCAATATTAATAAACTGTCTTCAATTAAATATCCAGTAGTCAGTAACATTTGTATACACTATAAAATAATATACTTATTCATTTTCAATAATATTCATATAGTTTTATGGCCTATGTTACGTAAATTAAAATGTGTCACACTTTTTTGTAATGAATACAAGGATAATACTTTGTGTTGTTTGGATTAAATTAAGATGTCAGGATTCCTGAAAATGAAACATCTCAGACAATGAAATAGTTACCAAGGGAATAACCTTATACTTCATACTTTGTATTAAAAAAATAATTATATATATACACCCAAGCAGCAGCAAAAACCGAAAAAGAATGAAAAAGAAAAAATGTTTACTGGGTTTGAAAATGATTTAATATTGGCAGCCTTGGCAGGATTTTCAGTGGGACAATGAAAAGCTTCCCGTGGGACTATAAAATAATCCTGGGAAGCTCTTTTCAGTTTCAAAAGGCTCTGTCGTCCCAGTACGTACTCTGTGTCTCCCTTCAGTCTCCACTGGGCACCCTCAGTTGAAATCGTTGCAAAGACTCTGCGTCAGGCTGCCCCAGAAAGACTTTTCTAATGTCATGTGCCAGAATCTAAGGACAGTGTGAAAACATTATTCCTTCACCCCATTGCTGTGATCACAGGCCAATCAGTCACTCAAATATCCCCACAACGTGCCCTGCGTGCCAGGCAAAGCTTTTGAAACCTGCAGGCTAATAGCTCTCTACTTACGTCTTCCACTGAAAATGAACCCATGTCTCTGGATACCATTTACAGCCCAGAGCAGTGGACACAAGGCTCGTATTAGTGGTTCAAAGCCTTTGGAAAATATATCACAAAATACATAGGAAGTTGTTATTTTCTAGAGTTACTAAATATTCTTGCCTTATCCTCTTGTTCCACGGGCTTCTCCAAGTAAAAAAGTCGGTTTTGTACCAGAGTGAGAAGAAACTCTTTAATTTGGAAGGTCTGAAAGTTGCTCTTGTATTTCTTAAAAAAATATTTTTTTTTCAGATACACCAAGAAAAATTTTGAGGATAAGCTGTATTAATTCAAAATAGTTTTAAGTGTGTGAAGCTCAGAATTTTTTCCAGCCCCGCTTTTACTGTATGTACGTACATTGGATAGTAGTAACTTTGTAAAATTTTATATACCTGTAAAGCCAGATTACTTTCTTACATTGCTTTACTAAATAAGGTCTGTGGTGCAAAGCCTGGAGGGGGAGGAGCTCTCTGTGGTTACCTTTTTGTGAACCTTGGGGAGCCTGCAACTCTGTTAAGAGATCCCCATTGACAGAAACTCTTTATGGAGGATAAAGCTGCCCTTCATTTACTGGTGAATAAGCAGAAATGACAGGATAGGTCAGACCCTGTTGAATTTTGATATGTAACAGCTTGGCGCTTGAGTCAGATGCTGTTAAAATTTAAGTTTGCAGATAAAATGCAGTTGCTGCTGAGTAATGTAGGAGCAAAAGAAGAGTCCTAAACATCCTAAGTCCCTCTCATTTCAGCCCTTCTCCTCCCCCTCCAATTAATCTTTCTTTCTTTGCCCAAAGGACTCTCTGCTGGAGTCAAGAGAGTTTGCCTGTTTACCCGGAGCCCAGCATTACGCGTAGTTTTTTCAAGCTTTCTAGGTGGGGCTTTAAACTTCTGTTATTTAATTTCTTCGGGTAAAAAAAAAAACCAAATAATCCCCGATTAATCAGACCTGTTTTGTTGCCCTGAGCAGCTGAAAAGGAATTGTACTAGAAAGCTAAAATTGAAAAGACCTGCTTTTTACTAATTCAGTGCAATAAACCGGGCTTTACTAGCAAGGCTGGAGCAGGAGAATCTCTAAAACTCGTGGATGACAAACTGATGGGTCAGACCCTGTGTTCATTATCAGGCAAACCTTGCCAATAAAATCAAAAGTGGTTTTGTCAGAGTAGATGATCTTCAGGGTTCTACCTGGTATTTTAACAATTGCAAATCTGCACTGTATGCATATTTCATAGGGTTTTTTTTAATCAATATTGGCCAAAACTAACAAGTTCATACGTAGCATTTGGACGGAAATCAAATTTGGAATATGTCAGAATATAGGGTTTAATATTGGCCCATTGCTTATTTTTACGGTTCCCAAGGTACAGTTCAGATTTTCAGAGGGTGGAGAGGGAGAAAAAAGAAATATAGTATTAAGGATGATTAATATCAAACAGTTATAATATTAGAACAGTTCTAGAGTTAGAATATTGCCACTTGTAAAAACATTTTAAAGTGGAAAACTTTTTAAATCATTAGAAAAATATATTAAGTAAGCTTTGAAATGTATTACTTTAATATAATTTCAGGAAAAATCACCAATATGACTGGTGGGGCTTAGAAAAAAAGCATTCAAGGTTACCAGTGCCTGGGAGATGTTTAAATGGATGTTATACGCTGATTCCCAAAGAACATGACACTGATGCTTATCATTTAGCTTATGATATCATTAATAATACTGAAATACACTACAATTATATAGATAGCTAGGATTCCACAAAAAACAGTAAGCAAAAATGTATATATAAAAATAATAATTTCTCCAACAGATTTAATTTAAGGGTCTCCAGTTTACCACATACTTTAGATCAAAACAAAATCAGGATGTAAGTTCGAGTAGCTACATGATGCTTTTTGTTGCGTTAAGTAAATGGTGTTTGTGAAATCAAGAAGTTAAGTGAAAAAGAGCTGTGGCTGCAGGACAATCCTTGTAGTCATCAATATGACAAACAATTTCTGAAAGAAAATATCTTTGCGATGCTGCCAAACACAATCCAAATAGAAAGATTTTGTTATACAAAATATGTTAGTGTTAGTTTATCTGCAATCTTGTGCTTACGGTTTAAAAGGAGAGTGGCAAAGAAAAAGGATACAATCCCTGTGAGATCGAAATCCGTGAAATAAGATGAAAGAAGACTAAATTAAGATGTTAGGCTTAAACGTTTTAGCAGGTGTATTCTTATAGAATCCTTTAGGTTGGAAAAGGACTGTTAAGATCATTGAGTCCAACCGATATCTGGTTCGTCAGGTAGCGCCCCACACAGACTAAGCTGCCTGAGACGGTCACTGAGGTAGTGTTGGTAATAGCTGAACTGTCATTGCTGTGAAAGAGGAGGAGGCCTCCGTTTTTTTCACTGAATAGAGGGGAATTAATACAGGAATTTTATATAATGGAACACATAAAGGGAAAGGCTGTTAGAACTGGTTTTATTTTTTTTTTTTTTTTTTATCCCACCCACCCCCATCCAATATCTGCTCTCAGGCACTAGTTAATATTTCAAACGTAAATAAAACCCAGTTCGTCGCAACATTTGTCTGGAAGTTGACTAGGTTTGTTGAAGCGTGGGAGAAAAGATAGACTTGCCGTGGGGTTACTTTTCCTGATCAGTCCCTTGCCAAGATCGAACTGGACAGCTGAGTTTAACTGACTGTGTGTCTGCTGCCTGGATTCTGGTCGGAAACACTTGAGTAGTGTAGTGCGATGCAAATAACTGCTGCCACAGAGACATAGCTCTGTCCTACGATGTGTTGGGCACCGGACGGCATCCGGCTGGACCTATCAAGGTTGCATTTCAAGTAAAGCAAAAGGTCATGCGGGATGCAGTGGGGAAGGCTTTCAGCAGAGTATGGCTGCGGGAGGGAGGGAGGGAGGGAGGGAGGAATGAAGTAATCCTTTAAAGCAAACAGAGTTGGTTAAATAATGCCATGAAACTTGCAGTTCTCAACAATGGTCAGAGATCAAGCTGTGTTTGTATATTCAGGGTTGAAGGTTAACCAGTAACTAAAGACTTCCCTGATTGCCACAGGTTTACATTCTCTCTGTCACTGGTGTTTGCCAAGTGGGATTTTATGAGATTAGAAAGAATACAGCTGGGCAAACGGGTATATTATAGGGTTTACCCAAACAGAGTGAGAGAGGAGGACCACACTGATGGGATACACATGGTGGGTTCAGACCACTCTGAGAGGCCTGACGGATCGTGTAACAAGCAAGGGCTGAATGCAGAAAACTTTAAAGGGAACTCTGTAGTTAAAAGACCACACTTCTCTCTCATTTTGTATTTCAAAGAGGTTGCAGCAGTACATAAGAGTACTGCCATCGAAAGAGGATACAAAAGGACTTTTTTCTGTTTTCCCCAGTGTATTCTCTGTGCCATTTGACAGCCCTTTTCAGAAAGCCAGTTTCACTCTTTGCAGTCTTTAGTATTCATACCACTTGCTAAAAAGGTCCTGATAGTCAAAGAGCAGTGAAAATAACTTCTCTCGGTAAATGGTAGTAATGAGAATAATAAAAAGCAGTGCATGATATGTAATTGCAATGATTTTGTCTAGTAATTTTGAAAGAACTGATCATGGAGTGAAAGATTATTTCACTTATAGAAACACTTTCCTTTGGCACTTTGTTCTTTCCCTTTCCATCAGCCAAGCAGAACTGGCTAATTTACCTCCATTCTTTATGCTTCTGCTATTTCTGCAAGCTCTGATGAGAGCTTCACAAATGTTTATTGATAAAATATGTGATCTTGTTGCCGTCTCGTTTGGCTGTTGAACCTCTTTGCTCATTGTTGTTTACGAGAAGAATTATTTGTATTAATCTAAATATTACTGAGGTAGAAATTATTTCTGATACTAATAAATGTTCTGGCAACAGACATAAAAAAGACTATTGAGATGTTTAAGTCTGTTTCCTATTCCAGCACATCTGTGCGTCCAGTGCCCAGTACAAGGTGACTCCAGTTGACCGTTTCGCTGCAGGGATGCTCTTGTACTACACTTGATAAGTAACAGTAAGAATTCATGCAAAGGGGTGAACTTTGGTAATCATCTCTTGCTCGGAAACGTCATGCTCGGCAGACACCAAAAGTAAATAGAATTTCTCCTTCCTAGCAACAGGAATTACTAAAGGTTGCCTTAGTGTGTTTACATGTGGCAGGATAGGCTTTAGGACAGACGTCTGCTAAGGAGAAATGCTTTGCATGGATAATGCTTTTCTCAAGAATATTCCACACACATACTGACTTTCCTAATATCACAATGCAAAGTCTGGCCTTGATGCATTATATACATCACTGGAATATGATATATTTACTTTTTAAACTATATCTTATGACCCTGAGTAAATGAACTCTCCTAAGCATGTCTGCATTGTAAATGTATTAAAAGCCGAGAAATAAAACAGAAGACATCATCAGAAGTACAAAATCTAAACTGAATTCCTGAAGAATGATTATTTCTTTCAAATGTTGTAAACATTTCTAAGAATCAAACTCCTCCATCTATACCGATGCTGAACAGTACTTTGGACTTTCAGAGACTAACTCTTGATTTAAGTAAGAGTAGCAGGCACTGTCTCTCAAAAGCGGCTTTAAATTTATTAAAATTCTTTACACGGACTGATTGATTCATAGAAATATGAGAATCTGCTAAATTGACAGCCATTATGAATTTGGCTTTTCAACCCAAACTGAACTCCCCTTATTTTTGCGCTGCTGAGTTCCTGCAAAAATAAAAGCTTGAGTGAGGCTATTTGGCTAGTACAGCAAAGGTTCATAACAGAGCCTGGATCTGAGCCAGGGGGCTTTAGTTCTGTAGAGGTAACTGAATTGTATAACAATATCACAGACTGAGTTTCATGCAACTTATGCATGAGTAGTTTCTGCATTATAGGCTCCGTTTCTGTATCATAGCTTCAAAGATGAGAGTTTTTACCTTTGCATTTTACCTGAATCTGACTCTCAAGACTTTGAGGCTTTTCCTTAAATTAAAAATATTTTATTTACTCTTAAACAGCTGCATTTCTTTTCTCAGTTAATGTTAAGTAGAAACATGTCCAGCCAGGTGCTCAAATCTCTCCTATCCCTTGCGCTTCTGTAGACATGGGGTGCAATCAGGACCTTGCAAGACTGGCATGAAAATTTCTGTCAGTTTTGGGTTTTGTACACTGCTTCCAAGGGGCAAAAGACTTGGGCACATGTATCTGCTGTTTCAGATGGTAAAGTCCTTAAAGAGCTGGAACTGTATCATGTTTTCACTTAATTCTGCTTGGTAACAAACCAGGAAAAAAATCAAGAGCTTCAGAACTATAAGGTCAAAGTACACCTATTGTAACATTTTATTTACTGACCTTTGCACAAAAGAAAGAGATAAGTAAGTGATTAAGGCTTTTTTAAATTAATGTGATTAAAACACTAATTCTATCTTTAATCTTAGCAGTCTAATATATAGTCAGCAAAACAAAATACCTATAAAAGCATTTAGTAAGTAAATATTTGAGCATGAAGGACTAAACAAAGATAGTATTAAGGCTTATTTACCATTTGCTTTTGCTTACTAATGAAAGTTAATAGGTTGGATTCAAAACCAGCTTTCAGAACACTTCAAAATTACCTTCAGCATTGCCAAGAAGTAAATAGCTTTTCTTCAGATACTCTTGCCTTACTAGCAAAGGCTTCAATGTTAACATAGTTGGGCACCTTCTCTTACTGATTAGGTAAACTTTTATAAGGAATAGTTAAATGGTTGAGATCTGGAGACCATTGAGAAGACTTACATTTTTCTCTAGTACATGTTTTTAAAACTTGAGCAAATTTAACTGCAATTCTGTTGAGAACCATAGGGGTGACATCTTTGTAGACTTGTAGTCAAGTTAGTTTGTCACTCCGTGTTTGTGTATTGTTAAATAAATCCTTGACTATTATTATTTTTTATGAGCTCTTCTCCTGTGGGATCTCTTCCATGGGAATAAATCAACTCAGATCATATGGGACAAAGTTTCCAGATAAGTATTGGCTAAATACTGTCCAACTTCTGAGATAAAAATATACTGTCTGTGTGAGCAGATTTCACTATTAAGTTATGGTTTTGTGATAATGACTTCAGGATTAGAATTATATACACAAAAATTTTGATTTTATGATTTTTGTGCTAAAGCTCAAGAAAAAAAAGGTCATACTTCTTAAGCTACTGATTATCATTGTTCCAGGTGCTTCTATGGGTGGTCAGGGAAGTTCAGTGCAAACATACAGTTTAGCCGTAGGCTTTTACAATGGTCCCTTTATATTTTGTAAAACTACTTAAGAATGTTAAGTCTCTTCATTGTAATCCAATTTACAAAATGATCCTATAATCCCTTAGACCGTGAAACATTTGTTTTAGTGTGAATGATTTTATAAGGTAATAGAAACCTGATTGCACTATGTAGAGAGAAAGGTGGCTGGTTTCAACTTTTTTTTTTAATCTGGAAGTGAGTTTAAAATGGAGTTTACAGACTCTGGCTGATTAGTAAACAATAAAAAACACATCAGCAAACAATTCATAGATTGTTTTGAGGGACTATCTGTAAAATCACTGATGTGTGTGAGAAAATATTCACATAAATAACCCCATTGCCATTAATAATAATATTCAGAGGAGTAAAGCTGCTCACTTAATACTTTGCAAAAGTAGGTCCATGTGCCCAAGCCAGATTTCACTGATGGAACAGGCAAAGCCAGGGCATCACGCAAAGACCAGAGTATGTGGAAGAGCTGCAGAAGTCCAGCTTGAAACTTTTGTCTGCACTATTTCAGCCACTTTCAGGTGAATCGATTTTCATTTGTATGAATAGTAGAGAGTCAGGCCAAAATTTTGCCCGTTCTTTCCCAATCTGTGGTTAGTAAACGATGGAGTCAGTTTTATGTAACCAGGCTCTACTCGAGAAACCCACTGGGCAGATTTATTGCTTCCCCTGTGCCATTGTGGATTAACTGTCTGTTGCAATATATTTGTCCATACAGCCCATCAGTTCATTTTGTGCAGATGTAATTAGCAGCAGGAGCGCCGTATGGTATTTTTGGCTACAGTTTACTCTGTGAAGAGTTCTGTGTGTTTGAGGTAAAAAACTGCACCTGCATCAGGAGTGGTTCTTAGTTTTTAGATTAAAAAAGAAAACTACCCATAGAAGATGTGGCCCTAAGTCTGAGCAACTATTTCAAATTCCTGTGTTGCTTTTGTACTCTGTGTAAAGGTGCAAGCGCTCAGCTGTCTTCATGAAACATGTTTTACGGGCAGCAAAAGGAAGCTGAGGCTTTTGAGACAGCTCTGTTCACTCAGAGGTATTCTGTACCTGCAGATAGACCCAAGGCACGTTTAAATCCCCTGTAGAGCACCCTGGTTGACGAGATACTCTTTAACAATTTTTGAACGTGCGTTTGAGGCAGTGAGGGTTTGGGGGTTTTCCACTCTCCTTGGAAACGGTAGCAAACGAGTTAACGTTGGGATAACTGCTTAAGGGTATCTTCCTGAGATAGCAGGTGGATGGTAACCTCTCATAAAACACTGAAGTTCACCTTTGGAGAAAGCAGGTTGCAGGAGTTTAGATCGGTTTAGGTTTATCACAGTACCGACTTCACATGAAATATCCACCTGAAACTTCTAATGTAATGGCTAGTATTGTCTCCTTTATCAGCCGTTAAGTTTTATGTAGTTTAAGGTCACCCATCTGAGATGTCAATACGAGCAGCTATGTGACTTTTATGGCCCCCTGTTCTTAGAGGAGACGGTATCATTCATCGCTCTCTGTTAAATCAGAAAGAGCCAAGATGAAGTCTGGCCGAGGCAGAAGTATGCAAGATGCCTGTCAATATAGCGGGGTTTATTCTGCTCAGAGAGCAGTTTCCATGAAGTGTCAAGTCAGACCAGTTAACTGACAGTAAATCTTTGATCAGCTCCTAGAGCGCGTCCGTGTTTATGATGAAAATCTCTACTTGGATGTGTATGTTTTAGGAAAGAATTTGATCTGACAGTTTTATCCTGATGTAGCTGTTCGGGTTTTTTTTTGCACTGATATTGGGCAAGCTATTTTGTTTACCTTCTTAAAGATAAGGAAGTCTCCCATAAAGGCACTTTGTTTTCTTTGCCTGGCTTTGATATGTTTGATTGGTTGTCGGTGGTGTATTTTTATAATCCATTTCATAATGCTGCCTGCGTGTACTTTCGTTTTTCACTGCTAGCGAAGACCAGACTGACCCTAAAAAGATTAGTCAGGAAATATAGTTCAGTAAAACAATATGTTGATATTTTGAAGGGTCTCTCTCTTACCAGTCTTTCTCATTTCAGTAGGATTCTCCTGTGTTTGAAAATTTTGCCATACTGTTGAATTACAACTTCTAGGAAAAAAACCCCTCTACGGGGTACGCAGCTGGTGCTAAGCGGCAACCGGTGTTGGTAGAACATGGTCTTGATTTCCTAAACATGAGAGACTTCATTCTCTGCATTTTCTGAGGCAGAAAATACTAGAGATTAATGAAAGTGGCGTGATCTTTTTGACTCTGAATGTGGGTAGTTAGCCCTCTGTGTCATCTTCAGGCAGTCTGCAGAGCACGTTAAGAACAGCACCAAGTGCCCCAGATGCTAACGGAGCCTTACTTAGTTTTATGTAAATATCTGACTGGGGCCTTGATAGGCATAATTCTTCTGCTTGCCAATAGTTTTCTGCCTTGTAAATTTTCTTCTTCAAAATGTACGAGATATATTAACTATATATAAATATACAATGGATTAGTTCAAACCGTAACACAATATATAACTCAGGCATCGAGATATAGCTATCCATTACAGTACTGACATCTCTTCCCCAAGACTTTGTTTATCAGTCATCTCCTTGTGCCTTGAAATACAGAAATAAAAGATTTTGAGAGAACGTGGTTTTATAAAATTCATAACATTGTAGAGTGATAAATTATTTTCTCTGCATTATTATTCCTATTCTTTTGTAGTTATATGTTTTTTGTAATCCACTTTGCTTTTGTTTAACCAAGACATACAATGAAAAGTGAGGTTATAAAATGATCCGCTGGCAGTCTAATTAGCAACACTATGTCATGATGTGCCATAACGTGTGTTATTCTTTATAATTATTTTTGTTTATTTGTGTTAATAAAATAATGATATCTCAGAAACCTCTAGTGGAACTGTTATGAAAAATAATGAGACATTCAGTGGTAATTTCTGGCTAGTATTTATAGAGAGGGACATTTTCTTAGGAGGGAAATAAAGTTTTCTAATGTGTGACTGTTGTGTTGGAATGTTTAAAAACAAATAAACAGAATTGTTGAAATATAAAATCAATCTGAAGACACAAAATGGTAATTTTATATCTGTGAAAAACATGTTTTGGTAGATTATGCAGCAGATGCAAAAGCCAGGGCTCAGTTTCAATAATTTAATAAAAACAAACTTTTGCCACAAAGTGAGTGTAATACTTTAAAAATAATTACTGTCTTTCGGGCTTATACCTTAGGTAGTGAGTAAAAAATATATATCTCCACGAGATAAAGGAAAGCAGGATACAGCAATGCCTGGCACTTAGGAGTTAAGCATAACTTTATGCAGTTAAATTGTTTTAGATGTGTTAAACCAGAAGGAAGTCTTTAACATTTCTTTTACAAAAGATCTTAATGCAGCCTTCATTTCTGTATCATTTGCACTGCTTTCTGGACAGATGTTAAATGTTGTGTCTATGATGTGTATTTTGCTCTTTCTCTTGTCTTGTCCCTAAACTGAAAACTGTCTGGATCGTGCAGTGTTTGGTTTTGGTAGAATTTGTTTTTAAAAGCAATAAATCCGTTTTAAAAATGGATAAGCTGGATGTTAGAGAAGGTCAGGACAAGAAAGATGTCATGCATCTGGAAAGAGAGGTGGAAATGATTGTGATGACTCATAGTTCCTGATGGAGCTCATTCCTCAGTTTAGGACTGACCTCCAAAAAAACTTCATTTTCAGCACAAACAAGCTGTACCTTTGCATGAGAAGGTATAATGATAGAAACTTCCTGAGTATTTGCCATCAATCAGCATCTTCTCCCATTCTGCAAGTGGTCTTTCATGTTACCTTTCTCACAGATGACCGAGTGTTTTGAAGGTGAAAACCTTCACTTCAAGGGGGAAGCCAATGTAAAGCACACGCAACAGGTATGACGGGTTTGATGTAGTCCGTGTTGCTGAAGTGCTGTACTGACAAACATTTTTAAAAAGCATTATGCATTGTTGAAGTGGAGACAGGAGATACAAATGTTGCATGTAACTAAGGAGAAGCTGAAAGAGTTCTCCCTCACATGAAGATGACAAATATATAGTGAATAGATGTAGCTGTACAAGTGTTTGGTAATAAAAGACATATCGCAGCAGTCCTAAACTGTGTACTCAGATGTCACCGATCAGAGCCAACTGTATGGTTTAACAGTATGAAATACAAGCAGAGGTATATGCCATCTTCATGCTCGTGACACATCAATGTCATTTTCTTAGTTCACATCAACGTTGAAAATATCTGGTGAGAGAACAGGTCTTCTTGACAGTGTAAATTAAGAGTATGGGGATTGATGTGATGTTTCCTTTCACTGTTGTTTGGAGGGAATGATTTAAATCATTTCAACACATTCTCTTTGGATTCCTGCCATACCTTGGGACAGATGATGTTGGATTACGCCGGAAGACCAGGAAGATGAGAATGGATATCTGCTCACTGACAGCAGATCTTCCATCAATCTCTCTAAAGTTTGTCGTGTCCTCTGTGCTGGCCTTGATCCCAAATGCGACGGATCAAGGGTATTGGCTTCAACTGAACGAGTTATATTGCTCTCTGGCTGCCATTTCAGACCTGTTCAGATTTGATATACAGGGTAATGCTAACACAGAATTTTCCTATCTGAGGATTTTTCAAGTGCTGGTCCAAATACTGCATTGCCCTAGGGAAGAAAGGAATATATCTTCCGTAACTCAAACATGAGTTATTTCAGTCGTGAGTGGCTGCAGTTGCTTGTGACATTCTTTCATCAGCTAGGCAGCTAATCCATTTGCCAAACTTCTGGGGAAGGCTCCTGTGCAACTTCCAGTGTTTCTTGAGCAGTGTGAGCTCTTCAGACGCTGCTGGAGTGTACAGGAGGAACTGGGCTACTTAAACCTTAAGTGTATGTGGTGGTGTCACCAAAATGGGATGATAGCTCTTTATATTAATGTGAGTTTATGAAGTATCTCCAATATCAAAAGATAACAAGTATTTTACATCTCAGCCAGTTAAATTTGCAAGCTTTGGCCCTGATCCAGAGACCCATGAAGTATTTTTGTTGACCTCATTGGACTTTGTAGTCCAAACTGTCCATATAGCAATGATTTCGTATGCCAGATGAAACTACTTTTGTTGTGGTTTACGCTAGTGCACAGGAGAGGACAGCAATAATATATACCGGTTCAGTAAAAAAAAAAAAAAAAAAAAAAAAAAAGTTAATTGAAATTACAAAAGAAATGTGAGTAGGTTAAGAGGACAGTAATCCTCAAAGCTGAAAGTTACCCAGGTGTCTGGTGTTAACACAGTCCTCCTGAAAGAAAAAACATAACAAGTTCCTAAAGTGATAGAACAGCTTGATGTTAAAATGTTGCCTCGTATTAGAAGAAAATAACTTTCTAAATCACCAATACCAGTTTTCTCATCCTCATAATATCTTTGGATGCCTTCTAGTCAAGCTCCAAACCCACTACCAGCTTTTCTCTTCTCAACTCAGTAGGTTCAGAACATGAAGCACTGTTGCTCTAAAATGAGTGGAGACAGTCTGGACCTACGCAGTGCGTGCTACCACAGGTGGTACCACAGAGGCAAGTCACCTTTCGTCTAGAGTGGACATTGCAGGATTAGCCACGTGTTGTGCTTCATTGAACAAACCCCCTGCAGCCAATGCTGCTTAGCATGGACTCTGTAACACATTAATGTGACCAAACACATCCGAGACAAAAGTTGTTTTGTTTCCAGTTACCTGAAGTGTTGGCAGAATGGCTATCTAAGAGGATAGACATTAACAGCATCAAGAAGAAAGAAAAAAAAAAAAAGTTTTATTCAAATGGCTCCTTTGCTTCCAGTACTAGTGTCTGCTGATGGACTAAAGTTGCAGATTTCTCTTCTGCTTTCTGCAGATTGATTTGGAGTATTTGTCTCAGCCTGGCAGTTAGCAATAAGAGAAACAAATATGTCCTAACAACATAATGACAGACACAAAATTTACCTCATATCTGCTAAACTCTACTGTGCACCTCAAAACCATGTAAGGATTACCTGGTGCACTGACCCCATAACCACCTGCAAATGTTTTAGTCAGGCAATCTGCATGCTAGGTTACATTTTGTTTTTACATTCCTTACAGTATTTGCAATATATTTTAAAAATAATAAACTTGTTTTCATCCATCAAAACCAAATGTCTCCCTTCAAGAAATTTGTTTACTATTTTCAATACTCATCATTACATTTGGTTCTCTTTCCAGAGTCCACACAGCATGTCTGCAGAATGTTCCCGAACCAAGTGGAAATATTTTACCAAATGGGGCCTTGCTCACTAAAAATGACAGCTCATATCCCATGTAAACTAAACATAGATGGGCAAGTTCTCCACCCCATCTAGGTGAGCAGTATGACAGAAGCAGGAACAGAACCTTCCTTGTCTCCCTCAGGCCTACAAGGTCAAAGCTGCTACCGCCTTCCCCGTACGTCCCCTTTCCCAACTGCTGCCACTTTCTTTCCTCCCCCCCTCCCAACTCTTTCTTGCTTATAGGAACTGTAGACAATTCATTCCGTTGCTCACTGCTCGGTAAGGAAAAGTGCTTTAATTTCTGTATATGGATCTGTGAGTATGAGGAAGAGAGCGTGGCCTTGAGTATACATACGCAAATAATAAATACGATGGCATTTGTTATATTGGCTCTGTGTAATTTAGATTCCTTTGTCACTTTATCAAAGTAAAATTTATTGTTGAAATAGAAGTGTGTTTATACATCATTATCAGTCTTTCTAAGGCATCTAATGTTATTACTTAATGTTATTACTTAATGATATTTATAGAGATTTTCCATAAAACAATTCAAAGCAACATCTTAATCCTGTTCTTCTTTCTCTGTGATGTTACTGGAAAACTAACAGTGATATGAACCCGAGCGCACATGGCTGGCTCGAACTGTGTGGTGGGGATCGCATCTGGTTTCTCACTCTTAAGAGATGGTTGGATTCTTGGGAAGGTACCGTATATACCTAAGCAGGCTGGGTCCTTTTGCCGAATGTTTTACAAGCTTGGGAAGGAAACTAAACTGGGTCCCTCTTTGGCTGCCTTCATAGTGTAGTTCACAGCTTCACGACTGAAGCCGAGGAATGGCTTTCAGCAAAGACTGTTTTGGGGGGATGTTTGGGGTGCACAGAGGATGATCAGACAAAGCATTCTTGGAGGCATTTGACTTTCAGTACACATGGGGAAATGATTAATGTTATGGTCAAGAGAGTGAATCTACAGGAATGGATTGGAAGGGCTACATAAATTAACTGGTGAAATATTATGAGCAGAAAGTCAATCTTGTGTTTTGTTACTCTTATATTAAGAGAATATTAACGCACTAATGACTTCTAAATCTCCCTGCATGTTGTTTATAAATGCCTATTCCCACTTCTTTATTTTCTGTGCAACCTGTCATGAAAACTGTTTTTAATGCAGTGGAAAAGAAATAACTAGTGTAACAGCATTAGCCATTAAAGAAAAGGATGAGTTTAATCCACTAATACACATACGCTACATACTATAGCTGTTTGGAGCCCTAGTAAGATCAGTTTCCACAATGAAATGTATTGCTAGTAAATAATTAGATAAGGAGGGAAATGCAATAGGATTGTGGGTACATGATGATGATTCTTTTGTTTCTTCTATATCAAGAAGTGATTTAACTTTAAGTATGTGTACATCTATGACAAATTTAGCAATCTCCAAGTGTTTGCTGATGTGACAATTGGTATTTGGACTGCTAGAAAAGGATTTGCATAGGTGTGCAAACAAGAGTGTGTATTTTTTTCAAACCTATTTGTGACACATTCTTTTGATCCAGTTAAAACAAAAATATGCAGCTTTACTCATGGTGTGGCTGTTTGCCATGTCTTTGTAGTTTTCTGAAAAGAAACAGGCAAACAGGATTTATAATACCTGAAGTGTTCTGATTCTGAAAACGTTAACCGGTTCCTATTTGCCAACAAATCTATCACATACTCTACAGCTGAATATAGCTGACAGCTCAGCAATTGGGATGACAAGTCTAAAATGGCATACAAAGAACGGAAAGGGATCATATTAAGACTAAGAACTATGATTTCCTTGTTTGGTTACTGATGTCTTACTGATAGAGATTTGTTGCACTGTCTGAATCATATATTAGAAAATATTGCCTACAGAAAATAAAGCAGGTAAATTTATTACATATTCATGGTCAGAAGGAAACCCAAACGTGTTTTCCACATTGTAAGTTTAGCAATAGCTGTCTCATAATTTGAGTTTGATAAGGACAGCTGATGTATTCAAAGACCAGGAAACGAAGCAGGAGCATAAACCAGGCAGGGGATGAGAGGAAAACGTGAACATGCCCATAAGAGAGTCGATGCTGCAGAAGGATATTGGACAATGGAGGATGTCAAGACAGGAGCCATTGTATGGAGGAGGAGCTAGTACTAGAGTCAGAAAATTTGTATTTCCCAAAATAATGCTTTTAAACAGAACTATTTTTTGTCTAGTGCAGGGGAAAGTTTTCTAAAAGGGATGGAAGCACATCCTCAGTATGTTTTTAGACTTTGAATATTGAACCATGAATATTTATTTTTATTTTTGCAATGTAAAACCTCCACATTCCGACACTACATGTTCACATCAACACTGAATTTACAGTGAATTTCCAATATTACTCAATTACAGTGTTACAAAAACACAGGGATGAATTCTTCCAAGTAATGCTATACTGTGGGTCAGTGTAGCAGAAAGGACTGAACAACTGCTTTCCATCAAAGATTAAACTGCCTATGGATATGGTTCAGTGATAGCAATGCAAGGGACAGTTACTGCTCATTTGCCAAGGCTGCATTCGTTCACGCAACATTACTTTCTGTAATGGAGCACTAAAGAAGTGTAAAACGTGAAGGGTGTTACGGCAGAGCATGATCTCTTTTCAATCCCTTCTCCCCAGGGACTGAAAGAAATCAGCACCCGTTTTCTTATTGATTGCAAAGAATTTGGCATCTCTGATGTGGCGCTGAATCAGGTACATCCTATTTCTGTTTTCTTCTTGGAGAAGCACCTGTAATCCTACAGATTCCATGCAAAATGATAAAGTTGCTAAGGATCATGATGAAGTTAAGAAAAACAGTTTTACCCTTCACAACAAGACCCGATGTTGTATTACAGTTCTGAAGATTCAGGGGAGGATTTTGCAGCTGGTACTTCAGGGGAGGGGAATCAAGGCAGCATTTTGCAGTATCAGTCATAATGGCACATTTTCTCAGAATTATGGGATTTAGGTTTGTTTCTTCTACTTGTTGTCAAATAATAAGCATACTCTGTCTCATTTAAAGAAAAAAATAAATTTGACTACGTAAAAAGGAGTTCAGCTATGTCCACCACAGGGTCTCATTTCAGTTATGGAAGAGGATTAGAGTGGTGTCATGCTATGACATCTGAGCTGAAGGGAAGCTGTCTGTGTTAAAGAATTGAATTTCATAATTCCCATGATTTTGGGGGGTATTTTGTTTCTGCTTTGTCTTCAAATTGGGGTGTGCTTTTTGTGATATTAATAATTCAATAATAGTATTCCTTTCCTTTTCAGTGACATCTGAAGACTTACAATGCTTTTACGCCATTTCAATCTTAGGATTCATGTTTTATGTGTACGTATGTAGGAATTTAAACAAAAGAATGCATCTTTTTAACCCATAGCAATTTTCCTTTCTTAAGACACCTTTTTTCTCTTGGTTCAGCACTCAATCAAGCAGATATTTTTCTTGTTTTAGCAATGACATGAAAAAACCACCAAATTAGGTTTGTGGGTTTGAACATTTCGCATACAGTTTCATTGTGATCACTATATGTATTGTCATGGAGGCAACAGCTCTGAAAACTAAAACACAATTCACATAAGTACAAAAGAGGAGACAGCAATCATAAACAACAAAATCTTTCTGTTAAAATGATTAGCTGTGGTACCATTTGTTAAAGCAAATGCACTGTTTTCCATCATTAGCTCCTTAACTTGTCTTCTTGCATTGTAGGTTGAGTTTAGCTTTTTCCAGTATCAATCATAAGTAAGAATACACTGTAAGGTGGTAAAGAGTTTCAAGACCTATTTAATAATTTCTCTCTCCAGATTGTTTTTCCCACCTTTTATATGGCACGTGCATGTGATTCTACAGTGATTAAACACACATATTTTTATTAGCTCACAAAAATATTAAATACGTCCGTGCTTGCTCTGTTGTTCTCGCTTTGGAAGTGAAATCAGGAGGCTGCAGTGAATGGGGTTTAGATGGTGACAGTTCTAAAATACCTGTGTGAACTTCATCAGTCCAAAGGACTGAGTGTTTACATGTTGAATATCGGACCTGAAATGCTTTGGATTTGTTCTCTGCAGCCTTTCCTGGAACTGAGTTGAAGTAAAGTTGAAGATCTGCCTGTTTCATACATAGAAGGTAGGGGAGCATCAACACAGCACCGTGCTGCAGATTTATTCTGTCTTTATATCCAGGGAGAACTTTAGACTTCATAAGGCAGCTGCAGACACAGCTTTCAGGTATATCAGTAGATGCCGTGATAGAGAAACATATCCTGCATCGACTCACAGAAAGTGAGATAGCTTAAAGCTGCTAACCTTTTCTGCACTGTTGTCATACAATGGTTCAGGCTGTGCGCATGGGTTTAAATGGAAGCATGGATGTTCGGAACTGGATTTTGGACCCCTGTGAATGGTATGCCTTCAGGAGGGTTTGAGGGCTGAGATCCTTAGTGATTTTGGTTGCCAATAGAAGTGTTCTGGAAACAACGATGAAATAAGCCTGTACTGAAAACATTTACAGAGCCCCTTTTGTCCATCCAGGCCTTCCTCTTGTCCCTACCATTTGCTTCTCTTTAATAAATGGGTGCAATCTGCTTGAGGGTAAATCTTGTCGGAGACTATAAGAAGGATAGAAAAAGAGAAAAGTAATAAACGTAAAAATATACTGAACTGAACTTGAGCTGAGGATGTTGGGATCTGATTCTTTAAAGAAAAGATCTTTCAGGTTTGAAGAGGAAAATGTAGTGCTCATATTATGCTTTCATGATCTGGAGGAAAAGAAGCCAGGTCTTTGCTTATTAATCAGGCTGAACTGAGGAAGGCTGTGCTGTGTTTGCACAGAAGTTACTAAGAACAAGCAGTTAACTTGGTTACACTGGCAGCTGGCTGTACCTTGTGTACATATGAGCCACTCCAAAAATTTATTAAGAAATCTTCCAATTAATTCATAGGAGAAGTTAAATATTAACGCAAAAGTAAACAGTCTGTTGACTTGCTGTGTGGTTCATTAGTTAGGAGCATAGCAGCGGTGTTGAAATACCGATAGTTTCAAGAAATGTATGCTAAACCTAGCTCTCTTTTCACAAAACAACTATGTATCTGAAAGGGATCATGGTAAATTCCACAGTAATTTGTAAACGGAAAGTCCAGGCGAGATTCATGTTGCTCTTTCTCTGATCATCCCAGGCATTTTTAGGTTTCCAATGTGTTCTGCAGCATGGAGTATGGTTGTATTTGTTCAAAAGCTATATGATGCACCTTTGGTGTTTAGATCGGTAATGTTGCTGATGTTTCAACACTTTCAACAGAATCTCAGCATAGCTGAGGTTGGATGGCATCTGGAGATTGCCTAACCCCTAACCCCTCTGCTCAAGGCTGGGTCAAATAGAGCGGGTTACTCAGGGTCATGTGTCCAGGTGGGTTTTGAGTATCTCCATGGATGGAGTCTCCACAGTCTCTCTGGGTGACCTATTCCAGTGTATGACCACCCTTTATAGTAAAAATAAAAACTGTTTTTTCTTAAATTTGAATGGCATTTCCTGTATTTCGATTTGTACCTATTGAATCTTTTCACTGGGCACTGCTGAATCTTGTCCTTTCACTGGTGCTCCTTCCCTCCTTACTCCCCACAGCCGTCAGGAGCCCAAGCAGAACAGATAGGAGAAAAATTTCCGTTTGCATCTAGCCAAACTGCTGGTGGCAGGACACTGACCGGGAGCTGGGGTAGAGACGTGCTGTAGCAGAAGGGGCAGGGGCGGTAGGTGACGTGCAGCAGACTAGACCATGGCAGCAGGACACAGCTTTTTGCAGAGCGTAGGTCATGCTGCACAGTATGGGCCTGTAAATCCAGTGCTGCGCATTAGAAGGAGCAAATGACTATGAGAAAGGAAGTGCTGTTGCAGGGGCGCTACGCTTTTGGTGAAGAAGCCACCAAAGGCCATTTGTGCTTGGGTGAAAGCAAGGCTCTTTTTAGGTGTCGTCTTAGGTGACAAGGCTGTCGCACTTTTTTTTTTTTTTTAAGTTACTCTGGAACCTGTGTAGGTTGATGAAGATTTAGAAACATAACTGTGCGTTGCAGTTATATGTAAGTGCATTTCCAAAGGTTTTATCTATTTAGATACAACAGGCATAGAGGGAACGTTTTAATCTTGCAGAAAAGGAGAGGAAGAAATTGTAGCAAATTATTTTTCTTAGTTTATGTGTGTAGGGTTTTGTTTCTTTAGTTTCCAGTTTTATTGCTTTAGGGACCAAGATTTGGGCACCAAGATGAGGCAATATTTATAAATGAGCCTATGTATAAAATTCCCTCTGCTCCAAATTGTGACAAAGAACCTGGCAGTTCAGATGAAAACTGAAATCCTAATGATTCATTTCAGATCTGTAATTCAGTATGTGTTCTTCAATGTATTCTTTTTTTTTTATACCGCTCTTACTAATGCCACTTCAAGGAAGTTGATAACTTGATTTTATTTTGACTTGTTATTGGTTCTCTGTAATGACCTTGTCTAGTTGCATATATTCCATCACTTTAAACTTCTCTGATTCTCCATTGTCTGGCTTTAGTGTAACTCGGAAAGGACAGCAAGCCCGTGTTGGCAGGGGATAACCAAAAAAAGGAAAAAGTCGGATCTTCATTTGATATATTCACTAGGGATTTACACTTCATTAAATTACCAGAGTAGGACTCCACATATTTATTGAGTCATTTTTTTTTCAGGGATATGTCCTGTTTGATAGCATATTTTATATAAAGCTTCTTTATGGTCATGTATTATAGTAACCAGATGCCTTAATTGGAATTGAAATTAGAAAGGGAAATTAAGAATTTGGCTTCATTGATTGTTGGTCAGTGAGAAATTTTTTTGGCCTCATTGAAGTTATGCTATATTCTGAATAACCAGCTCCAAAACTGGCTTTACCAAACCATGGATCATTTTCATGTGTTAAAGATTTCCAAGGCATTTTCCAAATCCCTTCATGGATTGGAAGATAAGTTGGAGTTCAGCTTCTCCTTTTCCTTAAAACAGGTGGTCTAAAAGATGCCAAAAGCCTCCCAGGCCCTGGAACTAATTTTTATTAGAACAAAACTTCTTCAGACTGAAGCGATTTTTTTATAAATCACATTTTGACCTCCTGAGTGAGAAAGAAACACTCTAAAGGTTTGAAAAGAAATTTGTCCCCCACACCATTGTCCTCGAAAGAAGGGCCCTGCAGAGCGGTCTTGCTTGCTGGCCTCTCAGCTTCACAAATCTTTTGGAATCGGATATGGCCGATGGAGCCTCCTCGGGCTCCCTGTGCTCCTGAAGCACTCCCCACCTGAGCAAAAGCCGCGGCTTGCCGGGAAGCTGTCTCGCCCTGCATACACTGTGGGCCGAGACAGTGTAAACAAAAGCCGTCATTTTGGCTTGGGTCGGGCCCCTGTAGCAGAGCATCACGTACAGTAAACCGAGAACAAACAGGCGAGGCAGGTCTGCCGCCCATCAAAACGATGTCAGGTTCATCATGTCATGTCGCGTCGGGCTTTCTCGTTCTTCCCCGTGACTTAGTTGGGCAAGCTCTGCCTTTGACCGCCCTTTGCTCCAGTAGTGTAAGAACACCGCTTCAGAGATCTGGGGGCTGCTGGCCGTCTGTTTGGTGTTGGGGATGAAAAGGTTAACTCTGGTTCTAGAGGTCATCTTGCAGAACTCAGCAGCGGCCTGTAACATTGAATTTTGTGAAACTTGACGGCTCCGGGGCGGGGGGGGGGGGGGGGCCTTTATTTTGTCAAGGAAAACCCACACTGAAAGTAAAGCTCAGAGATAAAAACTTGCACAGCTTAAAAAAAAAAAAAAAGTTCTTAAGTCTTTTGAACTGAACCCATCATGCCAATTATAGATTTAATTCCAGTAATTTCTATTACATATGTTTTTCCTGCAAGGAAATGCAGGAAATTGCACGTATTGTTTTAAAAATTGCTTTCTTAAATACGGTAGTTGTCTTTCCTGGTGACCAAAGGAGATAGATTTAATCTACATCCAGACATCAGTATGTTTTGCTGTGACAAATCTACAGACCTAAATAAAGCACCATATTATAAAGCTGTACCGGTCATACTCCAATGAAAATATTCTCCTGCTTGGTCTTTTTCAATTATTTTCACTTTAAGTTCATTAAAAAATTAAAAATTAAAAATACTTACTTTGAATTGAAAATAAAACCTAAAATCAACTGTTAAGTATGAATGTCATATATTAAACTCATATTTAATATTTGCAAACATTTAGTCCTAAGGGAAGAAATAGTGCTGACATCATTTTAATTTACCCAAGTGGCTCATGCTGGGACAGGAAAAATTCTCTTTCCCCATATCTCATTAATGTCTATTGCTAGATAAGCCAGAGGTGTATTTTTAAAATGCCTTTTTCTTTATAACCTGCCAAAATGGCTTTTGTAATGTTTCATGCTTACTGTGTGTCAATGGGCTCCAACTAAGCCATCCTTACTCTGTTAGCAAAAAGCTGAGATAGCTGTTGTTTGCTTGTTTTCAAGTTAGTGATTCTGAAATTTCAGCTTGTAAAGTGAAAGACAATCGCATTTTCCATTTTGTGTGTCAATAACAAGGATCCTGGGTGTTGGTTGTGCCTTTGATAATATCCATACAACTCTACTGCCATCATACTCTGTGCTTGGTAGCATCTGTGTGGATCCACTGCCTCCTAAAAATGGCCCGCACTTCACTTAATCACAAATTTGATCAATGGTTTTGCTGGTGACTTTTTAGCTTTGATCAGCCCCTTATCTGGGATACTCTCAGATTATTAACAACCAGAAAAATGTAAGGTTGGGCTGAATATTTGCCTTAGGTGCCTCCAAATTATATGCTTTCTAGTCTCTATAGTGGAAATCCTGAATCCATCTTTACACACGGAAGTTCCCTGCACAGCATAGGGCCTCAAAGCTGAATCCAAACAAGGTGCTGGCTAATTAGGGTGTGTAATACAGCTAGAAAAACCAAACAGCACCACAAAACAACAACAAAAAACCCCAAACCAAACCTGAAACAAAAAATAAAAGAACACTACAAAAAAAAAACAAAACCAACCACCCACCCCAAGCCCCAAAGAACCCAACAAATGTCTGGAGGCACCAGTAGATCTGAAAACCCAGACTCACAGAAAGTTTGGACTGTGTGGTACAGTGTGTCTACATTTTATCAAGGTAAATATGTAGCTGTAGAAGTTGATGTGGCTGTAAATAACTCCTTGCAACACGTGAGCTAACTTGTTTAAAGCTAGATTAAGGGTGTCTGAACTGCACCACAATTTGCAGAACAGACATCTCTGGCCTCAGCAGACGTCATCTTCACAAAAGAAGCCTTTCTGCCAGAGGAAAGCAGCACTCATTCTTGTTTCCTTTGAAGCAGAGCTGGAGGAGAAGGCAGGGTCTTGAATGGCTTAGTAGTTAGGACTGTCTCCTGGAGGTTCGAATTCTGTCTGCTTGATGCGAATGCATAATTCCCTGTGCCCCCCACACGAACCAGGGTGGTGGAACCATCCTGCTGTCCCTCGCTTACTCTTGCTGGCCCATTTGATGCTGGATTCCTTTCTCTAGAATGGCTTAGCATCAATTGTACTGGAGTGTGCTCCCTGCGTAAAAGGTTGGTGGTTAGGGCGCTCTCCTGGGAAGCGAGACGTTTGGCTTTTGAACATCTGTAGGCTTAGGAAGCTATTGAATCCAGCCCTCTCACTTGCTGAGTCCTGCAAGCATTAAGCTGTTGCGTGAAAGGTGGAGATTCCCACCCATCTTTTAAAAGACAGTGAGCAAGTCTGGGTTTTCTGAGGAACCTCATCTTGTCAGTGTGCTCTTGGTATTATTCAGTAATTAATGTTTTGGATGCCTTAGGGGGACCTACACATTCCTTTGCCAAATTTCTAGATGCTATCTTGGGAGGGATGTGAGAAATAGGTGCTGAGCTATTTAGGCTGGGGCAATTCTAGGCACGTACAAAGCAAGCACGTAGGAAACTTTCAGGTCAAATGGGGAGGACAGCAGTAAGCTTAAGCACCCTCTGGAGTGAGAAATCTTACTACGAAGTATTTTGGATTTCATTTTGAACATCTGGGCCTCAGATCTGGTGTCAGTCCTGTTTTAGAAACTTGTGTTCTTTGTTGAATGTGGCTAATGCTCACCGAAGACACTTGTAATATTCTAGATACACACAGGAAGCAAAAATGTTAGCAAGTATGAAGGTACCCTTTTTTGTTTCCAATTTGAGGTGTACTTACATTTTGGCTGTTTTACTGCAGGTGATATCTAGACGTGAGTAGTTACTGCTTTTTGATGGACTCTTTAAGCTCCTCCCGCTTTTCCAGATCAGCACTTACACTCAGGACACAGGCAGAGAGATTTTAAACTTAATCTGGCTATCTGCTTCAGAAGCTATTTCCCATGAATTCACACCCATTCACACAATCTCACTGCGAGAAAGCTCTCACCTTTGAAAAGCAAAGTTCAAAGTTGAGTACGCTTTCCTGACCGGAACTATTTGCACCTCAGTTTCCCTCAGTTGGGAGATATTATATCACACTCTTGTCGGTTCCCACTGTTCTAAAGGTATCTAAAGAGCTTTGTTTTTAGAGGCTTTTGTGTTTTCTTTTGTTTTGTTTTGTTTTGTTTCTTTTTTTTTCCTCTTGTCACCTTAACGATCCTGTCTTTGGTCAGTGGAAATCAGGTGCTATTTATTCGATTTCTGCAACACCCACTTCATGGGAATCCGTGTACCATTAGCTCTGCCCATGGCTTTAGAAAAACAAATCAATTCTGCTTTGGGAATGCCAAATGAGACTAGCTTGGGTCAGACATAAAGGAAGCAGGAAGAGAACAACAGTGAACAAGGAAACATTACTATGAAAACAATTTCGCATTTATGAATCATAGAGCCTTTGGTGAAATTAATTAAACAGTGCGTCCTGAGCACATTCAGAGAAAGAGTTGAAAGACAAAATATCTCTGTGAAGGTGAAATAAGTTCATAATATTATTTGAAGTGTTTTCAAGAGTGTTTGTTCTATACACAAGGAAAATGGGGAAAATTGACAGTAAGTGGGGGTTTGTGGGCAGGCGTAGCATATTTTATTTCCCTGTTACACGAAAGGAAACCAGTAACACTGTTAAGCACATAAGGCTGTCATCAGGTGACAGAAAGACAAACTCTTGGGCCTCATGGATAGGAAGAATGGACTGATACCAAAAGCTTTTCCGTTTTTCCCACTGTACCAGAGTCAGTAAAATAGTTTTTGCCACAACCTCTTCTTGTACCCTTAGAGCGTGATCGCTAGAGCAATATTCTAGCAAATGTGAATGTGAAAATTTTGAAAAAGTAGATGTTATCCAACAGAAGTACACCCCTGAATATGCTGAAATGTAGCTTCTATTTCATAGTTTAAAGGAAAAAAAAATCTAAAATAAATTAATACAATTGTGTAGAGTTGTGTATAGTTTTGACAATATTTATGCATTTTTCTACAAAAAAAAGTGTAAGTTATGCTTTCTGAGTATACTCATGTAGATTTTTGCTATGGTAGAATAACTTTTTTCCTTCTTGTAGTGTTCTGGCTGTTTTCTTGTTTTCTACACAGTTTTCTATTGCACCGAGATTTTCTCTACATCTACTCTTCTTTCCTTTTCTTTTTTCTTTCTTTTTTTTTTTTTTTTTGCCACTACATGAGTCTCATTTAAGCCAGAACTATATTTTTTTTAAATTTATCTCTGTGTGTTCTTGCCAATCTTTAATAAGTACATTAAGGCTTACTGTTAAAGTGAAGAACAAACAAAATCATATTCTAAAACATCCTGTTCTGGCCTGTGCTGGTTTGCATGTAAATTTTAGGCAGGATTCTTTCTGCCCGGTCTTTCCATTGGTTGCTCTAGCTAATGGAAGAAGTTAATTTTCATTCAGTATAAGAACTGTAGAAAACCAGTCACGTATTTCAACATTTTCAGTGGAAAAACCCTCAGTTTTTGAAGAAAGATGTCATGAATGACTATTACAGAGGCTTACGTTTCTCTTGCTGTGTGATGGGCAGGGAAGAGTGGGGGGAAGACAGGAGTTAGAGGCATGGTGGGACAAAAGACAAGAAAAACATGTAGCTGACTGGCAGAGGAGCATTCTACACTGAGTTCTATGGTGCTGTAATAAATTGGGACAGTGTTGTCTTCTACTCTGTATCAAGGACTGACACGCATCAAATATTATTAAATGGTTTGGATAAAACTGTTTCAATAATACACTATAAAATAGTATTTTTACTTTCTCAGAGTTTGATTCTTAGTTGAGGAAAATTCCTTTTAACTGTTCTTCTAGCAGAAAAGATCATTTAAATAAACCCCAGCATGTTAGAGTAGGTTAGGAACTTTCCAGTGCTCTTAAAGCTAAATGCTAATTTAATAAACCGTAAACATTTTATTTGAAACACTTGGATTTGATGAATTTCTGTCCAAGGCATTGTCCTAAAGGAATGCTTCCTGGACTTTTACTTGATTTTTCCTGAAGTCAGTGAAACTGAATGTCTTGGGATACCTATTGTCTGGGGCAGACACATCTGGTAAGTGTCTCCTGGGGCCAGAAACTGCCGGAGCCTCTTGCAGCTGTTAGCGAAATGGACATTCTGCTTGTCTTAGTGCAGAAGTTGATAAGAGATGAGTAATAGAGCACGTCGGGGATGAACACAGGTTGATTAGTTAAGATGAGATTAAAGCCCAATTTTTTTGAACTTGGATTTCACTTACAGTTTATTGATTGTTTTGCAGACGTGAGAAAAACTTGTACAAGCTTGAATACCCGAATAATTTTTAATTTGAAAAACTCTCACTAGATGGTTCCACAGGCTTCTGGCCAGTGGAAGAGTTTTCCCAATTTTTTACTTGTAGACTTTTGTATTGCAGAGCAGTGTAGAAGCAGGAATTTTAATTTTCTTTTGATTTTTATGCTTAGAGGTTCCCCGTTTTGGGGCTCTGTTTGAATCTGGCCCATCATATAAGCGTTTCAAACATAAAATTTGATGTTAACACTTAAATTCAAACTTTCTTAAATATTTTGGATGGTGGTGGAGAATGTTGGTATTCTGTAGCAGTCACATCTGTCAGTTACTACAAGAAAATGAAAATTGCGAGGAATGATTTTCAGGAAATATTTTTGTAGCAATTATTTGCTTCTTCTACCCCCAACCAGTCTGTAAGATGAAAATCTATTCAGTTTTCGTTGTTTTCAAAAAATCATGTGATGCGTTTGGGGGGATGGGGAGGGGGAGCTTCATAGCATACCAATGCTATGGACAAAGATAAACGAAATATTTTTTCTTTTGAAAGCAGTATGTTTGAAAGCTGGATCAGCCAATGTCAGCAAGTGGGACAAAACCAGGACAAATGATGGAATCAAAGCCTTACAGCCTTAGCACAACCTTAAAAATAAATAAACCTGGAAGAGTGCCAGCATGCCTGTACTTACTTGCAGGAGACTGTTTGCAGCCCCCTTGTTCCTATTCCTTGTGCTGACAACTTCCAGCTGTGTCGAATATTTAAGATGGGATAATACGAACCTACTGCTAAACTGAGTGCTCTACGGTGAGCCTAATAGTATCAGTTACATCTTTAAAGAGTGCTGAGTAAAGACAGGGGTAAAATGCAATTTTTTTAAATTTTTGATTATGTTTAGAAAGTTAAGAAGTTTTTCAAGTTTTGAAAGCTGTTTGGTAAAAAGCCCCTAAATCATCGGCTCAGCACGTTCCTATTTCTGCTAAAGATGGTCAAAGGCTATTTGTCTTATCAGCTAACTTATCAGGACTTAAGATTTTCTTTTGAAAGTATCTATCAGTTATTTCTCATACCAGAAACAGCCCTTGAAGTTTTAGGCTGCTCCTCTAGAAATCTTTACTTATAGCCAAACCCCTTTCGGAAGCTAAAGTACGTCTTGAGGCTCTAATGTAAACTCTGAGGCGGATTCTGGGAGTCCCCTTTGAATGCCTTTCAAAGCTTTAAATTCCCTTTATTTCCTTTCACCCTTCAAAGGCAGGCTTTATATTGATTTAGATTTTTTTTTTTTTTAATAGAACAAAATGGATCTGGGAGTTTATTATTGTTGCACCGGATTGCGGGAAGCATGTAAATTTTAGAGATTTTGTTTGATTGCCAGCCTTAGTCTCAAATAGCCCATTAGATTTACTCTTGTGGGCATAAATGTGTGCTCATTAATGAAATAAAATGTACACATTTATTTCTCCCTCTTAGTTTTGCATTGCATATTTGTGTTCATGTATCTCTATACGTATATAGAGAAATATATTTCTATATATGTGTGTGTATACATCTAGATGTATAAAAAAAGTTTTGGAATTTATATTATGTTTCAAACCAGCACAAAAAGTGTACAATTTCAGTGAGCCAGCAATCTGAAAAAAATGTTTTGCTTTCGAGTAATCCAAATATTTCATTTTCATTGGGAATAATATTTTTTGTGTCTTAAATTTCAAATTGAAAAATCATTTCAAACATACAAATGATATTTTTTTCTTGTTTTGAAACTGTCAAAATGGATTGCAGCTACTTCGTTCCTGAAGACGACATTAATTAAAACTGCCTTTTCCCACTTTAATTTCAACCAGCTGATGTTTTCTAGCAAAATAAATGAATTTTAAAAAAATAAAGCATAAATGGGTATGTTTTTCAGAGAGAATTCTGCAGTGTTTTGTTAACTAATGGGCAAAATAGTATACAAAGATCAGTTATAACTGTCAAGTAACTTGGGGTGGCTATTTTATCTGCAATATGACCCTTGTTATTGAAGATACAAAATGAAAAATGCGCACCCAGTTTAGATAAATATTTCCATTTTAAAGGATTTAAACAAAGCTAATACCCAATAATGGATGCATAATCAATATAAGGTACTTCTACACTTAAAGCACTTTGAGCTATGGAAAATATAAATATACTATCACTTTATTTTTTTTGTGTGGTAAGCTTCAGTCGTGGCTAGAAGAGAATGACTATATTTATGTGGTGAGCACGTTTCAGTCTTTTGGTAGAAAAAAAAATATTGTATAATAATGTCTAAATAAGTTCCAAAACTTGGGGAGTGGTTTTATATTTATGCGGATGCTTAAAGATATGTTGGGCCTGTGCAGCGGAAACAGGGTTATAATAATAGTTGGGGATGTTTTAGGATGAAAAGGGTCAAGTCACGTAAACCACCACAGAGTCTGCGTGTTGTCACTATTGGATTAAATAAGGGTATTCAGGACAACGGTATGATCGGGGAAGGGGGGTGGCTTTATTTTTTGGCTTGGATGCACTCAAAGTACATAGCTTTTAGTGTAATTTCACATAATTATTCATTTGAAACACGCAAAACCTATGAGTGTTCTCAACAGCAACTGTAGAAAGAGTCTCTCTATAGCAAGCACAGGGACAGTGTGCCTGCAACTCCAAGGCATAACTGCTGCTCTTTTGATGAATGCTTTAAAAACATTTTACGTGACTTGTGAGTAAAAAGACAGAACAATTACTGTAATCAGAGCATCACAAGCTGGGCCCAGGCTCAGCAGTGTGTTAGAGACCTTTTGTGAGTGGCTGTCTGGCGTTTGATCTTTCCGTAATAGTAAGGGCTGTATATTTCACATTAACTCTTCATTTAACATAACTGGATATTTAAAATATACAAAAATCTTGCTGTGAATTAGTAGTTTCCAGAGACTTTTTTTTTTTTTGTAATTCAGTCAGCGCATATAAAAATATTGCGGTTAGTTGCATTTTTTCAGGGTTTTGCTTTTGTTTTGTTTTAACCGAAGTCCCTTTAATCAAAACACTTTACTGCTTTCCATTTTTGCCCAAGCAGCTCTTCCAGCAGGTTCTGTTGTTTTCCCTGCAAGGAGGAAAATTTGATGACAAAGTTTAATGTCTTTAATGCAATGCTGCTTATTTACAGGTTGTCCAAAGGCTGTTTTCTCTAAGTAATGGAGGAATCGGGAAAGAAAAACAAGAAAAAGCATTATTTTATTGTTCCCAGTGTTGAGTCCCTTTGAGCCTGCAAGCATATTCCAAATATTCCGTAACTCCAAAATATACTCTCCAGACTTTTCTTAAGAAAACGTACTTTGATTTCTCTAAAAAGTAAGTTGGAGTATTTCTAGCTTTATGTTACTCCTATGACTTTCTGAAACAGATGCTTTGGGTGAGTTATGTTGGGCAGCAAAGTAGGATCCTGAGGCCAATGCCAAGCTCCATCTCTTCTTCCCTGCAAAGCGGAGAGTGACGTCCCAGCAGGAGAGTGTGAAGATAGTGAGACAGTGACCTCCCCAAGCTGGGTTTGCTGCTGAAAGGCGGGGGGATGCGACGAGTTGAGGGAGCGAGCGTGTTAGATCAGAGCCGTGTGAGAGACTGTGAACGCTGCCTAACGCTTTCTGCCTTTAGCGCTCTGGTTTTGGTTGCTTCCAGCCAGCTCATCGTAGTAATTTAAGCTGAATTTTTCTATAGATTGTTTCTTCGTGGCATTACCTTTTTTTTTTTTTTTTTTTTAAGTTTCAACAAAAAGAGGTCATTTGTTTCCAAGAAAAAGGTTGGTGAAGAACAGGTGGTTTTGCCAGTGCTCATTTTCTTCATTGAGTTTTTTGAACAGCTGTGTATCCTCTGTGGTTTGGAGATACATACTAAAGTTTGGCAGTGAAGTGCCTTTCATTGTTCTCTTGAGATTCACCCTGTTTTAGTCAAGTTGCAAACTGGGGAAAAAATAGCAATTTTCACACATGCAGCAGGATTTTATATCTTTTATTTGTTCATTTTGCTGATGGTATTACGAATTTTCAGAAGAGCTTGTCTTACAAAACCAAACAAAAAACTTTTCCACAGAAAAATATTGATAACTTGATACTAACTTTATTCTGAACTAAGACATACCAGCTGAAATAGGGACATAAAATTAATGTAGAAATATCAAAATATTTCATTTTGCCCAGTTCAGCTCTGTCTCCCCCAGAAATACAACGGTGCTGCGTGAGAAGGTAAGTACCACAATGAACCACCAAAGTTCAAAAGGACAGAAGATGTGGTGCGTCACACAAAACACAATTTGTTTCAAGAAATGTTATTCTGTGGAAAACTTTGATTTTTGTGTGCACTCCCATGATTTCTATAAGAAATTTCACTGTAAGAGAGAGGTTTTCTCTGTTCGGTTCAGCTGAGGCTTTTACAAGGAAGGATGACTACCATTTGTCAAAACTGAGCTTGAAATGGATATTGAAAAAATTAATTATGTAACACTTTTGAAGTCACCTTGAACATAGTAAGAATAATGTTGTTATTAATAATGAATAATGTGATGTATTGCTCCAAGAACGGAATTAAGAGAGAATGAAACTCGGAGGTTGAGAGCTACTCCAAAAAAGTCAAAGAAATAATGAAAATCCATCTACAATTAAGTCCTACATTTTTCAGGCCTCTTTGCTATTTCCTAACCTTTTAATGGAGCAGATGAAGCAAGAACCAGTCTTACTAAGAAATTTCAGACATCTGTTTCAACTTAAAATGCCTCTTTTTTTTCCTACTTTCATCAAGTTTCCTAAAGAATTTCTCTCAGCCAGATCTCCCCTGTGTTGTGGTCTACGTGAAATAATCGATAGCGGTATGCAACAATCTGCAGTGTGATATACTGACAAATACAAACTAGACTAAGCACAATATGGATCTCTTATTTCCATAAATATTTTATGCTTGCTCAAAGGACTTAAATTTATCAAGGCCTTAGAGACATACACCTGCAAATGTAACACTTTGTTTTACTCAATTCCAATTACATTTTAAAATGTAGAAATTTCTCCGGCATATGATCTCTTAAATGCTGTGCCTGTTAAGTACATGGTTCATGCTTTTTGTAGCGTTTTTCTTCTCCATTTTGATTTTAACTCATTCGAAGAAGCTACAGCTAAGCTAATATTAATCAATACCAGCAATGTTTTTCATAGAGTTGCCACTAAGGTATTTATGTCATCGTAAATATTAGGGAGAGGGTTTGTGCTAGAGTGGGAGAGCAGCTTGGCTAAGAGATTATTTTCATCTTTAGTCACTTTGAATGAAGAGATACAAGAAACCAGCTTTCAGAACTTTTTTTTTTTTACCCTAAGTAAGGCTCCAAGTTTAGACTCCATTTTCTACCAATGCCATGTAGACATAGTGTTCTAAAAGGGCCATTAGCCTGACCCGGTGTGATAATTGTCCTGTTACATTTTACCAAGGTAAATCCTTTAACCACTGAAATACTTTATATGCAGTGTGAAAACAAACAAATGAAAAAAGTACTCTTTTGGATTTCTTTTTTTCGAATTTATTTCAGTAGGAGCTGTAGCCCTACAACTACATGATCCCTTTGATCCATGCTCATGCTGAAAGAGGTGGTCTCATCCTCCCTTTGCCACAGACATTTCTCAGTTTCTTACTTTTCCCACCGCTACTGTTTGTGCACTCTAACATTGACCAAAATCACTGGAGTGCAACCTTTTTTGAGGGGTGCTGGGGATGGGCGCAAGTTGGAAACCAATGCTTTTTTACATAACGGCTGTCAGCGATGTGCTGGAAATACACAGCTTTGATACTGCATTGAGAACTGCTTCATGATATAGTATGCAAAAAGGTAATTCCACTTTATTCAGATAAAAATACAGGCAGGATGAAGCCTAGGTAAAAGATTAAATGATCAGAATGAGAAATGAAACTGTGTTTAATCTATTTAGAGAATGGCGAGTGAAATAGTGAAATTGTACAGTAGTGGTAGCCAGTGCTAGCGTTAGGACCTGTTGCACTTGTTATCTTTGTTACTGACTTGGAAAAAGGAGTTAACCACTCAGTAAATTAACAGCCCCAAAATTGCTATGAGTCTGAAGCTCATTCTAGACAATGATACGAAAAAAGATGTCATGGTAGATAAGAAAGCTGGGAAAGAATTAACAATACAAGGTTATTCTTTTAATGAAACAAACAAACCCTGAGAAACTACCCTGAAACATTTTGTTCTCTACAGGAAAATGATTCCGGGGAAAACACAGTACTAAGAGATATCAGGTTATGTCAGTGTATGCCAAATGGACATGAATTTGTCAAACAGTATGGATACAAAAAGACTTAGGCAGTTTTGGGCTGCTTATGAAAAGTCATCTCATTGCAAAAGCAAAAATTACTATGATGAGCCAGTACTGGGGTTCTGGACGACATCCCACAATAAAGATACGACCACACTGAGAAGGGTTTAACTAGCAGTATTAGGGGTCTAAGCATTGATTTCTGAAGTCTGAAAAGCTAAATGTATGCAATTTACCTCAGCTTAAGTTAGTGAAAAATTTAGGGCTTAAACACCTGGAGCAGATCTTTCCATCAAGAGTTGTAGCTCCGTTGACTTGGTTCAGTTGCAATTTCCTGGGCCAAGGTCAAATTATTTAGCTGGAAACGTGTGGACAAAGGCAATGAGGTAGAGTAAAATACAGAGTAAATGTACATTGAAGATACACACACGCGAGGTACTTACAGTGCGATAAAATTGGCTGTGGAATAGTCTACTTAGGGAAAAGTATAAATCACATTGTCTGGAGCTTTTAAAGTGATTCTGAGCAAAGCTTAGTGTAGCGTGTTGAAGCGGAGCGATCTTCCACTGGATGGAAAATGGGCTTTATTCCACAGCCTTTTCAAATACTGTTATTCTTTACAAGAACCCACATAGGAGAAGGATCAAATTTAAGTATTTATGTATGAAATAAGCCATGGAGATTCAAAATTACTTTCGAATCAAAACCAGATTTATGAATCACTGTTACTGCGTTGTCTTGATTGAAGACGGCACTTTTGTAGACTATTTGTGCCCATCACTGAGGTTTTGATACCCAGACCTTGGTCTGTAAGCTTGGTAAGACCTCTGATAGTAAATTAAGGAATCAGCTTTTCAATGCTATGAAAGATTAGATTTGAAATCCTGGTAAGTTTCTGCTTTTTGTTCTTTTCTTTATAGAGATTAAACTAGGGCAGTATCTCAACATATGTAAAAATCATCCTGACTGAAACAAAAGACCAACAAATATAGAAGACACATTTATAAATGTGGGTGGTTTTTGCCCTAAACACATATCAGCTAAGTTCTGAATTTCCCTCAGACCCATTGCTCTTTTTTCAGCTTGTAATCTAAATAGTTTCTCTCCAATGGCATCAGTGGTTGTGCCCAAGAGTTATTTGGAGTCTCAGAAATATGTAAGCTCAGATTTTGAGGTTCCTTTAGGTACAGGAAGAGAGATATAGTCGCTGCAACAAAATGTTATGCAAAGCCATGCATGGTAGCCAAAACTAAACCAGAAGGAGAAAAACATGCCACTTGGCAGAGATACGAGGTAACTCACATAAGCAAAAGCTATGCTTGTAGCCACCATAAAAAATTAATCTTCATTTTGAGAGTCCCGTGCTTCAATTCATTCAATGTATAAGCTAAAAGACAAACACTGTTAACAAGATATCCGGCATCACTGGACAGTAAGGAAAGAGGGGGAAAAAATGCCCAGGAATGTTCCTGTAGCTCTGTTCTGTTGCTTGTATTTGGCTTTGAGAAAGAAGCTTTGCTTTCCTGATTTGCAGAGGATTTCTAGACTGCTAAATTGCACAACGCTGCAGTAACGCTAAGCTTTAAAACTGGCAACATTGATAGAGGTCATGCAGTCACTGTGTTTTGGTAGTGTTAGCGTTACTCTATGTTAAACCAGAGCTGTGTGAATCAGTTGACATGTGTTGTCCTCGGACAACACTCCATTTTATAGAGCGTTCTTTAGTCAGATATTTGGATGCAGTAGGTACTATCTTTGAAATTTAAGAGAATTCCCACTTTTCCACTCTAGCAATAGTCATAAACAGATGTCAAATGATTTCTGACGATACTGTGGCTTCTCGCATTTCATCATGCCATACCTAAAGAGAAAAGGGAGAGGAGGCAGGCTGCTGATAACCACTCGAAAACAAACTAAGATGTATGGTCAGATGGAGAATTACAATGAAATATGTTGATACTAATGCCTGGTGTTTGCTACAGGATAAGCAACAGGTTTCTCAAGAGTATTCTGTTTCTACACCGGTGAACTCTACACAAGTTAAGAGCTTGTATCAGGGACAGTGGAGACAAAATGTAGAGGGCCAGAACAAACTTATCAATTGCTCAGTTCCCTGTAGACATTAAATCAAGTGTCTCTTGCTTCAGGAAAGTGGATTTTACTTGCAGATCTACCATTAGGCTGCACATAGAGCGAGTACCTGTTAATTTCTAATTATCTCCTGTAATAGTACACAAGTTTTCCTGATTGGCCAGGAGATAAAGTTAGTGAGAGGATGGGCAGCATTTTTATGCATGCCAGAGAAGTCTCCATCCTGCTGCTGATCAACCTTTCTCAGGCCTCAGCTCCTAACAGCTGGGATGGACTTGCTGTTCCCAGAGCAGCGTGGCTGTGTGTGGTATTAGAAGGTGTCCAAATGCAGCTTGTCTGTCTGGGAGATTTGTTCCCCTCCACCCCAAGAAGTACTTGCTGGCTTCAGAAGAGGTGAATAAAAACATATGGCAGAGAGCGCAGCTATGCAGATAGTTTTATTTTAAAGATGAAAGCGTTTCAGTGTTGTGTTGTTTTACCGAGTTGTCAGGAACTTGCTCTAAACTTCATCATGTTTTATTTTGTGTGCTTGTGATCGTGTGGCAGTACTTGAACCGAAACCCACAGGTTTGTCCTGTGCAATCTTACCTCCTGATGTGCTGTCCTGACAGAGAGGGATACCTTAAAAGCAGTGACAGCTAGATAGCCCGTGACTTGCCAGAGGCAACCCCGTTATTACTACATGAACGTGTATCTCTGATTGACAGCTTCTTCTCTTGCTTCTCATCATGATGAACGTGGAGCCAAAGCCCCTCAGACACCGCAGAAAACTGCAAAAAGGCCCTTCAGTCATTTGTGAAGGAGGAACTCTGATGTCCCCAGAGGGAGCCAGGCAGGTCTCCTTGAAGGCCTGCGCTTGTTTTCAGCAGAATAAAGCAATTTGCTCTGCTTCAACTTACTGGTTTTATTGTGATTCGGATTATAGCAACAGTTGTTTCCCAGGGACCTAGATGCACATTTGGCCTGGCTCGTTCAACGAGGTGTTCAGCAAGCTCTGGGTATCCTGCGTTTGCGCATTTGTGTGTTGGTCCTTTGGAAATGATCTAGCTGGGTCATGGGACAAATTCTCTCTAGAGGTTAGATTTCCCTGGCTTCTGTTAGCAAGCCTCAGGCTTCCAGAGATGTCTGCCTGCAAGTGAGGTGTGCACTGGCATTTTCAAGATTTACAGCTCAGTGCTCAATTCAGAAAAGGGGACTGGTACTTCCATCAGCATAATGGTTCCAGTTCTTGATCATGTTATTTCTTCAAGCAACACATATTTAAAAGCTCACATGTGCCTGTTGTTGCTCATACTTAACCGAAAATACACGATAAAGCTCCTAAACAATTCCGAGCACTGCCCCACCTGCCCAAATCCCATTAGCAACTGCTGTGTCAAACTACAAAATAATGCTGCGATTGCTGAAGGAGTCAGTCCATGCTATTTTTCCATAAAAATTATCTCATTTCTTTTAGCTTCAACAGCTGTCTCTTGCTGTCTTGACATAACTGCTTGTCGATTAAAATTCTGGGCACAGAACAGGCTTTACTTATGTGTACATCATCAATTTGATTATTTCTGTTCCTCAGGGGAACCGAAAGCAAGTAATCTCTGATGTGTAAAGCAGTCTTGTTACAGGTATCTTACTTTACATGATTTAAAATAGGGACATATTTGCTATGTTCCTTTGATTTAAAAGAATATTCTAGTAAAATATGCTTTCTAATAAGTTTGTAGTGAGGTGGTTGTAGCCACAGACCTACCCAAACACATGCACATTGATTGCACGGTAACTCGGCTTCTTCACCCCACCCCCAGTTGCCTTTCTTTTCTGTTTCCCTTTAAAAGCAGTCTCGTCAGGGTGAAGTCTGTCCTGAATAACTGCTTAATGTCCCTTGACTCTAGACTGGAAGTCACCGATTTCTTTTGAAACGTTCCTCTTGCCCACAACAAACAGTTTCAGCCTTTCTTTGCTCTGCCAGCAGGACACTGGTAGCAAGCGGCGGGTTAGCGTACCAGCCAGAGAAGCTGCTCTCTTAGGGAGCTGAATTTTAGGAGCTTAACTTTAAACACCAAGCTTTAAGACAGCTCTCGTTAGTGTTACGCAGCTAACTTGTAAAATCTCTCAGGTTCAGAAGATTGTGAATCAATAACCGCTTTCCTTTTATTTAAACCAGAGCTTTAGAATTATCTATGAATCAAATTATGGCCTCACTGAAACCAAAATTATGCACGTTAAAATATTAACGTTTTTGCCAGGGCAGTGTTGGTCTACTTAAAAGGTGGTTAAAGGCTATGCAATAACTGTCATAAAATATGTGGAGGAAGTTATCTTATGTATTAAATTTATTTAGTCAAAGTGATAAAATATAACATTTAAAAGTAAAAACAATTAGCATGAAACTATACGTAAGTTCAAGTTCATCCAAAAATGTTGTTTTGTTGAAATAGAAGTATTTCACAGAAAGATTTTGACTCAGGGAGTGATTATTAAAACCAAACAAAAATAACAGCAACTTGTTTAAACACTCTGGTTTTTCCACTCTAAATCAGTTTTTGGTAAGAGCTTAAATAGAGTTTAATGCTTATGTGTCATCAAAACAAAAAAGTTTGCACAACCCTAAATATTTTTTCCCAGTTTAATTTCAAGAGAAGCGTAGAGAATTTCTTACTTTCTGTTGCAGAACAAGAAAATACTCAGGACCCTGAAATTTATAAAGGAACAGAAATCTGATTCTTACATAACTGTAACAGTTATATACCTTCTCGTTATATTGTTTTGCAGTAAATTACTTCAATCTTAAAGCCTGCATTAAGAGCAGATTCATTAATAGCTGAGTTGAGATTACCATGCTGTAAAAATCATGGCTGGCGTGCTCCAGTTAAAATGCTTCAGTACTGTAAACTCAGTCATACGTAAAAATCTTACCTTGGGTTTTCTGTGGTGAAACCAACAGTTCTTGTAAGAGAAAGTTAATTCCATTTTTGCTTACGGAACTAATAGACTAGATCTTATAGGCACTGTGAAATAAATAGTTTTGTAGAGCCACTTAATTTACAAGTTCTATCATTCCTTAAAAAGAAGAGAGAATTCCGGCATCTAGTTATTAGATGCAAATTCAGTATTATCATGGAATTAAAATAAGATGTAAAGTATCTGCTAGTGGTCCCATGCAAACAGGCACACAGGGACATGTGTATGCAACATCAGTACCTTCGGAGGAGATGCCGGAATGTCTGCTGCTAGCAAATGTTCTCAGGGTGATTCTTCATTATCAGATTATCAATAAACTGGGCTGTTGATGACATTTTCTTTGGAAATACTGTGATTAAATTTTTTGAAACGTTTTTATTAAAATTCTACTCAACAGAACTTGTTGCATAGAAACTAATACAAACTGGGTTGTGCCTGGTACAAATTCATTACTATAATTAATTAGCTAAATTCTGTTTTGAATGCATGCGGCCAAGCTCTTTTGAGTTGTTAGTTACATGGCATTTATGTAATCTGCTGTTGTAAGCGTACCCTGTTTCTTTAAACAGCCATATTTCTTCTGTCTCTTCTGAAGCATGCATGTTTGGAGTTACGACTATCTATGGAGGAAAAAATAAAGGAAAGAAAGATGACATAAAGTCCATGAACAAACAGAAAATACAAAAGCAAAAGAACATTCAGGATCACGTCTTGATAAAGTACTGCAAGTTTCCAGGGCACGTAGTTCTGGTCTGTGCATGTGCAAATTGATTGTTGGTACATGCAACAAATACATGTTTGCAGCCCTGTATTTTAAGTGTATCCAAATATTAAAAAACAAAATCCATGAAACACAATGGACATTGCCTACACCGTCTGTGTAATTTATACAGTTATTACCGTGAAGATTTTAACAAGGACGTCTGGTTTCTTCTTCTTATAAAATTAAGCTCACTTTTCTTGAAATTCCCCTCGTTCCACATTACCATTTAGTCTTATGTAGAAAACGTGCGAAGTTGTTCTCCTGATCAACTTTGCATTTAATTGGACTTGGTGTTAGCGTAGTTTAAACAGTTGGCAGAAACTGCAAATGTTTCAGATCCCTTACCTGCAGAATGTTCATTTTTTTGGAAAAACTAAAGCTCAGAATGATAACTTCATAAAGTGTTTATTTTACGAAACAGAGTCAGATGGGTAACATTAAAGGCTATATCATATAATTAGCTAAATTCCCTCTGGTTCTGTAAACTACAGCCAGGCTTTTCTCACTCTCTTTTTCTGTCTTGGACAGAGATGTTCCATTGTGTGAAGCTCTGCTATTGTTGTACTGAGTGGAGGAACATGGAAAGAACAACCAGTGAGCATCCTTAGCCTCACTTCACCCCACACTGGTTTTAAAATACAGCTGATATTCTTCAGTAGAAAAATGAACGATAATATCAAACAGGCTGGAAAGTGAAAGAAGTGACTGCAACTACCAGTTATTCAAAGTAATCCACTACGTTTCAGGGTAGTGTACTGTAAATCAAGGTATTTAGTGGCCAGTTTAATTTATATCACCCTGACAGCCAAAGAGAGACAAGTATTTCATGTATTCCTTTATATCCTGCTGGAAACACTGGAAAGGTCTTGCCTTAGTGTGAATCATGGTCAAGTCTTACAGGTATTTTCTGTTATCTCTTGGAGCCTCATCTTACTGCTACTGAGGTCAGTGAGAGTTTAGTGATTGAAAACATGTTTGCAGTGATAACATCCCTCTGCTCTTTTAATAATTCAAACGGCTAATAGCTCTAAAGGAACCCTCTTATGCCTATCTTGCTTCCTCAGTTGTTGAATATGTCACTTGAAGAAATGCTACTTTCTTAACATTCTTAATTGATATTCTTGATCTCAAAGTAGGTTATAAATAGTACCCTTTTGCTGTCTGTGATGTGCCGTACTGCATGCACTTTCTTTGCATGTCTGCTCGTCTTAAAAACACGTTTTCCCAGTATCTTTTGTATGTAATACACGAATGACTGGATTCATTGATTCCAGTTTTTGGCGGCATTTGGAATTTACTGAGCAGATTTAAGTTTCAAGCAAGATTCTCCAGCTGTGAAAGTAAACTAAAAGCCTGCAGTGATTTTTGTATTATGAGGTAGCGTAGAGGACACGAAGGCAACTGCAGTCGAACATAGATGTGTCTGGGTCAGCACACTTTGGATGGCACGGGGCAGAACCAGGTCAGCGGGGCATCAAGGCACTCCAAACAGCAGAGAAAACGCATCCATATGTTGCCTGATGGCTTTGAACAATCTACAGTGATCAAATCTTGCTAGTTTAAAACTAACTTGAGTGCCTTTTCATGACGCTGAAGTAATTTGTGTGGGTGCAGTAAATGTCATTTACCTTCCTCTAATGTGCATATCAAGCTTGCCAGTTTTCAAATAGCAGCTCTCCATTTTGTCTGTTTGACAGGCATTTGCTGGTTTTGCTTTCCATTCCAAAAGGAGCAACCTCCTTCTGCGTCCTCATTGATGCGGTGGCTCAAAATCCAATGATGTTTGAAGTCAGAACTTAGCTCGTTTTCCTTCAAATACATGTGAATATTTCTTGTTATTGTTTTACCTCGACTGCCAGGGATGTGATCCTTATGACAGAAACAAAAGAACATACATTTTGAGATTATATTTCCATACTTTCAGCTTTGTGGCTTCTTTCTGATGGATGAACAAACCCCATCACATACCAAGTAAATGTTACAGGGAAAAAATGACTCCTGAAACATATTAACTGCCTACAGTGACAGCCCAGGTCTCAGTTCAAAGAAAGTTGTCCTGAGCATCACAGACACATTGGAATATGTCCTTCCCACATTCCTCTGAAACCACAGACAGGACATCCTGCACCGTAATCATAAGAGCCTGTGGCTTGTGAAGAGCTGGGAACAAGCCCCATTAGAATAGGGGAGAGAAGTTATACTTGAATAAGAAAATACCAGACCTTTCTGCTAGACTCCAAACTGATTCCTGAACCAAGTTCAAAAGACTCATTTGTGTTTTCTACATCATTTGAAACTTGTTTATAATGGTACGATATGACTGTAGGATAGCATAACACATGCTGTTTATTTCATAAGAGAACTGTCCCAGATATACTTTTATCTTGGTTGGACTTGAGCTTTACGAGGTCTCCGAACAAACCAAGCCTATAGGAATAAAATCTAAAAGCAAAATAATATGTCCTTGGCAGTTAAATATATGTGTATATGCTATGCTATTTACTGGTTTTCAGTCACAAAGTGCAAATTCATAATTAACGCCGCTAAGTTCTCTCTCAAAAACTTAACTGGAAGATGTTTTGGGGGCATGGCACTGCTCGCACTCAGAGATCTTTTCGAATACCAAATTGTACTTCTCTAGACAGTGTGTACTCTGTTCTCTCTTACTTGTTTAAGAAAAGGGCAGATCAGAGGCTATGGAAATGTCGTTGGAGAGCCATCCAAATCCAGTTCTGCTATGTTTGGTGAATAGCAGCTGTTTATGGGTGCTATTTACTTTGAATATAGAGTCAAGAAAGGCCTCACCATTAAACTACATCTGAGGTGTTCTTCTCCAGGTACATGAGCTTTGCCACCTAAGAAATACTCATACATTCCTTTAAACAAGTTTGTTTTCTATTCATTATTTACTTTGCTTGCTGTATTCATCATAAATTTGTTATATATTTAATGCTCATACAGAAAAAGAAACATTTTTTCCTCCTCCATAGAAAGGCTAAGAAATTGAAATGGTAATAGTAACTCAAAGAGATGGGCAGCAGAGGAGTGGTAGCTTTAATAATGTGAATCCTTTATAAAATGAATTAAATAGTCCTGATAGTTTTCTCATTCAGTTTTGCTTGAAATCCTCATAATTTTTTTTCCTGTTCCAAAGTGGCTTTATGCAAACCCATGCTATAGGATAGTCTCCACTGTCCTTAAGACTGTTCAATGGTATCGGAGACAGAAACCCTCTGAGAGAATGCAATATTCCACTACACCAAAATGAAAACAAAATCCTTTGATTGTAGCAGAGTCTGTTTCTTTTCTTATAAGGACTGAAGATATTTTGGCAGCTATGCTGCTTTTCTTGTCATTTGTGGTATTGTTTATTATGAAAACAAATTGCCCATCTATTGGAGGATGTTGAGCCAAATTTGCTGATGTCAGTGAAGATACCCTGCGGCCGAAATGAGGTGGTTATAATCCGTGCAGGAATTTAAGAGGCTTAGAAAACTGCTACAGAGAAACATCCCAACTTTGCAGCTTTGGAACATTTTTAACTGGGAACTGCTGGCAGCGTAAAGTGAAAGTAGGGTCCAGCTTTTGGGTTGGGCTTCATTTTTAAATGGAAGAGGTGGGGCTGCACCAGTGTCTGTCAAGCTGCAGTCTCCAACAGCAGAGGGTAGGGGTCAGTCCTTTAAGGCAAAGTAGCTCACCTGTGGTGGATCAGCACATACTTGAACTGACCTCAGCCCAGTACCTGCCTCTTCTCTCTGCAACAGCGTCACCGTGGATGCAGGGGAAATCACGCCTCGGGTGGAGGGAAACCTCTGCTCCGTCCCAGCCTTTGCTCTGGTGACAGTAGATGAGCGTTAAGAGAAGGACAGCGCAGGGCTTTTCTAGTGCCTCCCCTGCCTTTGAGACACAACCAACTCCATGTTAAATTCTGATGAGAAACGCAAATTAACTGCTTCTTTCCATAACAGTGTAGAAAAGCGGGTTTCCTGAGCACTGATGGTTATTACTGCCCAGTGGGGGAAGTGCCGAGCCATAAAATGTTGCATCAGAACTTTCCCAAGCACTGAAAAGATCACAAAAGGCACGACCAGGGAAAATATGAGAAAGTTTTATTAGCCTGTTCCATATTGTGCGTGTACTTTTGTAGCAGCTTCAGGCCAAGGGACTGTTTCCCAGCTGCTTGCTGGGCGAAGTTCTGTTGTTCTGCGTGCTGGGTAATGGGATGCAGAGGAAAAACAGCTCCCTTGCATTGACAGTAAAACATCATGGACCCCTTAATTGTGAGAAATATGACGTCTCAAATTTTATCTATTAACTTGTACTTATAATAGTCACATGTCACTACTGTGTGTTGAACTGCATCACCACCTCTGTGATCTGGCATCATAATTAATTATTTTGTGTAAAGAGAACATTTTAACAGTGAACTTAGCCTTGCTTCGTATCTACTTTTATTAGGCAGTGACGGTGTACTTTCACAGCAATTAGTTCAGTCAGTGCCATTAAATATGACATGTTGCAAGCCTTTCAGCTTCACTCATTTAAAGTCTGAGAAACTGACTTCTAAGATCGACAGTGTGATAAGGAGACAACGCTGCCTTCTTTCACCTCGGAATATGGAAATGTAGAAATAATACAGACTGTTTGTACTTCATGTCTTATTAAGGTCTGTATCTTTTATATATATAGCCTAACCATTCTATGTAGGTAATTTGTGAATGTAATATACTCTATTTCAAAAACATCTGACTTGCTGGCTCAGCCTGAAGCCCACACAGGCCACAGGGCTCCACTAGATTGCTGCTTGCTAGCTTCATGTAAACATTAGTCAAAACCTCTTTTTTTTTTTTTTTTTTTTTTAATAGAAATGAGCTTAGAGCAATAAAATAGTTTTAATTTCACAAATGGACACTCCTTGGGAGATTGGATTAGATCTCATTTTCCCTCTCTCTTTAAGGGCAAAAATATTTTAGCAGAAAATTGCATAATTATGTTTCTTTTACCTAAGGCAAGTTCTGCCAGTGAACCACCATCAAAGGTATGCATTTAAGCAGGAAACCAGCATTTCTGGCTGGAAAGAAAAGCAGCATTATCTCTACTTTGTTTACTTTAACTGGACCAGCAACAATTTAGCACGAACATGGGAGTTTTGCCTGCACATAGCGAAGGGGAGAGAGAGAGCCTAGGAGAGGGAAAGAGATGAAGTCCATATGTTAGATACGGGTGTATATGTGTTCATGCCTTGCTTAGGTTTAGTATACATCACTGAGCAAAGCTGTAAGATGTTATCTCCTTGCCAATACATCAGCCTGTTTCGCTTGGGTGAAAATTGACCACCCTTCAGAATGCCAAGTCATTTATCAAAATAAAAGACTCCAAACTATCTGTGAGAGGCAGAGCACGGGGTTGGTCGAGAGTGTATGCTGGAATGCATTTAACGTCTCTGAACTTCACGCAAGAGAGGCAGAAGGCAGCTGCTATTAGCACTTTCCTCTGTACTCCCATAGGAAAATTTGTTCTGTGAAAGTCAACTGACCAGCTAACTATAGAAGGAGAAGAAAGAAAGTGGTAATACACGGGCTGTGAAACCTTATCTTAAATTGGTCTAGTAATATTGGGGAGACGTACTCATGTTACTGCTTTTATAACTACTGTAAACAGGTTAAAGCTTTTTGTTACCGAAACCACATGGAAAATGAATTCTTTGTCAAAGAAATTGATACCTCACTTGGCATGCTGTTACAGCTTAAATAATTTTAAAGGGAAAATTGAGAGGGTTTGAAAAATTGTCTTGCTCTAAAAATATAGGATGCAGATGATTTCATGAAAGACACTTTCACAGAAGTCAAATATGGAAAAGGTATTGTGAAAAAGTATTTTCTCGATATTCCCACATTATTTACTTTTGTGCTGTTAGCATACTATGGAATGCAGTGGTGTTTTCATGTGTAATATAGGCGTCATCCAGATCCCAATGAAGCTGATGGAAAGAATCCCACTGACTTCAAAGACCTTGGAATCAAGCCCTTACATAAATTGCTAATTAAGCTTGATTAGTGAGTAAGGTTGGCCAATGGAAAAAGTTTACCAGATTTATAGCCTGCTTGAATAATAGGTAGTGGAATTAGTGAAGGTCTTGCAACTTTATTGCTGGAGTTCTGTTTGACCACAACACAGCATGAGCTATGTGCCTGCATTGCTTTTCCTCGTATTAATTTTGTGGTTCATAGAAGTAAGGCAAATGTTTCTTTCTGCCATGAATTTTTATCGTTTACATAGGACAGGCTTCCTTTTCATTAAAACTTTTGTTATGTTTCCTTTGAAAAACAATGATATAAATTAAGGGAAAGGGAGTATAACTTGCATTAATGGGACAAAACGAAAAAAGGAAGAACTATGCAGAATATCAGGGGAAACATCCTGACAGCAAGATCTATTAGAATACTGAATTGTCTCTTGCAGGAAATAGAGGAAGCCACGTCACTTGAGACAGTTTGAAACTAGATTGGATGAACCAAAAAATCCAGCACATAAATGAGACTGGCAAATGGGCCGGATCACTTAATAGACCTTCTGTGTCTCTGATGTCTAAAAGAATGTTAAGAGTTGTACAATTTTAGGAAAGCCTATGTATGTCTAGGCTCGGCTGTGGTACCGATTATACTAAACGGTTTACATTAGGCAGTTTTCAGTAACCCACATGTAAAGCCAACAAGGAAAATTCTCAAGGAAAAAGAAATAAAAGTAAGATGAAAACTAAAGCCCTGTAACTCTGAAAAGGGACTTAATGTGCCTATACTTTCTGATTCTTACCTGTTTGTCTCACTGTGGTAAAACCGCGTGACTGCCCAAGTGGCGGGTAGGATGCTGACCTACTGGTAAGTAAAACCAGAGGTCGAGTGAGGTCAGTATTTGGCTGAGGATGCTCACTGTATTACCCTAATTCTCTGGGTATCCGTGCTTTGGTAGCTTAAACATTTTGTATGTGCACCGAACCGGCACTAAAAAAAATCCAGTATGCTTTTAGGGATAACTATAGTTTGCTACTAGATTTTCAGTTCCACTGATTTAGTTACTTGAAGCCTGCAGCTGCCTGACTTATTTTATTTGGTTAACAGACTTTGCTATGTGCGTTTGACCTCATTAAATGGAGGGCGTATGCAATAAATCCTATTAAATATGGGGCAGATAAGAACATTACATCGCCCCAAAAGCTCTCCTAATATGCCATGAAAATATTATTTTCATTAATATGAAAAATGCTGCTGCAGAATGTATTTTGGAAGGGAAAAAAAGATCTTTTCCTCGTGGCTTACTTAAAGTTATTAAGGTGTTCTTTGAAGACCATCACAGTGTGGCTTAGAATTAATCAACAAACTGTTCCTAAATGCCATTTGCCAGGAATAATCAAACAGCCATATGTTCAACACTCAGGAAACATTTTAGAGGATTAAAAGTCCCAGCGTGGAGAGGAATATGAAATCCTAAACCTTCCCCTGCACTCGGGCAAGCAGGCAGCCGCATCGTGAGCAGCTGAATCAGACTTCAGGAACTGCTTGCACAAACTATGAAAATGTCTGGCAAGATAAAACGTACCCTCAGCTGGAAGAAAATGATTCGGTGGTCACATGATGTCCCATGGCCATAGCTTTGAAACAGACTTTCAGAAACATATTCGACATGTGCTGATGATCACACAGATGAAAGCATGCATTGTACAGATGGGAATTCCAGTGTCTTGCGCAGAGCCTTCAAGACTTATGAAAGAGAGCATTTACAGTGCACTTTTAGGACAACCACGGGGAAGAAAAAAAGTGCCCTTATCAGTCAGTACAGTAGTTATGAAAGCCTTGTTTTCTTGAACATACTGAAGTATTCACATGTACACATATGGTATTAGAGATTAATTCATCTGTCCCTTGATGCATTCCTCATCACTGAAATAGAAAAACAAAACAGAAGAAAATGGAAAAGACTGCTGTGGAAAGAAAAGCCCCATTTTATTCAGGCTTAAGCATGACAAAGAAAAAAGATGGTTGGGGTCAGGCTTTGGGCGATTTTTTTGCATGCCCTGTGGACTTAAACTCCCCTAAGGTATTTTACCAATCTTTATGACCGGGTAAAACAACCCTAGGTATTTACTTGGTGTATAATGAAGGGATTTTAAAAAGCACACGTAAAGCAGAAAAAAACGTACACTTTTTTCCTTTTTTCTCCTGCAAGTTTATTTGTTTTTTAATAAAGGGGGGAGGACGTGTGTTTCAGTCTTTTAGATAATCTCAGTTATAGACACTGTTTTATTTTCTCTGAATGTGTATATCCGGGGTACTTCTTTTAGGGGAGGGCAGTTAAACCTCAAAGCAGACAAACAAGTTTCTTAAGATTGACTGTAGCTTCAGATTGACATTCCTTAATGAGCCTAAGCCCCAAATCCTGCCTTGCTGAAAACTGTCTAGGTTCACCAAGGTTCCTAATCTTTCAGTTCAACTTTTAGATGTATAACAAACCCTCAGACCAGGCAAGAAGTCAAAATAAGCAAAAATCTTTCTGAGTCTTTTCAATGTGTTCTCTGGAAACACATAAATCTCAATGTCGGTTTTATCAGGCATATTTTCCCTTGGATCTAACCTAACCTTCTGATTTTTCTCATGAAGCCCTGTATTTGTATAAAGGCATGGACATGAAAACTTAGTACAGTCTGGGCAGATCTCTATTATGGATATGAATGTAAAAATAGGATGGAATAGACCATTTTGCATTGGGGACCTGTTTGTAATTGCGAATTTAAAGAACCGGTCACATTTTAATAAACTATAAAATGCTTTAGTCGTGTGTATATTTTGTGAGCACACAGGTATGGTTTTCAGTTGTGTTAAATCAGCTCTTTGGTGCTCTAAGTAGGGTACAGTGAAGCTGTGAGTTATATCTGTAGAATTTAATCTTACAGTTAAGGCTCCCTTCCATTGCAAATATTCTCAGTTTCCAGGATGAATTTTTCAATTGATTTATGTACCTTTCTCAATAATAAAACTGCTTAAATGCTTTTAGAACAAACGGTACAATTGCAGACAGGACCAACCGTCAACTTAGATAGATGGAATTACATCAGAGATTAAATTGGCCTACTCTTAAAATTATTAATGTTGGCCCAAAGACCAAAATTTTAACTCAGTCCACATTCAGTCATAATTCCCATTGACCTTTGAGATTTTTGCTTGCAGAAGTGAATAAAAAAATAAGAGTTTGGCTCCTTGAGCTGTATGTTATTTTAATAAAATTGTTGACCTTTCTGGTAGATGATCACAGTGGCAAAGACAGGTTTCTTGCCAGGCTGGCTGGCTATAAGATTAAACTTTGAGGATTTATAATTGTAGCAAAAAATTAGTTTTGCCATAGCATCCGGGCAAGGAAGTAAAACAGTTTAAGACAAATGCTTTCAGTAGGTGCAGTCATTCCTGTAGAGATCAGATTTCCTTTGCATTCTTTTTTTCTATACCCTGTAGGGAATAAATTCCACCTGGATGTATGGCAACAGTAGTCATGTTCAGTGTCTCAGTCAGCCACCCGAGTTTGACACTTTGCCCTATCATACGTATCTTGATCTCTGCTTCTTGGGCAATGCCATTACAACGGACCATTTAATTGTGTAATTTCATTGATCAGATTTACCACTGCTGTCTTTGTTGCTAATACCTGCAATTATGTTTGGACCTAATGAAAAGGCCACAGCAAAATGTCTGAGGAGCCCTATAACCTGGTTTTCCACATTCCTGGCCTTTTGTTTGTTCCAGGATTTGTAACACGGTAATTAATAATGATAGGTGATAGATGAGATAAGTGGTTTTACTGTAATGCCAGGAAATTAGTTTACTTGCACTCATGGCCCGAAGTGTATTTCAGCCAATCATTTTATAGGGATTTGCTAATGAATAAGAAAAAAAAAAAAATAGAAAAAAACCAAGGAGATATATACTGCAGCTCTATTCCTGGCAAAATTTCACTTCTCTTTGTTTAGGTCTGGCTTTAGCAAGTTGCTTGGTAGTACATGAGCCAGGATAATAACTGGCAGAAGTAAAAAACTGAGGCAAAGAGGCAGCTAGTGCAATTTGGCAGTATCTTTTTATCTGTTATATGATTTCCTCATAAATATCACTTCTACAATTTTAGTTGTACTTTCAATATTAATCCTTGTATTAATATGGCTTTGGTGATTTTTTTTAATGTAGTTTACAACATTTCTAAGATATGTTACAGGGTTGAAGGTTTCACTTCTATGGTGAAGATCACATTTGTGATAAGCAGTGAAGGAGGAGGACAGAGCAGAGTCCTTTCACTCAGAGGACATTTTTCATTCATTTAACTTCAGAGATATCCCTCCAAATAGAAATCTAGTGTCATCTTGGGACATAATTTGTAACATATCCTTCTGGGAGCCGACCAAATTCCCATTGATTTTTCAACTTTGGATGTTGCCAAAATTTTGCATGAAGCTGAAATACCTTATAAATAACTTCAGCATCATGAAAGAGGCCACAAAATTTTCACGGTGAACGCACCTTTTGTGTGTTTTTGAGGAAAAATGAAGTGTTATGTCTTTGGAAAAAGAAATTTCTAGGAAGCCACTAGAAAAGGTTACAAATGAGATGGAAGACTAATACTTAAAAAGACAAAGGACTTTTGAAGGGTAATTGCACAGCCAGGGTTTCCCAGTCGGAAGAAGCACTTAAAAGTGTCAACAAGACTTGTGACAACATCTGCTGAGCTCATTTTGATGCCATCCTTTATAGCCACTCATTTTTACAAGACATAACCATTCCTGAAACATATCTGAGGCTACAGTGCTGTGAGCAGCTACGAAATCTATCAGTTTCTTGATACTGAAAGGAGGTAGACGTGTTCTCTTCCTCTCTTTCTGCCTCTCTTTCCACCCTTCCCTGGTCTTTGCTGATTAGTTTTCAGCAGGGTTAAGAAACCGAACCGATTCAAGAAAGGGTCCAATCAGCTTTAGATATTTGTCTGTATAGACCTTGTAGCAAAATGTATGGGACAAAGATTAAGTGGAACCTCTTTCTTTAAGCATAAAATGTGTTATTAGAGTCACTAACTGCATTTTGTGGATCCTAAGAGATGGTGGCAATTGAAATATTCTGGATCTCTTACACTGATATCAAGATGCAATTTAAAGGTCAGCGTGGGCCGGTAGTGAAAAAGTATTGGACCTGCATCTGAATTTCATCTGTGCCGTTGTGCCCTGGACCTATGCGTCCAATTATCTGAACTGTACACAACCACTAAGTAGCTTACAATATGTGTTTATGCGTAAACCACACAAAAGGGCACATTCTCAGACTGCTGAAGATATGTCCAGAAAGCTAGATGGTGTCATCCAAGTGCTGAACACTGAAGCGTCTGTAGGAGATAATTAAGGGATAGGTTAAAACTGAACTGCTCCAAGAAAATTAGCAGAACTGAAAATGCCCAGGATACGGAAATATCAAACAGATACTATATCTTTAATATGTGACATGCTTGGGAGAAAGAGATATTCTAATATGTGATGATATCGTCCATCTAGTTAACTGGTCTGTTGTCTGCCTTCTGTTCATTTGCACAGAGGATTTTCTGAAATCCATGAAGGTAGAGTAACAAACATACTACAGTTTAAAGAAGAAACATTTTGAGAATAATTCTTCTGCACGGAAATGTTATGCTTAGACATCCAAATGAACATTTTCAGACTTTTTTTTTTTCTAAGTGAGTTGGAAGGATCTTAGGAAATGAGTAATTCTCAGCATAGGCAGGCATTTACTTAGGAACTTACTAATTGCTGGACACTAGAGAAGTACTGGCGTGTCCATTATTCCCTGGGCATTGGCACTACCCATTAGATGTCTATGGGATTACTGGAATAAACGTGGTCCAGACAACGAACAGTGTTAACAAGACCTTTGCAGAGCTTGTGGAAAGTTCCTGGTTTTTAGTGTTACACAGAGGTGCAGCAAGTTGAAGAATTTTTGTAGCTGTTGACAGTTCTTGGGAGATGTCCATAAAAAATGCTAGAGGTGGAAAAGGATGTCTGATACATTAATTTAAAGAGCAGACCTGCAGATCATATGCAAGGTAGCTAACAATGGAGAAAAACTGTGTTTGAGTCTAACAAGTTACACTTGGGCAATAAATGACAGAGTGTCATTCAATGTGTGAATAAATCATGCACACTCAAAACTATCTTCGACTTCGTGAAACGCTTGTGTCCTGTCAAACCAATGAATGCATGTGCATTAGTAATAGACTCTAGTCCTTGTGCGCAAACTAAAAAGCTGTATCAAAACCCAAGAATGCAATTCCAAGTATTTATATCAAAGAAAGTCAGGAATATGAGGAAGAGACAGAGGAAGAGAATTGTAATGTTGCTAGGAATTAGTGTGCCCTATAATACATCTTTTATTATGATTCTCCAAAGAAAATAGCATGTTACTTGTTTATGATTACTTCAGACAAGTAAGAAATGTATTTTAGCTGTTTACATTTGTTAAAATATTGTTTCGGCTGATAAATCTGTTATAATACAAAAATATATATAAGACTGTGGAAGGGACCTACACTTTTTAGTATATGACTCAGACTGTTCATTTAATACATTTAATTGCATGCTAAATGCTTTGTAAAGAGAACTTGGAAAAAGGTGGGAGCATTATATCACTTGTTTATAAACCTTCTATATCTGAAAAGACTGACATCAGAGGAAGCCATGTTTGGGAATGTCCTTCAGTACGTCTTATGCTTCTTGCAGTACTGAAAGTCAGAGGACTTGAATTTTAAACATGGTTCTTTCTGCTAATGATTTCATAGGTTTATACATTTCTTGGCAGTCTCTTTTTCTTTAATTTTCGTATTTTTTATTCAGGCATAGGTAGAGGATGGACAGAATATATGTATTATTTTATTGGCTAGTGGCTAGCATTAATTTAATCTATGAAATCTATGGTTAAAGATACCTGAACAAACTTTTAGACCACTCTTTAAAACATGTTTGCACAGCATGTTGTCACATATTTCTACCCGTGCAAAACCTCATAGATTCATGTGAAATTATGTTTTCCTTCCATTCTTCTGAAAGAGTTTAGCAAAATTTGCCTATTAGGTAAGCTTACTTTTCCTTTAAAGAACATAACTTACATTTAGAAAACTAACCAGCAGAAATCCGGGGCAAAATCCAAGAGATGATGCTTTGCGTTTAAAGAACAGCCTGCATGCTAGGGCAGTCTTTGCTTTTTTAAGGCTCTGAATTGGTTTTTATGGTATAGCTATGTCCTCAGAGAGCTAAGATTTACATCCCCTCATTAATGTAATTTATAAGACTAAATGACAAGCGTACTAAAGGATCTGCAGCTGATCCAGTCAGCAACATACAGATAATTCAGATTTGTCCAACCTGGTCTTGTCAAGTCAAGCAAAACAAAATCAATCAGTGAACAGAAGGAGTGGGAGTACTTGTGATGAAAAAGAGAGCCTGTTTCCTGCTAGGGGACTGAGGCTGGGCAGCCTGTGCCCATTTTGCATTTCAGAGAAAATACTGCAGGAAGTGATCTTTTTTTTTTCTTTTTTTAGGTGTTGAAAAACTACTGACGTTCTCTGAGAAATCCCCTTCTTACTTTCATCTGTGCTGTCTATAAAAGTGGCATGATGGCAGTGCTTGGGAATAACTTTCTCAACGAGAGTCCAAGTCAGAAAATTGCTATTTGCCAGAGAATCACATTTCCATCTTGCAGCCACTAATAATAACCTACAAAAGTATTCACTGTCAGTTGTGAATGACTTCTTGTGCTTGCTGCTGCCACCGAAATTAACAGTCAGTCAATGCGACTGGTATTTTCCCTTCAGCTGGGAACCAGCTATGAGTGTGAGGCACGTGTGCCCCGGCTGAGGAGAAGAAAGCTGAGTCCCTGAGCAGGGAGCCTGATCGCCCAGGCTAGGGATTCCTCCCCACCTTGACTCCCCGTTTGGCTGCACGTGCATCACCAAATAATGCAATTTCAAGACTTGGGTTGAGCTGGGTGTGGAGGTGATGGAAACTTGGCTAGGTATAGTGTACCAACCTTGAACTGTGTACTTCACAGCTTGTGAACAGCTTTCTTGAAACTTGCGGAGAAGACACCAACTGCGTGTCCAATAACAGCCTCTGAAAGCTGTCCTCTCACTGAAAGGACAGCAGAACCAACAGCCCTATGCAATGTGCCTCGCATGTGTTTTAGCTGATAGCTCTAACGTGTGATGGGTGTCAATGTACCTAGTGCCATGAACTAGTCAGAGACGTGTGAGCCTGTTTGTGAACAGTTCGTTGAGCAAGGAACTGGTTTTTGCTCTATTAGCCTTGTTTTCATGCTTGTCTGGAGTGATGTACAATGAGGTGTTTTCGGTTGAGGAGTTTTGAATTTTTTTTTAGTAACAAAACCTAGTTTGTTCTAAGTAAAAGCAGAAGTCAAATCCCCCGGTTAGTGGACAAAGTAATGCACTACAATTTACCTCTTGGGTCACAAAGATTAAAAAAGCAAACTCCTAATGTTGTGTTTACTTCCTGGTACAGCAAAGAGAAGTAGAAAAGACTACAACATGTTCATGAGCAGATGCTTGGCTCTCTGCCGGTGGCTTGTTAGAATGCTGTATAACCAGACTCTACAGGTGGACAGTTACGAGCCAATAATTTTAATTAGTGCTTTTTTAGATCTATGTACGCAAGGATCTCTAGGAGTTTGACCTTGGGCCAGAAACCCATCTGATCTTTTAAGTCATTGTGGGCCTGCTAAGATGCTTCTCTTACTAGTGAGTAATTTATGACTCATTCTCTCCTCAGTTAGTCATAGTAATGCAAGTTTCCACAGTGTGAAGTTGCAACTAAGAAGAGGAGGAACTAGGGCAGAGAAGAAGCTAGGGAACAAAACTGAAATGGGAAAGATTTATTATTATACAATATGGGCTGAAAGAAAAAAGAAACAAACTGACCAGATTTTTATTGTCTTGATGTGAGGTTTAGCAAGGTAAACTGCAAGGAACCGTTTGGGATCCATGGCATCATTGTGTATTTCTAAATTAACATTAGATATTCAGGAAAAAAAAAAAACACAAACAAACAAAAAGAAAAAAAAAATGACAAAACAAAACATTGCTTATCATGAACACCTCACCAGTGAATCTTTGCTCTGCGTACCATGAATCAAACAGCAAACTCTGTCTTTGAATAGCCCTAGCCATGGTCTGTGAGCTAGGGTGATCCTTTATCTAGGTTAGTTTGGTTGGATTTGGTGATGCTCTTTCCAAAGTATCTGGGAGAACTAGAAAAAAGTCCAATAGGAAGTAATACAAATCTTTGGACAGATAGACCTTAAAGGAGGAATTGTGCAAGAGGAATAATGTATGAAGAGCATCATAAGACAGCTTATACAAAATATTTTAAAATAGTGAACAGTAAAATCATACCTGATTGTAACATGTGACGAGAGGACACGAAGGTTTAAAGTTTCACATTTGTAACTGGTGTAAAAATGCTTCATGAAGCCTTCATGTGCTCAGAAACTTAGACATCAGGTAAATAACAAAAATATAAGCATTTTAATCCAACCATTGCCGCCTTAGACATTCCTTCTTAGGCTGTGCATTCTAGAGATGGTATTATATTCTTATCTGTTGCGGGACAACAGTGTGTCCTGTTAATGCATTTAGTGCTGTAGTTAGACATATCCTGGGGTCCCATTTAAAAAAAGCAAAACCTTGCAACCAAAAAAGATACTTCCTTTCTGTATAAACTGAAGACATTCATAGAAGAGCCCAGGGCAGAAACAGCTATACCATTCGTTTGTGTCCATCCAGCTTCATCCTAATAACACCCATTGTGACAACTTCTTCTGGTGAGAGAGGAAACTGTGTAATCTCAAGCAGCCTTTTGCAGCTCTAGGGATACTTTTTCCCACTGAAATGACAGTAAAGACTAGGTGGGTGACTTAAGTTCGCTTTAGAATGTAATGGCTTATAAAACCAAAACCCCACTATCACAGTTTTTTTTTTTTCAGCAGATTTTATAGCATTTTACCAGTTTACTGATAAACCGGTACCAGTTTACGACTGGTAACAAAAAAAACCCTGCAGTTTTTGTCTGAAGAACTTATTGCTACCTTTCTTTTTATTTTTATGTCAGAAGACAGCTTGTTTCAACACTGCCAGTTTATGAGCATACACTAGAAACACAACAGAGCAAGCTGGAAGCATTTTGGATGAAAGGCTTTTGATGATTATATGTATAGAAGTGCCAACAGCTCTTCAAATGGATAGCAACCAACACTGAACCTCAAAAAATTCAGACTGTTCAGTTCAGATAGGCATCCAAAAACTAGTCTGCTTAACCAAAACTTGTCCAAACCTCTTTGGTCTGGAAATGTTACATGATCAAATTTTCTTATGGGTTTTCCAGTGCTCATTTCCTTTTGCCAGCAAAGAGATATCATGAGAACAACTTCTTATAGCGCGGTGTGTCTACAATTAGGCTTCTGCTCTTGGCTGAAAGAAAACCCCAACATTGAACTAAGCCTGTTTTAAACTTACGCAGGAATGGATTTGATGCAGAGTCCATCCCTAATAATTACATAGAAGAGATAAACCATATACTTTCATGAAATGAAATACGCATAGTATTAATTCCTTTGCAAGATTTTAAAACCACTTCCTTTCTTCTTGTGGCACTAAATCCAATAGTTTGATTTTAAAACTGAACTTGGACTGAAATTGAGTTCATTTGTAAGTGAACTTCAGATTAAGTCTACGAGTAGAAAAATTGCTAATGCGACAGAATTGTTTCTACTCTTCCTTTTTCAATGCCTTTTCATGTATAATCATAGTTTGATCTATATTCCACATGATCCTTTTTATGAAAACCAAAAAGGCAACTTTTGTTTTCAATGGTTTTGCTGTGAATTAGGCTAAGAGAGATGGCCAGCGTCAGGAAAACGTATCTGAAAAAGATACGAAGTGGTATGTAGTTAGTAAAAATATATTAAACGTACAGGAGTCGGGTAAGTCCTAAAGAAGGCACAAAAGCTTGCAGAATAAGAACAAAGAAAAATGAAGTTGAGAATACTGCATCACTGGGGTAGGAGAAATAGCACCCCAGATCCTGAAGTCAGTGACACTTATTACTGTTTTGTCTGCTGAGAGTTAAGAGAAGAACTAGGGCATTAAATCTTACAGAGTCTGTTCCTGTGACTGCTTTTTACTGGAATCAAACATTTCAAGTGATAGGAACTTAATGGACAAATTGTGAACTGAATGGTTGCCATCAGATATCCATGTGAATGGCTATAATAACTCACACAGTTGCTAGCAGTTTCGTGTGGGCCCTTGGAACCTCAGCACCATCTGCAACTCAAATTTTGTTTCTTCTACTGACTAAAAATCAAATGTGTTATAATCACTAAGTGTAATATTAATCTATAAAGGTATGAAAATTTAGCTTCAAAAATAGAAAAACTGGCCATTACTAAATAAAGAACTTCTGGCAGAGATTGTGCTAAATCAGAGAAAGAAAGTTGGGGTTTTTACATTCAAGTGTCAAATAACTTATCTGTGACAGAGAGGAACAGAATGCTGGAAAGGAGACTATGCCCTTTTACCGATCAGCAGCCTTTCCCATACAAACTTGCCTACCTGTTTCGCTTTCAAGATGAAAGAAAAAGGCTTCCACACGTTGCTTGTGTAATGCTCTTTTGCTCAACAAAAGGGTCTTCAGAAGTGACAGATTTTCCAAAAGTTTTGAGGTGACTTAGGTACTATTTGCAGCATGAAGTCTAGCATAAAAATAGCTTTCAACACCTTCACACTCACTTCCTTTGAAAACTGGAAGTCAGCTCCTACGTAGTTTTTGTGTTTTTCAAAATTTTAACTATATAGATAAGTAGTTGGCTTCGTTTGCTCAACTCCAGGTCTCCATTTTCTTTGTTGCTTTATTTTAATTCTGCATATTCCTAAGAAAGCACATCAGTTTTATTTGTGTTCAGCATAGGTCTCACCAGCTGTTTTGTTTCCCACAGCTTTCTGTAAAAGAGAAACATCAGGCATATTTTAGAGTTTACATTTTTTTGTTGCCACTAGTCTGAATAATATCTGATAGACACATGCTTTGGAATTTGTAAGGAAAGAGATTCATCTTTTATTTCAACTGATTTCTGATGAAATTCCCCACAGAAGTAACCACAATGTCAGAGGTTAGGGAAAAAACTCTGTTTAAAAAAAAAGAAAAAAATTCAAGGGAGATTCAGACATTGAGAAATGTAGTTATTTTTCCAATTTCTCTCTCATCATGTAGTTTCTTTCTGGTTCTATCATACTCAGGTCTTTGAGGTTTTTCTCTGAATTGTTACTTATAGTGCCCTGAGCTGCTTTTGCCTTAAAAGCAGAAAATCATCCTGAAAAGCACAATATTTCATTAAAATAATTAATGTTCCTAAGTGGTTTGAACACTCAGGATATTATACTCTGTGGAGCAAGGAGTTTTCCTGACTAGTTATTTGCTGAACTCTGAATAAAATCATTGGGTTTGTATCAATAGAATGTCAAACCACGACTTTATTCTTCACTCCTCCTCCTCCACTGTTCCTGAATGGATGCTGTATACACAGAGAGGAGGGAGGACAAGAATTACCCAGTGTGCCTTCTCCAAAAATTAAACTGTTTTAAACTAGGCATAATAAACATTTTCTGTTTTGCTCACCTATTTATTTATTTATTTATTTATTTATTATTCTTGGCAAAATGCATGCAGGCTTAAATCTTTGGTAGCATTGAAAGGAAGATATTTTTCAGGCACAAATGTTGTGAATGTAGGCTGATTTGTAAGAGTCCTCAAAAAACAAGAAGCCTGGCTTCACCTAGGGTAGGCAAGAGGCTAAAGCAGCATCATATTAGTGAACTGGGTGCTGGTAAAACAGGGTTAATTTAGGCCTCCACGGATAAGTTAGTCTAAGGACCTTTCTAGATACGGGGGGGGGGAAACAATCCAAGGAAGGTAAAAAGGATGGTTTAAGATGTGTTAACCCCAATGCACCCTGCATATAGGGATATTGCATGGAAATCAAGGTTATTATAGGGCAAATCCCACAGAGAGTGAAACTCACATAAAGGTTTTCTGCTGCCTTCCCTGACCGATGTTCGAATGAAATTCTGACTGTCCACCCCTGTAGGTGTGGATTTTTGGTAGCTACTTTTGAATCTGCTCTTACGTTCCTTCTGTATTCTGTTGCAGTAAGAGCTTATTTTAACTCTAGTTTCCTGCAAAATAATCATTCTTGACAAGATGTTACACAAGGTAGTCTAGGCAGGATGTACAGCATGGCATACGTGTGAATATGCCTTCCTACAGCTTATTTCAATGCCTGTGGCAATCTAAAAACGCAGGGAAAACTTCCAACACGTTATTGCAGAAAAGAACATTGATGCGCACTTGAAAATGACATCAGGCAGCAATAGTAACTTCAAGCACACTTTCCTTTCTGGGAAAGTACATCAAAGAGCAGGGGTCCCATTCCCATGTCATTTCCTTCAATAACAAAGGAAGGGCTGACCCAAGGTATTTGGATTATGTTACTCAAAACCAAAAAAAAATAAGTATATTAATCAGCTCTGAATCTGGATAGACCCCTTTTGCCATGCAATTGTTCCTTAAATAAATTCTGAATAAGGGAAAAGACGTTGGAAATGGAAGTACAGAATATGATCCGGTTAAAATGCAACAGACGACTAAAAATCATTGGCAGGTAGAAAATGAAGTAGGTATAAACTTTCTGGCTCTTTTACTACAGATATAATCCCACTGTCATGTGAATAGAGAAAGAAGAATGTAAATAGCCTGCTGGTCCCCGATAAGAACCTCTTCTGAAGGATGAAGTGGGGGAAAGAGGAGACAGGGATCTAAAGAGCTAATGACAATTTCATTATTGTCCCTCCCAGTTCTGATTACATGATTAATGTCAGTAACATGACTCTCATTCTCAAAAAGATTGTTGTAATACATGCATCACCTTTGTTTGCCTATGTATTCCTTCCCTACAAAAAAGCCCCACAAACCTAATATGCAGCATAATTACATGACCACTTCTCTGCAGGAGAAAGGCAAAGCTCAGTGCAGAGCCAACTCCACCAAACCTAGGGAAGTTTAGAAATGAGTAAGAACCAGAGTGACATAGCACATCCCATCATATTGAAATATTGTATCTTGGCCACTAAATACAATTAAAATTAAAACTATAAATTAACTTTATTACCTGTAGAGAGTCCAGTTTGGTCAACCATATGCACCCGAGTAATTGTGATGGACTTGCTTGGGCCATTTATGTGCATTATGATGACACGTGGAAATAACGGTGGCAAAACCAGATCCATTAAATGTAAGTAAATCTTACCTCAACACCAAGAGATGTCAATTCAACTATATACAATTCCCCATGTACAAATCATGTTCCTTTCTCCCATACTGTGCTGTTCCCAACACTATACAGCAGCTACGAACTGGATAATTTCACGGAGGTCCTCTAGATACCATCAGAACACTAAGCCTACTTCCACTTGAGCATGTTTACCATGAGATCTAATTTTTTTTCATTATGATACTGAAATAGGAGGAAAGGAAATATATGATGTAGTTGGCTGTAGTATAAGTGTATTGGATTGTAATACTCGGGAATCCTTTCCAGGCCCCCAAACCCCAGTTCCTTGTTGTCAAAGAAAAGAGCATTTCTTCTTATTATTCTGAATTCATTCTGGCATGTTCAAGGAGGAATATTTTTTACATAATTCCTTTCTTTATTGTGAGTCACCAGAAAAACCTATGTCCATTTGAGACAGAGGCAAGAATGTTGCCTGTATCTGTGGGTGATGACTCAGGTACAACCAGCAGTTTTAGCAAACTACTTCTTCCCACTCATGTAGAAATTAAGAATACTGGAATTGGGAGAGAGGAAGCTGAATGGTATTCCTTCCTGGGAACTGTAGTTTTCTAATTATTCATGCTGACTTGCAAGGCAGGATAGAGGATTTCACAATGAAAACCACAGGAGCATTGAAGAAAAAAAATCTTCGCCTCAAAAGACTAACTTGATTAATTAATTTCTTTCTGTTAAGAATTTAAATTATAGAATTTCCACCTTTCTTGTCAGTTTTTGTGACATGGGGAAAAAAGTAAAACTTAGAGGCTATTCTGTAGCATACAGGAATAATGAGACTTTATGACAAAATATCTGAGACAGGCATGTGACTAAACCTGGAGTTCTTGAATCCACCTCCAGTATTATTAGTTACGAGTTATAACTAAAAGCTTCTGACACATTTCACAGACAAGCAATCCTAGGGATAAAAGCTTAACTATGACAATATGAACATTCAGTAGTTCCTGAAAAGCTGCTTTAAATTTAGAAATGAAGGTTTCTCGTGCAAGTACTGGTGAAGCTGGATAGAATTTGTTGGACATGATAGGGGATGGGCAGGATGAAGTATCCAGTATTTGCACTGAGATGCTTCCAGAGGGCCTCTACGGGAGGGGCATACAGACACCTGATGAATTAACTCATTTAATTTCCATGAAATCCACTGCAGTATAAACCATTTGGAACAACGTTACCTGGAGAGACCTGTAATGCTTATTTGGGATCTAGTCTGAATCCAGGGTCACTATGGCTAAAAGCCATTCTAGGATCATGATGGAAGCATTATTTGAGGTCTTGCATGAAATGAGACCAGTCAGCATCTAATGCAGCATTGCTGTGTTGTGAGCATTGGCAAAGACTGCCCAGGGCCAAAGGGGTGTGGGGAAAGCCCAGATGTGCTCCAGCCTCAGCTGATGGGGGCTGTCCTGGTTCTGGCAAGGATGGGGTTAATTTCCCAAGGAGCCGGCGGGGGAGGCAGGTATCCCATCCCACGTGACTCATGCCCAGCTATAAGAGGCACTAGCCGGGGAGCGGGAGGTAGTCGCCACTCGGGGGCGGGCTGCGGTCGCGGGCGGTGCGCGGCCGTACTGTAATCGCGTTCTTGTATTCCTTTATCGGTGTTATTGTTTTTCTTTCTTCTTCCCTTTGTCTGTTCTGTTAAGTTATACTATTTCAGCCCACGAGTTGTGCCCTCTTCTGCCGATTTTTCCCCCGGCTGTGGGAGTCGAGCGAGCGGCTGCGTGGTTCTTTGTTGCTGGCTGAGGCCAAACCACGACAGGGGCTGACATTGATGAGGTGGGACCTGTGTAGTGAGAAGGTTTCTTGATATTTACAAAGCTTTCCCAGGGCCTGCTAGTATCTGAATGACTTCCAACACTGCTACTGTCACCTTCTGTGAGAATTGAAATTGTTCTGCTTGTTAAAAAAAAAAAAATAAAATTATCAGTTCAAAGGAAATTCATTGCTGTTGGTGGCTGGAACTGAAAGTGAGGGTGAACTTTCAACACCAGTTCTGTTTTCTGGCTGGGAACCATTTTTGTTCCCGCTACAAACAGTTTCAGTGGAGAAAAAAGATGAAAAGGCGAGATAGGCAAAGTAAAAGGCATCGCTAGGACCCTGCTCCACTGGATGTGTTTGATGGGCAGTACTTTAAAGATGATGTCAGTAGCTCAGTTTTCTTGGTATCTTTCTTTCTCATAGGAGGAACCATACTAACAACTTGGCGACACACAATTTTACAGGCGTGGAAGGTAAGCAGAGGGTATAAAATGCTAGATAAGTCTGAAAAATGAACTTCTCTTTCCTCAAAGACAAAAATCCAAGAGCTTGTGATTTGGTGCTGGTTTTTCTTTTTTGTTTTTAACTTTTCATCAGTGCTAAGTGGCAAGCAGGATGTAAAAACTGAAGGCTCTTTGCACAGATGCAAATTCTCTGCTGTCCTTCAACTTTTTGAAATTTCAAAAACGCAGGAGCTCAGTGCAAATTAGAAGTACAGGAAAAAATTCTGTGTCTGGAGTGTTCCACAGCAGTTACAACCAAAAGAGGAACTTCTGCAGTCACTGTATTTTTTTTTTCATAAGCATAAATTCAAATTGAAAACTGGACAGAAAATCACTTCGGCACTTATATCACCTCAGCCTGTAGTTGTGTTTCTTTTTCCATTTTGTTTTCATCAAATCCAATTTAGTACTCCCCAGGACAGAGAATGATGAGGTGTAATAGAATGAGGCTATCATGTCAGTTTGGACTTGTGGGTACTGCATAAAGATGATGCATATATCAGATTAAACATAGTTTCCTTGTTCTTAGTAGAATACTTTGAACTACAGAGTTAGTAGTTTGCCAGTCTTCATTTTGTAAACTGTACTTTTCAGGAAGATAAATATTACTAGGGGAAAAAAAATGAATTATAGTGTTAAAACCTTATGGTAGGCCATTCTAACCACCTTTCTTTTTCTTTTGCTTTTTTTTTTTTCTTGTGTGTTTGGACGTATCTTGTGTTTTTCTGGCATGGTTTTTAGTTTTGCATGGATTATTAAAAAAACTAATGTTTTTAACTCTTTAAGGGCTTGTGCTTAAGAATTTGTTTATTCCTCCATGTTGACAAAAAAAATCGTTTCCAAGTTATTTTATAAAAGCTTCATCTTACTGAGGAATTTAAAACTGTATGATGTTGAGCATGTGAATAATTGAACTTCAGTGGTTGTTGTCATACACTTAAAATGACACGTGTGCTTAGACTGTCATTACTGGTTTTGCTTCTGTGGAATTTCCTTTATGAGAACAGTCTCTTTATGTATTGTCATTTTTATTTCTTTGTGTACCAGAGATTTAGAACTTAGGATAATTTCAGTTTCACTGATGTTCTACTCAGAAATGAGCAGTAACAGCTTATAGAGCCAGGATACTGAAAACATTTTGGTACCTATTGTTGATTCTACTTGGAATTGTTATATGCACATAGAAAAAAAGATAAATTTACAATTAAAAAAATAGTTTTAAAGCAATATATTTTAATTTTCCTCATGAATTGGCAACTTCTTCATATTGCTGTTTTCACATATGGGTCAGTTTCATTCGTTAAAACAGCATCCAGTCAGTAGGGACATGACAACACCACCATCTTTTGCATGAAGAACTGTATTATTAACATTTCTAACAGCACTAAGACAGCTGAAGTGAAGGAGGCCATGATCCAGCTGCCTGTTTGTACTAAACTGTCATAATTTCTGAGAGGTCAGTACATTCAGTAACTAAAACTTTTGCATCTGAATCTTGAAGCGTGTAATGTAGCTATTAGTCTGATTAGACATTTGCAATTGGCATTTCCTTGTTTGTGGGGTCAGTTGCAGCCCAAGCTTCCATTACTCTGGTGAATGCCCCAGACTTCATAGGCAGCCAAGGTTTTTACATCCTTCACTGCTCTCATTTCTTTCTGGTTTTAAGAGATTCTGTACCCGCAGAAAAAGAGGGCGGCACCAGGAATTTTCCATTAGAATGATTAAATACTCCATACATTATGGTTTTAACTGCTGTATCCTGTTTCACCTTGTGTGTTCTTCAGACACTATGCTATGTTATCATTAGAAACAAAACAACAAATGTCATCCCACAAAATTCTCTCAGAGACTTTAGAAGCATCTCAGAAGTTCTGTGAGCCAGACTAAACATTCTCCCATTGAGGTGGCATTGAAATGTTTTGAAAAAGGCACCATGAATGTGAAAAGTCTGGATAGCTAATTCAAAGATGACCAGTCAGTATAGTTGTAGTAAAATTACTCTCTTTTCTGTACGTGATTCTGATTATGGAACAAAGGCTGTAATTTCACAAGTCTTTATTTTAGTAACAGCAGCCTCGCTGTCATCTAGGTTGCCATGTCACTGTGTCCAGTTCTGGGCTCCCCAGCTCAAGAAAGACAGGGAACTACTGGACAGAGTCCAGGGGAGGGCTACAAAGATGATCAAGGGAATGGGGCACCTCTCTTATGAGGAAAGGCTGAAAGACCTGGGTCTGTTTAGCCTGGAGAAGAGGAGACTGAGAGGGAATCTCATCAATGCTTATAAATATCTAAAAGGGTGGGTGTCAAGAGGATGGGGCCAGACTCTCTTCAGTGGTGCCCAGTGACAGGACAAGCAGCAATGGGCACAGACTGGAACACAGGAAATTCCATCTCAACGTAAGGGAAAACCTCTTTACTTTGAGGGTGACAGAGCACTGGCACAGGCTGTCCAGGGAGGTCGTGGAGTCTCCTTCTCTGGAGATATTCAAAACCCGCTTGGATGCATTCCTGTGCAACCTGCTCTTGGTGAACCTGCTTTCATAGGAGGGTTGGACTAGATGATCTCCAAAGGTCCCTTCCAACCCCTACCATTCTGTGAAGTTCTGTGAAGTTCCAGCATGCCTTTGTGTATGTGTGACTAAGTTAGAAAATGGGCCTGTTTAAGGGACGTGGTTTCGTGGTGGTTATGGCAGTGTTAGTTTGATGGTTGGACTCAATGATCTTAAAGGTCCCTTCCAACCTAGATGATTCTATGATTCTATATTAATGATTAATGAATTCTATATTGGTAGGACTTTGGTTTTACCTTTAATGTCTAAGCACCGTGAAGGAAGGTGTGGCAATGATTTCCCTTTTTTCTATGGTGCAGTATTACTGATTTAATTTCTCATTTTGACCAAGGAATCAGGATCCTATTGTGTATTTTTTACATGTTATCTGGCTTGTTTATTAATTATTATAATATGAAGTAGTTTCCACCAAGTGGAATTTTAATGTTTTAGCTGTGTTCCTTGATATTAGAATCAGACAGAGATAAGAATAGTAATTCTTTTTCTCAGAGCTTTTTGTTGATTTGACATTTGTGTTTGTTCCAGTTGAAATAGAAGGAAAACACTTGGAACGTTCTATTAGTGGGGGCAGAGCTCTTGCACTGTTTTGGGGAAGGACAGCTGGTGATCTCCAGACCCTGTAAATCCAGGTTCCCAGCAGTCTGCTATGTGGGCTGCCGACAAGCTGGATGAGGTAGCCGGCAAGAACCCAAGTTTTAAAACCTGCCTGGCAGTGAGACTCATATTGGATCCTGCCTAGGGTCTGTCAGACCGTCTTTGAAATTAAACCATGTCTGTGAAAAGTTCTAAATTGGCCAAATCATCAAATTCCAATGAAACTCTATTTGGTAAGAATTTTTCCAAAATGCTTTAAGTAAAAGGAAACTAAATCGCCTCAGCCAGTGTTGTGCCTGTTCAAGTTCCCAACTGTAGTTGTTTCCAGTGTTCCAGGTCGAAATCATATGTAGATATGTAGGTCCATAACATATTCCTAAATCCAGGCAGTCACTCTTTTCAGCCAGAAAAAAAAAAAAAAAAAAAGCCAGGGGCCATGGACAGACTGTTTATAGTTCTATCACTTCATGATTTTTCTCTGAGGAAGGCTTTTTTTTTAGTAAAAGAAGTATTTCTCTCTACACAGTTAATTTCTAAGAGATACTGTGTCCTGATGAAGAGTTTTTAAAAGGTCATGCAAACCGTACTGTTCAGGCTGTCTGAAAAAGATTGCTATTAAATGTGCCTTAAACTTAATATTCCCTGGAAGATTAACTGCCTTATAAATGACATTTTGACAGATTACTTTATCTATGAGGGGTTATGTATATGTGCTGAATTTTAAAGTCTGCCTGTTAACTCTCAAAGTGAATTGAAACGAGTAATTTATTTTGCTGATATTTAATATGTTATATCACTTCTGAAATATTGAGATCTTAATCTGGGGAATATAAAAGATACTGTAGAACCAGCAGTACTTAAAGCTCCACACACAGCCACTCCCTTTGGACTAGGATATCAAAGGAAACTCCCAAAATACAGAGATATATTTTAAAAATAATTGCACACTGAGTTCTTTAGAAAATCTGCTTGTGCATGTCAAAAGACTGATGGGTGCCAGGCAGTTTGTAAATTGCCTTCGTTAGATACCTAATTGTAAATGGAATTTTTTTCAGCTTGTTCACGGTAACACTGACACTGTGATGACAAGATCCAAACCGGAAACATCGTCTCCATTAACTGGCTCTGTTTCCTAGACAGGAACCTGATCTATTTCTTTATGTTTTCACTTTCTTGGCTCTTATATTATAGCTCTGGCCAGGTGAAGGATCCCCACGTCAGGGGTAGTCTATATGCAGTGCGTCTTTCTGCACAGAGAGCAGGGCCTGTGTTAGTACTTAGGGCTTCAGTTCATCTCTTCGTGCAGCCAGTACTTTTACTCGTGTAGAGTCTTGCAAAGGTGTCTTATGCGAGACTTATGCGAGACTTACAGGTATGACAACACAAACTGGCATAACCCTGGAGAGCCAGCTCCTCCTCCAGATCTAGAATAATTAGATAGGAAGAGGAAGCTCAGCGAAAGGAGGATGGTCATTGAAGTGACACTAGTTTCCACAAGCGATGACTTGCAGTCTTTCAGGCTTCAGGAAGAGTTGCCCCTCGAGTGGGCTCAGGGACTTTGTTTTCTGCTAGGGAACTCTCTGTAGGAGAGCTCAGATGGAAGAGTTTTACAAACTTTTGTTATGCGGGCTTCAGTGGCATGTTATTTAGAGGAAAACTGAACTTGTTCTTTTTTGTTTTATTTATTTTATTTTGCCTTCTCTCTACTTGACTCCTGCACATGTGGCACAGTCCAGAAGTTCTTTTGAGAGCCCCTTGCCTCACAAAATGTCCTGGAGATTATCCTGTGCCTGACGTAATAGCAGCCAGCTGACTGACAGCAACTACCAGTTCCAGATTATGCATCTGTCTGCTTAGCAATGGCTGAGGAGCGCACAGCTGGTGTGCATGGGAAAGATTGGCCTGTGTCCTAATTATTCTGTGAGAGAAAGAACCAGCCATTGGGATTCGCCCAAGCCTCACTTTATCCATGATGAGCTGTAATACTAACCGTTTCTGAGTGAGTCACTACCAAAACCAGCTGGGAAATACGCATTTCAGAGGTGAAGCTGGACTGGCTGGATAGTCTGTGGTGTTCTGGGGAGTAATTTGTAAATGTTACTATATGGAGCTGCATGGATGTATTTTGCCAATATTGGTGGTCATAATAAGCTACAAAAAGTTTCTTGTCCATTCCTGAACGTGATGGACCATCCGTTCAGTATACGTCAGAATAAAAACAACACTAGAGGGTTAGTGGGTGTCATGACTCTGTGTAGCTTCAGTGCATCTTCCTGACTGTTTTAAATTATTGGTCTAGTGTTTATGGCTAACACGGGAGCTGTGAAAACATCTGACAGATATCTCACAGCCAAAGTACTTACAATGGGAAAGCTCGGTCCTATGATTAGCCAGCTCAGCCAAAACCAATGATGGGAGATAGATAACACTGCTGATGCCCAACTGAGTCTTCACTAACAGCCCCTTTGAGATCTAAAATATCTCAGATCAAGATTCTGTCATGATAACAACCTGAGTGAAGTAAGAAACTTCCAAAGAGTCTCCACATGTTGCAGGGCTGTTGTTTTCTGTGAGCTAAAAACTGATGATGAACGATCACTTGCCAGTATGATGCAAATATCCCCTGGATAAATGTGACTGTTTAGCATGCTGGTTCTGCTGGCAAGTAATATTTTTGAAGGCTCAGGAAATATGTAACCCAAATAAAAAGGAGTCATAACATTGTGGAACGGATAATGGACCTGTTTCCAACACAACGTTTTGTGCAAATCTCAGATTCAGAGGAACCCACCTGGATTTTGTTCATACCTAGCAACAGCCCCGTGAGCTGACTGTATTCCATGCTTCGCCATTTGCTGTATACCGGGGGCGCCGAGGTCCTGCCTGCCAGGTAAACTGCATTTGGTTAAGGTCATTCTGATCTGTAATGGCTTCATTCAGTGTCAGTTTTGCATGCCTTTACTAGCATTGGATACCAAGAATTGCAGGCATCTAGGAATGCTTTCCTAGAAAAGAACACTAGAGCACAGGTTTCACTTCTTTAAGTAACTAATACGTGATAATGTTGAGTAAACACGCCAGTGAGCCAACACGAAAAGGAGGTTACACTCTGGTCCTTAGCCTCTGTCATGTTGGTAGAGAGCCCTGCCTCAGTCTAGAGGAGAACTTGTCAGATTAGGAAGAAGGGAATTGTTAGCAATCATCCAAGGTGCACTGGTTGTCTCTCTCCTGTATTTCAGGATTAGTTTGGCCAGGCTCGGAAACTATTTTTTTTTCCCTGAGAAAAAATTAGGGGCTCTTGGTAAGAATGCCGAGTTAAGTGCTGTCTGATGTTTTGTTAAGCCCACTGCTTCAATGAGACATTAGAAGGAAAATATTTTGTTTTGCTGGTTTATTTTGGCTTTTCCTTGCTTGGATCCTTTGCAGGGCTCTACAGAGGAGTGTGTAGGATGGGCAGTGCGCCACGTTTGCAGCCTCTACCATCCTTCAGTCCCAGAGAGTTCAGTTAGAAAAGGTGTAAGTGTATTCTCTGCTGAACGCCTGGCAAATGACAGGGGAAGGAGGGAGGACAAGAAGTGGCACTTTTGTGTAAGCAAAGAATTCATCCATAGCTGGGCTCTGACATGAAATCTTTTAGGACAAGACGTGAACTGTGGTGCTTCTGACGACATGAGCCCATAGCAGAGCTGGAAAATAGGCATTATGCAGGTATTTTTACAGCTTTTTCTTCCTCTGGAAAGGGAAGGTGGGTCCATGACGCTTTGTAAGGCTTGTTGATGAAGTTTCCTTTTTTACTGAGGCTCTTCCAAAAGGGGCTTTCAATTTTCTTACTTGGTTTTATAGATTTTAAAAGTGTGTTGGGCATGTTTATAATATTAAAATAGCTACTCTGTATAGGGATAGAATCAAGGGAGAATCATACTATAGTAGTCACTGCCAGTGTATATAGGTGATAAAGTCTGAATTCCCTGTTGTCTAACTGCCCTTATGCTCTTGCCATGTGGCTTAGACCCACTCTTGGACATGACCTATTACTTTTGGTTCAAATACGTGTAAAAAGTAGCAGACATATTAAGCACTGAAAGAGATTCTCATCATTCTATGAATGGCTCACTTTATGTAAATGTCTATAAGCAGCTTTATTTTGTTTATTTTGTGGATTAAACCTCAGTCTTAATCTGGCATCCATTTTGGCTTTGAGGAGGCATCCATGGCAGTCTACTGAAGGCATAGACAAGAAATAAAAAGGCAGTTTTTGTAGTCATTCCAACACTACAGGAAGAGAACACTTAAAACTAGCCACATGTGGTACTCGTGCGCAGAAACTGAGACTTTGTGTACTTGGCAGTGTAGAAATGAGTAGAAAGAGAAATCGAGCTGAAAAAATGACAACTAAGACCATAATTATGAAATGCAAGCTCTATGGGCAAATTTTGCTAGAAAAGCTATAATGCAATCAGTCACATATTGTGAGACAAACCCACACATAAACAAGAAAAGTCTTTTTATTGTCCCTAAATCACATGTAAAGCTGAGGAATAATGAATTTGAATAACCAGCCCCAGATCACACCAAATGAATTTGAGTGTTAACTTAGTTTTTTCTGAAAACCAATTAAGGGCCTTATAAACAAGACCGTCCTTCCGTTCAAATAGCATTTAATAGACATATCCTAATAGCCAAAATAGCCAACCCTTGAAAGACTTAAAGATATACTATTTCGTTTCGATAAATGCCAATTGATCTTTAAGATTTGCTAGTAATCTGCCAAAACTCCCCAGCTGCTACAAAAGCTTTCTTCACAGAAATGTCAGTATGGCTTTCCTAAGTCCCACACCTAGGCTATATTTCTTGGACGAGTGCTTCATCTTTCAACCTTCATACTCCTCCTCCTTACCAGTGCCAGTAATAGTGACTGTTAATTTGTTCTGCACAGTGAATTGCAGTGATTTCTTCATTATTGTCAACTATGTAAGATAATGAGAAGTCCTTATTTCCTATTATTGGCCATGCAAATGGACAAACACAACTGTAACGTGTAACTGAAAATGTTCTTGGATGTACAACTCAGAAATTAATTTTTTCTACACACATTAAAATCCCAGTGCAGCACTTTCAATGTCTCCTGTATGGCCAAGCTCAGAGTCATCATTGCTCCAGAATCACTGCTGACAGGCAGAATAAAGGATTGCAGTCAGCCTCAAAAGTATATCTTTCCAGCTGTCTTGCTGCTGGTTTTATTTTGTTAGCAATCCAGTTCTAAATTGCAGTTTTATCTTTCATTTCTCCATGTGTTCAGACTGGAGTAAAGCCGTAGCTTCTTGCCTGACTGGCTCCAGTGAGGTAGAGTGGTGCACAATAAAAATCATTTTTAGATACACAGATAAAATAGCGGGGCTCTGAACTGACTGAGTGGGACCTTGGTGCTGTGATGGACAGCAAAACATCAGCTCAGTACTTAATAACAGCTTAGCAAACGAACAAAGTGTTAAGCTCTTTTAAGAATGGGAAAAAAAAATGGAAAACCTCATTATGCACAATTCATTCACAATGTGAATGATGTGTGCGTTTCTGGTCTCCCTGTCTGAAAAAGATTATATTAGAACTCAGTAAGGCATAGAGGAGAGAAGCAGGGATCACCAGCAGCATGGAGCAGCTTGCATGGGAAGAGAGATTGCAAAGACTAGGGCTCCTCCAGCCTCGGGGAGGATACTAAAGAGGTCTACAAAATCATGAATGACATGAGGAGATTTGGTAGTGATCAAAATTGATCACAGTTTTCTCCAGTGTGAAAACTGAGGGCCAACAAACGAAACTGGTAGGAGCCTTGTTCAAATAAAAAGTAGGTAATTCACCTGAAGGAGAGAACTTTTCATAAATGAGTGGAAGGCCATAGGACACTGTGGACATAAGAAATATATGGAAGTTCAAGGGAAGACTGGACAAGTATTTGAAACAGAGGGCCCTCAGAGTTCCTGAATAGACTTAAGCATAACAAGCTCAGAAAATCTGAGAAAAGCTCAGAAAATCTGCTGAGTTGAAAGCAGCAGGTGGAAGAGTATGAGGAGACGAAATAGCTTCTATGCTTACTCTACTATGTTTTCTTACGTGTCCAGTTATGAATACAGAATAATTGATAATTGGTCTGAATCAGTATAACCGCTTGTAATTTTATGTTCTAACAAGGGCCCAAATGTTGGTGTGACGCAGAAACAAACACTGAGCCCCTAACTTCTGTAAGATGCCTTTTTTCCTACAGAAACTGGAAAAAAATGCTTTATTTCTTGGGCTATACAGCTATGGGATCTGCAGTATGTGTGAAGTTGATCGGAGCTATTGGTACCTCTCATTACAGGCTTTCCAGAGTCTGAAGAGTCAGGAATTTATACCTTCATGTCTGTGTTTTTGCAAATGTGCGGTAAAATGCCAAACTAAGCTGGTGCTACAATAGAGAGTGAGCTGTGAGGAGGAGTGAATTCTGCAATGCATTTCATTGTCTCAGAATCAGAAACCATGTGAAGCCCTGATATTTTCATGTCACTTGCTTTGCACACATTTTGAAAGGCCCTATGAATGTTTGGAGCATCCTTTTGTGTATGAAAATATGAAAAGTCAAGTATTATTAGAAAACCTATTTTCATCTAGTTGTGAACTGAATATTCTTCCTGGCAATGAAATCAACATCTAAAATTATCATTTGGAGAGAGGGAGAAATGGGTTCCATATGGGGATAGTTATGTGGTCGTCTTCTCTTGAAGTAATACAGAAATCACTACCCTGATGAAAGAGTCAGGAATAACTTGTTTATCTAGCATTTATTTAGGCATTTATTTGGGCATCACAACGCTAAAACAGGTCAGAAGGAATCTGACCCAGATATTTTATGTCTTGATTATTGGTTATGAAAGTGAACAGTAACTTTCAGCTAAGACAAGCTTACCGTAAATCCTACTGACTTGTTTTTTGAGGCGTCACCTCTTATGGTGAAAGGATTGTTCTGTCTCTGCACTCAATTCAGTCCTTGGTTTCTTTAGTGAAATATCCAGCATAGGTGCCAATTATGGCAGAGGTTTTAGTGGTGTGGATTCCTGTCCATGAGATCACCAGCTCATTGACCAACCGTGACTTGGTAATGACCACTTGGTAAGTGACCTACACTGGACTTGAACTGGTGACCTTAATGTGGAAGACTCTGAATGCCAATTCTAATCTGGAGGATTTAATTTCTGGTTTTTATCCTAAAATAAACTCTGTTCAATCTCAGACTTCTTCCTCAGGCAGTGTTGTGATAATGATCTTTTCTCGTTTACCTTAAACTGCTTTGTATCTTTCACAGCGCTAAGCTGATCTTCTTCATCATCTCATTCAGAAGTAGTCTTAATATACGTTTAGTTCATAGAACATTAGAAAACTTTATTTTTCAGCTAGCTTGTTTCAACAACAAGAAAGAATTTTAACAGCTATATTCAGTACCCTTGAGAAAATACCACGCACTGTAGCATGGGAACAGCCCCGAGTTCCTTACTCCAGCAAAAGCCTAAGTCAACAAGACTTGTGCCTGAGGAACTACCACAGGACTAGCCCAAATATTTTGATGTTTCTGGTTACGGAAGTACACAAAAAGGAGAAAGAGACAAAAATCATTCCAAATTTCAGAATAGTTAGCTGGAGCTTGTTTATGCAGCATTTTTTAAAAAATAGCTATTCTGTAAGATTAAGTCCTGTAGCCCTAATTGAGCCCAAATGTGTATCAGATATACTGATTTAAAGCCCGCAACGGTCCAGTTATTTGGAAACACATTTTAAAAGACAACGTTGGCTTTGAGTGTTTTCTCAAGTACTATTTATGTATTGATTGCAATTATCAACCCTTCACTGAAATCTTCTAATTTCATAATCAAAGTAATAAAATGAAGGTGAAAAAGAAATCATTAGTGTATTCGGTATTCATGAACTTTCTAAACTGACATTATTGCTCAAGACATGAGCTTTTATAGTTATTGGACACTTATTTTTTATCACAAAATATTCAAACTTTTACCTTAGAAAATATTGGACTCTGTAAACCCTTTTTGGGGGGAAAAGAGGGAATGTGTGTGTGTCTTAGGTGCAAAGTTTAAATTAATATTAGCAAAATATGAATAATTAAATCCTATGAATCACAGTTAACAGGTATTCTTGAGAGTTTTTCTTATTCTATGTATTACTGATTCCTGGCTTAGGAGGGGAAATTTTACAATGAAATCCTCTTTATTGGTGCATGGCTTATATGTCCAGGCATAAAATTTAAAAAGATAAGTGAACAACACTTCCATGAAACATAGAACTTGATCAGACTGAATGCAATAAATCGATGCTTCAAGTAATGATACAGAATAACTCAATATAAAATATTGAGTAAAACAAAACAAAAAGGCAGTGAGTTATTTTCTTTTCAAATATCTGTTAATTTGTTAAATACATTAACGAGCTAGACATACAAACCTTCTCCTGTAAATTATAACATGGATACTATGACTTCCCAAAGATTCCAATATTGCCATATTTTGTTACTGAAATTTCTCCATTTCTTTGATCAAAATGGCCAGTTTTCAGCATCTGGTCAAATACTTAACATATTTTGTATAGCATAGCCAGGAAAATACATTTTTAATTACAGATCCATGAAGCCCTTGTGGTTAAGAAGGAAAAAGAATCAAAAGTTTCTTCTGAAGACAAGCTGGCTGACTGATGAAGTAAAATCAGATAGGAAATGAACAAACATACATAGTATATTGAATATTTTTATATTTTTATATACTATCCTGAGATCAGTTTTAGAAGACGGTTGCCCCTGACTTGCAAGACTGAGCAAATCTGGCAATGGCATGGACATAATGCTGAGTTTTGTTTTCCAATGTAAAGTCTAGGCATTTTTCCTACAAACCAAAATGTCTATCTTATGAGGTCTGTGTTATGCTTTCAAAAACATTTTCGTATCACAGATCTGCTATATAGCCTTAATCCAAATGTGCTATGCTCCTCATAGGAAAGCAGACTGACATTCTTATTTCAAGACATTTTCAACTAAAAATAACACTTTTTTTTCGCAGTAAAATGTTAGATTTTTAAAGGAAAGTTTAGTTTTTCATGATTTATTTACCTGAACAGATCATGGCCCTTCTCTCCAAAAACATAATCTCTGCCTTTCTCTGGAAAAGAGAACTTTTATGACAAATTCAAACATTATGGAACTTTTATGATAAATTAAAAAAAATATATATCTTTGCCCTTTCTTTCCAAGTTTCTCATTTAAATGCTCGCTATTTTATGACCTGCTTCAATGTGGTAATTTCTGTTAAATTTTGCTTGGAGCCAGTTACTTTCTGAACCAACAGAGAAACTCCATGTGTAGATGCACTGGACACAAGAAACATCACTTTCATTCATGAAATTGTAGGGTTTGCTTCTCATGGTTGCTGAAAATTTTGAGAAAACACTTTATTTTTCCTTACAGTTTACTTAGTATTTTTCCTCACAATTTTTCATTATAAAATATAAGTTTTGATAGCTCTGGAATATAGAAAAGAGCCTTGAAATATTGTCCTCTGCAAGATGAAATGCTTATAGTGTCTTATTTCTAGATGTAAATATGATTCATTCTGTGCTAAATTTTCTAAATTTTATTTCAGCTGTATGACAGCCAGCTGATAGTGGTTTAAGGGGCTCACTGACGACCAAAGCTGGCAAAGTCTCTTTTCAGCTAATAGCCTAATTTCTAGTAAAGCAAGCAAGCCCCATGGAAGCACCGGAGCCTGCCAATTAATAGCTAAACAGTACCAACAGCTATAAATCGATCTGGCATTGCAATCAAACCTGTCATTATCTCGAAACCTTCGAGCCCCACGTTGGGTGCCAAAAAAGGCTGTCGTTGTTTAACCCCAGTCAGCAACTAGGGCCATGCAGCCTCTCACTCAATCCCCTGGCTGTAAAAAGATTTGAGGTATTCTATTAAAAATACAGTACATATAAAGTAGATGTGATGCTGCTCTAAGCAGCTGTACAGGGCTTCTGCATTCCCTGATGTCTTTCAGAGAAGACAATGCTTTTCTGCTGTGAGTAAGAAACATATACACAGCTCATGTATTTTTCATTTCAGTTCTATAAAGACAGGAGTAGTCCATGGGATCATCATATGTGTAAAATTGCTCCAAGCCTACCTCTAAATTTGCAAAGTGTTTTGGGATTCTTTTGAATGAAAAGCATTACAACTTGTAAATGCAAAACAGCGATATGGAGGTTGTTGTGTGTACTGGTAGGCCAGGAAGATGTCAACTGAAAGCAGCTAATAGCAGAGGGTTGTACCTGGAAGCCTTTCTGGTACTGGTTTTACACAATTCCATCTTTTCCCAGACCTCAGCCTTTCTTCTGGTGCAGTGTGTGGGCAAATCAGTTGGACTTTGATCCAAAGTTCTTTGTAGCTGAGGAAGACATTTCCACCGGCTTGAGTGAGGCTGGATGGAAGGTGTATGGCTGTGTGTAAGATGGCAGTGTAACTAATATATAACTTATGAGGTTTTTTGTAATGAAAAAAAAATCTACTTCAAATATCACAAGTCTAAGATTGATTCTGCCAGTGTTTATGTATGATATTTCATACAATACACGTACTTCTGTTTACATTATAAAGTCCTAAGTTACATTTAGAGTTGAGCAAATAAAAAAGGAATTATCCACTAATATTTTAAAGAAAAATACTCTCAACTAATTCATCATGCTCCACCAAAGACAGGTGGATAATAAGGAAAAACATTTATAGAGTTAGTTTTATATTTTATAATAAGAAGAACGTTATACTGAAAGCAAGTGCCATCCTACCATTTATATTATAAAACACTCAAGACCTAATTTCTTTTTGATGATTATCTGCTACATTGGTCTCTCTGAACTGGAAAATAGATCCAGATAAAGCCAGAGTTCTCAAAAGGTGGAAGAAAATCTGAAGTCAGTGTTTAGGTCTCATTTGTAAGTAACAAAATGGACCATGTAACGGGTCATTCTATCGGGATTCTTGTCTTCATTAGCTGTTGTCAGTGTCATGGAAATGATAATGTAAAACTTGAACAATTTGATTTCTACTGCATGTGCTTGAAATATTTATAAAGTAATGGTATGGTAACTAGGCTGTTCTTGATATGGACTATGTCGTTCTTCTATCTGTTGTAGTGCCATACTTTGTCCTGCATTTTGGATGTGATCTTTTGCTTAACTTGGTGATGAGAATGACTCTTTTGGTGACATTATTACAGAATTTGCTGCAACTTCCTTATCAAGTTCAGGTTCCCCAATAGGGCATTGCTGCTGGACAGGGGCAGGGAAGGGAACCCCTTGAGACACTGCAACAGGTTGCCCAGAGAGGTTGTAGATGCCCCATCCCTGGAGGTGTTCAAGGCCAGGTTGAATGGGGCTTTGAGCAACCCTGGTCTAGTGGGAGGTGTCCCTGCCAATGGCAGGGGGGTGGATCTAGATGATCTCTAAGGTCCCTTCCAACCTAAACCATTTTATGATTTTATGATTCCCTTGTATTCAGCTGGATAGCAGAAGAAATTTTCCAGAGACCTCTTTACAATCCCAAACAAACAATGGCAGAAATTCCCCTTCTTACTTGATCTCTATGAGTAATGACATTACTTTAATGACTACAAGGCTAAATAAAATGGGGTTTCTCCTGTGACCTGATGACGTTTTCCTGTTATATACTTACAAGTTATTACAGTAATTTGTGTCTGCTGACCATTGTGTACAACATAATTTTATATAACTCTTTTCCAAACAGACTGTTTCTTTCACAGAGTGTAAAACAAATTAATCATACAAATTTGCTGTACGTCACTTAACTTCCAGGTTATATTTGTTTATATACATATGCCTATTTTGTTAGAGAGTTTTATGTAAAAGCTTTTCATGTCCACACAGACTTCTAGGATATCTAATTACATTCTCAAAAGATGGGAGGAAGGGGACTTATTGAAAAGAAAAGATTTGAAGTAGTGGAGGCTTATTCTTCAGGCACTAGTGGTCTCCAAGTATTTTTGGCAAGGCATTTGTTCTCTTTTAAGGTCCAGTGCTAATGCACAAAAGCTCAGAAGCTCAGGCATGTGACTTCTCTCACAGTGGTATATCGTAATGATTTGCAGCGTTATTGATCCAGGGACCCTCTGACTATGGGCTGCTGGGAAACACACTCACCTAAGATCAACTTTTCACATGTTTGATTTTCCCTAAGTTTTCCCTAAACCTTCAGTAGTACACGACAGCTAATTTCAGACTAACCTTAGCTTATTTTCAGTGTTTGGAGTTCGTGGGTTTTGAGTTTGGGGGGTTTTTAGGGTTTGGGGTTTTGCTGTTGTTGTTTAGACAAAGACTACTAAATTATTTAATTTTGTGAAAAACCCACACAGCTGTAGAGAAGAGTAAGCCATGTTTGGGATTTTGCAGCCTCGATCCACCTTTTTTATGCACGAGGCAAAAGAATATCATCAGGCAGAGAGACATGTCCTTTGAGAGGTTCCATGATTTGAAAGCTGATGCTTCCTGCAGAGAGCTTTGTCATCTCCCTGTCCACCCACCCCTTTCCCTCTTCTGCTCACATGTGGAGTAGTTACCACATCCAACAGTGTTTGGCTCAGTGGCCAGGTAGTATCAGCACATAGTTTTGTGGGGGGTTTCATGCTGGGAATGAACCCACTGTTTGATTTTTGCTGTTGAGAGCGCCCTGCTTTTTCTCCTCCCACTGGTGTTGTCAAGGGTGGCTCAGTCCAAGTTAGGACTTTGATTGGGCCACACAATCACAGCTACAAGACCGACTTTTCTTCAGGTATAAAAGGGAGTGAAAAGGGCTGGAACTGGTCCTCACATAATCACTCACTAGGAGACTCAGAAGACAAAGTGACAAATGTGGCTCCCGTGTAATGACTTGCAGGACAAGCCTCCGCGGAGGCCCATTTGAAGATGGCAGAACATAGAGCAACCCTATTGTTGTCGCAAGCTGTGTCCGTGGCTGAGATCCAAGCTGAGAGTCAGCAAAAGTAGATGAAAGCAAACAGCACTGCTTCCTCCATGCCTCTTGCACTAATGAACTCTATTATCTTTATGAAGTTGTTTCTCACCTACAGCTGGCGAATGCAATAATAATTTGGTCCTTTTAGCTCTTGCATATTCTTTATACTGTTCCCAGGCCAATTCAAAATCACCGCAGCATAAAAAGATTGTTCTCAACAGTGTTTTTATGCTGTTGATTTGAAATACTTTGAAAACCCTTAGATTGTTCCAGGCTTACCGGGACATTTCCATAAAAATAAGCTGCATGCCAAAGAATCTGAGATTCATATATTACAGGATATGGTCTCCTCACACCCTCCGCCTACTCATTTGGAAGTGTCTCATGGTTTTCCTGCATCATTTGACACATCTGTAGTCATTTAATTGTTCTAGCCTTTCAGACTGTATTGTGAAACAATTGCTTACAGGACTCATTAAAAGAAAATATAACAAAAAATTCCCATGCGTTGTACCTCCTCCACAGTAAAATAAGCCTTGGAAACTTGCAGGGTATCCAAAGATTATTTTTTTTTTTTTTAACAGGACATTTTGACCTGTGTTAGAGTAGGCAGCCAGTATGCAGCATGAGTATTTGGACAGTATTTCTCTATATCTAAACAAGTCATGAGTGGAATGGGAGTATGTTATACATTGCACGGGATTTTTTTAATTGTTATTTGTTTATTTGAGTTTTGGCCCTGACTCAGAAAGATACTTAACCACTTTTTTATGTCAACCCTCAACTACAAAAGCCTTTTCTTAAGTCTTGTTGAAATGAGTGGAAACTAAACATATGCTCAGAGGTAAGCATTAGCTTGAAACGTTTTGCTGACTGGGATATTCTCTCACACTAGTTTTTGGAAGTTGACCTGGCAAAAGATGTTATTGGAGCGCATCTGTTTACCTCAATTAGTATTGTGTCATACAGAACAAAACACATTGCCAAATGCTTGAAATTCCACCGTTCCCTATTTCACTCCTTAGCGGGGAGGAGAACTCCCTGCATCTCAGGCTGAGATACCAAACATCTGGCAGATTTGTAAATACCCATCTGACTCAAGGTCATAGAACAAGACATTTGATATTGATGCTGAACTAGGCTTCTGCAATGCAATGGATGTATCTAGTTGCAAATGTTTAGAATTGTTTGCAAAAAAAAAGGTGTTTAACAGTTTCTGTTGAAACATGCGTTATTGTAGACACAAATGTGGCTCATAGGCTGATAGAAGACTATCTGGAGAGTGTCACAAAGAATATATAAAAATGCTGCTTAGGTTTTGAGGGAAGTATCATATCTGAATCAATCCAGAACTGAATTATCCACTGACAAATCTTGATCGTGAGACTCTTTTGGATGGAATTTGGTAGTAAGGCTGAGAGTGACAGGCAGATCAGCTGCCTTAATGTAAAAATAGCTTAGTATTGGAAAATAGAAATTTAACATTCTTTGCTTTCTACCTTCTTTTTAGGGGGCTTATCACACCTATTTTCTCTGAGGTGAAATATTTTATTTTCTCTGATGTAATGTTTTAGAAATATTAATGTTTTGGAAAGACTAGAAAAGTTGTACCACATCCATAAATGTATTTTACACTGACTTTATAACAGGTTATATAAAACCAGAATCTATCATATGGTACCTGAAGCAGAGCTAAACGTGTGGTTTTCTTAGCTTAATAAATAGGCCTAAGTGATGAACAAGTTTCTGCAACAATGGATTTTACCGTATTTAAAACGGATGTGAAATGTATTGTGCTGCTTCTCAGAGTACCAGGTGAGTCCCCATTTATTGCAATTTGTCCATATTTTTATGCCATATTCATCATTAGTTTTGACTGTGGAGACTCGAGTCTCCTCCAGTTCAGCCTTTCGGGCACTCAGATGTATTAATGATGAGTAGAGATGAGCTTTCATTAAAGCTCAGACTCTCAGGCTTCAAAATCACTTGCAGAGATCTAGAAAGCTCTGCCTTGAGAGCCGGTCCTGGTGCCCAAGACTAGGAGGAGGAACAACAGCATTGCCCTCAAAACAGCGGGGTCAGGTGGAGTATGTCCTGGGTCAGGTGCCATGAGATCCCATAAGAGTTGAGAGGTGTTCTTTCTGTTTTTTCCTTCTCCATCCCTAATCACTTTCTCTGTATTTCTACCATGATTTCTTCCACCTCTGACCCCAGGAACATATGCTGGTTTTGGCAAACACATCATCTTTAAGTGAAACATAGTCGGTTCCACAAGTGATCATTTCCAAGGTAACTTCATTTAATCAGAAAATCACTGACCTTCTCTGGATCCATCCCTTACCCTAATGACTGGGAAACATGGTAACCTACAGCAGTTTTGTTGGGACACCTTAGAAGTTTAGCAAGTCTGCATTACCTGGGGAGAAACAAGGGAAATTATAATTTAGCAAATGTGTGATTAACTCTTGTGATGAATGTGAGTATTTGCAGGTAAGCAGAAACGGTACAGTGGCTTTGCAAATCCCTCCCCAAAGGTTAGTGGTGTTTAATAAAACAGGTGCCTCTCTTTGCACCTACTGTTACACTCTATGCCTTATAAACTGTACCTCAGCATTTCACTATTTTCATTGCAAGGCGTAATTCGGAGTTCAGACTGCACAGGGGAATAGTGTGTACAGCACAGATTTTATCATACTTCCTGTCTCAGCTGTCTTCCCAGCAGAAAGGTGATGTAAGCCCTCTGAGGAGCAGTTTAGTTATATTCAGAAAACAGATTTTTTTTCCTATAGGTTTTCTCTCATATCAGTTTGGTTTTACTGGTGTATTAGCATGGACACAGCATTAAACAGGCTGCGTGTAACTTCAAACAGATCATGAACTTTTGTCAACTATAACAGATTTAAGAATACGTATGTGTGCGCAGGCATATCTATATATATATGTGCCAAAGTACAGCCAACATAGAAACGTCTGTGTGTGTGTAAGCTAAGAGAAAAGTTTGAGAAGAATATAGGCGCTAGTGGAGGGCTACATATGTGTTCATTAGTAATTGTTTTTTAGATTAAGCACCAGTTTCATGTTCTCTTCCAGTAGTAATTGAATTGAATTGAGTGTATTTAACCACCAACAGTTTAGCAAAATCCAGTGGTCTAGACTGGGCATCTTTTGCAAAGAGAATCCCAGATGTAACTGTATTACAGCAAGGCATTTTCCTGGGGCCTGACACGTAACGTGTTTCTATGCAGCAAATTTAGCAGAGGATATGCAGCTTGCATCGTCTCTTTTTTCCTCTTAGCCGTTTTTTCCAGCTAATGGAAAGAGAATGTCATTGGCTTCGTCTTTATTCCACCCTCATTCCATCGGGCCCAAACTCTGAGTTGGATAACTCCCAGTAGGATCAGGACACATATGGTCGAAGCATATCGCTGAAGTCATGCCTCTGAATCAGCACATGCATTTGCAAAACACGTTTTTAGTCTTAAATTTTTGAGATCAAGTCATTGCTTAGTTTATATTTCTTTATGAATAAATGTGTATGTATGTTTACATACACATATATATGTGCATATATGTATAAGTAAACCCATTTTCTCTCTCCTGCTAGACCTCCAGAATGTGGGGCTTCCAGCTCTGTGTATGTGAGCTGCAAAGAAACATTTACTTTTGTATATACAGTGACGGGAAGTGGGATGTACCAGCTCACATCTGTTAGCCATTAAACAGCGAAATAATAACAACAATAATAAAATACTATTTTAGCCAGGTCAACAAGAGCAGACATCAGACATAGAAAGCTGAAGGTGAGTCAAAAGAGGGCCCACATCCAGTTGATTTCTTCAAAGGCAAAACAGTATGTACTCTTTCCTGGTTTTCTGTTCTGCAAATAACCGCCTTCTTGGATCATCATAACATGCCATCAGAATGAGTGGGTTTGAAGATTTCCTGTTGAAAACTATAGCAGCATTCATTCCTGCAGCAGTGTTCTGAGATGAACAAGCATGGGCCTCAGAGATTTTTGGATTCAGAAAAGCAACACTTTTCTTACACTTCCCACTTACCCTCTACACTTTGGTCTGCTGATCTTTTTCCCAGGAAACTGCTGAACAATTGTAAAATGGATTCATTAGAAATGCATGCCATTTTCTAATAGATACTACCTGAGTGATTATCAAGGGTTGTGTGTGTTTTTCTTTAATAGCTCGTGTGATGTATTGCATCGCTAGTGAGAACAAGAGGACTGACTTTCACTAAAATCTGATCAAGTTGATAAGAGTAAAAGAGGTTTCAGAAGATCATGCCTCAGGACGTTGCTTCGAGTGATAAAACAATCTATTATTAAATTTAAAGAGAGAGATTGCTCTTTTGCTGATATGCACGATAGTTGTTACCAGATAGCAGCTGCCATTGCGGAATACTCTGGCAAGCTGAAGGAACACCATGATTAATTGGAGAACTGGTATTCACAGAAAATGGCTGGCTGCCAACGGACTGCAAGAGTAAATAGCATCAATTAAACCAGCATAGCTAATTTTGTCCTGAGCTTGTAATTACACTCTATGCACAATGACCTCTTTATTAAAATAATAGAATACCGTGGAAACTGTAAGTGTACAACTGTTGAGTATTATTCAAGCTATTTCTTGATGATACAGTAAGAAGAAAAGATATCCACTGACTTTTGCCCACTTTGGTCACTTTGGCAGATAACTGTTTCTACTTGAGTTCTCTATTTTTAGTGTTTCTGTTTCATCGATCTGTTTGTGTGCAAATAAAGTCAAACACTTGGTGGAGCGTTCTATAAACATCGATGTGCAAATATTCGGTACAAGTTTGGATCTTAGTTTTAGGCTGCTTGTTTCAAAGTCCCAGTGTGTTTCTCAAGGCTGAAGTCGGGGATCACGCGGTGGTGATTCAGTGGTCATGTGTTGTTGGTCATGCCTCACTGGGAGGACAGCACTGAGCTTGGCCTCTCGAGTCAAGTGTTCGTGTCCCGGTGTTCAGAGGGACAGGACAAAGGGTGTCCAGGACAAACTGTTCCGGGCTTTGAGGACCTGCTGATGCAAGCGGACCATCAGGAAAGAGTCTACCAACCTCTGCTATTTTGGTAGATATCGTAGGGCTCAGTGGCTCAAAGGTCCCTGTACGGTGGGTTGCGCTCACTCCCGTTTGGCAGGAATGGGAAGGGAAATGCGTGTACGTAGCCTTAGCTGCTGAGCTCAAATACAATGGGGTGTTGGCGCCGTTCCCTGAGGACTAGGAAAATGACCCCAAAGACAATATTGTCGTCTTAGCCAGGTGAGAAGGGAGTGGTCTCTGCGTGTTTACATAGTGTCAGGTCATAACCGCGCAGACATGTACATTCAGTGTTTTAACTGTCTCACAGAGAAAGTCAACAAATTATCTGAATCCTGGCCAGACTTCAGAAGTTCAGAGGTTTGGTTCAGAAAGAGCTGCAGTCACTGATCCAAAGTTTATAAAAGCTCTCCAGATTTTCTGAGACTGTAAAACTGGGCTGTAGCAGCATTTTTCCTGTAGCTTTCAGCACTTCTGTTTCCCATCCTAGCTGGACAGTGGAATTGAAAAAACACTTCTTCAGAAATTCCAAGAGCTTGAGAACATTTGGTCCCAGTCTGGTTCTAAAAATGAGTAAAGATCTGGGAGGCTGTCTGGTGGGGTCATATCTAACCTACCTAGTCTGTCCTGTTTTGTCTGCAGCTCCCTTCAGATAGAGCGTTATTTGTGTAGCTGGAGTCCGGCGCGACACTCGGCATGCACCCCAACAAACCAGCTTGTTGTCTTTTCCCAGCTGTGTAGAGGTTCCCATTGATATTGAAGCTCTTGATTCAGAAGCAGACTCTGTTTATTGTTTGATAAGTTAGCACTGTGTTCTGGTGAAGAAAGAGCCCAACAGTTTGACAGCTGCAATATTGCAATGTCAACAGGGAGTCTTAAATTTCAGAATAGTAGAAAGCATGCTCCTAATGCCTCGGTGTTTCAGATAGGAAAATGCTGTTTATAATGTCACGTGACCGAGGCACGGGCTAGTCAAGGCATGGGAAGAAAATAAAGTTCAGGTCCTGCTGTTAACCCTTTCACAACGCTGCTTTGGGAATATGCCGTAAGGACTAGCTGTTCATCCTTTCCCCTCCCGCCCGGGAAACGCTTGGGTTATTTCCGGAGGATAGCCGCAAAAGTGCTGGTTCGCTGCAACGAGTGGGTCAGTCACCATCATGCTTCGGTCACGCCAGCAACGGCCCCTGTCGGGGCAACAGCCTAGGCCCAGTTGGGTCAGCTGAAGGGCAATTTGCCAGGTTTGAAAATGTCATTTCTGTTTTGTCAGGCTACATATATACATTTTTAGCCATTCTTACCTAAATCTAGGGCCTTTCAAATTTTTTTAGTCCATTGGGAAAACTAGACCGTTCTTGAAGTCATAGGTAGTGAGGATTAGGATTAGTATGCTATTACTTTCGGCTGTCAGTAAAAGAGAACTAGCTAACATATCCTCCTGAGAAATTTCAGGTATGCAGAGGTAGGCGGGCTTTTGCAGAGACCCCTAAAGCCAGAGATTCCAGTTCTGCCCTTCGGACTTAAAAACAATTAAATTGCAGCACTATTTGCGTTAAAAGGAGAGAAGAGAATGGTTAAGCTAATCCCAAAGAGAGGAGAAATGTTACCGTTCAGTTCTGGATCTGGGCTCAGATATTAAGCCGTTCAGAAGATCTTTGGGTCTGAGACTCTGGTATGAGTTCGTGCCTGTTACTGTGTACAGTAAGAAACTTCCTGCAACTATGCTCGTGCCTTCAGTGAGGAACAGACGGGGCTTCCCAGATCCTTCTGCAGGAACAGGCTGCAGCTGCGTGCAGCCTCCGACTCCTCCAGGGACAGCTTGTTGTATATGAAGGAGCTCTGAGAGATATTTATTCTCGGCGAGACAGAAATCTTCCGGTCATTTCCCAAGGGATTGGGTGCTGCCTAAATATTACAGCTGATTCCCCACAGACTTTGGAAAAATCCCTTAAAACCTTATCTGCAACTTTGAACCACTTGGTATGTTTCTTTTCACCCCAGGAAGAATTTTCTAATAAATTTTCTTAACTGTATTTGAAGTCCAGGATAGGCAGGTTTATACCACTGTAATGGTACCTTCGTAGATTCTACCAGAATTTTCCTTTTGCCATGATTAAATAACTACGGTAAATACCCTTCAAGAAATCTAAGCATAATTCATATTTGTGTAGTACTTAGAACTCTTTAAGTTGAAGGGAGTGTACAAATGCAGTATTCACTTAATAGGGTACATTTCCTTGTGATGGATGCAAAGTCAGGTTAGGCAATGAACTGTGAATGGCAGTTGCTGCTTACTCGTGTCAAAAACTCGCATGGGGCTTAGCAGAAATAAATTTTGAAGAGTGAAACTGGGGTTTGTGTTGTGTTAAACAAATATGATATTTTAAGCTGTATTTTGTATTAATAGAAAAAGTTAAAAAAATAGTAGCTAGTTAAAAAAAATAATGTAAAATTTTACCCCCCTCATCACAAGATAATTTTACCGATTACGTGTTATTTGGACCCTGAAAGAAGGAGACATTGGGATTAATGTTGTGTTTGGACTTATAATGGCTTCTTATAGAATTTGATCCTTAGTGGATATAATTTTGCCTCTCTCATTTTTAGTCCGTATTACATTTTACTCCAGTTTCAACCTTCTCGTATGCTTGGTTAAAAAAGTTAGTTTAATAGTAAGGCTGAGAGATTCGGCAAGACTTCCCACTAAAAATATTATGCATATGCACTACATGTGCAAGTCCACATTGAAAGGATTTTATGAAGGTTTTTGAGGCACGTAATTTGAGGCAACTAATCATGAAAGTGAAGTTTGAGACTGCATATACAATTTCAGTTCAGGTCATACGTTTGCACTTTAATCATATAGTTTGTTTTTAAGCCCCGAGTCCCTTGCATTTTTCAGCACACAAGATATGTCTGCTCTTAGGACACACCAGAGCTGTGAAGCCACGACGGCTAGTGCCTTTGGGTGGGGATTCAAAGATTATATTATCATCTGCATCAAGTGAGGCAGAGGACAACTCTGGTCTCTGCCCATCTCTCTCCCAGAAGTCCCATGAGATGACACTAAGCAAGTCACTAAAACCAAACTTGACAAAAACATGACTGACAATTTTGTGTTCCTATTTTCTGGATCCTTTGTTTAGAGGTGCAGCAGAGGGCAATAGGACCTGTACTTTGGACATATAAGTATCATGAAAACTTAAGTCCCAGGTGTCACGACTTAAAAAAAAATGAAATTGGTACTATTATTTCAGCTGCAAATGGAAACTATACTGTGAAGATAATTAATATATATGAAACACTCAGATACTGTTGTACTGAATATGACATAAAAAGTCTTGAGGAAATTACTAAAGTTATTTTGAATAAAGCGTAGTGCGTAAAGGCCATGAGCACACACTGAAGAATAAGTCAAAACAGCCAACTGAGCATTGTTTTTCTGCGAGCACTTTTAATTTCTATTCACAAAATGAGACAAGGACCCACTCAAAAAAAACCCCAACCAACCAAAAAAAAAAAAAAAAACCAACCCAAAAAACAACCCCGAATGTGTAATCATCGTATTACATATTCACAGGGGAACCAAAGTAAGGTCAAGTATATTGTCATTTGTGACTTTCTGAGTGTTTGTCTTGGCAACTTTAACACTTTTCATGTGTCGCACATGTACTGGGAGAAAAGTGCTATAAACTCGTGGTCAGGTCTTATGTTTCTTATTTTTACTTCTCAATATCACGAAGTAGCTCAGCGCATCCCAGTTTCACCTCACCTTTAAAAGAAATACAGTGTCTTAGTTGTGGTTTTGTACGTAGTGAAGAAAGTAAATTTGACATGGAAGAACATTAGTTCTTTTCAGGGAACGTTTGGTGCTAGCAACTTTCAGAAAAAACTATTTTTTCTTATTAGAAGCTGAGTAAAAATGAGCTACGTTTGGAAATACAGCTGACCTTCTCCTGTGAAGATATCAGCACCGTTTCTTTAATTTTTAAAACAATGTTGGGCAGTCAGTCAGGAGGGAATGGGAGTAGGGAGAGATCAAGGGAAAAACTCCTCTTAGTGAAGCGGAGGGTGAGAAACAGACCGCCTCTATGGGAAGTCCTGTTTTCCTCATACCAGCAATGTTTCTTGCTCTGCGTTGAAAGATAATGTTTCTTTCTTGGTTCTTGACCGTTGTCTTGTTGCTGCCAAGGGAGCAAGAAGGAGGAAATAAGGCAAAGAAAAAAAGAAAAAAAGCGACCTGTCCACGGGAAGGGGATAACAACTTTAACAGCGCTCACAGCGGAAACCCACACACGTCCCCCTGCGCCAATTGCCCTGAAACAGCCAGCGCGGCTACAGCCACGCACAATATCCTGCTGGGCCTCCAGCCAGAGCTCGGCCCCCCTCAGAAAGGACAAAGAGGTCTTCAAATTGCCACTCAGTTATCCAAACGACGTGCTTTTCCTCATAAACCAACACCATCGTTCTCTTCCACAGGGTCTTACGCTGAGTTGCCAAGTAAAGGGGTGTCTGCTGAGGTTAAATAAAGGGAATGTTGTTACAGAAGTACTTAGGCCCTACTCAAAATGCCAAAGGTGGCAGGGGCTCTGGATTTTAGTTAACATATTGCAATTTTTTTCTCCTCAGGAACTTTTTTCACACAAAAAACTTGCGGGATCGGGCCATTGTTCGCACAGACCCGTGTGCTGCAGCCCAACAGCCTACCGCAAAGCCGTTCATTTTTTGGTGAGAAGTGGTGATAGCCAGCAGTTACCTTGGTGGTTTTACCCAGCCAAGGTGAGGTGTAGTACTGTTTCAGATACGCTGCACACTAGGTGAGCAGGGGGCTCCCCAGTTTTCCCAAAGGAAAACTAAACTTCCAAAACTATCAGCTGTGTTTACTCCAGCCAAAGCCCTGGATTTACCAGGGCCTGGGAGGAACAAAAAGATGGCCAGAGAGACTAAAAAGTAATTTTCCTTGTTCTCCAATGGACATTTGATGAACTTTGTTGATTTTCTGTGACTTTCTCGGTTCCTTTTCTTCTTCGTATATTTAATGTTCTAGTTTGGGAATGAGGAATAATAGATCTAGGGTGTTTTCCACTGCTTTGAGGGAAATGTTAGCAGGGATGTATCAGAAAGATGGAGAAAGTGGTCGTATCTCTGTGTACTTTTGTGCAAGCAGCCAATATATATTGCAGTGTCATATTGGGAGTAACCGGATGAAACTGCTCCACATTGCCTCATAAACTTTTTTTAGCTTGAAAAAGACCCCATTGGACTTAGAAGAAATTTTCCCTTGTTGTGAGTTTAGGGTGATACAGTTTATTTTAGGAGAGTTGCAGCAAGGAAAATGGATATTCATTTTGTTCACTCTTTTCTATGGTCTCTAAATAGAAGAAATTAAGTGGCAGAGATGACGTGTCGGTGTCTTTGTTGAACTCTCTGGCTGAGGGGGTTCCTTAAAGGCTGTTTGACCATCTCTATTCAACTGTTCAAAGCAAGAAAATGTCAAAACTTACTGTTGCCAAATTCTTCTCTACTAGAAAGCTAAACTAGGGAAATAAAACCTTGTCATGGTCAGCATAGGCTTGATCCAGTAAGAAACTAAGTCTCATAGATAATGGATGCTAATATCTGTGTGAAAAGTCCAAATGTCGTACAAAAGCAGATTACAGTTGAAAGCAGGCTGGTCGTGGTGACAGCAAGCAGGTAAATGTTTCAGAGCCTTTGTACTTATTTGCTGTCATTTCATCACATCATTTGATGTCATTTCATCATTGTGTTTCTGTGTAGCCATTTCTATTATGTATCCATCCGTTCATCAGTTCTATTTCCTTGTTCTGGCTGCTTCGGACACCAGGTTTATTTTTGCCGGTTGTTTAAGCTGATGAAGCATACAACCTTGGATGAACGGCGTGTTTCAGACTTGTGTCTCAATATTGCCTGTTTTTCTTGACTAGGAAAGCCTGGGGTAAACACTACACATACTAGTAGTGAAATGCGGTACGGATTGCCACTTCAACAACTCACAGAGTCTATTTTGTTATAGAAAAAATAAATACATTGGGCAGACAACAAAATTGCTTACAGCAATGAGTGGGAGTTTACAAACTAACTAAAGAGCTTTGATTCCTGTGTCCTCTAGTTGCACTAAATACCAAAAGATAATCTCACAGCATAGTACAAATGAAAACACTGAAGGCAACTCATTTGTTTGTTTATTACTGTTTTGTTTAAATCTACGGATACGCATGTTCCACTCTGCATGCTTATAGAGTTGCATAAATACGGTTTTGCCCTGGTAGGTTTCTTTTTTATTTTTTTTGGAGCCACAAATTATAATGTTTCTCATGCTGATGAAGCAACGGCTGGGGGGACAAATATGACATTAAAAATAGACTTGGATTTCCCAATCATCTGAAGTGCTGGCTTGCAAGCCCATGCAGCACTGTTGATTTGTGGGTAGTTAATTTTCTTGGCCATTGTTTTTCTACTGTACGATGCTGTGAGGTTATTTCTAGGCAAAATGAAATATACAGTTATACATAGTAAGAGAATTGTATAGTAGAAAATGTTCTTGGCACTCACACACTGCTCAGAATGAGTACATAACGTGCGCTTCAATGGACTAGCTGGTTTTTGTTTGTTTTTCCATTGGCAAGCCAAGGAATAAAACACAATCCATTTTGAACTTAATTTTTCCATTTATTTTCTTTTTTTAAGATTAAGATACAGAATCTTATTTTCCTTTGGACCCATTTCCAAGACTCTGAACCAAAAGCTTACTTAAGTGATATTTCCATCACTCTACAGATGTTACTTATTCACTTTTTAACCCAGTTCAAAAATCTTAAAAGATCCAGATATTTGAGAAAACAAAAAATTGTTTCCTTACGGCAGTATTGAGTTCAGATTTTGCTCCTGACATAAATATAGAGGTGAAATTCACCAGGGGACAGAGGCCAGCAGAAAGCCGTGCACAAGCACTATGTTTTGCAACGTTTGCACGGGGGAATAGCTCAGTACCTCCTTCATCACTTCAGGTTTGCATTACCTGGAGCCGAGGCAGTGCGTGGTTAGAGTGGAGAGCATAAGCTGGGGTTGGGCTTGGGTTGGACTCAATGCCTGAGGGCTGGATTCGAGGCTAATTGAAATAGAAAGGAGGTTTTCCTTTCGTTTTATTGGTCTTTGGACCAACCTCAGATTATCTGGCCCTAACTCATTTGCTCAACAGGGACAGAGGCTGTGGATGCTGTTCCAATGCATGAACCAGAGCTGCTGATTCAGAAGAGCTACAGCTTACTCCCAGGTTGTTTTTCTTCAGGAAATCAGGCTATTTGAACTTTCTGAGGGTGAAACTAAAATCACGCGCATCAAGTTAGACAGAATTAAAGCATTCCTGGTGCAACAAAACTTAATTTGCAGGGCTTGTTAAACGTTCTCGAACTGAAGAGAAGTTGTGGCACAGCATCCTGTACTATGAGATCATTTCCCATCATTCTAGGAATATATTCTCTTATTATTCCGCCTTGAAATGGAAATATTGGGAGAAGGATACGAGCAGGATTTGGTCTATGATTTCTAGGTACAAAACAGTCACTTCTTGGAAGAGGTGACTAATATATTTCTTTATAAAAAAGGAGGGAATAAGTAAAGAATTCAAGTGACTTGAGCAATTTGCATGTTTAACGCCTAATATTTTCTTCCCTTTTTATCCTCATATATGTAACAGAAGGGACATCCTCTTTTACCTGGGAATTTTGCATTTATACTTCCACCTAGGCGATTTTTTTTAAAATTAAATTTGCATAATTCTTTCCGTCAGGCACAAAGTGTATTCAGTACAGGTGGGGATGGAGTCAGGCTGAGCTCAGAACTCTCTGTCTTTGGGGTTCATGCCCTAGACTAGAAAAAAAAATGGTTAATAAGTTGCAGGAAACAGATCAGTTTTACTCTTGTGATTTCTATCTCATGTTGCTCAGGCCGTCAGATGTTCCTAGAAACAGCAGTTAAGCAAACTGGTAAAAAAGGGGATTAAAAGAAAAAAAGCAGCAAGTTGAACAAGGTCAGCGTAGTGGGCACCTAAAGCAAAGAAGTTATTGCGTTCACATGTATTCTTTGTAGAAAGCAAGATGTGGAAAATCATCAGTTTTCTAACCAGACCGTGCTAGTAATTTTGTAATTCCAGGGTTCTTTTCCTCCTCCCTCCCGTCCCCAGCAGTGCTTCAAAATTAGCTGTAATTTTCATGGTTCAGTTATTAGCGTATGAAATGCATAAGGTTTGGCGGGTAGCAACAATAAACCCTAAAATTAAGCATTTAGTACTGAAATGTCTGCATTAGCCTGCATAAATATGACTATATTTTTGTTGGATGGGTTCAAGAGAACTAAACAGGCTGGGAAAACCTGAAGTCTCCTAAAACTAACTAGGTGAGGGGAACGGAAAGCAGTTATTTGACTCAAGTGGTGGTTGGGGAGCGGGGGGAGCAATAAGGGGAAAACTGAGCAGGACACTCGAGAGATGCTGTAATAGAGTTGGAATACGGGGTTAATATCAGAGGGTTAAGAGACGGAACTGCTTATTCTCTCTCTATGCTCTCTGTTCCTTACCTTTGGGCTGCAGTATCTTGCACTCATATTTTCTGGACATACGTCACTTTTCTTTTTTGCCTTTTTTCCTTTTCTGACCAACTATCACACTTGACCCGCTGTATGCATTCTGTTTCCGTACATCTTACAGCAGCTTTTGGACCCAGATAAAACCTGGGTATTGCTTTATACATTACAGGAGAGGATTTTGACTTGTGCTGAAGGCCATAACTATTCAGAAGCACTTGTTTTAAATTTCAGGTGCGCACTTACGTCCCACATGGAGCCCTAAGGTATTTACGGGCAGACAAGAATATGAATAAGGGTTGCGTTACTATATGTGGAAGCGAGTGGCTGCCTACACAAATGCCTCCAGCAGTCCTAGTTCCGGAAACCCCTTTGGGCTGGTGGTTGTCTCTATTATTGTGGCATTCTGACCAAGAACAATTGTATAAGATAGTGTCATATGCAAGATATGCAGTAACTTGTATTTTTGTTTGCCACAAACATTGTTTCCTAGTCTTTTTTTTTATTTCAAACTTACACTCCCCTTAGTGAGAAGTTCAGCTTCCCTCCAGAGTGCTCACAGATATTTCTGCCTGAAGAGGATTTCCCTTCATCCACACTTTGTTCTTTACCTGGTATCTCTTTACTTCTTTCTTTTGTCTTCAGTGGCTAACCTGAAATAGGAAAAACTCCTCCTCCGTACTGTGCTTGCTGTTTTCCTTCCCATACTCATTACCTCTGAGCTCCGCTGGCTGTATTCGCTTGTTCTGGCTATGGAGTGTCGTTCTATCCGGTGCATCAAAATTACTTTTCATTTCCCATATGTTCAGCATCATCAGCTGATATCATTTACTGCAGCTGTATCTTTGCGGGTGTACATTTTGCAGAATATCCCCTTCCCTTTTACATAGCCGAAAAGGCTGCATCCTGCTGACCCAGGCAACTTGGTGACGCAGAGGCTACAACAGAAAAAGTTCCACGTGCTGCTTACAAATATGGAGCACTCTAGTAGAAATGTGAAGATTAGTATTGTAGGAGAGCAAATGGATAAGTCCGGCTGCAGAAACACCAGGATGAGTAAACAGTGGGAGAGGGGTTATAAGAATGGCATGTGCGGTTGGCAGCTGGATTAGCAGGTCATCAGGATCCTAGCACACATGTGTGTGCAGTTTTTCAAGTCACCCAGATTGGAAGACAAAGTAGAATGAGTAAATCCTGATGACTCACAGAGGTGGAACAGGATGAAGAGATTAATCACTGTTATCCCCTAAAGGGTGCAAAAAGGAACATCCAAAACCAGCACAGGGTCGCCAGCGGAGGAAGAAGAGGAGACGTGAGGAGGAGTTAATAGTTGACAGGTCCTCTGTGTCACTGCAGAGAAGTCTGGACAGGACACCTGGATTTGAGCATCTCGGTGCCTACATGATGGGCAGACCGCTCATGTGCAACAAGCCTTAGCGTTTGTGAGCCGGGATGGGGGTATGTGCGGGTGTGACTGACAGCAGTTTTGTTTTAAAATAAATTCCCCCTTCGCCTACAAGTTCTTGCATGATTTGCTGCATTGTTGCTACAGCAGTGCACCGTTATTTCCCGCAAGTGGGGCAATTTTGCTATCTCAGGAATGGGAGGAAGCCGAGCTTCCCCTGGGACAGCTCTGACGCTAACCCAGATGTGGGAGGAGGAAAAATAAGGACAATATCAGGTAGTCCTCTAGCACACACAGAGGACAGTGACGGTGCCAGTCACCACATCAAAGGCATGGGGGCCCAACACATTATTCATCAGGCCACCTGCTTCACCTTTTGCAATGAAGCTGGGGCCTGAACCTTAGGCCTGACACCCAGGACTCTGACGGTTCCCACTCTGTGCTGCCAGAGTGCTTTTCTACTCTTGGAAGAAGTAGGAAAATGCTCTTTTCCAATGAACGCTACTGACTCCAGCTAGGGGACACTGCCATGCTTTTATCATTTTCTGTGTAAAGCAGGAAGAAGAGACTAGTACTTTGCATAGAGAGAGAAGCATGTTCCACCTTGACTGGTGTGTCTGTAATGCTGGAGCGTACAGTACTTGGTACAAGTTGCACCCCGTGTAGCGAGTCTGGGCTTCCTCAGGTGAGTTGATCTGCAAGGTGTTCCTCGGTGCTCTGAAGTCTTAGCAAATTACGTTCCTTCACAAAGTCTTGCAGCAAAATTGGAAGTGCTTGAAAACCTGACGATCTTGTTCCCATTTGTGTTTTGAGGTAATGGCCATAAAACCTCCTCCTCCTAAGTGCCAGATTCCAGGTGATTTGCCATGTTTTCTAGCTAGACAAAACATTTGGTGATGTCTAAGTGATTTAGAAGTAGAAGAGTGTTCACAAACACAAAACCATGTTCCTGAATGGATCTAAAGGAGCTGGGGGCCTACAGATCCTAGCTTTTAGACACTGGATACCAAGCTGTCAAGGTTGCCCCTTTAACTAAAGGAGTTAAAGGATGCAGATAGATACATGGGTGCTTCCAAAACTGTCAGCATACTGAGCAAGGAACCCTTAATAGAACTACAGCAGCTTAGAGTCATCCCATAAAAAAAAAAAAAAAAACCAAACAAAACAACGAGCTCTTCAATCTTAATTCAAGGCTATAGAGAATTGTTTATGTCTGCTCTGAAACCTCAGACTGGAGTCCTCTTTTGAAGCAGATGCTCTAACATGGGAAGACAGGCATTTTAGTTGGTGCTCCAGTTCCAAAGTGGAGTATTAGTTTAGCTGTAGGTGTTTTGTAGGAGTACTTATATTTTATGTCCAAGGCAAGGGCAATCTTAAATTGCAATTTTTACTTCAAGAACACATGTAATTGGCCTTTCACAAATCTGTAAACTTACACAAAACGTATCTCTTACAAAACGCCTGTTAAAAATTAACTCATTTTAATGGCACCTTGAAGGGTTAGTTAAAGTTTAAGTCCCGTTAAGAGACATTAGAGGGAGACACAAATGTCATGATCTGTCCAAGGCCACTTTGTTGTTGGAACAGAATAACTAGTTACAACAAGGAACAAGATGGTCTGGCTGTCTTCTGTATTCATCTCATGTTTCCTTCACTTCCACTGTCCCGTAGCACATTATATGGGAGTTCAGACCTGCAAACACTTTTACCCAATTAGCAGCCCCACAGTCAATGGTCTCATTCAGCTGTCTCAATTAATGTCGGCTTTTACCAGGTCCCTTTGCCATTTGGATTCAATAGAATATTTATGTATGTGAAAGCCGGTGGTGGGGGACTAGCAGGACTCCTGTGGGCTGATATTCTATTTTATGCCTTTGTAATGGAATTTTTTTAAGTGTTTGCTCCTCAGAAAGATCCTCTCTCACTTTTCTCTTAGGCTGGTATCCTCAGTTAATAATTCTGCTTCATTTAAAGTTAATGCCAAATTAGTGCTATTTTATAGGGTGTTTGCTTTGTAAATGGAGAGCTGGTAAATCAGTGTGCTAATTTCTGTTGTCACCCCAGTGCTTAATTTTGTTTTTGTCAGATGATTATCTGTTATGTACACAACAGTGTAGTTTCATACTTGTCATTTGTCTCCCTCAGTTACAAGGTCTTTGTTGCACTTCTGTCTCAAGGCTTCTTGCTTACAGACATCTGACTGCAGCAAGCTTACAATTATTATTTTTTAAGGCTAAAAGATATGAAATTGCAAGAGGGGAAGAACATTTTAAATATAACTGTGCATTAAGTCTGGTTACTGAGTCATTGTTTCGGTTTTATGCAGTACATATTTCTGGCTAGTGTAGAATGCACTAAGAACCAAATTTAAAAACCATCTGCACCTCTGTTTCCGTCTAAGACGTTATTTATGTTTTTGGCTTTGTACCCTGAGCTAAATACAGAATGTGTAAAGACTGTTAATTAACCCTTTGAGACATGAGTTTCCCATCAATATGTGGAACAGGAACATGTTTTTAATTAGGTTGTAAAACTCCCAGGATTTATACTCGCTCAAAATTTGCTCCATAATGAAACCAAAGGGAGTACATGTTAAATGAATTAAGAGAAATAGAAAAAAAAAAAAAAGAAAGAAAGAAAAAAAGACTCTGTGTTTAAGTAAAGCTAAATTTGTGTCACGCTCCCACCAAAGCCAGGAAACTCAAATTTAAGGCCAGTGGTACGTTATTAATGCAAGACATTGTAATTAATATGATCAAGGTTAGATACAATTTTTCTCGCTTGAAGAGGGCAGCCTCTTAGTCTTTATCTTTTCTTTAACATTTTTTGGTAAGATCCGTTCATACCTTTAGGAATTCTCCAGGATGCCCAGTATTCTCCCGATACGGTGGATCAGTCAATTAAAGAAGGAGCTCTGTGCAGAGCTGAGCTCGGCTCAAGTCCAGCAAAATGTTTGAGCACTTGTCTAACATAAAGCAAGTGAATAGTCCTGTTGAAGCTGATGGAATTAGTTGTGTAACTGAAGTTAGCCACACACTTAAATACTTTAGTGAATTGTGGCCCAAAGAAACACTCTGGCTGTTTAATGATAAAAGGGGGGCATTGGTCTTGTGATGTGCCATAGCCTGCCATAACCCAAAACCAACAGAATACTTCAGTGGGGATGTAATCTTACCTGTAGTAATATTTCAATCCTTAGTTAAACTTTATAGAGAGATTTTAATATTGATATATGTAATAAAACATGCTATAAACAAAAAGTTACCAAAGCACACGGCCTATGTTCTTATTCTGCTGTATTTGCTACTCAGTCATTTCAATTTAAATCAGAAATTCCACAAATGCCTAATTCAAGCAAAGGTCTTAAGGGTCTGGAAAATATCATGTTTTAAATAAAAGCTTGTTTAAGTTACATAAGCACAAGGGAAAGAAAGCAATTCAAACTGGGAAGCCTGTTTGTTTTTCTTTGTGCATGTTCAATTTAAAATTAAACGCAATAGATTTCTCTTTTTTTCTTTCTTTCTTTCTTTTTTATTGTAAAGGATTTTGATTAAACCCTTCACACTCCTATATCATATCTTTGAGTACCAGGTTTCAGTCTAAGTGAATTTTTGTGGACAAGTGATAAGACACTAAAAATAGTAGTTCAAAGTGAATGTCTCTAGAGCAGCTGAAAAGAGCTTCAGCTGTGTAGCTGTTGGTCCAGAGAAGCTCCGTGGGCTTTCCATTTGGTACAGTGCCATGGAGAAAACTCCCTCCCCCCCTTCCCATGTCCTTTGTAATGACGCTGGTCAGAAGCAGGACCTGATCCTGCTGGCTTCATAGGACAACAGAGCCACTGCTGAAAGAGAGTTTGCAGTCCAGAGCCTGTAAAAATTAAAAGAACAAAACCTGAAAATCAGCGAATCGACGTGACCATTATCTTGCTCCTTGTGCGGGGATTTGCACCTATGGTCACTGGGTATAAACTGATGACATTCATATTTTGTTCAACCTTGCATTTCATCCAAGAGCTGGTGTAAGTGAGCCCCCAAAACAAAAAGCAATGGATAATCAGGTTCATAAGGTAGGCAAGGAATATCTTTGGCGGATTATCGCTCCATGAGATTTGAGGTACAGTTTCAAATACAGTTATTTAAATGGGCATGAGGTAGCATGGCTTTCAAAAGTAGCACTCCGGCCTTTGCCTTCTGCCACAAAGTTTACCACAGAGCCACCCAAAGAGCCACACGGACGTGATGGAGGCAGTAGCAGGGGCTAAGGAGCTAGGGACAGGGGCAGGCCACGGTCACGGCTCAGCTGAAGAGCTGGCATAAACTAACTGTTGGTGAAGTACCAGCTTTAGAGGGTAAAACTGCCATAGCACTGGTTGACCACAGAAGTGCAACTCGGACAAATTAAAATCTTAAAAGTTGACTGGAACAAATTACAATGTAGACTGTGTGCAGTAAGCACATTTTTAATGCTTTCATATTAAAAAAAATACTATTTTTTTTGTACTTTTATATTAAATAAGGTCCCCGCATGTTTGGCAGCAAAGTGTATGTACAGCTCTCTACATGCCCACGTGAGAACTTCAGATCTCTCAGGATGATGTTCTGTGCATCACTTGAGGTATTCAAGTGCACTGCACTCTGGCACTGAAAGACCTTCACCTCTGCACCGGGGTTATGAATAAATAACGGAACATCAGGTTGGAAATTGGGATAATACCTCTTTTATATCAAGGTCATTGCCTGCTGTGACAGCTTCATCACTTCAGTGCTTCCCTCTGCTCTGCTTTCTGGCTGCCTACCTTCTATTGTACTTCGGGGTGCTCTGAGAGAAAGCAGATCTGGTCACTCGCTCCTGTTGTTTTCCCTTTTGGCTGCTCTTTGGCCTGATGCTCAGGCTTGCAGTCCCATTAGCCTCATCTGGTTTTTCTCTGATCCTTTGACAAACTGATCCAGTTTGCTAACACAGAAGAAAAGTATTTGGTGGTTAGGTGTGGTTTTTTTTTTTTTTTTTTTTCTGAGTTACTGTTCTTTTAATTTCAAGCTCTGGGTTCTTTCTCAGAAGAACAGGATGAATATACAGCCATTAGGACTCCTAAGCAAAGTACTAATAGGAATAAAAATTTTAACAGATCTTAATATACTTTTAAATAAGTACTTCTCTGATGGTTATATTTCAGTATCTTCTGTGTTGCAGACGTTTCTATTCTGGGTTTAAATATCAAAACTTTTTAGCTAATTCCTTTAGGAGAAACACCTGAATTTGAGTTGTATAAGTAATTAAGCATTTAAAACACCTGAGCTGCCTCCTCCTCCAATGTCTTTACCTTATACGGTCATTCACACTTGCTTGAAGTGAGTGCGAAGTGGGTGCAAAATGCTACCTCATCAACTGGTAATGTTTTACAAATGTGTAAATGACTATACAAGCTGCTAAGCTGTGCAAAAAAAAAAAAAAAAAAGCTTCTTATCTTGGTTGATTGAGGAGAAGCCATTACACTTTTTAGAAGACGCCTTGTAGGATGCTCTGCTTTCTTCATGTTCAAGCGCTCCAGTGCTTCTAGTAACATAGTAGCGATGCTAAAGGTCAACGGGGAAAATGGAGAGAAGGTAGGATGGTACCCTATAGACTTGTGTGCTATTCTATATTTACTTAAAATAACCAGGAATTGCTGAAAAAGCTGGAGTACAGCAAAGGGGATTATAAATCAGGGTCCTTCACATCGTATCTACCTGTTACGCTTATTTATACGTTAAAAGTCTAAAGTCTCTTGCAAGTTATTGTGGTAAAATGGGAAAAGGAGCATAGTATGGCTATTTGCTAAAACACATTGTTCTCCCTTCTTTTTGTTATCTCTGACACTGGAAAATCAGGGGTGGCTGCACAACTGAAACCTGACCATTTGTGGCTTTCAGATCCTGGCAATGAATAAGCAAAGCAAATAATGTGTTGGGGTTTCTTGGTCTGTTTGTTTGCTTTTTGTTGAGAGAGAGCTGGTATCAACACACAAGCGTATGATCCCATTTTTGATGTGTCTTTTTTGGGGCACAACTGGGCCAAAACATTTTGCTTAGTGGACTATAATAGTATACTGCTGCGGTTGGTTGGGCTCTGTGGGCATTATAGTGTCCTGACTTTGTCCTCTGCATCTCCTATCTTACCATATTACCTCTGTTCTTATACATTTCACGTGTATCGTGTCAGCAGACCTATACTACTAATGTAAACTGTTTCCTGATACTATTTATTTATAGCTTTCAATTTGATAGGATCGAAGCATTTTGATATAATTCAAATGTTATTTGTGGAAATACAAGGCGAGAGTAATTCTGTACTCTATCTATCACAGTAAAAAATTGCCTACAGAAGTTATGTAGAAAAACGTTGTGTAAAAGGGTCATCTTTGAATGTTTTTAGTTAATGTTAATGCATCTTGGTAGAGAACAAGCCTCTGGGATAACTGGGACTTAAGAGGACGGTTAAACACTAGAGCAGTTTCTCAAAAATGCAGTGAAATCCCTGTCCTCCGAGGCGAGATAATTAAAACTTTGCTGGTACTTACTGGTCTGATGTAACTCTTAAGCTGGCTCTGCTTTGACTCAGGGCTTGAAGCGGACACACAGAAATCTGTCCCAGTCTTGGTTATTTTGTGTTTCTGTGTTTTCTGAGACGTACTGCGCATCCGAAGCCCACACTCTTAAGTCACAGGCTAATCTTTTGGCTCAGAGGAGTACAGTCTATAAGCTTTGATACCCAGGCAGTGACGATTTTTCAGTGGCGCGTTAAATGACCTCAACAGGTGACTGGGTCTTGACATTTCTGTGCTGCGCTATGTAGCCGGTATATTTTGGTGGTGATATCACGCAAGAGGCCAAGAACTAAATGCAATGAGCCTGGAAACCTGTATGTTATTTTGAAGTTAGACTATTTCATGCATGTGAGTAGTTTACTGACCGCTTCCCCAGCCAGCCTAAGGCTGTGCAAATCCTCGCCCCGCCTGCCACTCTCGCCAGGTTTGTATCCATCTACAGAACAGATCTTCTAGCTCTGAAAAGTCTTTATCCCAAACAGTGTTATTTTGTGAGGGGTATATAATTATATCGTATTTCATTAACTCCATGAAAGGAAAAAATCGCTTCTATCAGGTATGTTTGAAAATTTTTTCTTATTGAGAAAGCAAAGCTGATATGTTGCATTTCTTGTCGTATCTGAATTGGTCAGCTGTTTGAAATTTTATTTGCCAAGTAATTGAATTATAAAGGTATCTTAGATAACATGTCGTTCACTACTGTTTTCATGTATTTTTATCTCTGTGTCTGTATGGCAACAGAAAAATAACTCAAAATGGGTCACTCATCATGTGAAATCGGAATTCTAGTGCAGCGCTCACGGGCATTTGAGCTACTTTATATGCAGAGGTATCTAAGAACCCAGTGTGGGGTACACTTCCTATAGATCTCCAAGATAAACTACATGCTATGTAGAGTTTATTCATTTATTGTAGTGGTGTGTGGAAAGGCTAAGTCTATACCAGGAAACTCAACAGGTCCTGCCTGTAGCCTTAAGCGCTCTTCTGCAGGTGCCCCATTCTGTTTTCATTGTTAGCGTGTTTCCTGGCACGATTTTGATCTAGGCCAACTGGCAGACTCCTAGGAAGTCCTTGGGCAAGCTCCAAGGAACAGCAAAGGCCAGGGGCAACACCCAACAGACAGTGAGATACGGGCACGTATTTGGGGGGGGGAGTTTGCCTATATTGAAGGTGTACTGTGTCTTGCCACTTGCCCTTATAGCTTGCAGTGCTCTTGAGGCTCCTTCGGTAGAATAGACAAAACACTTTGGATTTTGCTCTGTAGAATCACTTTATACTTGAAAACTGTCCAGCGTGAACTAAATTTTCCTATCAGTTGTTCTCATCTCCTTTGAGGCCAGCTCTGTACTAGGGACGTCTGCCAGCTTAGCTGTGTCAGTCTGCATACAAATAGGTGTCGTTCCTGACCAGCACAGCAATCCCAGCTGAACTGTCCGGATAGAGACACGGCAGCCCTGTCAAATTATTCTTAAACGCTGTAGCAGGTTTAGTTTTATCAAAACAACAAATAGCTTTATAAGTTGTGTCCGTACTATAGTTGAGTGTTGCGTTGCTGCACCAGCAGCACTGTGGTTCAGGATGCAGCCTTAAGCAGGGCATGATCCAAAGATTAAAGTGACACAAGTGGTCTACAAGGTAGTTTGCAGGTGAGCTCTTACCCACCGTCCACCCCCCTGGCAGGTTCTACAAGCAAACATTCGTTACCCCTGCAAGCTCTCTGGGTAGCTTTTTGCGTGCTTGTTTCTCCCATGCAAGCAGAAGCATGTTGTATATTGACTCAATTGCTGGAGTGAAACGCTGTTTGAACTTTTTTCCAATCCAAATGTGCAAACATAACTGACTGAAAACATAGTTCTCTGTCTAAAGGAAAAGCAGCTGCAGTTATGCAATTTCTTTTTTCTTTTTTTTTTTTTTTTCCTCCAATGTCATGCCAAAAAGGTCTGCAAAGACCTGTGTGGGAGAGGAACTGTAACGTTTCTCATTTATTCATTAATAGGAACCATTTTTGTTGGTGGCTGGTACGCTGCTGAAAAGTGGCAGAGCAAATTTATTTTTGCACTCTGTGGACCAAACTCAGCTCTGGGATAAGGAGACTGAAATTCCACTGACTGTTATAGGAACCGTGCCCATTTGTAGAGGTATTTTTACTCCAACCATAGGAGAGAGAGAAATCCTGGTGTTGCGCAAACCTTAGCGCAAAAGCAGGGATATCTTACTTTAGACTGAAAGTCACTGTCTCCTTTGTTGAAGTTGTTTCATCAAAGCACTCTTCTTTGCCAGAGGCCAAAACAAATCTTCCTCATTACCTATGATATAAAAGACGTAGCAGGAAGGTTAGGGCTGATCAGGTTATTGCCCCATCTGATTCTGCGCACCAACTCCACTGTGGCAGCCACTAATCTGTTGATTTTTGGTTATAAAAGTGGGTGCTCGGACTGGGGTTTAAAGCTGAAAAATTAGCGACCCTGCTGTAGTAATGCCCAGGGGGTAGAAAGCATGGAAATGTATATGCGATTCGATGATAAAGCATGTCAAAGATGTATTGTTTGTAGAGGTCTGTGGGTATGGGAGGAGGTGCTAGCTGTGATTCGTGTTTTTTTTTTTTTTTTTTTTATCCTTCTCTACTCCTGAAGTCTTATAATCACTAATTGTTATAGTCTTACATATGACCTTTTTTTTTTTTTTTCCCCTGAAACAACCTTCGTAGACCAGATAGCTGTGTGAAACTTTAAGGAAGTTTTGCATCCTCCCGTGAACTGCTGCCTAGCTGCATCATACCTTACAGTAGAAGTATTGCGTTTGTAGTTCATCAGCATTCAAAATGAGGTTAGGTAAGAAACTGAATCTCAGAGAAGAGAAGCTTCTGTTGATCAGTCTTGAGCTGACAGTGGGACTTAAAATGCTCCATTGTAAGTTAGTGCATGCCCTGTTTCAAGCAGCAACCTTGTAGTGAAAGAAAATATTTCAGCTCCCATGTTATTCCACCCTTGAGTAATGCTCTCTGTTCCCTATATCCTATAAGAATGCAGCTCCGTGAGGTGACACCGAAGTAGCCTTTCACAACTAGAAGGTTTTCCTACACTAGGAATATCTTTTGCTGCCCCTGTGGACAGTTTGTAGACACCGTAATGCATCTGGAGCACTGTCTGTTGAAACTGCAAGGCAGCATCAATCGCAACACGGGTAACAGGCTTTGCTTTCCTCGTGGGTGCCTCGCCTCCGATATACGTGCCCTGTTTTCCTGCATGAGGCTGGATCTAAGGAGGTATGTTCAGGAACCTCAGGAGGGACTTCAGAAAGGGAATCCACCTGGTCTGAGTCTGCATTGCCACCCCTCTCAGGTGCTCACAGGATCCACTGTGAACATTAGTAGTCCTTTCTTGGAAGGAAGGGAGCTGGGGAAGTAACATGATGTGGGGGTGGGATGGAGTACCCCTGGTTTGGAGGTCTGGGGCTGGGGCAGGGTATGACAATAAAGTAGACTTAAGCCAGTCATTTCACTGCTAGCATGTAGTAGAAAAAAAAAAAAAAAAAAGAAGAAAGAAAAAAAGTGAGGCTAGCGTAGCTGCAAGGGCTTGTCTTGGGACTTTTTGGCAGGAATAAGAGGAAGCACATATATGGAAGCAAGGTATTCTGAGACAAGCAAGAATAGTGCATTAGCCCATGTCATGAACGATACATCTCATATTTTTATTTCCCCAGATTCTGAAGTATTTGGATCTAATTTTTCTGTCTTGTCAAGCTTTTGTCTTCAGTATTTTGGATTTGTGAAATGATGGCAGAGAGAGCCAGCTCTGAATGTGCAGTCTGGCTAGACTGCAGGATGAAGGAGTGGCATATAATTCGGTAACAAAAACACTGTACTAGAGTTTCTTTTGAGTTTGTTTCGGAGGAAGCATCATTGTAGACAAAGATCTCACGGGCGAGACTCCTCATTTTTTTTAAGGCTGTCTGCCCTTTACATGTCTCTTCACCTCCGGATGGCAGCACAATTGAGGTATCTTTGTGTAGGAGTAGGGGTGACAGGACAGATTAGAAAGCTATTTCTGTTAATTGTTGGAATTCATTCTTATAGCAGCAAAGTGAAAAGCTATGGGTAATTTTCCTTTCACATAGATTTTCTTTAAAGAGTAAGTTCCCTCCTTTGGGTATGGATGAAAAATGGTGCAAAAATAAAGTAAAATATTAAGGTTTCTATATAACTTGCTCAAACTCACTGCTTTTATAGTCTTAAGTGACTGATGAATATTTATGCAGATCATAGAACCAAATCGTAGATCATTATACTTACTATACGTATATAATGTATAGAAAATGCACACTCCTAAATGGGTTCTTTACATCTGCAGTGTGATAAAACAGAATAAATGTAAACATAAAGTATGCTTCTTGAATCTATGAAAGTAAACAGAACCTAGAGAGAGACCTCAAAAGACACGTACAGATGAAAATGCAGATGAACTTGGACCTTACTGTACCCACTCTTTTATCACTCTGCTTTTCTTTGACATACGCCAAAAATAACATAACATTTTCCACGAGTCTGAGTGCAGAAATTTTTGCTGGAGTTATGATTCATTTATAGCCATGGTTGGGTGGCAGGAAAGGCTGTCTGTGAGCCACATGCTAACTGAGTTGGTTTTCTATACACACATACATATGTTCCTACATTCCCTATATAAAGGTGCGTTTGTGAATATGTGTGCAGAGTGGGTGCACATGCCTGCACCTATAATAACTGACGTAATGCTTGCTTTGGCAGCGGGCAGAGAGAGGATAATGGAATGATACTTTAGGCCTGCTTTTATTCCAGGTTTCTGTTCATTAGAGTAGACCTAGTGCAATTTATCCACTGTATAAAAGCACAAGTATTGGGACCTGGAGGAACCTATTGAGTGGATCCTTCGTTCCTGTTGTTTCGCCTTCAATTAGTAGCCCTAACGGGAACCCCACTTGCAAGGCCCTAAGGGACAAATGTGCTGCAGAACTGTTGCTAACAGCAGCACTTGTATTGAGCCAACGAACACAAAGATTATAAGGCTGGAGTAATGCAGAAATAACGACGTAAAGTGCCATCTTTGTTTCCCCCACCAAGATCCCCAGCTGTGCTCTGTTTGCACAGACTACTAAAAGTGGCCACAGGAGGAAGATACAGCTTAGGTGAGAAGACTAGTCAGTATGCACAGACTTATTTTTAAACCAGTCAGGTTATTTAATCATTTTACTCAGAGGTGAAAATTCACTTCGTTTGGTCAGGTGAGAAACGGCTGAGATTGTGAGGCTGGAGAGACGGGAAACAAGCTTGAAGACTGGAGTACTAACTGGAAGTCACTTTCTGTGGCTCACTCTTCACAGCTGGACTGCATTTCCCATAATATACTGTCTGTAGGATTTCCATCATCCACTACCAAATATTCAGCTACAGGGAAGACTGTGGAGGTCATTGGAGGTGAGATCTAGTATGGAGCCAGCCCATGGAGGCGAACAGAAAGAGACATCCAAGTTATAGTTTTCCATGAATCATTGTGGCATCTCAGTCAGGGGCAAATTATTGCTGAACTGACCCCAAATAAATTGTTGCTTCTTGACAGCTGAAATATCTTGAGTTGGATTCACCTAAAACTGCATATGTTGTTAAGATTTTCCTGGTGGACAGTCAAAAATATAATATTTCCTGTAAATAACAAGAGTATTTAAATAGAAAACTGCCTCTCAGGTAATGTTACTTTCCACATATTTTATTTAGTTCTTTCTGCATGGCTTATTTCAATTGCCTAATATTATTTTAACGAATAAAAAGGATATGTAAATAATGCAAAGAAATTACTAAAAGAAGTTAAAGAGATTTTTTTCTTCTTTTTTTAATTGGTCACTTCCTTCTGACCTTTTTTTGATCTTCTCTACTATTCTTTACACATGGGACCAACTGTTTGCTTGGATGTAGTTTTAACATGATATACATGCCGATAAAGGCACGAATACAAATATGTATGCTTACAAGGATTTTTTTTTTTTTTCTCCAGATGTCTTTCTATGCTGTCTGTAGGCCAAACTCTGTATCGCTTACTTATAATATTGGGCACTTACTAATAGAAATACTCAGAAGATTTAGTGGGGTTGCTTGTGTGATTAACAGCCATGAAGACAGGAAAGAATAACACTTAGAACTACTCTTTCCTGTTTTTTTTTTTGTTTGTTTGTTTTTTCTCCTACTAACTGAAATATAAATGCAAATCCTTATTTTTACCCTTGAAGGGTGAAGCTGATTCCTTGAGCCAAGGCGTGCTTTTTTTTTTTTTTTTTTTTTTTAAATGGCCCCAGTTGATTAAGCCTTTTGTTTCTCTATTTTTAGGGAGGTTACAAAATGAGGGGTTTCTTGTAATTTGAACTTTTTTTAAGACCACCTCTGGCATCAAATCTCTGCTTTAAAAAAGTTCAATTGTTATTGTTTGGCAAACCTCAAGCAGGTCTGTTTGGACAAAAATATTTTTTTTTTTTAATAAGGAAATGAGCTGAAGTAAGATGAATATAAATAAGTTTGTATGTAAAAATAGAGCTATTGTTGGTCTATGTCTGGATAGTACTTTCATTTGGGCACTTAATCTCTCTGGCCAGTTTTTGATGGTTCACATATTTGGACAACACCAGGCTGAAAAAGACCCAGATCCCAGCTTCCCACTTCCCAGGGTAATGCTCCAAACACCCCGTTGTTATATTAAACATGGCTGGTGGTACCAAACATCATTTAAAAGGAGGGTAACCTCTGCTTGAGTCTTTGAAAAACAAGGCAGAATCTTTTGTGAAGAGATGTCCCAGGCTGCTGGTCTCAAATAGGGAAAGATAGCCTCGCTGTAGCACGGAGTGAAGGGCAGAAACCCCGGGGGGGTAAATATCTGGGGCAATGCCTCGCGTTCAGCATTTTCTTTTGGGAGGTTTCAAGTAGTTCCTTGTTCAAAGGCTGCTGTAGCTGCTACACTGAGGCTCCTAACTCTCATTAACGGTGTAAAAATCTGAGACGCTTCCAGCCTCTGGATGCCACACGGAGGTAGGCAATGTGCCATTTTATTTTAATTGCATCTGGTTATAAATGACTTTGGAACATGCACTCAACTGATTTGTGCTCTTCACTTCCAAGAAAATTCTAGCCATGATGAAGCATTTGCAGGGTCAATCTCATAATTTGACAGTGAAGATGTTAAACTGGAACAACTTTAACTAGTGTCTTTAATTTTCTGTCTTGAAACGATTTCCTTATGAATCTTCTCTTTGATGGAATCTGAAGGGTTTTTTACAAATGTATCTTTCTATAATGAGCAACACTTTCACATCGAAGGCAAGAGAGAGGCATAAAGAAAGGTTGTCCTTTATAAAACATACCTGTTGTATTAGTGACACGTGAATCGAGGGGCTGATATTAATTCAGAGCCTTCAAAAAAAGGCTCGGTGGATTGTACCCATCACTGCCCATTGCTCTGGTTCAACTTCTGTAGAAACCAATGGGTATCCCGGCTGTTTCCTCCCATAGCTGCTCGGATGAGGCCCAAGGCAAACAAGAAAAACCACAGGGAGATGCTACCAACAGTAAAATTGAAAGGAAAAAAAAAAAAAAAAAGTTGAGCAGCACCTGGTGGGCACTAGCAAGAATGCCCTACACGAGTATAGCATAAACTTTAAACAATGTTTTTGTGCCAGCAATTTATTTAAAGAATATTACACTTCCTGGGTTTTCAAACTGGGATTTGTGGAGTGGAGATAAGGTTAAATAGCTCACACAAAGCCTTTTCTTCCCTCCGCTGAGCAAGTGAAGCCCAGCGGTCAGTGCTGCCGGTACTGAGAAGAGGGTGGTGGGGGCTGTGCCACCCTCTGGGGTGTCACCTCCTGCCTGCCCCGGTCCCACCAAAACCCCACTCCCCCTCAGGGAGACTGGCAGCAGTGGCGTTCACGGGCTGCATCCCCGCTGCTGTCGCTCTTCCTTGGGGCATCGGGCAAGATGCTCTCGGAAGGAGGGGGGGGAAAAAAAAAGTCAGCCAGTTTCTTCAGGGGGGGGGTGTGCGCAGCCCCCGCTTTCCTGCGCGCAGGCTCGCACAAAAGGGCTTGGAAAGGAGGGTGACCTCCTCATTGCCAGTGATGGCCAAAAATATAAACGAGAACTAGCCCTGAGGCAGTCCCTCTGCGGGTGCGAAGTGATCCTCCCTCCCCGCCCCCCCCCCGTCCTCGCTGCGGTTTATTTATAGATAGCCTTATTTGTTTGTATTGTCAAGAAGCAATAATTCCTAGATTATTTCTTAAGTGTCTAGAGAATAAAGATCAAATGCTGCCAAGTGTACACATGACAGATAAATGAGAGTATAACACCAGAATCCTCCTTTGTCATGGAAATTGTGTTGGTTTCCTGTTAAGAAGATGAAAAGCAGATGTTAAAAAACATAGCCAGTTGTGTGTGCGTACTCATGTTGCATTGGGACAGCTTGGATTATAAAATGGTGAATACTCGGGGGAAGAAGGGTGGTTTTAATTTTACTTTTCTTAAAAAAAAAAAAAAAAAAAAGTAAAAAAGAAATAGAGCTGCCATTCAGATGTTGCTGGTAAACTAGAACATATCACCTTCAGCTGGTTGATGTGACAGGAAATACTAATGAGGATCCTTTTTGGATGGGAGTGCTCACAGCAATACTGCAAATGCTGGGCTCTTATATCTTTTCTATCTTATAGTGGGTACTTTTTGTCATGAACAAGAATTTGGGTGGGGTCAAAGCCCCCCCTCCCCCCCCCCTCCCCCCCCCCCCCTTGGATTGCCTCTAGTTGGCAGCCGATCTTGGCTATCCCACACCAGCTTCTTGAGAAACGAATCAGTCGTGACTTGCCTTATAATGTCATTTCAAGGTGGAGGGCAGGGAGAGGGAAGGGATGAAAGCCTGCGAGAAGGGGAAGGCACGCTGCTGCTTTCAGGGTGCTTCTGCCGTGGCAAGGCTCCTCCCAAAGGAGAGAAAACCGCCCTGTCCCCCCCCCTCTGCAGGAGTGGTGTGTGTGTGTCGAGGAGGGAGCAAAAGAGCAGAGGGGGTTAAGTGATAGGGAGGGCGTTATGGGAAAAGGCAGCGGGAAAATATGTGATTATTTATAACATTGCTTGCTCAGGTAGTTCCCTGAAGCACACATCCCTCTTCTCTGAGGGTATGAAACTGTGTGAGATTTAGGATATGCCAACTGTGGTGGAAAAGGCATGATTTTTATTTTTTTTTTTTTTTTTTCCCCATCCCCTCATTTTTTGAGATGACTCTCCTGATTCTTGGTTGGTTTGCAGGCTTTTTAATGACCTGTTGCTGCAGTGCTGCTTCCTGTTTGTACAGTATGTTGACATATTGGAAGTTTGAAGGACTGCCCTGTCTTCCCTGTAATTGATATTAAATATATATGCATATATACGTATGTATACAGGCTCTTAACAGGAAATGGACAAGGTTGAGGGAAGCTTCAGCTTTAGCCCTGGGAGCAATCTCCCAGGTAGGGAGAAAGAGCTCCCCAGGAGTGTAACTGCCTCCAAGGATGTCTCCCCCAGAGATGGCGAGGGTAATTTGGGGTGAGCGGGGTGACAGCAAAACCAGGAGAGGAGAAGGCTAGTGCCTTTCCCCAGCGCCCCACCAGTCATTCAGTAGCATCAGTGCCACTGCTTTCAAAATGACACTGGGTCCAGCTGTGCTGTTCCAGGTTGTACTGTGTGAATTTACTTTGGCCATTGCTTTGTGACTACTCCTGGTCCGTGTTATGTGAGGGAAATGCATATCACAGCCAGTTGCTGAGGAGTCCCAGGGAAAGCATGCGTTGCACACTCTCTGGAGAACTTAAGCTGATCTTTCTTCTTATGCAGTTAAATGCGTTAGGACTGAATGTTCCTGAGATCAAGGCGGGGGATGTGAAATACGGTCATATTTCACAAGAATAATCAACATTTTCAAGAGTTTCAAAAGTTGAAAATACTCATTTATTTTTTTTATCTGACAAATTCTCAGCTGTTGTTTTTGCATTTCTTCAATTATCCTCTATATTTGCCTTTTTATTTTTCCATTTGCATTTTTTCTCCCTCTGTAGTTAACAACTGGCTGCAGGGGTACGTGTACATATATGCAAGCTTTATGTGTATAAAAATCTAACATTGACGATGTGGCTGCAAGCTCAGTGGGTTCTCCAAGCAGAAGGTAGACAGCTGACTCTTAACAGCTTTGCTGAAGTTGCTTAAATTCCTAGAAAGATAGTATGGGTTCAGTATATAGGCGAGAGACAGGTTTTAACACCACATGCAGCCAACTCTGCTACGAAGTACAATGCAAACGTCTTTATATACTCTGGGAAATCTATATTTTTCCCTATATGCACATGGATGTGTAACCTCAGCATGCGCTTCCTCTTGATTCTGCTTCTTCTCTTCCTCACTCCTTGAATGTCTTCAATCCATGCAGCGAAGACAGGCAAGCTCCAGACTCCTGGATGTAATTAAAAGGTCACATCCTTTTGCAGTTGTTGCTATTCCACTTCTAACCTCAGGATTGCAGGGGAGAGCAAGTCTTGAAATGTTCAGGGCCTTATTTTTTGCATGAGTATCCAACAATATTTCTCTGAATCGTCTGATGCAAAACTGTATTGGAAAAGAAAATCCCTTTGGAGTATGTTTCCTCATTAGAGTCACACTTGGAACAGAAATATTTCATCTTTTGCTCTGGGACTTTGTTGGTTCCACATCTATCCCAGGTGGAAATTGGACAAGAGAGATGTATGAAAACACGTAGGCTATTACTTGTGCTATCTGGTGACTGAAATGAAATTATATTGATGGCGTATGGACTAAGTGACCAAAGCACCCAAAATGGTTCAGGAATTAGATTATTATATTTTTTAACTGTATATGGCATCAGAAGAATTCCTTGGTGACAGTTGCTTCAGAGAAGTAAACTGGAGAGGCTTACAACTTATTCTCACACCCTGAGCAGTAGATGTCTTTTCATATCATTATTAATGTATACTTTGAGACAACAAAATGGATTCATCCCCTCTGCTGACACCAGCTCTGTGCTGCGTCTGTAACTTACCAGAGCATTTGAGTTCTGAGGACATCCATTTGGCACGCTTCATAACTCTTGAAATTCTTCGAGAGATGGAATTTTGTGTTTGTGTGTGTGTTGCTGGTTCATTTCATGCAGACAAAATCACAAACTGCAGCCATGAGTCTTTCGACACAGGAAGAGGAGATGGGTTTCCCAAGGGGCTCTCATCAGTGGTGTTCCTTGATGGGTCGAAGGGTTCATCAGTGAGAAGCTTAGCCTCTCTTTCAGAGAGCTGATGGCTGCTTTGGTCTTTCCTTCGCTGATGCAACAGTGCATTGAATTGCTGATTCTGAGTAGGGAAGATTATAAAACTTTGTATCCCCCGAATATGACGTTCTATCAGAACTAAATATGATTAGAATATTGTTAACACCCACTAACATCTTAGGTTTTTTTTGAAGTGTTGCTGTAGGAATGTTTACCTATGGAAAAATAACTTGTATAAAAGCAACATTTTGCTTCTGATTGAACAAAGTTATGAGGGAAATTGATTTTTTTTTTTTTTTTTTTACATCAAAGAAAATAACAGAAGTAAAATCTGTTTGTTTTTTTTTTTTTTCTTTTTCCAGTAGAAAGACTGGAAACATTCTTAAAACATCAAGAAAGATAATACGCATTTTAGGAGGAGGGTGGGTTAAGCCTAATTTTAAAGGGCTTGCCATGAGTTTTAGGCTGCCTTCTTTTAAAAAAAAAAAAAAAAATATTTGCCTGTCGCCTCCAAGGGGACCCGGGCTCCCCCCCGACCGCCTCGGCGGTAGATGTGCCGGGCTACGGGATGCGCCTGCCCCAGCCCGGGGGGGGGGGGGGGGGCAAACTGAGGGTCTTCTGCCCTTCCAGCCAAACACCCGTGCGGGTTTTGAGACGAGCAAACGCTAGCAATTCGCGGGTCGCCGTTTGTTTTCGGAGCCTGCCGCTAAATTCCTTGACAAGAAGGTGGCGCTGGCAGTCTGAGGTTGGGATTTCTTGCAGTTCGCATCCGCAGGGGTACCTTTAAACAATTTCTATAGGCTGCATCAAGTGGAAAAACAACTTCCCCGCAGCTGTTTTATGTTTGGGCTTTTGGTGTTGGGTTGGTTTTTTTTTTTGGTTTTGTTTTTGTGTTGGTTGGTTTTTTGTTTGTTTGGTTTTTTCTTTTTTTTTGTTCCGATTCTTTTTTTAACACTTGGCACTTAGAAATCCTGTTCCCCTGCAAACAGGGTCTTCTCTTCTGTGAAACGCAGCCTCAACTAGTTCACTTCTTCCACCACTGTCACCAGCACTAACCAGTTTCAGGAACCTTTTCAGTTACAATGGGCTTCTTTGTTAGGAGGGTGTGTGGCTTTGGGGGTGACCTCTGCAAGCAGTGGTTCATTTTGGTAGGTTGGAGGACACGATGCCGTGGAGGGGGACCCCTGTCCTGGTGTCAGCACAGGGTTTTTCTAGTTTTGCTGACTTAAGCACTTGGCATATCATTTCAAATGTCACTCTTTTCCCAAAGCCACTTTCCCTCCACCCCCTCTTGCTTTTTTGTGTCGAAGCCCATGTGTTAGGTACAATTTTATCAAGGTGAGAGGTCCCTTCTTCTCCAGGCTTCCTGTGAATGATGGGTGTTAATGAGAGTGAATTGGATTCGCTTTAACCTTGAACTTCAAGGCATAAAAGTTTGTTGTCCTTTTCTCTCCCGACAGCTTAGTTTTGGTGCTTAACCAATCATTTTGGTTAGTACCAGCCATATACATCGCAGGGCAAATGACTGCTGTTATTTTCAGTACGCTTTAGGTGTGTGTGCATGGTGTGTACACAAAATCCATGCTCCTGCTTGCAAGGCGCTCTAGTGTGCCAAGTATTTCTAAGACTGCATACTTTGCCACATATACTGACTACGGTTTTCATGCACCATAAAATAAGTATAGGATATGAAAGGGTTAAGTCTCTGTTGTCAGTGGCTTTGCAAATGGCTCATGTGTACATAGCTGGTTTTTTCCTAGAGAGATTTTTTTTTTTTTTTAATAATTTCACTATGGCATTAAAATTTAAGAAGTTCTTAAATCCTATGTTGTGGTTGTTTTGTTGTTTTGGTTTTTTATGGAGGGAATGATTTAATAATAATGTACTATCTTTGTCAGAAGTTTATCTGTATTAATTTCTCTTTTAAGTCGGTGGGGGAGGTATGGGAGAACTGGGGAGAAGGCGGCGTGTATGAACTCAAGGCTGCGTTTGGCAATTTGGCCGAGCGCTTCCTGCCAGCAAAATGGTTACCCCAGTACACAATTTGTGCAAAACGGGGAGATGATTTTCTTCATAAGCGTGAAGTACAAAGGGTACTCCATGATGCCCTCTAATTGCTTAATCCCCGAGGAGTTCTTCAGGCATTTATTTAACACTAATTGCATGTGTAAATGTTCTTAATTTACAGCGTGTGAAAGTTGCGATGAATGCACACAACAGAGGATGTCAAAGTGACACTTCACGGAAAGATGCAGTTAAGGCAGTGTTAAGTTACTTCTAAATAGGATTAATCATTTATTAAAGTTCAAAGCTCATCAGAGCACAGGAACAAGCATATGATGACTTGTTATTGTTCAAAAGTAACTTGTGGAGGGGAGTCACGCCTCTAAAATTTCTATGATATAACTTAGTACGTTGCAGTAAATGATGAAATTGAAGACTTAAAAAGCTAAGCGGGGCAAACGATTCAGCACAAGGCAAAGAACTTGGCTTGGCAACCGTTGTTGCACAAAGCCTGCTTGGGCTGTTAATTAGTGCTTGCATTGTAATAGAGCCACGGAGTCCCAGGCACTGTACGGAGCTGTAGTTGGGGGTGGGGGATGTACCTGCTCTGGAGCTCGGACGGCTTCACCCCACAAGATGTGAGAACAAATTGGTCTTGCAGAGCACAGTACATCCATAAAGGTCTTGGGACAGCTAAGTGTCATTATTTGGAAAGGAACCTGCAGCCTTGATGCCCGGTGCCCCGTCAGCTATTTCCCATCAGTGGAGTCAAAGGTTTGATCCTCTCTGTAATCTTGAATATCACTGTAGACATACACACAGGAACACGAATAACACCTGGCACCCGAGCTCTTGGGAGAAACTGCCAAGACCTAGGTTCTCTCCGTTTGTGCTGGATTTCACAGGGCATAGAAGCTCAGGAAATCATACAATAAAGAAAATTATATTTTTTTGTGACATGATTATATGCTCTAGAAACGTAATTGCCTGCTAGCCCTACTTTGTGGTGCAATACTGCTCGGGCATACAGAAGTAACTTTGGGGGGGGGGGGAGGGGGGGAGGAGAGGGAGAAGTTTTGTGGCATCAACAGGAGCAGAGTTCAGGAACCCATGTTCAGCCAGCCTGCCTGCCCAGCTCAAACACAGCCCTTAGACACGTACCTTTCCCCTGGGTGAGATGTATCAGCTCTAGGGCTCTTCTGGTTCTTCAGTGGATTCTGATACTTATACCTTCATCTCGGTACTTTCGGAGAGGCAATAATTCCCGCAGAGACTCGAGTGTGACAGTTCATGTGGAAAGGCAATCCAGCTAGAATTTGTCAGAATGAGTGGGAAAGATGAAGGCTTGCACGTGAATTTCCTTGTCTGTCTGCGAGATGACTTGAGCTCTTACTAGCTACAGGAATAATGCTGGTTGAATGCCACCTGTTTGGAGACTGGGGACTGAAAATGTTCATTCTCTTTATTATGAAAATTAGATAGGTGTATCCATGCATTTACATGCACTTCATGAACGTGTCTAAATCTCGCGTAGTTTCATACCTTCAAGTTTAGTCTAGATTATCCTTAGATCCATGAGGAATGGCATGTGGTCATCTCTTCTCCAGCTGTGCGGGGCTGTGAAGGCTTTACTTTCAGACACGGCAGAAAAACTTGAAGTGTCTGATTTGCCACAGACTTCCGTGGTAAAGACCAGAGCTGCAAAAAGGGCTAAGCATCATGTCACAGAGTATCTACCTCTTACCTACATAGTAGAAACTATAACATAAAATTCAGTGCCTTTAGCACAGACAGAATTATATGTGCCAGAATGGGATCTGACGATATTGAGGTACAGGGGAAAGCGTTATCTACAGTTCCCGGCAGGCCATGCTGAGGAGAGGCATGCGTTTCAAATTTAGCCCTACTTCTGTACTTAGAATGGAGCATTAAAGTGTTGTGTGGTTTTGTTGTGTGTTTGTTTTTTTTTTTTCCCAGCCGTCTTAAGGAGGAGCATGTAAAACGGGACAGAAAAAGAGTTAATAATATCTGAATGCCAAAACCAGAAATTAATGTGTATGTGAATTCTGGCCCAGGATTCAAGCCAGGTCTTTTGTTAGGCTAAATGGCTTCATCATCCCCATGTGAAACTGCTGAAGGGAGCTGGAGGAAGTTTATTCATGATGAGGAAAACCTAACTTCTCTTGCGTCTATCCTGGGCCCTTTGTGATTAATGGAAAGAGTCCATTAATTCAAGCATATGCTTTTGGTCTCTAGGGGAAAAAGTGGTTGTGATTAAACTATATGAGTAGAAGGTGGCTTTTAATTTCCTCTGTTTTTCTCAGATGAGACCAAAAATTGGAAGGGGTATGGATGGCCCAAACAGTTCAGTTTAAAACAAAACAGAACGGCCACAAATCTCTGCCTTCCCTTTACGCCGAGCTGTGCTGGGAGGCTTTGGCGCTCTTTGAAGGGTTGGTTTGTCTCCTCGCTTGCTGTTTGCTTTTTGGCAGGAGTGGCATGTACTGAGCCTGCTGTTATCCGCAGCTTCCAGAGCGAGGAGACCGCAGAGGGAGAAGCCCACATCTCGCATAGTTTGCTCTGCAGTCTGTGCTGAGGAAGCCTCGTAGGTGTGAAATGCCAGACAAGGGCACAAGCCCGCACCGCACCTCCTGTGAGGCAGGACCTGAAAGTGGAAGGAGGACGTGGTGCACTGGTGGGGCTGGCTGCCTGTGGGAGGACACAGGGGGTCTCTGCAGGAAAAATCTGCTGCTGTGGGGGAAAACTAAAAAGCCAGTAGCTTGGATGTCTTCAAGCTAGGCTGGCTAAGGAGGAACAACTCTGCTGTTGCCAGCAGGCAGAGTTGGGACCAGGACACATTTAGGAAATGTCCACTTGGGTGCTGTGTTTAAACCGATTCGGTCGTACCCAAATGCTAATGGAGACCAAATTTTCACTTTTAATTCAAAAGTTCAGCCATTTGAGCTGACATGGCTCATACCGGGCTCTCTGTTTCTTTGCACAGCAGAGGTGCGTACGGGTGATCCCTCAGTGGGAAGCGGGGAGGTACAGTGGTACCCCTGGAGGGAGAGGAGCTTGCTCTTCTGCTTTGGTGCTACTGAGCATGTTGGAGGGGATGAGAGGGACCGGAGAGCCACAGTACCGACCTGGCCAGTTCTGACTCAGAGACAGCGGTGAGGAACAAGGAGCAGACAGGTCTCAGAGTAGATGGGAGGACTCAGCAGGGACTGGGCACTGCTGCTACTTGCAGAGTAACTGGCTTGTGTCTGACCAAGTGCCAGTGCCCAAGGTCTCTCCTGCAATGGGCGCAGCTGTCGAAAGATTTTACACATGGCTTTTCCTTCCTTTTCTGTTCTGATCTATTTAGTTGGAAGGGGTTGTGCTTAAAGAGTTAACTTCCTAGAATTTATTCTTTTTTTTTTTTTTTTTTAGTTCAAAAGCTTTTCAGTCTCTTTTGGTGAGCAACCTACAAGAGAAAGCCTAGGCAGAGCTAGCTCAAAACTGGCCGCCCCAGTGTTTCGCCATAAAGTACTGTAAGAGCAAATGTGACATGCCTCTTTGTACCCTCCTTAAAAACCCCTTGAGCTCCCAAGCCTTTTGAAACCAGAAACCTATAAAAGGGAATCCTACAATTAAAATAAAAATTGCCAGTGTAATAGTAAGACACCCTTAGTAAGGTCAAAACCATGCCTCCTCTGGGGTGTTTACAACTGACAAAAAAAAAATATCTATCATTAGCAACATAAGCGTACCGTCTCTCATGTCATTTGAATAATTTATTAAGGACTATTCTTATTTACTGGACTGGGGTTATGCTTGAGGTAAAACATTATCCAAGATAAGAAGGAATATCCAAACTCATGCCATTAATGGTTTCTAAAATTTCATCGTTACAGTGTGTATGCTTATAATTATCCCATTGACACCCTTTAAATGTCCCCAGTAAAACGTGATATAAGCTTTAAAGGTTCCCCAAATGAACATCTAAATGGATCTATAATACAAAACTTGAAAAATAGGGAGTTTAGGAGAAGCCTTTCTTTAGCATTGATTTTGCTGTTGGTGGACAAGATTCTGAAGCGGACCTAGTTTTTACTGAGAAAATTACTGTGTGTTTTCATGGGGTTTTGGTAAGCTAACATTTAAGCAACCAGTTCATTTAAAATACCTTGGTACCACGCAGGTGTGTACGCTTAACCTGGAGGGAAGACGGAGAAGGAGCCAGGACAATTACAGGATTTCTTTTCTCCCCTTCCTTCCCCCCTCCCTTGCCACTCCTGCTTGCCCCTGAGGAAAAAGCATCGCATTTCAGATCCTAGGAAGTCACACTTGCCCTGTTTGTTCTCTGATATAGGCCTATAAACAGAGACATTCAGTCTGTAAACAAGTCAAGCTTACAAAGTGACTGAAAGATAACAGTCCCCAACGAACAGTGGGAGAGGAGGGAGGGAGCAGGGGGGAGGGATGATAGAGAGGCTGCAATAAAAACAGGAAGGTCTCTGTTGGTCCTCTTGAAGTTAGTGGTTAAAAACATCAAAGCGTGGTGTGTGTTTTTTTCAACCAGACTGCTGTGTCACTTTATAATTCTTCATAAAGCAACCATCCAGCCACTAACACGCTGCAACTGTTAGTGCGAGCTGCGCTTTGATTTAGAGGAACTGTATCCAGCTCCAGGCGTGTTAGGCTAAGGAATCTCTTGTAGGTTTACTTGGCATGCTGTGTGCCATTGAAGAAACTATAACTTTTCAGAGCTGCTAATTGCAAGCTGTTCAGGATTTTTTCCTTTCATTAAAAAAACAACTCACAAACAAATTGCGTTCCCCTTCTCTCTTGCTCCCAAAACCCAAATCATTTTCCCAGACTCTGAAGTCTTCAGAATTTCCTGCATTGAAATTTTAAGTGAAAAACAAGATGGGAATGGAAAGGAAGGAAAAACAACTATACTGTATATATCAAAGCAAAAATGTACGTATACTCAGCTCAGTTCTAAGAAATATAAATTATTCAACAGCTGCTTCAGCAGAGAGATATTTTTAAAGTTCAGAGCCAGCAGAGTGCATCAGTTCTCTTAGACGGGGGAAGGTATTTTGTTCGCTGAAAATAAGAGTTTCAGAGAATTGCATGGAGCTCTTGTCTGCCCTTGGAAAAGCAGCCAAATAAAGATAGGTGGGAAGAGAGGCGAAGAAGGGCGGGAGCCTTTAAAGTGGGAAGAGGAGCAGCATTGTTCTGGGGGGGGGGAATAGCGAACTTTCATGTAAACAGTGTTAGAAGCTTCTCTCCAGTGTGCTGTACAGGCAAACCACTCTGATTTATTCTCGCTCGAAAAGCTGACTTATGCTGAACAGCATTTGTTGTTACCTTCAGCATAGGAAGAAGAGAGCAGTAACAATTCTGTAGATGGAGAGAGCAGTCAGACCAGAGCCAGCCTTTGGCCTGTACTAGAGCAGCCTGGTTTGGGGTCGGAGGCTAGAATTTTAGCAGTTTTCCTCCAAAGGAACAGACGCTGTAAGATTTCCCACTCTTGTAGGGAGTAGCTGTGTAGAAGGGGTCGCTGTAGTTGGGAGGAGTGGAGGCAAATATTCTAGACAGGGGGGTGGTTGATGCTGATGTGCTCCGTTACCAGATATGACAGGTAAAATTTCATACCTGGATGATGATTTAAATTTCCTCCAGCTGTGACTCAGGATTGTAGCCTCCATCCTTCACTGCTGATCAAAGCTAGCGAGCACTCTCAGCAGCAGTGAAGCTGCAGCAGAGATTTTAAATGGAGGTCAGCAGTGCAGAGCTCATTCGGGGGACGTAGTTTCTATGGGCTTACATACGGGCGGAATTTCAACAGGCCACCAGTTGCTTTCACAAATTGAAACACCCCTGCATACTTCTTTTCTCTGGCGTGTCTTAATGATACATGTAGTCAAGTACTTAGATGGATAACTAGTGTGATTTCTAGAAGCCATTTCTAAAGCATCTTTTTTTTTTTTTTATTGTGAGCACGTTTTTGCATAAAGTTCCACTGAAGGGAAAATTTGTTCTCCCTTGTGGTTTTTAACAACTGAAAAGATAAATAGAAAGCAACTTAAACTTACAGATTGCTTCAAGTGAACTTGTATTTCTATACAGTGCTGATGCTTGCTTCCAAAATGAATATTCATTTTTATTATCAGCCGTTCATATATTATCAGCTGTACTAAAAATGTCTGCTCCATATAATATCACTAATTGTAATTGGCTATAATAATGTGAATGCGTGTTTTGTCTTTCCCACAGAATAAATCAACAGACCTGCAAAAGTATTAGGTAAAATCACTTATGAGTGGTAATATACTAAAAGAAAGATCTGCAATCATTCTCTGTCCAAACTTCCAGTCATATCAGCTTAAATTGAGACTTTGCTTTTAACTGACGAGATATGTGCCTGAAGTGATACACAGGCACTTAAAGGTGAACGTGCATACACCCACCCAGACAAACATACGTAAAAAAAAAACCCAGGTAAATAAATGTAGGTTAAAGAGCATGCCTTTTTGGGAACCTAAAAGACTTAACTATTGGTTCTTCAAAAAGGTGTTTGTAACAGCTACCTGCTATGGACCACGGCTTGGGTAGGGTTCCCCCAACCATTACTTTGGAGTCCCACGCAACCTTGTGCAAGAATATCACGGTCTTAGTTATATTCCAATCAATGAAAAGTTCACTAGTATAATAATGAGAAGAACTTGTCATCACTGGCAAGTCCAGTGGCAGGAGCTCATCGTGAGAAATCACGGAAGCTTCTTGAGTACAAGCCTAATTTTTGAACATGTACACGTAGTTATGTTTTAGAAACTTACTCAAGCTGCATCATTTGCCTGAAGGGGCTAGTGGAAAATGAGAACTGAAGTTGCCTGGCAATTTAGAGCGTTTTTTTCTCCACTGTAGAAGTTTGCTGGCAGTGTGAAAAACTTGAGCGAATAATGAAACAAAGTATTTGCAAGCATCCATCAGATAAAAGCCACAAAGTTACATCAAAGGTATTGGTGCATCTTCTTATTTGCTTTTCATGCACATTCATATGCATGACGTTGTGTTTGGAAGACCATCCATGACAGAGAAATTCCAGAATGCTTGCATGAATGAATAAATATGAGCAAATGTTCATCAGATGTTCATACCACAAGTGGCTTGCTCAGTTCCCTTGCTTGCTTTTCAAAGCTTGTTGGAGCAGACAAAATACAAAATGAATTTTAGGATTTGCTTTTTGTTAATAAATGCCTAAGTAATGTTTGCAAGGATTCTTTTTTGGACATACACATTCTAAAATGTATTAATGGGATATGGCCATAGAAATATTATAAGTAACAAATACGTTGAATTTCAATTAAGTTTCTTCATGACTGAAAAAGCCTGTTTTCTACTGGTAGTTCACACCTGTGTTGGACCACAAGTAGCTGTGAATATTTAAAGTTAACTTGAGTACATTGGATGCCTCAGAAATCTGCCACATTTTAGGTAGCGGCAATCAAATAATCCAATTTTTTTCTATATGGCGGCTTGGGTTGTTTAAGCCTTCTGAGGCAGATCAATGGCCGTGAAAGTTACCTTCAGGAAGAACTATGAATTGTGAGTTTAAGTGGTGCTAAACCTGTAGATTTTATGTAAATCTTACGTGTTGCAGTTTCTGTAGAAGTGTGGATGCCATCAAAACCACTGAAATTAATAGGGGCCTTTCTAGTGATTTAAGTCTACTTTAGTTTGGGCTGCACGTATCTTATTGCCAGAACATCTCGCGCTTCTCAGTGTGTTGTATACTCGGTTCCTTGTGTCTCTTCCCATCTGAATGGATGTGTTTCGGTGCAGCTGACAAGGCTGCAGTGCTGTGAGCCAAGGCACGCTTGCCACCAAGCTTGCATGGAAATCCACTGACTTCAACTAAGCTAAGAGGATGTCAGCGCAAATATGCATGTATCAAACTAATCCACAGAGTATTTGGAAAAGCTGTGGCACATGAGTTGCTGGATAAAAGCAAGATCCCACATGTGATTATTCAGGAAAAATATTGTAGGCGAACAGAAGTTTTTGGTACTCCAGTAAAACTTATTTCCTATTTTAAAACCTGCATCAGCAAGCACCTTTCTCTCTTCTTCATTGCTTTTGTATATTGAAAATAAATTTGTATGTTTTTTCTTTCTACTATTTTATATAGTTGAAATAATTAGCATAAAATAAATACAAATATTAATTATTATTAATAATAAACTGATGGATTAGTACATGTTTTTCTTGTTGGTGAGCCTGAAGTTTCCGAGACAACGTCATCTGTAAGACAGCGCAAAGTAATAATAACGGTGTCACTTCAGAAAGGTGAGCTGGCTTCTCAGTGGGCATGGAGGAGAACAGAGAGGCCTCTATGGTTTGATTTCAGCTTGCTTAAAGCCCGGGGAACGGTGGATTTTATATGGCTGGAGCTCAGCAGAACAGAGCTTTGTCTTGATAACTCAAAATGACTAGATCATGCCTGGTAGCTGGTCCTGGAAACCTGACCCTTGTCACAGGCTGACTACATCAATTTGCAGTAGATTGATGATGTATAGACTGTGGGTGCCCCAGGGGAGGCCCAAGAAAGGCCTGAGAAACATTGTATTGTTAATACATACCCCTCATTAGCTTCTGCTGTGCTGGATTTCAACTAGCTGGCAGGGCTGGAGGAGTTGGAGGGAGAATGTGGCGTTGTCTGGCGTTGTTATTGTTAGTTGCCTTTTGAATGAAAGGATGTTTTAAAATACCTTTGCTCCAAAGTTTAATACATCAAAAGTGGCAGGATTCTTTATTTTCCTCTCTACCCCTCTTGTCAAGCGCCTGGAATTCCTAGATTTTATTTGTATATTGATTTAGTGTGATCCCCTTGACAGCCCGAGCTTTATCTCTTCCCGATAACAGTCTCTCTCTATCCTTTCCCAAGTAGTGGCAGGCATATTATATATGCTGTAATCAATTTACATTTCACTACCATTCGTCAGCCCTTGCGCTGCTGATGGAGGCTGTAGCGCTGCCTTCACTGTTTCTTTATGTACTTCGAGACGTGTTGCTTAACCATTTCTTCTCAGTGCAGTGCAAGGTTTTGATTTGAAGGAGGCTGTAGTTTTAAACGTGGCTTCCATCAAACAGTAACATCTTTGTCAAACTTCAACAGAATTAACCTTAACAGCTAAGGAAGTTTTGACTGCCGTCATAAAAATGTTTGATTAGTGTTAATAATTTATTAAATTGGTTTGTCCTGACACTGCCAACATGTTGGAAATCTCTCAACCATTAAAACATTAGCAGAGGCTGTAATACAATGCTCCTTCTGTTCCACGTTTTATTTCAAGACCACATTCTTATGAGCCTGGTTCTGTGGTGTTCCAATATGCTCTCATTAGGACTGCATTAAAAGATGAAATATGACAAATATTAAAAAGCGTGGGAATATGGAGTAGAGCATGGTGGGTGCAGTTTTGTGGGCAGCTCTGCTGCGATTAAATTTTTGCAAAGCAAACCTGTTTTTGCAATATGGGGAAATAAAATTACTAGGCGAGTATTTAACTGAAACAGGCCCAATGTGTTTGATTGATTCCTCCAGCCTCCTAAAATACATAAGCTGAGCTAGAATTTCTACTAAGATGTGAAAGCTGATATTGGGCCTGCTTATGGTGAAGCATACCATTCAATTATATAAGAAACAAAGTCCTATTTGAGAAAGGTATTAATGCCTTGAGAATAGATTGATCAAATTTTTATTTGATCGCTTGCATCTGCGTTTGAATTGCCAGTGGTAGGAGCTCTCCTATGTCCTCCTAGAAACACCTGTTTTGCGTCATGCAGACTTGGGAATTGCATGCATCTGTATAAAAGGCCACTTAAACAATAACAAGAGTTTGGTTTGTTTCCCAACTGGATGGAAGGTAGTTGGCGTGGAGGCTCAGTTTATCCTTTGCAAGTTGCTGTTAATATCAGTGAAATTAAGTGAGCAATTACTTATTTCCACCACCACCACCCACCCCCGCTCCTATAGGAGCTCCAACACTGCCTCAAATGTATAGACTGAAGTTGCAGGTTGCATCAGTGAAGCAGAGATATTGACAAGTGAAAGCAAAACTTCAATTTTTCCATCACAGTTATGAATATATATTTTAGAACAGTTTCAGTACCTACCTTTGAAATTTAATTTGAGGCTTTTGACCTTTGAGAGTGAGCTATTCCATAACTGTTCATAAGAGCTGGACTGGTCGCCTCTCAACTCTTCTCTTTTTGGTACCCAAAAAATATGGTGGGTACATCAGTGAAAGGTGTATTTTATTCTACAAAGGGATGTAATCTAAGGTACTCATACCTGCACGTTCTAAAGTCCGTGTGTTTTCAAATTGAGAACAAATCCTTTAAGCAAGGCTTGTTTAGTTTCTGTATTTTATCATTAGCAGTTACCCAGCTGTATGGAGTGCAGATCTGAAATAGCAGAACTTAAGTCAGAGGACTGACTTAGAGAGGTGAATGATAGTACAACTTGGGCCCTTCTTCCATTTAGCCTCTACCGATTTCTCCTTTCTGTTATGTGCAGGACAATTTTATGGAAATCATTACCATAGATCAGCCTTTTTGCAGTTCTCTAAACTTCAGAAAGTTGTTCTTAATAAACTAACAACACTGAAAATGCTGATTTATTTTAGTATGTACTATGTCATGTAAGATGTCGGTGAGAACTGTGTAGCAACAGTACATTAATACATAGAAAATAATGTTTCAACATCAGAAAGTAATAATCCATCAGCTCCACAAATTACCAAAAGATATGTCAAATGCTGAGTGTTTGGTGAACAGACTGAGTGTAAACATTAAAATCGTGGCTCTGGAACTGCCAGGAATGGAGTTACTCTTGCTTTCTTATGCTGCTGTTTGCCTGTGAAATTGTTTTCTAATTACTTGCTGTGTTAATAATGAAAATTGAACATTCTGAAACCTCAAAACAGTTCTACATTTATTAATTACAACAGGAAGATAAGCGGAGCAAGTGACTATGATGTGATGTGAGATATTCTAATATGAAGCTTCAAATGCCTCTTTTTTTTTTTTTTTCCCCCCCCCCCCCCTCCTCCCCCTGCTCATCAAAGTCACCAGCAATCAGACTATCGGACTGTTTCCTCGTGGTTCTGGATCCTACATGCTGTTATTAGGAACATTAGATATTCTGTATCTTGAGATGTTTACTTTAGTTGTTGGCCAGAGTGGGATAAGCTAAGATAAGCATTCTTACTAAGTGCCAAGACATTTCCATCTTGAGAGCATCCTCAGCATCACCTGACAGTACGCTACATGTAAATGATCCTAAGAGTCTTTCCAAATTGTAAACCAAAGATTGTATATTACTTGCCCAGAAAAGGCGAGGTAAGGAATCTCACATTCATGGTTAATGTATTCCCTTAAAATCGTTTTCCACAGTACAGAGGGTTGGAAAATTTTGAATTAAGTCCATAAACTAATTATTTTCAGCTCCAGTGTTGTTTCTTTTTTAATGAAACTCCTGACTCAGTGATTTTGTAAATGGCCTGCAGTTATATGCCCCTGAGCATGGTCTAATGAGGGCTGGAGGGTGCCTCTTAGATCATGTTGAAAAATTAAAGGGACTGTTTTTCCTCTAGCTTTTCAAACTAACTACTCTCTGGTTTGTTTGTGGGTATGTTTTTGGTTTTTTGTTATATGAGAACAATCCTTATATATATGTTGAAATCTTCTTCAATGGCACCATTTTCCTGCCTGCAGCTTTGATGTACTGCACATACTTACACAAAGGCTATGTTTTGAGAACAGCGGTCAATAGATCCCATCGTGGTCCTAGCTGTTTAACGGTGAATTCGAATGTGGTTGTATGAATGAACTGAAATTCAACAGAGGAAGACAATCTCTCTTTTGTTCAAAAGAAAGCCATTCTTTTCATCTCCAATTATTTGTACCCATCTTATATCCGTATTTCCATCATTTGAGCACAGTACAGTTAATGAAAATAGACCACAAATACCTCTTACCCACTTCTCTGCTTATGTGCTGTGACTTGATGCTTGATTTGATGTTGCCTGTTACCTGTATCTCTGGTCTTAACTTGTGTGCACTTAGTGACTTTGTTTACCCTTCTGTTGCACTGGCGGATTCCATTGAAGCTCTCTAAAATAAGGCATAAGCAACATTGCACGGTTTGCTCTTTACACTGCCTTTCGCTAACAGCTGCAAAATAGTGTTCTTTTAACACTTCTGACCAACCACAATACTAACAAAAGGGACTATTGCCCAAATATCTGATAGTTCAAAACACTGTGTTAGAATACTACTTCCTTATAGTTAACTTTGCTCAGCATTGACCTGGAAAATGATAGAGGCAAGCATTCATGGTCTTTGACTAAATCATGTAATCTCCAAATCTCTGCAACAGAACAAATCCTGACTGTAATCCTGTATGTAGCTCTGACATGGTTTCCTCTAGAGGAGGGTTTCTTCAGTTATTAGATTAATAAATGTGTATTGTACGGTTATTTAAATGATTTGTATGACACTGGAGTCCAAGAGTGTATTGGATTAAAAAAAAAAAAAAAAAAAAAAAAAACCAACCAAAGCCTAGAAATGCAAATAGAAGATGAAATTTGACTGTAACTCAAAACTAGCTTTGTTTTTGACTGTCAGCTTGCCTCATCATGAAAAGTAAACAACACGAGGCAGAATGATCCTATATGGAGACTGGGATCCCTCACAAAGCAAAACAAGCTGACATAAAGGATAGAATGGCTTGAGACTGATCATGAGGTGATAAATAAATGACAGTGCAGAGGGAAAACATCAGCAGAAATAGCCTGTATTTAAATAATAAATGAGCAATGAAAATCCATGTTATAGAAGTAATAATCTCAAAGATAGTTTTGAAAATCGCAACAAGAAAAGCGGTGACATCTGAAAATGAGAAAGCCAGGCTCGAGAATTAAGATATAGGAATGAGACAACACCAAGTCTAGGTCTCGCTGTTTGTGACTAGAAACCGAGTCATGCTTAGTGTGCTGTGCTGCTTGTTTTGTTTCCTAGTGCAATCAGGTTACTTATTCCAACCTATTATAAGTCTAGATTTATATCCCTTCTTATCTCTCTAGGTCCATGTCTTTCTAGATGTGAATTTAACTGCATGATCAGTACAGAGCCATCAGACAACGTGGTGTGAATAAATAACGATGCCTGTATAAATGACAGTTCCCCAGCCACTAGGGAATTTAACATTTCTAAAAGCAAACATTGGATGTTTTGTTATTCAAGAAGCCTTTGAGATGTTTGGGTCAGTCTTTTGTGTCTCTGTGTTGTCTTTTGTTTCTACTTGTCCTACCTCAATAGTTAATAAGTGTACTTGTGTCAAGAGCTAGGCAGGAAGCTGCTGAGTAATTTCTGAGCATATCAACAGAGTAGTGTCTTTCTTTTAAACTATGATTCACCTCCTTTGACCTGCTGGCCACGCTTCTTTTGATGCAGCCCAGGATACAGTTGGCCTTCTGGGCTGCGATCCCACATTGCTGGCTCATGTTGAGCTTCTCGTCAATCAGCACCCCCAGGTCCTTCTCCTCAGGGCTGCTCTCCAGCCATTCTCTGCTGAGCCTGTATTTGTGCTTGGGATTGCCCCGACCCAGATGTAGGACCTTGCGCTTGGCCTTGTTGAACTGCATGAGGTTGGCTTGGGCCCACCTCTGCAGCTTGTCCAGGTCCGTGGACCTGCTGGAGCATGTCCAGATGAGAGCCATGAGGATGATCCGAGGGCTGGAGCACCTCTCCTTTGAGGACAGACTGAAAGAGTTGGGGCTGTTTAGCCTGGAGAAGAGAAGGCTCCGGAGTGATCTTATTGCAGCCTTCCAGTACCTAAAAGGGGCCTGCAGGAGAGCTGGGGAAGGACTTTTTACTAGGGCATGAAGTGATAGAACGAGGGGGGATGGCTTTAAAATGGAAGAGGGCGGGTTCAGATTAAACATTAGGAAGAAGTTTTTCAGTTTGAGGGTGGTAAGGCGCTGGAACAGGTTGCTCAGAGAGGCTGTTGAGGCCCCATGCCTGGAGGTGTTCAAGGCCAGGCTGGGCGTGGCCTTGGGCAACCTGGTCTAGTGGGAGGTGTCCCTGTCTATGGCAGGGGGGTTGGAACTCGATGATCTTCAAGGTCCTTTCCAACCTAAACCATTCTATGATTCTATGATTTTCTGTGCAAATGGAGGCAGAAAAAGCCAAGGCAGACAAGGACTTATCATTTTATCCTGCATTTGCATAAAGGCCCATGTCTGACAGTTGATGCGACGCAGTCTTATGTTACACGAGTACATCATGTGCAGAACCCAAGAATGAAAGCTCTTCCACAAATAGTCACTACTTAGTTATGACTATAGAAGTTGCACTGCTATCGCATGGGCATCTTTAACAGGAAAGGATGAACTTTGTTCCTTTCCAGTAAAGATGTTATATTTTTTAAAAGATCCCGTAGAGCTGCAGTGCACCTGTCCTTTTATAGGCAGCTGCATTTGAGCTGTTAGAAATGTTTCTAGCATCAGCAAACAATTAGTATTGTTGCCCGTTTATTTTTCTTTTCTGTTTTTTGGTTTGTGTTTCTTTGTGTGTGTGTGTGTGTTTTCTTGTTTTGTTTTGTTTTAAAAAGACGATACTTTACTGCCTTTCCTTCCTCCCCCTTACTCCAACTCAGAAACTGAAAATCACTTCCTGGTGCCCCAGTTAAAGGAAATTTCTTCAGAGATATAACATCAGGTGATTTATGCATTTCTTTCTGGTATAATAAAGATAGGGGAACCTTTCAGCGTAATTACTTAACTAGCCAAATATTTATTTTAGATATGTTGTAGGTTGTATTGCTCTACAGCACATTAGACAAAGTACATATTGTGAGAGTGGGTGGGACCTGGCGGCTACCTTCATTCATCCCGACCCCAGTCAGACTTTTATCAAAAACCACTCCAGGGAGGCGAGACTTACCACTCCCATGGGAAACAGCAGAAAAAAAAATTATTATTATATCTCTGGCAGGAGTCTAATGAAGGGTAGATTTTCACTGGTACGGGTGTTGACAGTAACGCATCCTGCATCCTTTCTGGAGCAGCTGATTGTACAAGAGAGCACTTCTTACAGGATTAAGTCTGTTGCGTGCACCGGAGGGGGGCTAATTTGCCTCACGTTTGTATTACGGCATTGTGTTATTTAAAGGAAAATGGTGCTCAGTAGGCAGTGAGATGGCAGCTGCGACGTCTCCTGGTGGAGAGCGAGCCCAAGGGACAGGAGCGGGTCAGAGGCCTGGGCAGAGCGGCCCATGGAGGAAGGCTTCTGCAGCTTCCTTTGGTGTGCCTGTCTGCAGGGCTCGGGTTGGCGCCACCAAATTGTAAAAAGACTCTTCCATGATGAAAACTTGAAAGCAATGTTGTTCTCCTGTACAGAGGCTCTGTACAGGCCACCACACTGCAAACTTTGCACCACCGTAGGCATCTTAATCTGCGACAATAATGTATTTGAATTGATCCACCCTTATGTTTCAGAGCACTTTGGAAAAAAAATCATACTGTATTTTCTGTCTCAAGTTGGAAAGCATGAGCAGGAAAAGGGACTTGCTGCAGAATTATAAGGCAAGTGGGAGAAAGTGGGATGAAACCTAAATGTCCTGATCTTTGTGGTGCTTTCAGTAGCACCCCAGCCCAACAAAACGTATACAGCCATTCACGTTGGCTTTGCTTAACTTGCTTAAAGTTAAGCAAGTACTTAAATACACTTTTGTAATTAAATGTTGTCACTGCAGGCATGCCATTATAACCCAATTATTAATACTTCTAAAAAAGAAACATGATATTATTTTACGTATGAGCAAGAGAATTTTCCTCTTCTGGCTACACACTGAGAAGTAGGTGGGGGGCGGGAAAAGGATTAACAGGGTGGGGGTGGAAAAATGTATTTTAACAGAAGAAAGAGCATGCACAGTTATAGTCTCACAGCAAGAAATAAACATTGTAATCATAAACAAATGTAACCTTGAGTACAGAAGACAGTGATTTTATTGTATTGACATATGGCGCTAGGGCAACAATGGAGGATTTGTTCTCTTACATTAGTCAGGACACGTTGGCAGGCAGGCCCTTTCTGTGGCCATTGCTTCCACATGGCATGTGTCAGAGCTTGGATTATATAATACCTAGGAACGTACAGACAAAGGCAAGGAGAAGGCTGGCTTTGAGGGGAGACGGGGGAACCTCTTCACCTGAAGGCCCAAGTGCGAACGTTCTCAAGAACGCTGGAAACCAAACCAGCATCGAGAAAGCTTCCCTTCCATAGTGTGCCTGCGCTGCCTTTCATGTTTATTTGAACGCTTAGATTTACACTCTGCAAAATGTTATGTGTGTGTGGTATCTTAAGGCATAATAATCCAAAGCCACCTCTGCAGACCTGTGCAAACTGCGATGATACAAACTGACGATGTGGCTCCACACAAGACCTTGTCCTTTCCTCCTGTGTCAGGTTTCTGCTGTCAGTGCTACCAGCTTAGACTCCGTCAGGTTCCTCAAACAGATCCTATGGGATCATGTTTCTAAATCTGGATCTCAGTGAGAAGTGGGAATTGTTACTTGTAAAAGCAGCTTCCGTTGAAGGAAGGAGGCTTTTATTGTGTACTCATGGACACAATCTGGACAGCCCAACCAACTGACAGACGGTGCTGCATAAGGCTGTGAGAAAAGCCTTGGCCATCCAAGAGTTTATGGCTTTTCAATTAAGCAAAATCAAGAATATATTTCCAAGGTAGTGCTTGCTCTTTTTCTTTCTTTCTGTTCATCATATGTTAGTGATGCTTTCAGGTTTTTGATAACTTGACTGCATTGTGGTTCTTGCTGTAGTAGGAAAGAGCTCTTCCTGTAGGATTTTGTCCTGTGTGTTCAGAAAGGCAGAGTGGCAAAATGTGATAATGATTTCCTTTTTAGGGGGGAACAAGTGAGGCAGAGAAGAAAAAAAAAATTTTCACCAAGGTCCTTTAGGGTATTTGTGCAGAACTGCGTATTAGTGCAGGATCTCCAAGTCCAGTGCAGTGCCTGTTTAATGCATTGTTTGTATGTGCTTTAAGAGTATCTTCCAACTCTTCGCTTGTTTGTTTAGAATCCAAACTAATTTTAAACAAAACCCCTGTTTTGTCCAGATCAGATTGCAGATGCTGGATGCAAATGTAACATGAAGCTCAGATCCTGTTTGGGTTTTCTGTTTGTTTGCTTGTTTTTAGTTCTAACACTAGGAAGCTTTTAGGGATGTTAAAAACAAAAGCAAAGAAAAAAACAACTCGGAGTTATTCTATTCCAGTGCAAGCATAAAGAGAGGGTCTCTGTTATATCAGGACAAGGCAAACCCCAAGGTCTGCATGTTACTTTCCCTGGAAAGTGTTTCCTGCTCTGAAATAACATCCCATGAAGGAAAAGCTCCCGTTTTGAGACAGTAACGCTAAAGAATGTTTTTGTACATTGACAAGCATACACAACAAATTCTGGGGCAAATCTTCAGTCCCATAATGCTTCTTAATACCCCACTGGCATATGGAGCCCAGAGAGATATATCTAAAAGGTGACCCTTTGTTTGGTGCTGCTGTTAAGATCAGACCCTGTTTCTTGTGAGACACTTTTCTAAGAGAGCAGCCTCGCAGCAGCCCTCTCTGAGAGCCGGGGAGTAACTCAGCCTGGAAGGGGCCTCTGTAGGCTGCCCGGTCTGACAGCCATGCTCAGAGCAGGTCCAGCTTTGAAGTTAAATCCAGCTTCAAAGACAACTTGTGTTGTCAGGGCTGTGTCCAGCTGGGTTTTGGACATCTCCAAGGATGGAGATCTCTAAGGATGGCACCCCCCTGGGCGCCTGTTCCAGTCTGTGACCACTCTCATGGTGAAAAAAAGTTTCCTAACATCTAATTGGAATTTCCTTGGCTGCAGCCTGTGTCTATCACCTCTTCCCTTTCACTCTGCACCTCCAGAAGTTTGGCTCCGTCTTCTTTAAAAGCACCCGTTATATAGATGAAGAAAACCGTAAGATCTCCCTTCACCTTCCCTTCTTGAGACTGAACAAACCCAGTTCTCAGCCTCTCCTCTTCTGTTATGTGCTCCAAATCCCACCAAGTCAGCAGACCGGTCCCTTCATCCAAAGCAAAAACTCAGATTAATTTGCAACAGATATGTCTCTTCTTTCAAGGCATCAGTGAAGGCCAGACACGTGGGGTAAGTTATTTCCATGTTTGAAGGGAAATGTGTTGGCACAGACACAAGATACCTTGTTGCTAATGTAATTTTTGGCAGGTATGTTCACTCAGACAAGTTTGTTAGATGCCAAAAGCGAAGCGTAGTGTAACTTACATTTCTCACATGTGGCCTCACAAGCAGTCCTGTGTTCAAACCTCCAGTCAGCCTGCATTGCCTTGGCTTTTTCTCTTGCCGCATGGCAATGCATGTCAGAGAAGAAAATCCAGTAAATCAGTCGGTAAATAGCAAAAGAAATAATTTTTGAGCACTCCTGTAGCTTTTGACTAGAATTTCAATTTAGTTGTATGACTGCCCAATATTATTCCCTTTATTCCAAAACATTCAAAAATATTTGAAGAAATATGCGTATGGTTTGAATTATTTTGCAGACTGATTCTTTACTGATTTCCTAGATAAAATCAATTCCAGCTTATAAAAATCCTTTCTGGACCTTGTCTGTCACCAGCTTTTATCTCACTTGCCCCATTGGAACCTGTCTTCATTGTAAACAGGGTTTCAAAGACGTTGTGAGGACAGATTGAATGTCCAAACAGAGGAAACAAAGCCTAATTGTGTCGAAAGTTTACTTTGGGGTTTTTGGGGTGGTTTTTTTTTTCCCCTCACAGAGTCAAATGGGCCTTTACTTGAGTGAATTTAATTGTTGTAGAAAAGTTTTCTTGCTGTATGCCCTGCTGGGTGTCTTGGTTCTCTTTCTTTAGTCTGTGATTTCATGCCAGGTGAGGATGGAGAGTGCTTTATCAAGCAATATACTGACATTACGCCTTCTTGGCTGTGGAGGGCTGGAGTTACTTTGTTTTCTGTGTGTACGGCTCTGAATCTATGGGTGGCCAACGGGCTGTCTGACAGTCTGTATAGACAACTGACTATATATATTACTTGTCCACCTATTTGCAATTGCCTTTAGCACATAACACAGTTGCTTAAAATTGCCAGCAGGGAAAAGGATGTTGTTGTGTTTCTCTTACTAGTTATCTTACAGTTAAAAAGGTGGTTGCCTACAGAGTCAATGATACCAGAACATAAGAGCAATCTCTGAGGAGGAGAAACGAGGAAGGAATTAATATGAGGAGGGAAGCGTGCGGCATTTACTGCTCTGCCAGCTGTCATAGTGGCTGCCTTCATGATGAAAACCAGTGGCGTGTAATTCTGATGGCTCAGCTTAGCAGGAATCGCAAGAGCGGCATTTGGCACTGCACTTGGTCATTTTGTTGTGACGTTACTAGCCTAACTTGCATTGGTTTCGAAACTTCTCTGAGCCCCAGATTCCTGCTTGCTAAAACTGCTGAAGCAGTGTTCATGAGAAATTTCTACTGTCCCTGTTGTAGAAAGGCAGCCTATTGTAGCTTTTTAAAAATCTGCTTGACCAACTATAAATCATGGCTGTGATGCTGATCGTGCAGTTGTGCTGTGGACAGTAATCTTCAATGACTTTATCAGAGAAGGGTTGGGTTTTTTGCTATTAGTAGTGGCATTGAAGATACCCGTAGCCAAGACACGGAGACCAAGAGCCCCTCTGTTCAGGTTTGGTTTCGCACCAGAATTTAATTTTCATCCATGTTTGACTGATTGAACTTGCGTTCTTCCACTTCCCGGTTCCTAAATCAAAACTAAATATACGGGTGTTTTTCCTCACTGGCGACACAGTGTAAGTGACCAGAGTGGCCATTGCTGGTGCTATTGCTGCACGAGCACCTGGAGCCCAGCAAGGCTGGTACTGGGCTGGCTCCCAAGCAAACACGAGTGAACAAGTCACTCTAAAGGGAAATCTCGGTACATGAATATATGTCAAGTAATTTGAGGTGTTTTTAATGATACGATGCATGAGTTGAGGTCTCACCTGCAATGTCTGTGTCCCACAGCACTCCTCTCGGGACCCAAGTAAGATGTTTTGGTTTGGATTTAAACTGTCACTCTGTATGCTCCTGTTTAGTCTGTGATCTATTTCTACTATATTACAGCATCGCTAGCTGTTCTTCTGTAGGCCCCTGTGATTTGTTTACTCCTTCCTAAGTGTAATACTTCAAAGTAATTTTTACTGAAGTTCATCTTCTGGTTTTGGACATATTGAATGTTCTAAAGTGTTTTATCATGTTGTTATATTCTACTATTTCCATACTAGTCAAGAGCCCTGGAGGACAGGATTAGGCCCTGAATCTATGTTTGCAGTATCTCGTTACTTGATTGCTATCTGCGCACTTTTTGCTTGTTATACTCCATTGTTCAAGTCATTCATTAAATAATAATTATTTCCAGGATGAATGCTTCAAGGATATTTCAGATACCTGTTCCTCTGTAGGAATTGTTTTGGCAGTGAATCACTGATAGATGTTCTTCTGTCAGCTGTGAATATCCTCTATGGTGTTTACAGCTGTGAACATACTCTATGGTGTTTACATTTAAACTACTTCTTTATTTAATTTTGATAAAGTTGTGTATGACATGTCAAAAGTCTTATTCAAGCTGAAATATATCTACCACTCTCCTGTTATCTGCTAAACCTACTAATCTGTCAAAGAAGGAAATTGGACTGACTTGCCATGTTTTTTTCTAGTTCTTTTTATCACTGTTGTTTATATTCCAGTATTTGAAAATTGTTTGCTTAATCATTTGCTCTAGAACATTTCCAGGACTTAGTAGTTTGCAATTTCATCAATCATTCTGTGATGCTCTTCTCTCTCTCTCTTTTTTTTTTTTTTTTTTTTTTTTTTTTTTTTTTTAATATCCCTCTCCTCTGTATACTCTCAAAGGTGATTTCCTATGGTTCAAAGACCATTTTGATTAGTTCCTGGAGTAGTCAAGACCAAATTTCTTGAAGCCTTGCTTATTTAGATATATCTCTCTTGTCTAAATAATCTGTCTTTCTTCTGTCCTCCAGTCAGCATTTATTTTCTTTAGCATCCACAGAGAAGGAAAAGCCTTTCTTTTAATATGAATTGACTTCTCCAGCTACTTCACAGGTCTAAAATGTGGGGTATCAAACAAGTAAACGCCATTACTCTAAAAATGGTGGTAGATACCCTGTTTTTAGAAGAACTATAGAAGTTATTTGGCTGATCCTTCACATCAAGTCAATAGTAAAGGAATGGCACCCGGACGTTTTTGACTCTTTCTTATGATATATAGCACTGAGACCCTTCATCATGGGTCAGGACTCAATTGTGCTAAGCTCTGTGCAAGCAAGATGATCCTGTCCCAGGGCACATCATAGTGAAAACTTATGACAGGAGGCAGGCAATACGGACAGACAGACAGCACCACTACAGGAAAACCCAGAAGTCAACAGTAGTCTGTAATATGAGCAGCAAATCAGAACTTGGCTCCAAATTCTCCTCTCAACAGCATGTTATTGCCTAAAAGAACATCCTGTGAATGTTCAAGGTGAAAGATTCTTTGGTGATGCTGACTCTTTTTGAGGTGAAGAAGCCTGAGCAAATTTATGCAATGGAAACTGCAGTTACTGAATTTGACTGATTGCCATTTCCATTTCAGCACCCCTGCAAACAAAATGACCGTCTCGGGCTGTCCTTGGCCTCGTTGTGCACGATTTACAAGCTTGGTATCCCATCGGCCTTGCAAAGAGAACTAGAAATATAGTATTCCCTCTCATCTATGGCAAAAGGATCCACAAGGAAATGTAAAGTCAGTAAAATGTCTTTAGTCTCAGTATATAATTCAGCATTCAAAGTCACAACCAGACCCAGAAGCTTTCTGACACCCGCTGTGCATTTCTGCAGGCTACTGTGTTAGCTTTGTGCATTCTTGTATTTTCATTGTGCATATTTTTGTTTTCATTCAAGATTCACCAGAGAGTAATATATTGTACATTCACAGCGACTACACAGTCTTACTGTCCAACCTCTGTTTTGTGTCATGTGTATTTAAAGCACTCTGACCTGTTTTGTGAATGCACAGCATGATCTGCAACATAGATGAATCTGGGGTAAATAAGAACCTGAATATTTTATTTTTATCTTGATGGGGCAACTACAAAATTTATCTTCCCTGTACTGTAATTTAAAGTGACAATTAAAAAAAAAAAAGCTTTACACTGATTTTTTTTTTTTTTTTTTTTTTGTCTGATTGTGGTATATAGAAGTAAATCTAGGGATACATGAGCTGGACTTAAGGAGCCATCCTACCTTTCGCTATTTTGTAGTGTTTGAGGGAACATGGGATATAGCTGTAGCTGTTCAAGTTGAGAATAAAGAACTGAGAAGGTGAAGACTGCTAATGAAAAGACTGGTTTGCTTGTTGCTAGGAAGGCAGATTAAGATACTTTAATACACAGTTACTCGTTATTTTAGGAGTGTGTGTATATAGGCTAGCGATGTCTAGGTAGCATGGACGTAGGAGAGTTTGAAATTCTCCTACATAGCATATTACATTGTGCTATGACCTTTCTGACGTCTGAAAAGCTGGAAGAGAGCTCACAGAGAAGTTAAGGATGTAACTGGCTACATGCTGATTGACTTCCAAAGTAAAATCTTAGATTATATAATTCAAAACATATTTTAAAGAAGATCTCCGTGACCTGAATATGTGTAAAACGGACAGTTACTAGACCAGAAAGTAGACACATTGTGCATGCGGGTTAGTAGATGTTTCAATGCTGTGGGTGCTACATGCATGGTTTATGTAATATACTTTTATCTCATAGTTTTGTGGAACTTGTACATCATCTGTGGGTCAACTGAATTTTTAAACCAACTATAACTTTTTCACTCCATGAAAGCCGGCAAAAGGTTTGATGTAAAGGCTTCCATAACTGTGCACCTCCTTTTAGACAGCAACTATACCGATTTGCTGACAACAGGTGGTTTGCAGAGTGGTACCCAAACCTGCAAATAAAATGTGTAGCATATCTGCATTCACGCACGTTAGAAGCACAGTTTTGCAAACCCAGTGTTCGGCAACACGGTCTCTGTGCTTGATTGACAGGTTATTTGATTTGTAACAATTCCCAGCCTGCAAGTCCTTCTCTTAAGCCAAATGTGCAGACTTATGGTATCATTCCTGGAGTTCCCTGCTGCGTTTGTGAAGGCTGTGGCCACCATGTGCACATGACTAACTTTATTCATGTGAGCCATCCCAGGTAGATATGAGCATACGAGGCTGCGATGCTGTACCCTAAATGATCAAAGAAGTAATCCAAATCCTGAATTCTTTCATTCAAGCACGCATATAATCCTTAGCGTACCAAGTAGTGTTTTAATTAGCTATTGAAAGCAATAAGTGTTAGGCTCTGAAACTGATTATACATCTAAAGATCACTTGGGCTAATTAAATAATTCAGTTTTCATTCATGTTCCATTAGCTCTTTCTCTCCTTTCATTAATTTTAACCCACAAAAAACCTCACTAAAATCAGCCTCGCTGTAAGTGTATGCTCACAGACTTTGCTCTAATCCCTACAGTGTGTTGGATATTACTTTCAACTCAGACTTAATTAACAGTGTATGTTCTCTATTGAAATCGGAGCATTTCTGTATATTGCATGTCAAAACAGATACTTGTTGTGTGCTGTCATTTTCAGAATATTGTTCTTGTCCATGTCTGGTACATTCCTTAATTTTAGGAGGCGTCACGTTATGCTAGAGATTCCTCTGACAGAAAGCAAACCTTAATTTTGTCCTTTTTTCTTCCCAGTATTTGTACTGTTTTTTAAAACTGTTTGATTGAAAACTGTGCTCTAGTTTCCTAAAAGAGAAGTGTCCTTTTCAAAACTACTAGTGATGCCCTTAGTGAAGGGCACAGGGTTTGAATGGGCACTGAGATGAAAGGGCTTTTCTAGACCAGGTGTGAGTCCTGGCGATACAGCAGTATTGGAAAGGTGACTGCTACCAATAGCTCTGCTTCTATCAGTAGCAGCTTTTCAGGTCAGCACAAGGCATAAGCACATGTTTAAATTCTCTTTGCATTTAAGGTGGAAAAATGCACTGAAGCAATGCCCAAAACTAAAATGGAAATAAAAAGCCCAAAAAAAAAAAAAGAGCAGAAGTAAATAAGAAGTAGTAGAAGAAGTAGTAGAACAGCTGTGATGCAGCATCTCACTTATAGTCAGGACGCTGCTTTGACATGTAGGCCTGCCAATTGCCAATCACAGGAATGAATGTCTGACACAGAGAGAAGGGCCACCTGCTTCATTGGGGCTCAGAGGGGTGATCCTAATGTTAGCAATTTTATACCTGGGTTGCTGAAGGCACAGGCATGTCAAGATTTTGGTATGGCCAGAATGAAGTATCTGTAACTAGATTTAAAACTCAAGTACCACTTACTATTCTCAACTGTCTTCAATGGCTGTCTCCTACCGTTTCAAAGTTCTCCAAATCTGCATTGTTGAAGTGAAGAGATGAGAAGGACCACTTGTGGTGATGAGGGAGGTTGTTGGATAATTTAATTTTAAATGCAGTTGCGTGATAAGAGCTGGCTTTTTTTTTTTTTTTTTTTTACTTTCCTGACATCTTAGAGACATCAGTGGAATTCAGTGCTTTTAGCACGTCATTTATTTAGTTATTGGGATAGAATTGCAGTTGGAAGTCTTGTTTCAAATGAATCATTGTTTGTTGCTAATATTTAGCAGCGGGAACACTGTTTTGTGGTTTTACGCTTGGTCATTGACACTGAGTGGATTTGTCTGGAATAATAAAACAGGTTCTGATAAAATGACTGTGGATCCTCCAAGAAATTTGATTTTTCAGTGTAAGAATCTTTCAGGCAGGTTGATTTTAGAAACTGTTTATGGATAGGTGTTGATCATGGAACAGATTTATTTAGGATAGCTGAATGTGAGACTTACGGCTACACAATCTCAAACACACACAAGTTACGTGATTTTTATGTAGGAGAAAATGGTACTTCTCTGGACAGTTGTAGTAAGCCCAACCCAGATTTAAGCAAGAGTTTCTGCCTTCAAACTGCGCAAGAGTTGCTGTGGCTGGTGGTGATTCTGCAACTTCCTTTGTTAACTCAAAGACACAGATAATTTTCAAAAGCAATTAACTTGTGTGTTGGAATGCTCACTTGAACACACCTTTAAAAATCTGAGGATGTGCTATTTTCTGCAAAACCAGGCTCTCTTCTGTTGGTTCACGTCTGTCGGGTAAAAAAAAAAAAAAAAGGTAGCTTAGACCACTGTTCCAAGTGAGCTTCAAGATTTTAGCAGAAAAAATAGGATAGCAAAATAAAAGTTACCTGATTCTATTTAAGGTGTGCCTGAAACAGCATGGGCGACTGCTTGAGCTGCTTGAGGGACACCTGTGTTCGCCATTGATCTATCGACCTCGGGCAAGGTGCATCACCTCTCTGTTCTTCATTTCATAAAACAGAGATAATGCTCAAGGCTGCCTTTGTCACATGCTTTCAGATCTCCTGATGAAAGGAGCTTCACAGAACCAAATAATAACCCTATTCACTGAGAATTTCATATCACGGCAGACTTATTTTCCAGGTTAGTGCAAATAGATCCAGGAGTTCTGGAACCAGGAAGCCCAATGTGTGCTCTAGGCTAGTCCAGCTCTTCAAGCGAAGCTCATCCTGCAAAACAGATGCTTTGTAAGTCTCTCTCCTAAAAGGATTCTGAATGTCTGATGTGTTATCTGCTTATTCTGATTCAGATAGCATCTGCTCTTGGTTGTTTGCCTTTTTCCTTTTTTACCCCCCCACCCTCCAATCTTGCAGAAACTCAGTCTTTGAACTCTTCATTCCTGTCAAATCAGGTTGACGTTGACCTACGGGATCAGAAGTTGCTATGGGAGTGGGATGGGTGGACAGAAAGTCTTGTGTAGCATGACTCTGTAAGTCTCATACCTTTAGGAAACCAGGGCAAATCATGCCTGATTTTATTCTGTTTGCTTTGAAAACTGGAGAAATGAATTGCCAAAACAGTATCTCCAAACTGGAAGCTATCTTTATCCTTAAAAGATGGGATGGGATGCTAGCCAAAAAGTAAAAGAATAAAATTTACAACACAAATGAGACTGCTTTGTGCATGACTATAGCAGGTGAGATACCAGTTAAAATATTCATTGCTACATAATCTGATTCACTACAACTGCTTGCTACAGAGGAAATGGGTGGAAGTTATATATGGGACTCCTGGTTCCATGTGGTGCTGAGCTATCCAGAGAAGACAAAAGAATATATGGTTACCCTTATAAGGGGCCACAGAAAGGAGAAGAATAGTCTGTTTTCCACATTCATGGTGATGAAGTCAAGTCTTTGCACCATGAAAGAGGTAAGGTAGATATTTCAGGGGAGAGAGGGAAACTTTCTAATGCAAAGGTTGAATGGGTTGTGCAGGGAATAGGTGGAGCCTCTGTCATTACACGGTTTTTGAAACAGGATTATGCAAATACATGTCAGGAACGGCCTAAGAATACCTTATGTCTACAAGACGTTCTGAGCTCCATTTGAACCACCTTTTCTATGATTCTTCTATGAAGTCCGGGTTGCCTTGTGAAACACAGATATGTAATGATGTAAAAAGACCTTTGTGCAATAAGCTGTTAAATTTAAGATTTGTCTAGCTAGAGACGGACAGAGCTGAAAGTTTGGCTTGTGTAAAACAAACAAGCTCGTAGAAATAAACTGTCTCAAACAAGTCATTCAGTCCTCAGAGGAGGGAGGACTGAAGCCTTTGAAAAGAGCTACAACTTGCCAAATAGCAGCAGGACTCAGAAGTACTTTCAGCAACAATATGAACACATCTCATAAAATGCTTGCAAGCGCCACGTAACGCTGCTAACTTGTTAAAGGCTACAAAGATTTTTACCTCACCCAGGCAGCTCCCAAGCAGAAAGAAGTTTCTCGTCCTTGGCTTCAGTTGTGTATCCTAGAAGCTGATGCCATGTGAGATGAAGTGTCATCCACATCCTGTCCACGGTTAGAGAAAGATAAGGTATTATCCAGCAGGGAAACGAGCTGCACGTGATAGGAATTTAGATGACAGAACGTGGCAAGTGATGTTGCATCTAAGGTCCAGATCCCAGAGCCTTTCTTATACATCCAGTCCTTATTTAGTCTGTCTTGGAGTCAGATGCTTGTTCAGCCACATAATTTCCTGGGATACTGACAGAAAACTCTACCAGCTCAGAAGATGGTTGTAATATCTTTGAGCACTGCCCAGTGGCACTAGATCTAGCAGCAGAATTTGTGCAGGGTGCTGAATTTTGGCTATACGGCATTTCACTGCTGCTGTTTCTTTGTCTCCCTGTTGATGCTACTATATACTTTTCCACTTGTTTTAACGGGCAGTTATGAATAAATATCTAAACTGAAAGTTTAACACAAAAATTTTACTTCAAAAGAAAGCCTTTAGCTGAGCAACATTGCATTTTCTACAAAAAAAAAAAAGTCTATCAAAAGGTTTTTATCAGAAAACTGAAAACCAAAAAGGCTAATGATGATTTGTAGCATTTTCCGTTTTGCTTTCTAGTTAAACAAACTAAATTTATTGAGAAAAGCCTCTAGTTTTCCAGTCAGCACAAGTACCAGGCTTACAAAAGCATTTTTGCTCTGCAGAAAAACAGCATAAAGATTTGCTTATGGGGAAATACTAACTTGTCACATTAAACTTACTGAACCAGGAGGGGAGAGAAACCCTGACAAATCCGCAAATGGCGATGCTTGCAGTCTGCCTTGAACTCACCAAGTATGGCCAACAGTGACACTGCTGTCTTAATGTATTGCTGACAGAGCTGCTGTCCTCATTAACCTTTGATGAAACAAGTTGTCACTTTGTTCACATCAAATGCTCCTTGATGCCAGCGCTCAGAGACTGTTTTTGTTGCTGATGCAGACATCAGCTATTGTTGAAAACATTCTCTCTCCCTTCCAGCGTTTTGCTGCTCATGAGGATTTCTAGGTGCTGATCATTATCAATCTGCAAACGGAGTCTGACTCCAAGACTGCGTGTTTAATTTATGCAGCTTGTAATTATTTATTTTTATTAAAAATATTTATTTTTAAGTGTAATTTAGGTATATTTAAACACCTCAAAATGTTAAATTCCTGATGCACTTCAGGATGCTGCCATGAACTCGAGGATACATTTGAGTGATCCCATCATCTTTTTTCAGGCTACTGGAACTATTAAAGAAATATTTACAGCATTTAAAACACTACATAGTAGAAGCACATTGTAGTGGGAAGAGAGGTATTGAGTTGTGAAGTGTTCTGGTCAACATCACGATTAAGCAGTGATGTAGCCTGCATTAGAACTGAGGTCTCCCAATTCCTGGTCTCTAGCCGTTTATCAGCATTGCCTTCTATTATCAGCATTAGGAGCTGATCTTGCTGTTCTATATACAGTAAATATCACGTCGCCTAGCAAGGAAATTCTGACTGACTGTCTCTAATCTGGGAATAATTTATGCCAAAAAAAGTATTGGTTTTGTTTAGTCTTTACTTTGCATGGTAAGTACATTCATTTTCCTATGAGATAAATGAAGGGGGAGCAAGAAGAAAAAGGAAGAATTTTGGTTTCCTAGCTGAATATATGCATTTTTAGTACTGTGAGGTCAGAGGTGCGTGTTCTCACACTTGCTTTTGTGTTTGTTAATTTAGTGAATAGGACAATATTTACAGACAACCTCTAATGACATTCTATCCACTGTATACTGCTCAGTATTAGGAGACATTTCAGGTTTTGTTTGATTTGTTTGTTGGGTTTTTTTTTTGGTTTTTTTTTGGTGGTTGTTTGTTTTTTTTGTTTTGTTTTGTTTTTTTTCACAGTTAGGTTTGCAATCCTTACATCTGTCATGCAATTGTAACATCTCGGGAAGCAGCTAAGGATAAGACTGGGGATTCTTCTAATGTGCTGTTGTGCGGAGGAGGAATGTGATCAGAGCCTGGTGCTGGGATTCTAGCTGAAGGCCATATCATGCCTGAAGGGGTGCTGAGCTTTCTAAGCTTTGTGGAATAAAATAGCTCTAGAAGAAGTGGTCTTTAAGAAAAAGATTTGAAGGAAGGGAAGGTATCAAGGCATCACCTTGAAAACAGTGAGTTGTTTAAGGCGTAGGAGCCATTTCAGACTCTTGCAGTGAGAGGAGGCAGCAGAGGTGAATGTTAAAGAAAGCAAGTGTAAGTAGATGAGGCGCAGGCAGAAGCATTTTCATGGGAAATGTAGGAAACATTATTAGTTTGCTTAGCACTGAAGTGCATCTGTCCCTTATTGAGTGATGACAGCCCAGAAGATTGACCATCCACACTAGACCAGCTTTACAAGATGAGCATGTGAAATTCACGGAATAGCTAACTTACATGAAATATGACCGTGCCACTGAACAGCAACACAATGGAAAGCGCATCTGAGAACACTCATGGAATACGATCAAGCAGAGCTGATACGGAGTCCTTGAAAGGTGGTAGTAAATACACTCATTTAAAGACTTTCACCTGTTGCTTTAAATCACTCATACCCCGTGGCATGTCTGCCAGCACTCTGACCCCTGGCTCAGAGTGAGGAACATCAAAGAAAGGAGCGAGCAGATCAAGTCTCAGGTAGGCGGTGTACCCTAGTTATGGATAAAAGAAGTGTCAGTAAGTTATAAAACAGGTGGAATTGGGGTATTGTAAGCCTGAAATGAGTGACCCAACAAATATTAGTAGGATGGTAATGTCCATTTGTGCAGAATCATATAGAAGGCATTTAAAAAGATCATTTTGAATGATTTTTCTTGCCTTGAAGACACGTGAAAATGTGGGCTATCTATTGCTAGCTTAGTAAAAGCTCCTCTTGACTTCCTTTTTTTTTTTTTAATTTATTTTATTCTTTTAATCCAAGAAGGATTGAAGGATTTACAGTCTTTGACACTACCTGTAATGACAAGTGAAAATAAGATTCTCTATTTGCTTTTATCAATCAGGTTTTTTTTTTTTTTTTTTTTTTTGAGCTGCACCACCATGCCATGTAACATCTCTGCTCTCTGCTGCCAGGCTACTTATGGTTAAGTATTTACTGTCAGGCACTGTTTTCTGCTGAAATGGCTGTTTTCTCTGGAAATATACACATGCTACTTCCCTTCTCAAAATGTTCTTCATTTGCTTTTAGGTACAACATGTACAGACTGGTTTTAAAACAGTAGAAATTGCTCCCTGGAAACGAACTGTCGTTAAAGTGGAAGACAAGCCTATTTACAATCAGAGCCAACAAGTCTGCAAATATACGCTTTGGGTATCTAATATCAGGCCAATTTCAGTAATGTTCGTTTGACTGTGTACTGTATAATCTGTCATTATTGAACCAGAAAAAGTCTGTTATGAAAGTTTATCACTTCTAATCACTGAATCCTAACATCAAAATACTTTTTTGAACAAGAATAAAAGCACTTTCACAAATCCTATTCAGAGAAAACAGTCTGTAGGGTAGTTTTTCTGAACTAGGGGAACCTTTAAGAGTTGAACAGCTTCATGAGAAGGCTAATGACACAAGTCTGATGCTGACCTCGGGTCTTTCAGTATGGTCTTAGATATTACTGACTTCAGAGACTATCCTGTGTCATCCTTTTACCGGACCCAAAGAAAGCTGTGCTTCCGCAACAGTAGCTGTGATAGCAAAACCAGAACCATACCCAAGCCCCCACTGTAATGGCTATCTGCCCTCTGTGCTTATACAGATTTGCATCCTGTCTGCATCACAAATACTGACAAAATCCCTGGTGCTCTCCTTTGAGCTTTTCATACAGGGGTGTCCTCAAGGTTAAAATTCTGTTGGGCGGGGAGCTGTTGGTGTTTGGGGTGGTGTTTTGGTTTTTTTTTTTTTTTTTTTTTAGTATTTCAGTTGTGATTTTCTTTTAAAGTTGGTAATTATATATTTTTTTTTTAAGGTTAACTTTGGTTGGTTGGTGTGTACTTTTCTGGTGGTAAAGCATTTAAGATAGAAGAAGGGGCGAAGAAAACAACAAGCAGCTTTGTAGTCTTCTCTGAGCGGCCAGAACCTGGCTCTGTCTAAACTCATTTGAAAAGTGATTTCAGTGAGTCAGAAATGCTTTCTCTGGTGTTTCAATGCACTTTCTCCTGGGTTTTGTGATCCAGTGTGTACCGCAGGAGTTCAGATTTCACAGTGCCCTTGAGCAAAGAGTGTTTCTAAGACAAACAGCAGCCTGATGGTTGCACTGAAATGCAACACTGCATAGTTGCGCTGACATGAGGAAGCTGGGTGAATGCCAGTGGCACGCGGGCCTGGTGGAGATGTGGTGGTCTCTGCTGGGGGGAGAGCAAGGGCATTTTCTGGCAGCTGAAAATGCATCATGTTCACATTCAGCTCCAGAAACAGTCAGTTATGGTAATCAACACTTATTTGGGTCACCATGGCCAGATGCTCATCTGACAGGAAGTGACTATATTTTCTGTAAAGTTAGAAGTGAAGAAACTCTTTTTTTCAAAATGCCACTGCTATCCAGCCACCCAAATAAAGGCTTCATACCGCTCCTTTGGAAGATGATGTTTAGTGGCGGAGGAGACAACATCTTGTTTCATGTTTGAGAACATTTACCCCTTTCAATCATGATTTTGGTCTTTCCCAGGCTAAAGTGAGACAAGAGATCTTCCTCCCAGAATGAATTTCCTTACCCATCTTAGTTATTCTAGCCTGGTTTGGTATAAAGAAGTCTTCAGAGCAGGTAATGGTGTACAGGGGCGTTCAGTGATATCTCCGTCCAGTAGAGTTCCAGTAGACCTCTGGTTTATGCATATGAAGGTTCAAAGGTTACTTTGCTGTCCTAACAAAGAGAAAACATGATCTTGAAATAAACACAACATTCAATATGATAATTTAGCTTTCACTATTTTTTCTGCCAGCTAACGGTAAGGTGTAGCTCGTCATTGCTCCTTTCTCCTACTTCAGCTATGGCTGCTATATCCATCAAAGGGGATGGGAGAAATGGAGTTAGGGAAGCACATGCATATAAGGGGAAGGGGAGAAACTGAGTGCCTAAAATGTGGGCAGCTCTAAACTAGAGGTTTCCCTGAAGTAATCCCAATTTAGACTCCACCTAAAACTTAAGAATATCCGGGTCTAGGCAGTCGGCATTTTAAATGAATCGGTTGTGACGCTGGGACTCACGCTCAGATCTGAGGGCATGGAGTTGGGCCGCTTTCCATACTGTGGAGAGAGCTGTTGGAAGCTGCCTGGGAGCTGGGAATTTTGCCTACTGCCAAAACTATGTTTGAAATGCCATCTTGTAGTTTTTCTTCATCTCTTTTCACATCGCTGCTGATTATCATTGATAGTGGCTTGGAAGAGGAGACGTTCTCCTATATAATCATGCAAACACCACAGTGTCCAAACATCACCAAGGCAACCTTTCTTCTTGCCGTGCTCTGCACATTTTTGGAACGGCTGCTCTTGTAGCGTAGGCAAGTTTCATGGCTTAATGGGTTGGTGCCCACAGACCCAAACTCTTGGCAGGAATAGCGAGGTTCATTACTTTCCATTAAGGTGAAATCTTGGCTCACAGAGACTTTTCCTGGTGACTTCAACATGGCTTGGATTTTACCCTTCGAAAACCAGTGACTCTGTGCAACAAAAGAACGTGTCCTGCCAATTTGTGAACCTTTGATTTCAGTTGCTCTTGTCCTACTTAGCGCCGTATGCTAGCTTAACGGTGCCTGGCAGCAGCACGCTGATCCTACCCACCTCCTGGGCTTGGCTTCACCTGTCCTGTAACTAATAAGCAATGTATTATTTTATTTACTGACTAGTTTATTCTCTAGCTATATTGCGCTATGTTGCTGGATACTTTTGTCTGTTGTAGGAGCTTCGTATTTTATTTTGGAAACTTGGCTTGTGGCAATCTAACCACAAAGGCTAGGAACAGGAATAGCAGCATATGTGCACTTTAGAGAATGGTTTGGTGAAATTGCAACAAATCACAGAAATTGTGCATATCTCATATACATATATACATAAGGAGGGTTTATTTTTTATGGTTGTTATTGGTCCTATATATCTCCAGGATACCACATTTGCTAATTTAAGTTGTCAGAGCATAGCCAGTTACATTTCCTTTATTAATTTTTTTTGGGGGGGAGAGGAGGAATGAGATATGGTTTGTTTTGTTTTGGTTTTTTTTTTTTGGGGGGGGGGGAGGTTAGGGTTTTTAATTGCCTTTGAAGGTTTCTGAAGAATATATTTTCCTTCTTTGTTGAATTATCAAAGGTTCTTGACCTCATGGGTAATAACTTTGTTCAAGGGTACAAAGAAAAGTTAAGACAACTCAAGTAAATAGTCTCATTGACTTTAAGGAGTTTGATTACTAACAGTAATCATGTGCAGAAGAGTTTTCAGCACTGGCTCTCAGTTAAACTAAAAATTCAGCAAAAGTATCCACTGAAGTCAAATGGAAAATATTCCAGAGTAGGGAGTGAATATAAAACTGAGGAGAGTCTCAAGGACCAGGCCCATGTTAAATAGTTCTACTCCTTGAATACAAACAGCTGAAGGTTTCTGGATAAGCCAAGACAAATACTTGTCTTCTGAAATTTTTTACTTTGCTGGCAAAATCTAATTTTTAGCAATTTGTATGATAAATGCCACTAAGGTGGCATGGAAATGGAATGTATCTGAAAATGATATGTCACTGAAGACTATAGTTGGTACAGTCTGTTTCTCCTTGTAACATATATTTAGTTCATATCTAGTCCCAAGTGCTGCTCGGCTTGTTCCAGTTTTTTTTATTTGTAGTGTATAGGGACAGTCGAGGCACTATGTTCTTTCCATAAAGTTTTTCCTGTCATAGCACAAGACTGGAATGGAACAAACATGAGAAGGAAAGTGTGCTTTACCAGTGCCAGAAAAAGAAAAGTATACAAAGTTAAAGCTTTTTATGTTAAGGAACACAAAGTTTGAAGTTCAAAAATCAAGTAACTTTCTCTGATTTTTAGATAGCTGGGACCAAATTTCAAAATCAGATTTTTCCTTGTTTATAAAAAAAAAAAAAGTAGAGGAAGCATAGTCTCTACAGATGTGCTTTTAATGCTCTCTTTTATTACCTTACTGTGATGGACCTTTTCTTCCCTGGTCTTTTCGCTCCTACTGACAAGTAATCCTAGCCTGCTAATCCTGACCCTTAAACTCTGCTACATTGTAATTAACTTTCAGTGTCTCATGACTCTGATTTTTATGTATTAAATGCTTGCCTTGTTATCCACTCAGTACAGCATAAGACACCGGTTTGATGAAGAATGAAATCCAGTGCTTGGGAGAGAGCTTTATTCGTTGAGAAGACAAATAAACCCTCTTTCCAGGACTTAAGTGACATTAAAGGTTTGTTGATATTGAGAAACTTAATCTGTTCAAATGCTTAAAAAAAAAATACTTTCCAACTAAATTCAGACTTGCACCAAATCTCAATTGATTTAGACTGTAAGGATTTTCCTCAGGTTTAATTTAACGGATTAAAAAAATAAAAATCACCTAAACCATTGTAATTTTTATCTTGGGATATGAGTCAGCTGGCAGGTAGTCCTTGCGTGATCCATTTGTAAGGTGATGATTTTCAACAGAAAAATGTTGGGCCTGTTTATGAAACAGAACAGTTGGAAATCAGTAAAGTTACTTTCAAGAGAGAAGCTGAATGACTCACAGGATACAGGAACTTTCTTAAACTTAGAATCAAATTAATCATGTTTCACACTGGACTTAAAGAATCAAAATCAAAACTGCTGTGAGAAGCAGAGCAGAGAGGGTGGAATCTTACATTTCTTAAAGCATGTGCTTCAAAACCAACCAGTTTCTTCCAAATAAGTCAGCTTATTGTTATTTCCCCAGGGTTTGATTACAACAAACAAGATTCAGATATTAAATATCTTGTTTCTGTCAGAAATACCATGTTATCTTTAGAACAGCAGGTGTTACTTCAGATGAGAAAGGTGCACTTTAATTTGCTTTTGCTAAACAGACTTTTGGCTTTATTGGCAGGTTGTCAGGAGAATTAAGTGACAATGACAATGCCTTGCCAAAGTGCAAAAGACGGATTTAAAAACATCTCCACCAGAAATCCGTATTTCAAACAATCAGTCTGGAAGTTTTTTCCATGGCTTTGGTTAAACTGAAAAGGAGACAACAGGGTCTAAAATTCAGAAGAGCTCAGCTTGTTTCCTGGTCAAGTTGTAGGAAAGGTGACTGTATCCATTTACTGCATAATTCTGATGTATCTTGTCAAATGTGCCCTTTCTAAAGGGCTTGAAAAGAAAGAGGGTCCTCTTGAAAAACCTTGATCCAGCTATGGATATTGAAAATCGAGGCTTTAGCTGGTAGAGTCAATGAGAATCCTGAGGGTTGGCTGGGGAGAAGGGCAATTTAGTTTATCACTTAATTTCAAGAAGGTCCAAAGGCAGCCAGGAAAGGAAGTGGGAAGCGAGGAGATGCTGCTGTGGGCCCATAGGAGCAGCTAGCAACCATCAAAGGACAGCAGAACCTACTGGTACTGGTGTGGGCCGATGTCTCTTCCAAAACGGAGTTGTTGCTTTTTTTTGGAAAAAGCAAGAACAACTCTGGAAAAGCTGCAGGTGTGAAACAGAGTGAAGAATGTTGAGTGCTGGGCCGGTGGGAGGTGGTGACAGGCCACCTAGCTTTGGGTGTGCAGGAGGGAGATGGGTAAAGCAAAGCACTGGAAGCTGCGGGGTGCGGCTGGCAGCCAGAGGCAACCGCCGGGGCAGGGAAGGAGCTGCTCGGATTGTCTGTCAGCGGGGTCATTAACTCGTGGATTCACTGTCTGCTTAGGCAAATCCAGGGCTTGAATCGAAGGGAAATTGTACCGCTAAAAGTCTTAAATCAAAGGAAGGGGTTGAATGGCTGTAGGACAAAAGGGACGGGAAGGTCTCTCTTCTGCTGTCCCCCAGTGGCCAGTCGCCCTGCCCCATCTCACTCTTCTCCTGCAGTCTCGCTGCGGCCACCTGCCCTCGCTAAAAAAAGGCCCAGGGGAAGGTAGAGAGTTGCCCAGGGACCCAAGGTTTCAGATATTTGAGGAGATCTCTCTGTCTCGAGCCAGTAAATTCTCCTGAGAAAAGGAAGTGAAGTTAGTCTCCTGCTTGTTTATACCTTTGTGGCTGAGATCCCGTAGGACAAATGCTTCAGACAGTTGTTTCCCTTCAAATGGAAAGTGAACGCCCCTGAGTTACCTTCTTCAGTTTAAATTGAGCTCGTCTAAAAAGAACCGTTAACAGTTGTAAGCATGATTAGAACTTAAAACTGCCGCAATTTAGCCAGCAAACAAAGCACATAACAACCACTTTATTCTTGGCAAACCCAAAGTTCTCTGGTTTTGGTTTGTTTGGGTTTTCTTTTTAACTGTAACCTTATTTAAAATAAGAGTAGCGTGTATGGTAGTGGTGTATAGGAATTCTCATTGAAATTTTAAGAATAAATATCAGCTTTACTAAATTCTCTGCTTTAGGAGTGACGTGACCAAAGGAGAACGTAGAATAAAAATTTTGTGTGTGACATAAAGCCTGTATCTCTGAATCTAAAAAAAATGGGAGCCACTAAACAGTGAATGTGCCGCAGTGATAAAGAGCCATTTTTTTCTGTTCGTATGAAATCACAAGAAAACTGGTATTACTTTTTATCTTTTGCCATTGCAAGCTTTTGCCAAAATGCTGGAGGTGTAATATAATCTCCCATAATTACATGTTTTGAGATAGAGCATTCCTTGGCTGTTTTTATGGATTAAAACTGACTTAGAATGCTAGAAGGCATTCCAGTCATAATGGTAAACTAATTAGCAATTAATACTGTGCTATGGTTTAAGAATAATTTTTCTGTTATACTTTGCCATTAAAATACTAATATTCAAGTAAGCTACGAATGATTTCATGGAGTTTTATCTCATTAATGTGATAAACGCTTTGTTCCTTTACAAACAGAAGAAAAGTGTCACAGAATAACAAAGAAAAAATAATAGTGTTGGGAGCTGTACTATGTGTAACCTCACTAATTTCACAAAAGTCATTACTTATTTGCAGACTGGCATTTATCTGTGGCAATAATTGAAAAAAGGTTAGGATCAGATCTTTATTCAGTTTTTTATTGCCACTGTAAAAGCTCCACGTGAATAAATCGACCAAAAGTTTGTTTTACCTCTCTGTTAAGGTGTTGGAATCCTGGAATGGCTAGACAGACCATAAAACAATACTTCTTAGATTTATCCTTATATAGATCTATTCTGGCACCTTTTTTTTCTAATGATAGGTTAATATGTTTAGTTTACATCAGCTGCCAAGTATGAGTACTTCTTTGAACTGTATCCAAACTGAATATGTCTAAACTAAGATATAAGACTATTTTTTTCCATTTACTTCAGTAGGATTTGGATCAAGTACCTATTGAATCTTCAAACTCGAATTGGAAACCTTGTGTAATTGTACCTTCTTATATCCCTTGAGCTGATTCCAGCCCTAGAGCTGGTCTGTGTAGCGGTTTCTGATAATGTAAAACACGAAGTGAGCCTGGCGTGATTCTTTGAATTTGTTAATGTATCCAAGTAAGTTGTTATTGATTTCTGAGAACCTAGAGAATGAAATCTAATGCTGTATTTTCACTGGGTGTTTTTTATGGTTTCATTCCTTTTATTTAATGGAGTTAACATTCTTTGTTATACACAAATGAGAGAAAAATTCAGGTTTATGGGCATGTACGGTAACTGTCTGACTCTCAGTACTGATAGTTATTGTGCATCCAGTCTGTATTATTAGTAAAGGTGATCCAGCAGGCAGGAGGAAGGCAAGAGCTTTGAAATAAAACCTGTAGAAATATGTGTTTTCCCCACACTCTGTTTGCAGATATGACTTGGAAGACTGGCGGAAACAGATGAAAGAGAAATTTCTTTCCAAGGCCTGGCTGTCAGCTGAAGTTACAAGTGCCTGTTTGTAAAATATTGTTGGTTAAAGTGCTTAAGTGTTCAAATAGAAAACTTGCATAGAAAGTATCTTTTTCATAAGTGCCCTCCTGTTATCAGATAACAATTCTGCCCTTGCAGCATAGGTTTGTGTTGGTTTTTTTTTTTTTTTTTTTTTTTTAACACCTTAGCTGGAGTCTCTACATGCCAGCCAACCCTCTGTAGATCCCAAGAAGACTTCCTCACAAGGGGAGTCCCTCTCTAAGCAAGTCCCAGAAACCCTGCTGAAAACATCCAAAATAAGAATTTGGGGTCTGGAGACTTCTGGAGGAAATCAAAGGAAAGAAGTGAGGTGGGAACGTGCACAGGTGTTGTCTTCAGAGGTTTGTACTAAATGAACTTTGGGCTTCCAAGAAAAACACGCAGACCTGGGTTATTCCCAGCTAATGTTGCGCAAGACATTCCTAATGAAAGGCAAAACTGCTCACAATTAAATCTTCTCCACGTTTCATTAAAAGTTTGAAAATAGTCCAGAATTTATGAGGAAGGGGGAGAAGAACTACTAACATATGTAATTTTTTTTTTTTTTTGGCTGGAAATTTGCCAGTTTGGGGTGTCCCCTCATAAACATGAAAAACACACCCCTCTGAAGTAGTTTTTCTCCCCCCATCGCCACTTAGCAGAAAGGAAAACATGGAAAACATGAAAGCGCATTGGTGAACGGCAAAGGATTAGCTCATAAACGTGTAACTTTCTCACTGTGAGGCATTCAACCCCTGAGAACTTTGTAGCAAGCTGCATTTTGCAAGAGGCTTCTGTGGGGTTTGCAGAAATCCACCGAGTTGCGCTTCAGGCTGTCCCTTCCTCCTCCCTTGCCAAGGAAGCGGCGTCAGCGTCCGGATCTGCAGGGCTTCAACCACCTTCCCGTCTGCCCCTGCCGTGCTACAAAGCCTTGAGCACTGCAGGACCATTCGTTGCTTGGGGGGGGCAAACAGATGGGGGAGCAAGTGGTCTAGTTGCCACGTTAATTCATTGGTGGCATCACCGCTGCACTTTCGGAAGTGCTGTGGCCAGCTGCAGAGGAGCCCCAGCGTTGGTCCACAGGCTAAGGAGGTTCCTGCATGTGAACTTCTCTCTGCCTCCAGCCTAGTGACCAGCTTTTGGGGCAGGGTGTCATTCAGAGGAAATACCAGCGGAGCTCAATTGCTCCAGTGGGCCGTGTACTGGCTTGGAAGTCAGGAAGTGTGACTCCTTCTTTCTTCAGGCTCCTAGCTTGTGTGTGTGCTTGAAAGAATTTTCATCTCAGGCTTTCTCCGGCTTATTTACTCATATTTTAAAAGCTCAGATCTCAGAGGTATTTTGGCATCGTTAGGCAATCGTGTTTAAGGATGCTGGAGTTCCTTGAGGCAAGGAACTTACTTGCGTCTTACTGAAGGCTGTTTATATGTGGTGCAATGTAAAGCTGCGTAGATAAACTGAGCTTGTTCCCAGGGAGCCTGCTTTCAGGCCAGAAGCTGCTTGTCTGTGTTAGTGAATCGAACTAGTGTATACTATATCTCAGCATGACTGGTTAGGCCAAAGAGCATGCCAAAACCATGCCTGCACCTCTCCCACACCTCTCCCAATCTCCTTGGGTGTCTTGCAGCGCTACATTGTGCCACACAGACCTCCAAGCAGAAGACATTATCCAGTAAGTCCCACAGATAGTCTAAGGGGCAGTTGTGTCATACAGGTAATAAAAATATCTTGGTACAATACATTTGCGGTGAGACATTAGAAATTCTGTCATGGGACCGTAACAGGTAAGAGAATACTCTCCATTCAAGTTCTTAAGCTTAATTAAGAACCACCAAAAGTTAAATTGACTCAAACATGCATTTACCGTGCTTGTCAGTCTGAGGTAGTGTAACGTGGCTCTGATTTCTAACCTGGATTTAAACTTTTGTCCTCAATTAGGTTATTTAATTTGTTTCATTTAAACACTACAGGAAAATGAAAAGCAGGTGTTTCCTTTATTGAGGACCTATTGTTATGCTTTCTTTTCTATTTTGAATTATAGTCACAGCATTTTAAATAATGAGCCAGGACCTCCTTTTTGTTTCTAGCAAAGTCAAATGTACACCAGAGGACTGGAATGAAGCTGCTTCTCCTAATGGTTACTATCATAATAGATAAAGTTCTTCCATAAATGGGGGAGAGAAAGGAAAGGCTGCTCCAAACCTTTATTTATCATCAGTGTGTCTTGGTGGTACTTGTAATTTCCTGTGGCTACCGTGAATAATAATTAAAAAAAAAAAAAAAGTTCCTGGAATAAAGGAGCAGAAGTAGAGTTCTGGCCTCAGAGCACAGTAATAGTATCCCACATAAACATGAACTCCTTTCACAAAGTTATGGAGCTCTCCTAGTAAACTGCAGAGAACCGTGCAAAATGTAAGGGAAGCTGTTGCATCATTTGGCTGAATAGCGATTTGTTTCCCTGTTCAGCCAGAATGGGAGACACCTATTTGCATTCTACTTAAATGCTGTGTTAGTCTTTTATGAAGGTCAGTGGTTAATCACAGGCTGCAAAACCAAAAGTTTATGAATCTGAGACAATCAAAGAAACAGATAATGTAAACAGTTTTGAAATAATTCAGTTTGAAATTACCATGTTTGAATAATAATACAGTCATCATAATCAAAACTGTAGATACCTTATGATTAAAGAAAAAAAACAGATGAATGCACTTGAAACACGAGAGCTCAGGGCTTGTCTTGGAGAGCCTTAACAAACCACTAACTGGTCCCAATACTGGGATCAGCATGGAGCGCCCTGTTACCAAGTGAAGAAAGAGTTTCTGGAATAGCCTTTTTTGATTGTTCCAGAAGGAGAGCAAACAAACGCTCACGCTCTAGGAAGTGTTTTCTGAGAATTCCTGCAGGCTGAGGAGTTCTTAGTCATGCCAAGCATTTGATTAATTATGACATTTTAGGTTGATTTTCCACTAGCAGTGGGTAAATTTAATAGAGGTCAGTGGTTTCATTCATTTTAGTAAAGGATGTTTATCAAAACCTTACCCAAAATTCTGTGCGGTAGAAATCTTCTGAGATTAGATACTTGGAAAACTGTTGCTTAAGCTGCAGGAAATTGGGTGTGATCATTTCATTACCATCCAATTTGATCGCTGGCTATCTCTCTGTTATTCAAGCAAAAAACCTGCCAGAAGATTTACCAAATGCTGCGCTAGACGTTGATCTCAGTTCCGTGATATAATTCAATCCACTGATTTCAACTGAAGCACAGCAAAACTGGGACCATCACTTCTTTGTGAGAGGACTTACTGGGTTGTACAACTAACTCCATTGCAGAGGTCTTTAGGGACAGGGAGTAGCACTTGTAACTGATGAAATTCTACTTGCCTTACTAATATCACAGTCATGGTATTAAAATGGTGGTTTTCTCAGCCTGCCGCAGTTTGAAACACTAGCTTTAATTTCGCAGCATTTGACCTTGATCGTGCAAGACAATGAGCAGCAGCACCATGGAAAAGTCCCAGAATACAATTCTGTTGAAAAGAAGCAAAACAAAATCTGATCCACTGGTAACCTTAGAAGGTATTTAATCTAGCAGGAGAGATGACGGCTTCAACAGCAGTGTTTAAAAACTTCTACCCATATGCCAGTCCTAATGATTTTCAAGTACAAATAAGAACTCAGAACTTCCCCCCTGCCCCTTGAAATGCATTACCTTATAAGAAATGAGCTTCACCTATAGATAAATACTGAAATATAAACACATGGTTGGGCCATGAGGCTTCCATTCTTCCGGACTAGATTCATATTTGCACACATTTTGAGCGCAGCACATGCGTGAATAAGCGCCAGGAAGGCTGTGCAAATGCCCCGTTTCTATTCAACTCCTTAAATCGCGTTCCACGCGCAGGAAAGCTGCTGGGCTGGTGAGCAAGGAAGGCGGTACAGTTCTGTGGCCTTACATTTTCCTCTGTAATGGCAGTTCAAACATTTTTTTTTTCCCCACCTTGTCTCATTAATATGGGTGAATGAAAAGGGGACCTCTTATACAGCCGAGAGTCTCGTTCTTATGCCTGTGCCATCATTAGCACACGGTGCCAGCATGTGGGTAATATTATTTGGGGGAAGGGGAAACGGGCTGGCTTGCCTGTTCCCTCTGTGTGCGCAAACAACTGGCAAGCCGGCACGCTGCGGCTCTTATTTAGCAGAGCTTCCTAAGCGTGTGCTCCAGCCTGCCCGTGCTGGTGAGGCTGTTAAGAACGTGCTTAACTGTAATCAGATGTTCAAATTCAAAAGGATTTAAACATCTGCTTCTCATTAAGTGCATGCTTAAGAGCTTTGCTGAATCAGGGCCTTAGCCATTAGGAAATAAACAGAGACCACCAACTTATTTTACATATACTCTTGAAGAGTGTTCGGATAGATGGTAATGACTTTCAGTCAGTACTGGCCAAAGTTGGCTTTGAACTGCTGACCTAGAGGTGAAAGGCTTGTATCCTATTACCGATCCCCGGGGCAAACCAGTCTTACTTGTTTTTAAATATTAATGAATTAAGTCAAGTCATAATGTAGCCCCATTGATTGCCTTTTCCCCGTATTTTTCCTGTGTCAGCATCAGTAACTGATGCTGCTGTAGAAAATCTTTGGGAATCAGTGCTGCCCACACTTCTCTGGTTTAAATCACTTGCATTGTAAGCAGAGCCGTAATAACTGAAACAGTTGGTTAGTTTCTAAAAATATTTAGAAAAGGCCCTTTCTAAGAATGTTAATAGTAACTATTTGTCAAGGAAAACATACTTATGTAGGGTCTAATGAATTATTTAGGTATCTATTCTCCTTCTGATATGCAGACATAACTCTCACTGACAGTAATAGGAGATTCATATGCATGCCAGGAGCAGAGAAAATCCTTGGAGAGTATTTAGACAATATTCCTTGAAGGATTGGACAGGGAGGGGGAAGGAAAATAATTGATGCAAACAAATTTGTCATTTTTCCACAGAGGATACGTGTATTTTTATTTTGAAAAGACAGTGGGGACCATTAACTAACAAATATTTAAAATTCCGTTTGCATCTCCAAAGGCAGAGCTTAGATGAAGGCCACACACAGACCTCCAGTTGAAAGTGGAGTCACGCTAATGTGAAGAAAAGCAAAAGCTCCTGGTAAGTGCTCTTTTGAAAACTGTGGGTTTATTCTTGGGTATTTGACTTTTGGGAACCTTTATTTCCTCCTAAAAGAAGGCTTATTGAACAACAAGTCTTGTCTGAAATCTGGGGGATGTTCCTTTATCATTCGATATAGGATGTACATTTGATCCGATGATTCAGGTGATGTGTAGCTCTGGTCACATGTTGTCAAGACCCATTTCTGGTAGGATTTGCTCAGCTGCTGAGCAACCTGTACACAGTGGTGTCCCGTGAAGATAGGACCTATGTGACCTAGAACAGCTCAACAGACCAGGGCCATCTGGAGCCTAGGCTGTGGCATGACTGCAAACGCAGATTTGCAAATGCAGAAGAGATTCAGGTGCTATGCCAAGAGGTGCAGCTAATTTCATTTTCGTTTCAGTCTTTTTAAGCCCGACCAGCATCTCGGAGAGCCATCCCTCCAGTAGCGCTGTATCAGAGCGAATTCGGACTGCTCTGTGAGAAGTGGCTGTCAAAAATCGTGGTAGTATCAAAATGATGTACTCCGTTCCTTGCCTCTGCTGCTTCTCCTCCCTGAAGCTATCCTGCTCTATACAGCTCAGCCCGGGGGTCCTCCAACTGTATCAGATGTGGGCCCAAAAGCCCTCAACCTTAGCTTCGCTGCTGTGCTCAGTTCCTAAACTTGCTTATTTGGTAGCAGAGAAGGGCAGCTCTCTACATAAGGCTTCCTGGGGCTTTTGGTTGGTTGGTTTTACTTGCTTTTCCCCGAGGATGTATTCTGCTGTGGGCTGAGCAGGGACTGAGAAGCAGGGGGGATGACTGGCCCCGTTTTGGCTGAAGTTTTTGGGGTGCATTTTGCATTTTCTGCATTTTGGAACTGAAATCCTCTGCCCCGCTGTACATTGCTGGTACTTGGTATAGCCCTTCCCGTAAGTTGCGTTGCAGGCGGGTTAATTCAGTTTACAGGAGGAACTGTGATGCCATTGGTAAACACTTCTAGCAAACAGCAGCAAGTAATCTGCAACCTTGAGAAAGTAATCGTGGCCTTTTCAGCTGTTGCACATCGGGCAGGAGGGCGACACGCCGGGAATCATCACCCTGAGCTTCTCCTGGGTTTCCTGGCTCTGCAAGGAGCCTGGCCCTCGCTAATCTTAGGGGCTGTGTGTAACATGAGGAGGTGCACAACTTCCAGACAGAAAAAAAAACAGCTTTAAGTAGGTAGTATTTCTTTACTGTAAACACTTTCCATCAGTTCTGGAAAATCTCAAAATAATGACAACGCAAAGTTACTGGAAAGTAAAAACTCATTAGAAATTATGTCCTGACACACACACACAAAAAGTTACAGCAAGATAGTAACACTTCTTAGGAGAAATAAAATGTAAAACAAGCAAGCCCATTTCCAGTAAAATATAAATTGGATTATTAAAACAGTTTAATTAATCAAAGATTGAATCAGTAATTCACAAAAAGACATCTTGAAAATTTATTACCTTATCTTGACAGCATGTCATTTGCAGTGCGGAAAATTACCAAAGCCAGAGCGGAGGATAAGGACTCACCTATAGGCATGCAAATATTTCTAGGAATTCAGGTTTTTTTAGCCTTCAGAGACTGCAGTTTACTTTAGCCTAACTCATTTTCCAAAAACATTCAAAATGTTGATAAATTCCTCTACCAGCTATTTTATCATATTTTATATACTGCTGAAGATATTTACTGCTTTCTCCAACGTTGGATTTTTCAGGTTGACATAAAAGAACATGAAAGAAATGTCATCGCTTTAAAAATGGTCTTTTTAATAAAGACTGAAAAACCTTTTTATGAGGAGTTAGTTTGGTTGTGCTGGATCACTAGATTTGGTTTTGGGTTGTGGCTTATTTACTTTAACTGACATGTCTTTTCACTATAGTTCAGAGAAAAATGAGCAAGGACAGTAAAACTGGCTTTGTATCTTTTTATGGAAAGCAAACATTTCTATGAGTAAGCTGATATTTTTGTTGAAATGTTTTAGTTTTTAGTTTAAAAAAAAAAAAAGTCTCTCTTCCCCACTGCCCCCAATCCAATTTTCTTTTGTTTTTTGGCAATCAAAGAAAACCTCCTCTTTTCCAGAGCTAAACATAAGTTTCCATGGTCCTTTGTATAAGCAGGTGTTTATCCATGAAAGTTGTCTGCTACCAGTTTCAGTCTTTATGATACTTCACCCTACAAAAAAAGAAATGTTGCAGAGTAACTAAATTGGAGACTCAAAACATTTCAGCTTGCTGTGCAGTTGTGCCCTGCTCTTCCCTGGGACTGACAGCTCTAAACCAGAGGCAAATATGGGAGAAAATACTGAGATTTCTAAGTGTCTGAAGGAGCATTTTAACTGGACTTGACTGTTTGGTGGCTTTAAAACTCCTTCTTCGGGCAGAGATACAAGAGATCCAGGTAGGACGGCCCATTAGCCTACTCATTTTCACTTAATGAATAGAAGACGTACGTTTAGCTGTTAGTGAAGGTAAGGGAGGTCATCTGAAACCAAAATGGGTTGGTTTTTCAGGGCTTAGGGTTGACATCAACCTAGGTCAGCTGGGGCAGCGCCTACTTACACGCATAAATATCGATGCCCTTTAAGTAAAAAACATTATATTACAACGAAATAGGGAAGAGGGACAAGGCTAATAAGTTTCAGTCAACCCTGATCAAAGGTACCTGTGTATCTTTGCGAGCTCCCCTGTCAGAGACCTCTCTGATGGGGAGGCGATGCTCCACTGTCAGACCTCCTGCTGCTCTCCATATCTCATGCCCTCCTCTGCAAGGTGGCCCACCGGGAGCACGCTGGAGGCAGAAGGAAGGCAGGAGGTCACCCAAGGCACCCACAAGGCTCTGCAAACCGATGAGGACACTGCGTCCTTTTCTGCTATGTCAGGCCGCTGCCGGGGGAGAGGAGCCACAGGTCCCGCTGGCAGGGGCACGCTGGCCCCGGCAGCCACCGAGTTCGTTTATTTGTAGAAAGAATTTGAATGTATATCACTGAATTTGGTCTGAGAGAGCTTTTTCAGGGGTGAGGGATTTACCCCAACCTGTTTTCTAGCTGGGGTTTTCAATGGTTCGGTCTATGTTTCCTTAACAAAGATATATGCTGGGATTAAAGGATCTTGAGTTAACCTCCCCAGCTTATTTAAAATGCGCTCTTTGTAAAATACACATCAAAAGAGTCGTGAACTCTCTTTCACTCTGGGTGGCATGGAGGGTGGAGAAATGTTATAAACAAAGTAATACAGGCTAAATTGTAATCTAAGAGGCAACCTTTTTTTCCCCTGTAGAAGGCAGCTGAACCAAAAACGCACTCCCTAGCTGTCGAGCCCTGCTAAGGAAGAGAATCTATTATTATTATTATTATCGCCAACACTTTATTGTTATGCTGTTTCAAATCACTATTTTGTACCCTTCTGGGAAAACAGGTTGGACATAAATATACTTTATATGCAACTGAGGTTTGCTGAGCACTGCTGTTAGCTTCAGTGCGAGGAGGTTGCAGGTGGCTCGCAGGTTGGCAAGTACGCTGTATTTAATGCTGCTCAGCTTCTGTAGTTTGGCCTTCGGGGCTAGGGATTCACTAACATCTATTTACCTTATGGCAGTTCCCAAGACACTCCCTTAAATACCAGCCGCTGGTAGTGCTTTCCTACACTTGTCAAATAACAGATTTGGAACAAATTGTGTAGAATTACAAGTGGCGCAAATGCAGTGCATAATTATCTACCTAGCTACCAGAAGACAATGATAATTATGTTTTTATTTTAAATCAGACAGTGGTGATGGCTACATTTCTTATAGTTCTAGTGTTCCTATGACCATAATAACACTTTAGGCTTCTAGGTCAGAATTGTGGTCTAACCTTTTTTCTATTTATTTTTTTTTTTTTTCCCCTGGAGAAAATTATAGCCTAAGAAGCAGAGGGCAAGTAAACACCTTACTTTACACATTGGCGCTTGCATTACAACAGGACGCTGAGCAACAGTCGCACCTACTGGAAAATATATTTGCATATTTGAATCAAAGTCTATGTAAGATGGGTAAAGTGTCAAACTAAGGCGTGGGGAATTTTTGTTTAAATATCCTACGTAGTCCATGTGCTAAAAAGTACTTCTTGCCATGATTTCAAATGGCAATGTTTGCATATTGAATACTCAGCAGTATTTTAGGGAAAGACGGGTACAATATGGTAACTGCAGCTGTGAGAGGGAAGGATATGAGCTGTCAGTTGGCCCAGCTAACCCTTATGGCAAAGATGTCAAACTCTGCTGCCTCTCGCCCTTTACACATGTCACTCTATCTACTGTTGCTGTTTATTTGTTGCAATTTTGGTCAGAGCTTTGGGACCTTCCTCCCACCTGCTCCTTTTCTCAGCGCATCAGATGCGCTGTTGCATCTGTGGCCGTGTAATTTGTTCCTGTCTGTTTAATGCCGCTCTCCAGTCGTGGGCATGGCTTACCGGCCAAGAAGTCACCGGTGAGAGCAGAAGCCATATGGAATCGAACTCGTGTGCTTTTCTACTTCACAAAAATGTTTTGCTGAAACACTTTCTGTGGCCTGATGTTAACATGGCCCTGATGCTGGGACGTGCTGGGGTGGCTGCTAATGCAGAATTGTCAGAACACAAAATATTTTTGTTCCCCGCCGAATAGCTAACAGAATCGTTCCAGTCCCGGAGAAAGAAATGAAATGAGATGAGGAATGAAAATGCCTATTTTGAAGGGGAATGATCATGTGGGTAGGGGGAGCCCCAACCCAAAGTTTTGTGTGTACCCCCCCCCCTCCCCCCCCCAGGGACATACACACAAAACATGTTCAGAAGTTAATATCGGGTAACGAAGGGTGTAAGATACTGCAAATAATGATGCTGTTTCAGAACCTCAATAGCGAAGTTGCACGTGGGATTATTAAGACTTATTTTCTCCCATAAGGTCGCCACCCCTGTTGTGAAATGATGTTTTGAATTGAGAGGCTGATGATTCCCTGCAGCTTACTGCGTGACTGTCTCGTCACTCTGAGCTATATAATTTTTTATAATTTTTCCCATCCACCTCACCTGTTCAACGCCTGAATCTTTCCTCCATGTTAGAAATAGGTTTTCTGTTTACTCTGTGACTCTGCCTCGGTGGGAATGTTACACAACCCCGTGTAACTCTTTGTAACTCTGTAAGGTCACATTTGAATAAGAAAATGCACTCACTCCTTTGCCATCTGTGGGTGATGAACACCTGCATTAGGACAGCACCGAATTCTTTCAAGGTATTCTTGAATAGACTTGTGAATAGAAGTATCTCCTACATCTCAAGACACGCGAAAACAATAGTGCCACAGAGTCAAAGGCACTGTATTATGAAATTTAAACGTGTTTTGCTTACATGAGTCTTAGGATAAATCCTTTCTTTCTTTCAGCTGTGAAATCCCTCTTTCAGTCCTTCAAATAACCCGTCTGAAAGAAATCATTCCAGCAGAGCCATTACAATTAATTCTATTATGTAAACCTGTAGTTTCAGATTTTCATTAAACTGACAAATGGTTCCTCAGAGTCATTTTCTAAATTGCAAAATACATCTCGGCTTTTTTAAAAGGCCTCTTATCACACACTATCTTGTAACATAGGACTATATTAGTGGAGTGAAACTTAGTCCTGAGCCAGGATTTTTAAGGAGCTGTGTTAGGTGCTGATGTCCATCTGTAGGCATGTAAAAAGAAAGCCTGGTTTTAAATTACTTAGGATCCAAGGGAGTTGATTGGCATACGAGATTTTGGGGAAAAAAAGTTTCTATCTTTATCAAGACACTATGAAAATACTAGTGTGTGGAACAAAAAAAAATTGTGGCGCAAATTGCTAGGTAATATTAATGACTTTAAAAAATAGGTTTTGTGCTGGTCTTCTCTGGCAGTCCTAAGCACATCTTCCCCTCCAGCGAAGCTCCTGACTTGTCCGGGCCAGCGCTAAGGTAAACTCGGCACCATAGGTCTTGACGGAACCTCCCAGAAGCAGCAGAGGTGCCGTTATGTGGGCAGGCATGGGAATTTAGCTGAACAGTCTCCTAAAGAAATCAATAATCAGATCATTTCAAAAGAACCATTCGACAAAACCTTGGATAAAATGACAGATTACTTACAACATTGGTTTAAAGCATTTATGCTGATAATTAAGAATAACAGACAAAGAGTATTAAGTAAAGGAGAGCAAACATCTACCCAGTCATTAAAAGAATGGAATTTTTCTAATCCTCTTACAAAGATGCTGTTTTGGGTCAAAGTCCCCTTCTGCATAAAGCAGCCGCACCACATTTTTTAAGTGAATGAAGAGCTGAAAGCCATAGCCCAGACCCTCAAAACTACTTTAAACAGACAACTCCCACTGAGAGACAAGCATTTAAATTAATCTGGGGACTTGGGCCCATGAGATGAAAAAAGAGAGTTTAGTTCACACTGTATTGCATAGTAAATAATTATGTAGCCAAATTAATTTGATATACCAGAAATTTACTAATGCTTTATTGGCTGGAAGTCTCCATATTCTGTATCACACATGTTTTATCTCAGGGTTAAGAAATGCTGAGAAGTGCTTTTTATTAGGTTAAACTGACAGATTTTATTTCATACAGAGCCACATTTATAGACAACATCTGGTCTTTACATTTACTCTCTTTTTTGGTCACCAGTGATTGTTTGTTCCTGGGAAAAGGTATGTGATTGTTTCTATCTGCCTCACAAGTAACTTTGAATCTGCAAAATAAAGTCAAATTTTTATTTTGATTTCCTAGGTACTTGCGAATCCCGCTCAAGCCTCACGGTCTACTTGTGCTATTCTGATCATTAGTAAGTACTCTTAATTGCAGTTGTCTTCCTTTGAGTCCTTTTGACCCCTTGTAGGATCTGTCAGGCAGTAAGGTCCAGTAGAAGATCCTTCAATACTAATCTCAAATCTTATCCAATTAGGCCCCCTTGGAAGACATTGTTTAATGAGTTGGAAGGACCTCAAATTCTACTTCTACCCTATCAAACCCAATAACAACTCCCTGAGCTGCATAATTAACCTTCCCCTTGGCAACTTCTTCCACACTTGCCTTCACGTCACCTTCTTCAAAGTCTCTGTCCAAAATGTCTTTATCGCTCTGTTTATTGCTCAAGTCTAAAGGGAGAAGTCTCTTCTTCTATGAGGCCGATGAACCTGACTGCACCTGTCGGTATAGTGAAGTAACTGAGTAGATGGCACTGTACCTCTTTTTTTCAATCTCTTCTTTTCTTGCTCTTCCAAATGTAGCGTGTATGAACAGCAAGGTCCAAATACTTCTCTCCTTAAGCTGCATACAAACTGATAGCAGACCTCGCTGGATCCTTATCAAAAGAAATAGAATTGAGCAAGTCCATGGAAATCAAAGCTGAGGCTCAATTTTCTGGAGTTAGTATAATTAGAACTGTAAAAATACACCACCACCACCACCCATATCATTTAACATTTTTGCGGTAAAAAGTTGATTGGTCAATTTTTATTTTTTTTCCTTAATAATTTTTTTTTCCCTGAAATTAATACCCTATGTCGAATTAAGGAGTAAACAAGAGGCTGACCCTTTTTTATGTGAGGAATAGGAAGGAAAGGAGTGAGTTGATTCTGATTTTACACACCACCATTACTTAGGACTCTTGTGAGCCAAATCCTCTCCTGGAGCATATTGCATCTCCAGGAAAAGAGAACGGAAAAGGAGGTTTTGATCTGAATAAAGCTAGTTTGTGCCACACAACAGCACCGTCAGAGGGCTGTGGCTTTAAATGCTAAAATGCTCTGACAGATGGACTATGTTATACCCTATAGGTACATAATTTTTCTTTGTAACTGGCTGCCTTTTGACACTTAGTTCAACACAATGTATTTAACTCTCCTGCACCCTCAACCTATTTCCTAAATTATTTTTTGTATTAAAATAGGAGCTATTGGTAGTTATTTTATTTTGGCTTTTACTTTTCCTCCTTCTTTTATTTAGATACTAGCTAATGCAATAATGACTCAGGTGACAATTTAGGACGAGGTTGGTGATGCTAAGTTTCCCAGTCTATCTCTAGCCTGTGTAGGCCAAGTTACAGTATGTCATCAATTACACAACATAGCAGGGTAGCAGACTCGGGCTGCAAATAATAATATGATTCAAGGTCTCTTGAACCCTCTGTAATGACTTCTATTAACTGATGACCTGGTGCTTAATTAAAGAGTCAATTAGAATCAGCACATACAGTAAGTTACTTTTCATATAAGATATTATTCTGAAGGGTCTGTTAGAAAGATATTTTTCTTCCTTTTGAAAAAAAAATTCCATGGGACGTATTTAAACAGCTATTGATTAGCAGTTAGTTCTGGGGAGGCTGTGGAGATAATTGTAGTGCACACAGTGCCTCAGCCTTTGAAAAACCAAAGTATATTTTCTCATGGAGCGATAACTTTAGTGTCATAATTATGGTCATCTAACTAGCAGAGGACAGCAGGGAGAAGCCAGCTTCCAGCTGTGCAGGCGCGCTAGTGCTGATACGGACCTACCAGCTGCACAGGAATGAAGTTTTACAAACACTTTCTGTCGCTGTTGCACAGACCTTGCTCCAAGGTCCTTCAGGGTCCTCAGCGACGTGCCTCCTGCTGCTATTCAGAAAAGGTGCAAGTATTGACCAAGTGAATGAACAAACTAATTGCCTGGAGCCCTTAAAAATGTTGCCAAATCCAGCAGTGTTTAGGAAATGCTCAGCATCTGTAAGCATCTTTATTTTCTTGTCTCACATCTCAGAGGTGTGAAGTTTCAATTTTTTCTCCTTTGGGACGCTAATGAATTATAAGACCTAATTGGAGAGTGATTTTTTTGATTTTTCCTAAAATGTCTGTAATTCACACATTAGAATGTTCTGTTTGGGGGAGGGGAGGGGCAGGGGGGGAATGGGGGACGGAAATCCACTGTCTGAACTGTCTGCACTAAGCCCCATAGCACTTGATGTTTCTCTGGTAATGCTGCTCTGTGAAAGCGTCTGGAGTCTCAGGGGATTACTGGAGTGGTTTGAGACTCATCAGAAATGTCCCCCAGGCTCAAGCATAGTTTATACTGCACCAGCCTTTAAACAGGACGCTCTCTAGTTACACAGATGGTCGGGTGTTCTGGAAACCCCAGAACAGAGCCGCTCCTATCACCTGGCCCTGGCAGGCGGTGGGGGAAAAACCTTCACTTTGGTAATTTGGAGCTCTGAACTCAGCCAGCGATTAGAAAACTGAATTTTGCCAAACACTGGAATTAAAATCACAAAGTGATAGAAGCCAAGTTTCTCTGAAATAAGTAGACCTGCCAGAAAGATACGACTTGGAAAACTAGACTGGAAGCACATGCTGTTCTTTGGTTCTGCTCTGGGGTTTTTTGGTTTTTAAAATTCTTTATTTTTCCAGTGCAAACAATGCAGATTGTTTATATCGTGCATGTATAATGCACATGAACTTTATAGTCTTGTATATAAAAGGTTAGTGTGGTATGGTGAGAATATTTTTGCAGAATTTTCTTCATTGCTAGTATACATCAAAAAATCATTTTCTTTTAGATTTGAAGTAATAAGTCCAATGTGCGTATGATATACTGGTTCTCCATCTAAACTCAGCGTGTGCATTTGGTTGCCACGTGTTAAAGATGCTGCTTTGTGACTAGAGCCTCGTGTAGGGCAGTATCTCAAGTCTCTGAGAAGACTGCACAGCAGTTCAGCAAGTCTTCACTTCAAATTCAAGTTAGAATTTTAAAATGGTTTTGATCAGCTTCTGATGTTTTTTAGATACTCTTGCAAATCAGTAGATGCAGTGTAAGTTTAGAAAAGGCTCAAGGAATCTTATCCATTTTGTCAGTTTATGTATTGTGTCTTGATTTGGTCCCGGATTTCAGAGAGACACGTCTAGGCCAGTACTTAGAAAACTGGTATTGTTCAAGCAGTCAAGGCTATGGTTTTAGATCTCGAAGGTCTGGTTAAATATCTTAAAGAATAACTTAACCGGGCCTGCTATGCTGCCAAGACCAACAGCTTAATCCCGGAATGTACAGGCGCTTGCACTGGAGTTGGGGAGAAAATGAAGAAATTGTTTTGGGTTTGGAATACCTTGTTCTCAGTCAGGTGCAGAACAGAATAGAAAGAAAAAGGAACTCTGTCTGTGCAAACCCCTCTCCCTACAAAAACTCACTCGCATGTTGTCTAGTGAGTGCCAGGTAGGTCTCTGCTCCAGCGTTGCAGCTTTGCTCACCCGTGGGGTATTTTTTGCATTTTTCCATTTGTTTCACTTTATCCCGTTTCTTGCTGAGAGGCCACCATTATAGGCCTGACCTGAACACTGGAGTTATGAAGAAGAAAAAAGTCACCCTGATGGAGAATAGATAGTGACAAAGACTTTATTCTCCTGTCCAGACCATCAGCTGAGAGGGACCTGCTATCAGCAGTAACTGAGCCTTGAATCGCACGTTTTCAATGCTGCAGGCGGGAGATGGTCTTGAGTTACAAAGCTAAGTCTCACATCAATTAAAGTCTGTGTGCACAGCAGCTGCATTCAGAAAGGTGGAAGAGATTTAATCTTCACCTTTCACCTTGGGTCAAAATACAAGGTTACCAAGACAGACTGTTATTAAAAATGGATTGTTTCTGCCAACTTAATGTTAAAAGTTTGCAGTTATTACAAAAGCACTTTATTACTTGCTCCCTTTGTTAAGGGAACTTGTTGTTAAATAGCAAGGAAGTAATAAAACAGTTGAAAGGAACAAATAAATATTTATGCCAGACTTCCAAAGCCTTGTAGCCATTTTAGTCTTTCTTCTTGATAAAAATTAGAGAAGTATTCTCTATGTGAGTAGGTGAATTATCCTGATTGAGCATGAAAAGAGGCTCCCGGGACTGAACGCTGAAGGTGTACTTCGCTTGAAGGGATATACAGTGGGAAAAAGATTTTATTTTAGTACAAATATTCATTTTAGAAACAAATCCTATATGAAGCACTAACTTCTTAGCTACATCTCAGAAATCAACATCCAAATTTGGCTTACTGCTGGTCTCTGGACATTTTCCATTGTTCTTCAGAGGAAGCTGAATAAAGCCCTAAGGGGAACATGTTGCTGATCTGTGTTCCCAGGATGCACTAAAGATAAACAGGGTATGATGGATCACACTGGTATCTCACTGCCTGTTAGATGTCTGTGGTTCAAATTTGAGGCCAAACATCCTCATATTCAAATAAGTAAACTCCTATAGTCTTTGTGTCTCTTTGTGCATCAAAATGAAGTAATTGCCCCAGAGAGATAAATACAGGTGGGTTTTTTTTTCTGTGGTTTTACACAGCCTATTTTCCAAAGTTTTGTGGAGAAATATTTAACTGCAAGAATATACGTGCATTTTAAAGATGGGGTCAAAACCTGTGTTTCACATCAGTAAAGGTCCGCCACGGCTAAAGTCAATGGAATCTTTGTCATTGACTTGGAAGGGTATGAATGAACCGCCTGTGAACAAGGCAAACTCTTAGTGTTATTAATTTACAGAAATTTTGTCGTTCCAGTTTTACGTCATTAACCTCAGGTAGAGTGAAGCTGTCATAACAGAATAGAAAAAGCGAGCTGTGCGGGTTGCAACTCTTACTCTTTAAGGATAATGTTTGGAAAGACAACTCAGACAAGAGAGTTGAATTTAGGTAAGGAATTTTCGTCTAACATAGGAGTCAAAATACACAATCTGGTGTGTCTGTGCTGGGTTCAGCGGCACTCACACTGTGACCGTGTGCCTTTGAAAAAGTGATTCTGACTACGCATTAGTCCTCTGTGCAGACTCTATTTCATGACATTTGTGCATTGTTTGAGTTATAACTGAATATGACTTTTTAATATATTCCAGATATGTTAAGCAACAACTGAAGAAGTATGTGGAGCATGTTCTAGTTTTTGTTCTGAAACACATGTATTTTATTTATAATGTGGAAACTATACAGTCATCACAATAGTTACACTCTGACATTTAGGGTTTTTTTATGAAAAAACAATACCTTTATTGCAGCACTATTTTTAATTAATTTTCTATTTAAACAGTCATCTTAGTCTGTGTAGAGTTTGAATGATACAGAGTGATACTGATCATCACTCGCACATTAAAAACGGTTCAGCTCTGTGGTTCCAGGTCTGGAATAAGTCATAGAGGGCTTAGACCCTTGTGTCATATGATGACTTTCATTCAAAAAAGGTAGAAATCTTCATGGATATGTGGTGTCTAAATGAAGGTTAAAAAAATGAACTGAATGTAACTGTCGCAGCACCTTCCTGAGTCCGCCGAAAGCCTAAAATAGTAGCTCAGAGATGTGCGAACCAACATCCATCACATCCAATTCAGCATAAGTAGTCTGCAAAAATTTTGTCTGCAAGAGGGCAATGTATGTTTGAGGAGTCCAGGGGTGTAAATACCAGTGGATACTCAAGGCATTGCTGTGTCTTGAGGAGAAAGGGGGCATAATCACTGAGGAGGCAGTACTAACTGAGGGGAAAATTGACCTATTCTACTTATTTCTTTCAAAAGCAAGGAGCCTCAAGAAATTCTACTGCAGGTGAGGAACGCCATAGAGGAAGAGCCATGTTGGGCCACAGAAGATTTGATTTCACGGTGTCCAGGAATCCACTGGAGCTGTCACATGCCTCTGCTTGGGAACCAGATGTGCGGTGAAGGTGTCTGAGACACAAAGAATCCTTCCAGCCTGTGCTGCTGTCACAGATCTTCTAACAGTAACTGAAAGGTGTCTCTTTCACTTTGGCATGGAGTAGAGGAGAATATTTATTTTCAAAGAATTAAAAAAGTGAAGAGACGAGAATTTTAAATATTGGATATCGAGTCAGAAATAACGTATAAAACCCATAGATATTTTAAAGCCCTAAATATATCTTTTGCTAATCAAAAGTCATCAAGGAGTCCTTGTAGCTGATGTCAAGTCTTGATATAAGGTGGATGGAACAAACTTTCCCAGTCTGCTGTTGACAAAATGAGAGGCAAAATATATGTGTAGTTACTATCTAATAGTCTCTCTACAGTGGTCTGCAAGTAACAGCTTTTAAAATCCAGTACAGAGAAGAAAAAAAAAAAAAGGCTAAAAAGAAAAGTAAACAAAAGAAAAGGGAGAAGGAAGGAGAAGGGGAAAAGGAAAAGGAGAGGACAAGGGAGAAATTGCCTTGCAGGTTATAACAATATAAAAAAGCAGTCACATCTTTTCCAAAAGTCTACTTTGTGCCTATGCAGTGCTGTTGCATTCAGAAGGGGAAACCCAGTCCTGAAGATGCAGAAGTCTCAATTTTGCAGTGGCCTCCACTCAGAAGGCCTCCTGACCTCCCAACATTGGCACAGGTCTGCCATACATCCCTCCGTATGTTTCCTTTTGGGTTCACACTGGTACCAAGATCGCTTGCACGCGGCCTTGTAGAGGGCTGTTTCCCAAGTCACCTGAAATAATATTGGTGGTACAGAATATAAACACATCACTGTGTACCACCTTATTAAACACAGATGTGGCTCTTGCGAGGGCCTTGTTATCTAGAGGTGCCTTACCTTCGTTTGCTTGGGTACCAGCATCCTACAAAGAGACCTCTGTTGTACTGCATTAATGCAAAACCAGCCACAGCCTCAGGTAGGGGCTGCACGGAGAGAGGGCAGAGGTGTTCCTCCAGTCCTGACCTCCTCAGGAGTTAAGGTCAGAAGGCCAGATTATTTTTTGTTTGCTTGTTTGTGCGTTGTGTGTTAACTGCCAGACTTTGGAAGCCCATAATGCTTTGAAAACGTCGTCACCAAAATCTGGAAAGCTTTATAAATAACATTTGAAAATATAACCGTTACTACCTGTAATTCATTAATCTAGGAAGCCCAAGAGTATTGCATACCAGAATGTCAGAACGACTGTCAAAAATGCATGTAGCTGATGCCTTCCTGGGTTTGAATGGAATTTATTTGGTGTTACTTTGGTTTGAAGTGTCTCCTCGTCTGTGATTAATGTCTGATTTGCTTCTGGTGAGGCACTTGATAAAAACTGGACTAGTCTGATCGAATTTTTCCTTCATTATAATTTTTATACAAAGCTGCTGGTTTAGAATAGACTTCTACCAGGACTTTTCTGCTCCAGGACAGAATTTCTGCCAAAAATAGAGCACCTTAGAAATAGAGATTTGAGTGGTCCTTTATTCAAAAACCTTCCCTGGGCTGAGAAGTATTTATACACAAGCCTTTAGTGACAGATGAGAGCTCTGACCACCAGGCTCTTAACTGGGAATGCATGGGTCTTTCCTGAGTTTTTGGGTTTTTGCATAAAACTTCAGAAAGCCTTGTTTTTCATCCCAACAGGGAACAGGAAAAGATTTTGCTTGAAAGCTGAAAAAGTTTCATGGTACAGAAACACCATTTCATATCCATATGTAATCCAGAATTGAGTTTGTCAGTGCAGTCTGAATTTTGTCTTTGATCTCAAAAAGAGAAAGGCAGCCCATGAAAATACTGCTGAAGTAAAAGAACATAAACAGGCTTAAAATACCACATTCTGATAGAGGGTAAAATGGCATTCTGATGGAGTGTATCCCACCAAATCCAAAGCCCAGTGAATTTAGCAGGGAGTACAGTAAAGGGACAATTTCAAAGCTCTGAAATTTTGTTTCACTTTTTATCTAACCCTTATCTGAATGTCTTTCCTGAATTCCTGGTCTCATTATCTGATCTTTGGCATTTTGTTTTCCCAGAAGTACGGCAGAACTAATAATTTATTGGCAAAGAACATTCACACCCAGCAGATTTCTCTGGAGAGATCGTTTAATTTGATGAACACCTCAGATGTATCTTAGTTGATTCTTGCTTAGTAATAGATCAGCAGAGAGACAAATAACGCTTTGCCTCTCCCCAAGACCTGGAGAAGTGTGTGCCAACCATATTCCTCGCCTCACCTGCAAGGCAGCTTTGAGGGTTGTCAGCTTTTATAAAATTGATGAGAGCACTTGGCATGCAGGGCCCTGGAGCAGGAGGCTGCTATACCACTGTAGAAGCGATCGGTCCATTTTCAGTGCATGTTGACAAATTCTGATAAGTTCAAATTCCTCCCTCAGCTGTTCCTTAACGAACCCTACAGGAAGGGATAAACCAATATGGAAAATATGTTCTAGGTATCTTAGCGTGGATCTATTGCCACCAGAATGTAAGAAAAGTATGGCACAATTATCAAAAAAGGTCCTATCGGCTCCGTAAGGAACAATGGGGCTCCGAGTGACCTGAGATGGCTTTGTTATTATCTGCCTTTTACTCCTATTTTATTCATGGAAAATTTGTTTTCCTCTCCGTGCACTACAAATAACCATTCACCTAAAACATTAAATAATGAAATTCAAATGTACCGAGTTAATCACTGGAAAAGTGCTTCATCTGAAACTCCATGAGGGATCACATTTCAGAACACAAGTGTCCTTGTACAGTATGCATTTCCTCTTTGGTTCACAGGTTTGCTCATGCAGAGATTTAGAGTAATATTGAATTACTGCCTGAAGCCATGCCTGACTATCTTTTTCATTAATTACCTGCCATGGCTTTGGGACAGATTAACTGATAAATATATGAATCCCTAGCGTAGTAACCTTTACCACGTACTTAGAATAACTGATAGGCATGTAATCTCAGAATCTGTGAAAAAACTTTTTTCTGTCTTCCTGTAGATTACTACTGTGCTCTTGCTATCTGAGTTGCCTGTCCACGCTGCTGTACTGTCTTTGCTAAAAGATGCTGCTGAAGCAACAGCTAGGACCTCTACAACAGATTGCTGCAGCAGTCCAAAAGGAAGATTGGTATGGCTTTTCAGAAAATACAATCGCTTCTTTTTTTCAAGTGTTAGTATAAAGATGGGTGAAACTACATAATGCCCTGTGTTACCTTTTCTGGGCAACAGATGCTTCAGACAAGTCTAAGAAATGCAAATCAAATGACCGTTTTCCTTGTTGTTTTGGTGGTTTGTGGGTTTTTTTTTGTTTGTTTGTTTTTGGGTTTGTGGTTTTTTTTCTTTAGCAAAATGTCTCAGAAACCGGTCATTCTGGAAGGGTAATCACAGTGTCTTTAAAAAAAAAAGCCTAGTTTCTGCTGCAGCTGGGTTTTATGTTTCTCTGACCTGCCCTTCAGCAAACTATCTGCTGCAAGTTTTTTGACTCGTGTACTCCCTTCTTCTCTGTGCAAAGATTACTCAGATTTTTAAAATACATAAATTCACTGAGGAGGACTTCAGATGCTTGTTCTGTGTGTGGAGACCTGTTGTCTGTTTTGCTTTAATTGTTTCTTTATTCAAGTTGTCCAGTATTCTTACTGGATAATCTGGCTAGTGATCTAGTTCAACAATATTACTGAACAGCAACCTTGCTGGGGTGGCTTGAAACTTCCCACGTGTAATCTGAAGAGCTTTGCTTTAGGTCATCATTGCAAGTCCAAAGAATCGCTTGACCACAGCCTGAAGAAATCAAATAAAGCCAGATACCAGTGCTATAAAACATATCTACAGAGTGAATTGAACTAACATGCTTGCATACTTGTTTCTAAGACCTTTGCATTGATGTATGTAATCAATTATTAATAATATGTGATAAGATCATCTGTTTACCAGGAAATTATCTCAGGTGAACAAATCTTTTCACTAATGCTGTTATAGCAGGTCAGTTTGTGTATCTATTCGCAGTCACTGGATTGGATCTGAATTGGTTATCTATCCCTTTATCTGTTCCCTGATAAACTCAATTTTATACCCACCACATCTTTACCATAAAGCTGCCCTCACGTGTGCAGTATCATTTTGCAATTACTTTTGACATGTGTAATCAAAAGGATGTTTTGGAAGAGCAAGAAAGAATATGAAAGGCAGTCCAGGTGATGCTCGTGAAGGAAGAGGGAATTCCAGAACATTTTATTCCTCTGGTAAAGCAATGTTTGAACGAGTCACAATATTGCATACAAATAGGTAATTATGCAACTATAGACATGGAGCAGAAGATTCCAGGGCAAGATTCATGGATGGGACTTAAAGAAGTTGGGTCTCAAGGATGGGATTTTTTAATACATTTCCTATTGACGTATTAAAAATTGTTTTTTGAGCTCCCATCCATGACAGATCTAAACCTAAGGTCTGCCTCGATATTTCTCCTCTTTTCCCACATAACCATATAGTCTCTTTCTGTTACCCCCGTATAGTTTAAATAAAGTGTTTATAAGGTTGACTGAAAAACGGCGGGGGTACTCAGTTAAAAACATTAAAAGTCCAGTCTTACTACATAAATCTGTGGATGGAAAAGTATACCGGAAGAATAGGGAATGCCAATTACACTTTCAAAGCTTTAAATATGAAAAAGAACTACGGGGAGGGTAAAGCAATCAGAGCCTTCTTGATTTGTTAATCTTCTTGGACACTGCTATGGAATTTCCTTCGGTAAAAGATATTTAGAAAATTACCAACAAGGCTACGTATGCCCCAAAAATATGAGAGTAGCATTGCTAGTCTGTCATTCCTTAGGGAAGACAGCCTTGGCTTGCATGCCCAAGCAAGCAAGTCAGTTTTATAGCAACCTCTGTCCTCCTGAGCCTGAGCACTCCTCTTGCTAAGCATCCATATAATTTATGCCTATAGGACTGCAATTCCTCAGAGCAATTTTTCTTCCATCTGTTCAGCTTGAATGGAGAACATTTGTTAAATGGTGTTTGGAGGGATGTTGGCAGTAAAATGCATGCCCACCCTGATGTTAGGCTAGTTAACTGGTCTTTCTAGGCATAAAGCGGACATTGTTAAGTGGCACAGAGCTTGAACAAGTACAAATTTAAGAGAGCACATTTTCTTCTTTTCTTATAAACTTGAGTATTCTTTCCCATTGTTCTTCTAAAAAGAGTTAAGATGACTGACTAAATACCCACTTAGAATAATTAAAGTAGTTGAAGTCCACCTGTCAATTGTATAGAGTTAGATAAAGTCCACTCATTGCTGTCTGATACTTTTTCGGATTCAAGAAGGCAGAGCCATGTAAACACTGAAAGTAATTATGTCTCCTTCTCCTCTTCTTCTTTTTTTTCCCCCCTTTTCTTTCTAATGTTAGTTGTTACAGAAAAGAGTCAACTTGAGTTTCAGAGAGCCTGCCAAAAAGCCTCTGGCGTTCCCTGGGGGATTGAATTTTACGTTCTTCAGCAAACAATGTCTGTCTCCAGAAATGCAAGAGGAAAACACTATTTTTCTTTTTAATCTAATATCAATGTCTAAGCCTAACGGAGCTCTGATTTTTTATTTTCAAGCCTGAGGAACATCTTGTGTTGATGTTAGTATGTGCCTTTTTAAGCTTCATTTGTTATCTTTAAGCAGCTGCTAAAGTGTAAACAAGTTATTTTTCTATTCTATGTTAAAAAAAGGCTCTTAGCTTATCCAAAAGCTCCGCTGCTATTGTGCTATTGGGCTATGCTAACAGCAGTGAAAGAACATTATTGAATGCAGCAAATGTTTGGTTTATTTCAAAGCCTTTCTAAACTTTAAATCAACTACATTTCTTTTCAGCCTTCTGTTTCTCCTTATGGAAAATTAAATCAAATCAGTTAGCCAGGGAGATAGTAACACAAGAAGTTTATCTCTGATTTTTTTCAAGTATAATAAAGAATTTCATATTTCTGATAGTGACTTTACAAATAAAACTCCTGTATGACCTGGAATTCCGAAAGTGATGTTGGATGAGCATTTTAAAGGAGGTCTGATATCTCAAAAAGTAGGAAGTACAAAACATTGTTCCTTTCAAGGTAAGTGAAGCTGAAAGATGACCTTTTCGGATTATTTATATACAGAACATATACACGTTTCCCTTTCCCTGCATTATGCCAGCTCTGTATTTCCCTGCCACACCACTAAGACTTTTCAAAGATGATGATAAAGGGGGGCAAACAGTGATTTTTAAACATTATGCATACGAACAGGAGCAGAGATGTGTGTATGGGTGTTTAGAGAGGGAGTGCAACAGGTGACTGTCAGAACTGAAACTGTTTACCATCTCCATTGATGTATATTCCATCTCCAGCAAAATCACTGCCACCAGATATGATTAGGTTGCTAAGACCACTCCTTGAAGTTTACAGGGTGTATAAATCTTGTAATCCTCTTCAGACTCTCCTAGGAAAACTTCACAACTAAGAAAACAATCGTGTTGCCAAATTATTCCTTACAGCTTTCCAGATTTTTTTTTATTTACTTTATTTCATTTTACCTTTTTAACTTGAGTTCTGCTTGATATACAATTGAAAAGTAAAGATATTTGCCTAAAAATCCATGGCACACACCCAGGGAAACGCACTAAACTATATTTTAAGACTGAACTGCAACTTATGCATCTGCTTTGGTTAGCAGCATGTAAAGTGTGGCTCACGAGTCTTCTGGCAACTTAAGGCCAACAAGTGGCCTGCTCAGCCTGGCAGTATTTGAAACCGCCAAAGGACCGCACAGAGCTATGTGTAAGCAATTTGTGCCCCATCTGGTCGGCAGAGGTTTTTGGAACAGAGGGCTCTTCTGGGCGTCTCCTCTCTTCCACAAGGTTTGTTCAGAAAATTATTCTGGTTTGCTCTGTACAGGTTTTTATTCCATACTCTCCACTGTCCTGTCTGAATATCTTCTGTAGGATATTAAGCACTGGTGTTCTCCACCGCAGCTTTGTCCTGTCTGAGCACATGTGGGTATCTGTTCTGGAATGAATGGGTGTTCACACACTTGCTTTATATTTACGTTGCAGAATAAAAGGGTTAAAGAAATGTGCCTTATGACGGAGCTAAAGGCAGTTTGCTTCGTAAGCCGGAGAACCTTTGTTTCCTGCGGGTTGCCAGGAGGTGGTAGGGAAAAACATTACAGCAGCTGCAAACCTCTTGGGGTCTCCCGGTTCTTGAGGTGGAGTGTATATGTGCACATATGTGTTTGGGGGGTAGGAAGGAATAAAACCTACTGGCAGGGTTTACTGCAGGAGCAAGAGGAAAGAAACCACTGTAGGGCTCAAATGAGCCTCCTGCATAGAGGTGTGATTTGTCACAGGATCTGCCCTTTGCTACTGAGCTAACTTTTCTTTCTTTTGGTCATCTGAGATGTTTCCTGTGCTTAAACCTTCCTGGGTCCCTTCATGTACCCTGCTGGAAACTCTGTTTAACTTGCTATATTTTTACTCAGTAGAACATATTTAGTCTTCATTAGGAGAGCAAAATAATGTGTCCTAGCTATTTTAAATATCGGAAATATAAGTGGACTTCTACAATTTTAACATGAATGTGTTGCAGCATCGGGGACGAATTGTGCTGGGTGATTTTTTTATATTTTTCTTCTTCCCCTAAAGCGATGCTCGGTTTTATTCCACACAGCAAGATCTAGCCAGTTGGGGATTGCTTGCCACTCAAATGTGTAACAAATAGTACAGTTCTGTAATTTTGCCTGTGTTGCAAACTGTTATTGAGATGGATCATAACATCTAAATATTGAGATGGATCACACAAAACTAAATATCAAAACTACTAGAACTGTAGATGTTTAAAAAGCACTTAGTATGACTAACTCTTGTTCTACTCGTCCTGTTTGCCATTTTGGAAATAGTTATGGAGAGCTGTCATAGCAGATGGCAAGCTCTTCTGCACACAGCTGAGGACTCCGGCTTGGTCCTGTGTGCCCAGGCCAAGCCTTCACCCACCTGTGTTCGGTTCTCCTCAGATTTTATGACCTTAGGACAGTGCTGCAGAAAACCAGCAGGCTGAGTGATTTAATACACAATTTTCTCCCCTCTGAGCCTCTCCCAGTTTCATTTCACAGTAGAGGGCACTGTGCAGTTGGAATTCATACTCGAGAAACTGCGTGAACTCCTGGTTTCTTGTAGGCATAGAGATTCCAGGGCATTCTTCAAACTTACAATTTTAGCTCCACTCAACGCTCATGTCTAATTAAGGTAGTTACATTTTACTTCAGCTCTTGCTTTGGTTTCTAATGGATTTTTTTTCTACTCTTTGTCTTCTCCGCTGCCCTGCATTGTTAAATAGTTGTGCTGTTCCAGCCCAGATATGGCTACATTTTAGTGGTCTGCCACTACATTGCTATACCGAGTATTTAGTTAAATGCTTTGTGGATCTTTCTGTATAAAAAGAGCTCCATTGAGACTAAGAGGATATTATTATTCATAATGTGGTGACTAGTTTCACACATGGCTGAAGCAAAATAAATCATCACTGTTTTTAACAAAACAGTGAGTAGACCTCTTGTTGACCACAGCATATTTGTGGTCAGCAAAGAAAGAGTCTTTTATAGCTATTAATATGCTGCCAAGGTGCTTTAACTGACATTTTTGCCCTAAGGGGGGTGGGCTTCCACTACCACCTATTCATGTTTCTCTGCTAAGCCCCTTTCCACAGCCTTACCCTCACAGAGTGATTTGATACAGAAATCCAGCCCTGAAAAGAGAAACCGGTTACTGAAAGAAATGATACAAATGAATATTGCCCTGATGCTGAATCCAATAAGAACACCAACAATGCTCTTGATGGTTTCGGTGGTAATTTTTAGTTCTGAGCAGTCATACACAAAACAACTGATTGTCAGCATTTCTGTTATGCCCACCATTGTAAAGCCTGAAGGTTTGAAGAAGGCCTGAGTGATACGAAGCATCCCAATGCTCCTCTGGTTGTTCACACTTGCAGTTCTGTGCAGTTAAACTGGAGTTCAAACATTGTTTTGTAATTGGTCTGTTTATTACACGGTCATGGGAATGGTGTCATTTGGGGATGTTGTCATCTTCTGATTTAGCACCTGTGCAACGGTAACCTGACTTCCCTGGAATGACTTTGTGCAAAACATAGCGATTTCTTGAGCCGAGAGTCCTGGTGAACAGACACTGATGGAGCCAGCGCTGGTTCTCCAGTGCTTCCTCCTGTCACTTTACAGAAGTTCATATGAACTTTTCAGCCTGCAGACAGCCATCTGCCCAACTGAAAGTCCCACCAGAAATTCTGAATGCTTTTCCAGTCAAAAAGCAGGAAGTTTGAACGCATTAATATGCTGTTTAAAGGGTGCGAAAGAAATGTAGAAATGTAGTTTGTAGTAGAAATGGCACAAGAAAATATCCAATGTAATATATAAAGAGAAGAGTCATGGGTGGTAGAAGAAGAAGAGAAGGAATATAAAATAGGAAAGCTATTCTCCATAGCATGTCATTATGTAAACCAAAAGCATAACCCTTACTTTAAAGGCTTACATTGGACTTAAACATGTTTCTTGACATACTATTTACAAAAGGCCCTATTCTGATCTCAACCCTGTGTAAAAAAGAACAACTCCTCTGAACACAGTGAGAGCTCGGTGAATTTATGGGAGGGAAAACGTGTGTGAAATCAGCAGCAGGGTCGTCCTTATGAACTTATCTAAAACTTCCTGTAGCTCTCCAGATGAACTTCTAGAATTGCATATTTGCAAAGATGAAAAATGCAAATAGTTTATTGAAGACATTTCTCAGCTTCTGGTATATTTATAAATAAACTGAGATTACATTTGTAAGGCATACAGTGTGCACTCTCTGTGTTTACTTTGCTGTCCAGCACTGTGTTTTCATGTGAAACAAATAGCTTCTGCCATTTCTAAACCTCATTAAAAGCATCCATTGTCTGACATTTTTAAAGATATTAAATTCTTCATGGCTGTTTGTCTGAAGTATTCTGTATTCTGCCTGTGCTCTGAGCTGGCCAGATACAATCCGTTTCAGAAATAATGTGACTGAATCATCATCACCACAAAGATGCATCCAGATTAGCGCGCACAATCTCTTTTTAGGACAGTTGTAGTTTATAAAAAGTTTTTGAACAGAAAATTTTCTGTTTGGATAAATAGATATGTAGAAATTCATTAGGTGCTTTAAAAAACTTCGTGCTGCATGTGTGTCCTCTACCAGCGGGTATGTCCCTGGTGCTCAGCCGTGATGTGTGAGGTAGCTAATGGTGCTGACAATTCTTTGGAGAAAGAGAAACGGGGATTATCAGTTTAAAAAATGAAATTCAGCTGATGGAATCAGATCTCAACAGATTTGATTTTCTATCATCTGTGGCACCCACGTGCCACAAAACTGTAAAGTACAGTAAAGCCTAGAAACTATTTTGCTGAAGTTTCCTGGGATTCTCTCTGTCTATTGTAATGCCCACCATCTTGTTCATCACCTTGGGGCTTTTTCTTTTCAACATTGGTGATAAATACAGAGTGTTCAATAGGTCTTGATTTGGTAATGGTTAATAACACAGCTACTGCTGAAGCACTTCTGTTGGTTGCTATGGATCAGAAATTAAAAATGGTAATAAAAGGAGAGTGGTTAACACTTGATAATATTTTACTGTGGGGAAAATTTCATCTTTTTTGCTGTCTCAATACCAATTTCATGTAAATGTAATTAGCTCTGTGATAAAAAAAAAAAAAATGAGAAAGTTTCATGAGTTATATTTTTTATGTATAATCAGACCCAAACGTCAGTTTGTGACCTTATCTATCACACTACTTTCTCCTTGCTTCCCCATTAAAATGAAAATTTTCTGAGCTTTTGTAGAAGCTGCCAGACTTTTTCTCTGGAGAAGCAGGATGGTGTCTCAGGGAGAGCCCTGAAGTTGTCTCTGGGGACTTGGATGCCATTTCTGCTGCAGGATTTCTGCTGTAGGACAAGAGTTTTACACAGCCTTGTTCCTGGGTCACTGCCTGTGAGATGAAGGTATGGCTTTTCAGTTTCGGAACGGTCTCTGGGTAAAAGACATTTGTAATGGGTAAGTGTTAAGGTTCTGTAATGACCCGATGAATATCTAGCAGGAGTTCACTTCTCTTGCCTGCTTCTCAATCTTAAATTCTTAGAAGTGTGCATGAGTACTTTAAGGTGGAAAAATAGCACTGAAGGTCTCCGAGTTGTTATGACAGTTATGAAACTTGCTCACGGTAACTGAAAGTGCCTTATGAGGGCCATTTAGCTGATCTGGGAAACTTTTGAAGTTTGCAAAACCCACTGCTGTGTGTGAGCGTTCAGTTCTTCCTCAGAGAGCAGGGCTTTCTGCAGCGGTGAGGCTGAACATCACCTTCCTCCTCCCCTGCAGAGGCTGAGCGCGCCGCGTCGCTGGTGCTTTCCGCCTTAAGATGTGAAAAGCAACGTTGGGCCACCAAGGCAATCTCATTTTATCAATAGAAGCGGGGTGAGAGGCCATGTTAGGATATAACAAACCTGACCTTTCTCTTCGTAGGTACCAGGCTGCTCAAGCTAGCCACGGATATTTTAGCTGGCGGTTGTGTCTAGGCCAAGCTGCTCTTGAGAAGTAAAGCTTGTTTATGAAACCTCCGCTAAAAGCAGGTGTTGCAGACATCCCATTAGTAACCTTTGACTTACCTTCCCCTTTGAAACTTTTCATCCCAAAGGACTGACGTTTCAAAGCTCCCTTCCCCACCCCCACTCCCCCCTCTTTTTTTTTTTTGTGTGTGTCCCCTTCAAGTTTGCATATTGTAAACATTTTTCTTCTCTGCTCTGATGGAACAGAGCCAAAAATCTGCACAATGGGGGAACTAGATGTTAATGAGCAGAGATTGTGGGAAAATGTGTACCGGGCTGCCCTGCCTGACCTGCATGATAATGCTACATTTAGCACATTCTTTTCCATTGGTGTAGCAGCCCTTGAGATGGTAGCAAACAACACACATTGTGCAGGTTTGTTTCAAAGAAAACTGCTTTCCTAGGAGAGTGGAAATAACAAATTATTTATTGTGTACAGTTGGCAGACGGACAGCTGGCCCTGGAAATATTTATGCACAAACAGCAGTGTGAAATTATATATTCTTCTTCGTGTTTTCAGCAAAATTGCTTTAGGTGAAGGTTTAAGTTATGTAAAACTCAAGTAGTACGTACAGGCTCGCACTGAATCAAGGAAGTTTACAATCGCTCTATGGCATTTAGGGACTGATGAGGAAAAAAAAATAGTTACTGGGCCTGTAAGACAAAAATATCATAGCACTTTGGCATCTTCTAAATAGATTTTTTTAATTATTTTTTTTTTACTCTGGCTGTGCTCACAACCCCTTTTTAATGTGTTTATGTCAGTGGAGTTTTGTTTGTACAAAATGCTCCTGAAAAATTAATTTTGGCTTCTCTGAGCCAAGTTTCATTTAATCATAAAACAAAATTTATGTCTCGACCATATGAAAATCATTAGGGGCAAAAGGATTCTGAGAATATAAACAACGCCATGTGACTTAGACACCCAATTGCACAGCTTGAACCTATCAAGCGGTGAACATATTAAAATACTAAAGAGAACACTTACAGTCAGCATTTGGTGTGCAATGAGTAGGGAGAAATTTGTTTGCACAAAACTTCTGAATAACAAAGAGGAGTACCGAAGGAAATCATAACAAAAGACTGACTATAGATAATTTCTGAGCAGAGAAAGGGATTAAATCCATTAAACAAGCTATTTCTTGCAAACTTCTTACCCAGCCATTTTTTAATTATACTTTTATATGTCCAACTTTGCTCTTTCAGTTAAGGAAAGAGGAATTCATGTAGTAAAAATTGCATACAAATGTGAACTGTTTACAAATGACATTCCAGATCCTCATCGGGAAATGCTTATTTCTTCACAAAGATTCTTAAAGAGCTTTTCTATGGGGAAAGACACTTCCACTCATTACCTTAAAAACAACACTCTTATCTCCACCGTGGAGTGCATATGGGCTCTGAGCCATATTTTGCAAAGGACAAAGCAAATTCTTTAGAGGAACATCTGCTAGATAAGAGCAGCATTCCTTAGAATAGGTTTTCTGATGAAAGAGATGCCAAAGCCTTGATTCCAAAAGTTCTTATATGCTAAAACAACTACGGTCTGTGCTAGTTCTGTTACATGCTTTCAGGAACAGTTTCAAACCCCAGCTAACACCAAAAATACAGAGGTGGTTAATAACATCTTTTGGGGCTACTCAAGTCAACTTACGTTTTGCATAGTAAAAGAGAAGACTGCGGAAGTTATTAGTCCCATTTTTGGGAATCTTTAAAATGGTGCAAAACGCATATTTGCCCAGCTGATGGGCAGTCTCCGTGCCAATTATGAAATGGGTTTCTTTTCTCTGCGAACAGCGCCTGTGCCACGAGCAGTCTGGGACTCCGGCCGCTACACCTTCAGAGCCGCGCAGAGCAGCTGAAGGGCGATAGTTGTTCTGCACGTCCTGAAGTCTGTGCGGTAAGGGAGATGTTTAGGTACGGTTGCTCGCGCTGCCACACCACCAGGAAGGCCTCGCGGCAACGGGCTGTTATTCTGTCATGCAAAACTGGAGTGCGGCATCGAGAAAGGAAAACGTGGCAAAGGGGACTGAGTACAAATTTATTGTGTGTTCGCATAAGCTAACGCCAGGGTAACATCTGTTGCAGAGACCTTCCGGGACTGGAAGGCTCTGGCTAAGGCTGAACCCTGGGTTGAGGAGAGTGCTTGGGCGGCCTTGCTGTTTTTTCTGGGGAAATTTTAATGGTCCAGGTGTGTACCTATTACCAAGCTGGGTGCTTTCAGTTCCCCTTTTTCACTCTCCGTCTTCTACGTCTGGTGCTACGGTTCCAGGTTTCTGATGTCCCCTGCTGCTTGGTACGGTGACTACAGAATATCTCTGCATTGTCGAATATTTCTGCATGATGATTTGGACCAAACTTTGACACACGTTTATGGCAAGCACTAACTTGGTGACTTTGCCTAGGGAAGCACCGGGCTCTTTCTTGGTTAAGCTTTGGCTCAGCTGCGTTTCTCATAGAGCTGTACCTTCGTCACGTGCCTTCTGTTTGTTTGTCTTCCTCTTCATTGTACTCCAGGGATGTTGTGGCCTGTGTTTTGGGAACTGCCCCAAGTGAAAGAGTCAGGGAGTTACACTGGCAACAGGAAAGCAGGAACACAGGGTCTGTAGCGAAAGAAGAGGGATTGGGAAAGTTGCTTTTCTTTTCGTCCTCCATCAGTTCCTGCTGGGTACTGACTACTGTGTGGTTTTGATTTTGATTTCTCAGCTGAAATTCTGCACTTTGTAGACCTTCACATCACAGCTTACATATGATGATTGTGGCCCCACAGCTGACGAGCGCACCCATCCCACCTCTCTGCTCGTCCTGGATTTGCATTGTTGCAGCTTTCTCCAGCTTTGCTTTCAAAGCCCTGCAGAAAGTATTTTTATCTTTGCTATTTAGTCGTAAACTGGTTCCTTTAGTTTCACTGTCTGAAATTCACCCGTTCTGTATGTGAATGCTGTAAAAGACTGCCTCAATCTCGGCTAATGCGCATTAGATTTGGCTGTTTCTAGTCAGTGCTAACTTCCTCTTGAGCAATTACCGTAGTTCAGGCTAAGTGTTGGAGGGGGATCAGATCGTATCACATGTCAGATCTGGGTCTTTCCTGGGCTGATTTTGTTGGGCAATAGAAGGTATTCGTCCCACTCTGCTTTCCCACAAGCGTTTGAGTCGTCACAGTACTCCAACCTGGAAGAGTTAAAAAAGTTTTCAGCAATAGTATCCCACCCACATCAATGCTCCTTTAAAGAGATTAAATGGAGAGTTATGTTAAATGTGTTTCAAGGGTTTCTTTTGCTAACACTTTCAGGGCGCCTTTAATAAGCATGAGGCTTATTTAGCAAAACATCGTTATTAAGAAAAGCTTTTGAGCACAAGATAAAACATTATTCTAGATAGGAATCAACAAGCACGTATTGAGGTGCTTTTCAGTATAGGTCTTTGCAGAGCTGATCTCACATCATCTTTTTATTTCTTATTCTGCTGGTAATAGCTGTCATCTTAAAGACATTTGCAATAGTTAATTCTCAAATATTTGCATGATCCCTTGCTGATTCCTTGCCGCTTCTCAGTTTTTAATACAGTCCCCCAAATCTCTCTTTTAAAAATAGTACCAGTGCTCCCATTTTACAAAGGATGAGCTGAGTTAGCGAGTGCTTGAATAACTTTCTCCCTCTCACAAAAGAAAAATTTGGCTTATGGAGTCCAGTCATCCTTACTTTCCTCATCACAAGCTCTTTTTGAAAATGGAGAAGGTAATTTCTTTTGAGACAGTGATGTTTCACAGAGTGCAACTCTGCTCTCATGTTAAGAAATGTAATCATTTGAAAACCCAGTTGCTGCCAAAAAGACTCTTCTCTTTCAAGATTTTTAGCTATTGGTGACCCTCTGTTTAAAGTCTTGTCCAGCTGTGCTTTATAAATATCTCTTAACTGATAAATGAATTATTTCCTTCAGTTAAACTCTCCATATTGCTATGCAGAATTAGCAAATGCACAGTTTTGCAGCAGACGTATTAGTTTGCCAAATCAGTTGGCTTATGTTTTTATATTTGGTAGTTATGCCTTGTGTATTTTTAACTTTCTGGCATGATTTTGACTCAGTTTGGTGAAGTGTTGTCAATCATAGTTACAAGATATAGGAAGCAATACTAGAAAATAAGATCTTGCCATTTTTAATCTAACAAACCAGCTCTGTTGCTGATCTTGTCTGGCTGTCTAACAGATGGGCTAGTGTCCCATGAGAAGACAGCCACTTCCTTGCATAATAAACAAAGAAGGAGAAGTTGTCTGCAAACCATTAGTGTATTGCAAAGTTAGATGCAATGTCTTGATATTGTCAGAATGGGTTCCTCAAGCACATTTCTTAGACATTCTGTCATAAGTCAGATACAAGGCAGCCCTAAATCAAAATTAAAACTTTAAAAGGCTGCCAACTGTTTAACTCTTTCCAACAAAAGAACACCGGTAAAAATATCCATTTTCTAGATATTGATAACCAACTAATAGACATCAAAGGATTGAGTGGGGTATTTGATGGAGGCAAGATCACTCAGCCCACGTGCCGTGTTTCCAACACGTGGCAGAGATTGCTTTCTCCTTTTTCCCTTTTACAAATAAGGATGTTAGAGCAAAAATAAGAACACTGTTCTTGCTTGAAGTACAGGCTGGTTATTGTGTAGTGGAAGCTTATGAAAATCCTGGCAGATCATTACGTTAGAATTGTATTTTTTTGATGGAACACCTCAGGAAAATTATAAGATCCACAGAAATTAATGTGTTTTTCTTAAGAAAGGTATTTTCCCTTAAATTCAAAAGACAAAATACTATATATACGTACAAGCCCATGGCTGGTCACTTTTCACAAGAATTGCCACTGAAGTAGAAATAAGTGATAAGTGTTGTCATTTCCAGAGCAAAGTGCTTTTTGTGGTGAAACAAATTTTCCACCTTTTCAAAAAGCGTTAAATAGGATGTTCTAATACTAAACTAGAAATTATTCTTTCTTTCCGGCTCTGCCAGGAAAAAAAAAAAGAAAAGTACAGCTTTCAAACTTTTTTTTTTAACCAATTATTTATTGCAGTTTTGGCACTAAAAAAAAAAAAAGGAGGAAAAAAAAGAGATAATCAAATTCCAGATGTATAATGTTGTTTAAGCCTGTAGGACATGGAGCTGCTGAGCAATATGCTACTTAGTTGCTCTGACAGGTCTTAAGACTCTGCCACTAAAATTCCATGTTTAAGTTAGAGGCAGAAATAAATCCAGTGATCTGAGGAAAAAAAGAACACTCAAACTGAAGAGACTGAGGTGACGATCCCTTTTTTATCCATCTTAGAACTAAGAAGGGCTTAAAGCTAGAACTAAAGTCTTTCACATGTGCTTTGCTAAAGACTTTTAAGGAACAACTGTAAACTGAAGGACTGGCAAAATTCAAAGCAAATTACAAATAACAGTGCAGAGTATTTTTGTTTGACTTTTATCATTGTTTTACAATTTATATTTTTGCTTCTGGAATACGTTATCAACAGAGAAAACTTCAGGAGAAGAGGTACTGAAATTAGTGTGAGCCCCATGTCACAGTTTCTTCTCTTCTCTGTTTTAGAGTGACTGAAATGGATTTGTCAAAAATATGTGGAAAATAGAAGAGGGATTTTTCAGCAAGATCAGTCATGTCTGAGTTTTTATATTCAGAATATATAAATGAATATGCAGTATATTACATATGGCCTGAACTGTTTTGACTTTTTGGATTGGTAATTTTGTGTATGTATTATTTTTCCATCTGGCTTCCTCTTTGTAGTTTGCTGGAAAAATGTAGAATTTTCTTAATTGGCTAGATGGTAGAAAATTCTGCACATTTCTAGAGTATAAATTCTGAAATTGTAACTTGTTCACTGCTTGTAACTCCACTTGTGTTTTGCTTTACCCCATGCATGGTCTTCCTATTTCATTCTGAAGATGTAAGCAGCAAGTTACTAGATCATCATAAGCCAGATAGTCTTTGTGACGTTTATGTTAACTAGTGAATCCAAATGACCCAAATGTGCTGTAGAAAACCTCAATTTAACCTGGGGTCATATGATAGTTATCAAGAAAGCTTATTTTAAAATATTCTCCAAATAATTTCCCTGTCTCTGTTGATTGTTCTCTGTCCTTACTTGTCATTCTTAGGAAACGAAATGAAATGAAATGAAATTAAATTAAATGAAACCCACTTCTCTACAGAGGCTGTATGAATTGTAAAAGTAATAATGCCATGCTTATAAATAGCAAATAATATCATTGGGAACAAGTGTCTTATTTCATTGCTCATTCTTTATCACACAAAATCTAAGTATTTACAAAGGACCTTAGGACAGTTCTGTGGGATATAAAAGAGAGCAGGGGGCTTGAAGCAGGGTTTTGATGCTTTGAAGCAGCTTTCCAGTGTATTTAAAACAGTACAAAGAATAGTAACTTTTTCTTAATCCTCTCTTTGAATAAAACAGTGACATTTCAAAGGCTGCGACAGTTTTGAAAACATAATTAAGCTAAGCCCCTTTAACTGTGCATCATACTAATTCTGTGGGATCACATGTAACCAATGGCTAAAGCGAATAACTGGATCAAGATTTGTGCCTCTAGTTTAGCAGGACCTCTGGTTCATACTTTGAACCAAACAAACCCTCAACATTCTTTTCCCTCATTCATTCCTGCTAGGAAGTTTTACGAAAAGCACAGGCAGCACAATGCATCAGCTCCTTTCAGCAGGGCTTTCTGGGTCCTGGAAAAAGTGGAAAAGAACAAAAATATTCAGGCTGCTCTGTTTGTAATGAAGGTCATAGCATTGCATTTTGTATCTGTTATTTTCATCGATAAGTTTGTATGCCTGCTGGGGTAGACGGGGAAAAAATACAGCTAGAATTCATAGATTTGTTCCAATTTGGCCATGAAACAACAGTTTAGTTAGATGAATACTTTTAAAATAATATAATCACAGTGTTTTTCACGTATCAATATGAAGAATAATTCCTAGTATCAGAACATCTTTCAATGCACCACCTTGCACCGCTCAACAGTCCCGTTTGAGTCAGCTTTAAGAGCTGACGAATCACATTGCTTAGAAGTTTGTTCTTCATATTGGTTTCAAAACTAAACTTTCTCCTTTTGTCCTTCATTATTTCTAATCTCTTATGGAAGATGAGGACCAGAGGAAAATGATGACCTCCATTGTGAAATCAAAAGAAAAACTGGTGCTACTGATAATGTGATTAAAATGTGGAATTAAAAGATCTGGCTAAAACGATGGAGGAGGAAAGCACGAAAGGGAAAACGAGTCAGAATCAGCGAATGAAACAGCTTTGCACAAATCTTTACAGTGCAGTCAGGGTCCATGGGAACTCTGTGTATTCAATTTATATCAACAAATACAGTTGGGGGCCTGGCATCAGATACTGCGATCCAGTGTGTATTGAGTTACATCGGAGATCCTGCTCTGCTTCTGGGCTTCTGCCGGCACGTTGGGTGGCTGCAGTGACAGTGCCGTAGCTGCTGATTGCAGACCACAGCACTGCATGCCGTCCGAGAATCTGATTATCAGAAAACTCCAACGAAAGCGAGAGCTTGGGCTCACTGACTCAACTCCCTTGCTGCGGCAGACAACCGCATCACTGTAATCCTGTTTATAAATCTAATGTCCTTCATCTTAAACTAGGCAGCTTCTTGCCTTCGCAGCCCTACTAGAACGCTCTCCCAGAAGCACACTGCTATGACAGTTGTAAATTTTCTCCTAGTTTTCAATCACACTGGTGGCTGTGCCGAACTCTTTGCTATCTGTGCTGCTTAGCAAAGGTAAAATAATTGAGCCCATTCATTTTTGGCCTACATTTTGCTAAGTTAGTAAGCCAAGTTCCCTTAATTTTATCTAGTAAGAGAGGCTACCCATTCCTCTTATCTGAAGAGTCCTTCTTTGTACATTTTCCAGTCTTTTACCTTTCTTAAATGTCAGTTTTGAATTTATATGCACAGCCTCAGGTGAATTAGTACTAGGGCATGGTGCAATAATTTCAGTAATTCCCTTTTCTAACCTGCCTGAAGCCGTGTGAGGTTGCATTTGCCTTTTTAAGTGCTGACTGTGATCAAATAAAATACCATACTGATTTTCCTCCTTTGCTGCCTAAATCATGGTCGCTGAGCTCTTAAGAGAAATTCTGTTTTTCCCTTGCTGATATAGCATTGCAGTCTATGCAGCTGAATTTTGTTAAGATCATACCCATGCAATACTCCTGTTTTCTCAGCATGGGCAGGGCTTCCCCACTTCATGTGATTGCGAACTTGCATTGGAGCACTTCTATTGATTGCTACCAAAGTCATTAATGAAAGTATTAAATACATCCTTCTGGTCCTTCAGTAATCTTTTTGATATGATCAGTTGTCACTTGGTTTCTTATACTTATTGAAATATACTTCATATTTACCTTTCCTGTATGAAACTGATTTCTTCCTTTGGAAACATATCCAGTGATTTTCTGAAAGCCAGATAATTTTCTTCTTCATGTAGCAGTGTGTAGCATCCAGCGTGCAGCATACCTTTGGTGCACCTCAGGTGTGTTTTATTCTGTTTTCCTCTTATCTTGAATGGTGTTTACTTTAACCTTTCCACTTCTTCCTAGGCTCTTGTATGTTATTGAGTAACAGCCCAGGATGGGACCTGGGATTGCTCAGATCGTTCTTTTCCCATTCTGAAATGCAGGGACTACATTTCTTATTCTCTAGTCGTGTAGTACCAATACAGTGGTATGAGACGTTCAGCATTTTTGCGTGGAGATTACTTGCTGTTTCTTGACTTGAGTGCATTTAACTCTAAGCTTTTCTTTCGTTCCTGTACTAGCATTCATATTGATCACCTTTTTGTGTGCTATTGTTCAACATCATTAGAAAATGAGCTGCTCTCAACAGCAATAAGACGACCTTTGTGAGTAATTTCCCAAATATCATAATTAAAATCTATGTTTCATTAGGTTCTCACGTGCTTTGTTAACTCTAGACAAAGGGGGGATTTTCATAATCACAGATAGGATTTAGACATCAAATCTCTCTCTTTCCTCTTGCTTTCACCTTTAGAAAGGCTTCCCGTGAAAGTGTATATGATTTCTGGCCTATTGTTTCTCAGGAGGCAGAGAGTAATATAAGGAGCAGATACCTCTGACTTTTTTTAACACCTGCCAGCTCTGGAGCACCTCTGGCCTTTTTCTTCAGGGCTTCAATAATTAGAGCTGTGTGAAGTTTCACACGTAGAATGGAACTGGATGATTCTAGCATCTAATCGGGTCAAAGGCTAAATTCCTCTGGTGTGCAACATGTTACCCTAGGCTGAATTATAGCCCTGTAAACCGGAATGGTTAGATCCTTAACTTCGGAATATTAACTTGTTAATTTATTTTTTGCAGTAGATAGAGAATCACCACATCACACAACTGCCAATTTTATATCACTGCTGACATCTTTTGCCCCCGCCTTGCAACCTGAATTGCAGGATGTGTTTCTATGCTGTGATGCAATACCTCTCTGCTTTTCTAATTGCAGGAGGACATGTGGATGACACAGCCTTGACCCAACAGGCTCATCCACTGCTGACATCAAGCAGTGTAGCTGCCTAATTGTGTGCTCTGTGGATCTGGCCCCAAATGTGGCAATCTCACTGGAAATGGTAACCGCCGGTCTAAACCGGAATGTGTAAGCTGGCATGCTTGATATAAGTTGTAGAAACTGGCTATGGCATTCCCTCTGCCATGAGACTTACGAGCTCTGATCACGCAAGCTAAGGTTCTTGGAAAAATAGGAAGGTAAGTCCTGGGCAGCCCTGAGTAATGTGCTCTAGGCAATCCTGCTTTAGCAGGGCAGTTGGACTAGATGATCTCTAGAGGTCCCTTCCAACTCTGAAACTCTGTGATAAGCAAACTTTGCAGATAAGTAAGCACATGGGTACAAGTTTTAAACAACCTCTGTGTATAATTTCACTTTGTGCCAAGTGCCTGGAGAGCTAGATGTCCGTTTGTTGTGTGCTTTCTAAAGTTGGACTGCTGATACTATTTTGTTTGTGATGTATTTAAAGTTCTGAAACCTTTCCTTAAGATTTATGTGTCCTTCCAAAGGGCGCCCAGTGAATAGGCTAAATGCTTGGCATGCTTTCATCCTGGCTGCACGATCTGGCAACGGCTATGGATAACTGGGTCCACAGTTGGAAAATGCAGCTCTCCCCCTTTTCCCAGATGAGATTCTTAACAGTACTCTTTAGTTTGGCAGTCGATCACTTCTATCAGGGTACAGTTGCCTTTGGCCAAGCCTCTGGGATCTCTGCAAAGCTTTTCTCAGCCACAAATCATTTCTTCATTCAGCATGTCGCTTGACATGTTCAGTGTTATAAATTAGTTCAAGAAGGTGGACACCCAGTTCACCTCCTCACCAAGGGCTTAGTTCTCATGTTTTCTGAAGTTCTTCATTTTTGCTTTAGGGGACAATGCAGTTTTACGCTCCTACCGCGCTATCAAGAGAACAAGTCCCTTTGAGCCAAACACCTGCTTTCCGTTAGAAAGAATGATGGGGAAATGCCTTTTTAAAAGCCTCTGTTTATCTGCTTTCTTAATTTATAAAAAGTCCCTTATTACTCAGATCCACAGAGCTTTGGTAAAAAGGTATAGCAGACCAAAGCCAAAAAGAAAATGAAAAATAAAGTACTGCCGCTCTCTTGCCATGGCAATGTGCCCTCAAGGTTACCTCAAGGTTATTCTCTCCTGGAGTCAAAATCCAGAAGCTGAGTGGTCTCCACTAAGAAAACAATAGGCCACTTCGTGTCTGTGAGCTCCAGCCTTGGGAGTCTTTGCTGGCCAACGCCTACAAGTTGGAAGCCAGCTGAGACACACCGAGTTTTACTTTGCCTTGCAGGCTCCAGTCTCCTCATCCAGAAACTGGAAACAGAGACGTATGTGTTAGGAAGTGCCCAGGATATTCATGGATGCATTGGCTCGTCATGATTTTATGCTGCTTCATCATTTTCTCTTCTCTGACAAATCTAGGGAAAGATGTCACAAAGCTTTATTCTTAGCTATAACTTTAATAAAGGCTTAAGAGTGTTAAGCATCTAAATCTTATTAAATTCCTAATTCTTTTATTATTTTTGAGAATGACATCCTCAATTCTTCTTTTTCCACAGGTTTTAAGGTGGCAATTTGCAGACATAACGTGACTGTACTGCATAGTGTTGCCACAATTTCTGGGTACACCACAACCTTCTGTCCTTCTAGCATGGGTGGTGCCTTGCAGTGCCACAGGGAAGATCTGGTGTTGCTGGTACGTCTGAGACCTTACACAGCACCAGAAATTTTAAGTAACAGATCATGTTCTGTGGGCTAGCAGGTAAGGAGCACAAATGCTCCAAGCATACGTGTAACAGACTTGACTACAATTAAATTTGTTGTGACCTTCGATGACTCTTTTATTGTATCAATGCCTTAAGAGCTCAGTCAAAGATTACAGCTGTATTGTACTGCAGAAACATACGGAGAAAAAAATAGTTCCTGCTACCAAATGGTTTAGCCTTGGGTCATCTCGCTTATAGTTTATGATTTTGATCTAAAATTCGCAGAGTGGTGTAGCCTAATTTCTTTCTAATCTGACTTTCTAAGACCGGCATAGGACAGGGACGTGAGTGTAAGAGTGACTCCTATGCCTACAGCTGATCCTGAGCACTTCAAGCAAAAGTTTGTGTCTGCCCAATTTTGGGTCTTGGCATGTGGCCTATGGCCTGTGAGCTACAGCACACCCCTCCATTGCTGCCTTCACACAGCTTTCAGCATCTTCCTGAAACGAGTCATCTCTGAGGTGAGGTTATTGCATCTCTTTCTGCTTTGCCCTCTGGTCTGCTGTGCATCCAGCTGTGGGCTAAAATAAGGAAGGCAGCATCACCTTCAGATTGGATCTTTTCCTTCAAACTGAGTCCAGATTTGGGAAAGTATCTAGGAGTCAGAGGAACAAGAAAATCTTTCAAGAAATTAACAAAAGGTGGTTTTGTCTTGTGAGTTTTGGTTTGGTTTTGGTTTATTTTTTCCCTCCCGGGATAATGTGCAAATTCTGGACAGAAGTCCCTGGTCCCAATATCTGCAAGATTCAAATGAGGGTCTTGAGTCATGGTTATGTTGAGCAAGGACTGAGGCTTGGTTCTTCCCATCATAGGTAAATACACTAGTCTGGAGACCGCGGACAATTGTGCGGGGAAATCTTCACATTATTCTCTGTTGCAGATGCTATACTATATAGAAGAATAACTTTATTGCATGAGCAGAAGAGGCATGCTGACTCTGTAGAGCTGTTTTGGAGTTTAGTGGTGAGAACAGAACAGGGTTTTCAGAGTGGTGGGTTCAGATAGCTGTCTTTCAAGAGGTGCAGGGACTTCTGCCTTTCCATGCCCTAAGCTTCCTCGCTTCCAGCATCGGGGTAGAGAATGAAATAAAAAAAATGAAGAGACTTAACCTGGATGCAGCGACGAGCCAGAAAGTACATTACAAATAATAGCGTATTGGCATTGGAATGAGAGAGTTGTGGAGAGGACAAAGATTCACGTCGTACTGTGTATTTTCTAGTTCAGCAGAAATGTGTTTTCAACTCGGTCTCAGATATCCCACTGCAGTATACAGTTTGTATACACTAAATTTCATGTATAGCATATAGTGTATCTCTTAACGATGTATTTAGACACTATTTCATGGGCACTAGGGCATACTTAGAAGTATTTTCCATAATGGCAACTTTGACATCTTATGTTACTTAAAATGTGAAACAGTTCAAGACACAATTGCACACCTGAATGGAAAAGCCACTGTGTAAGCAGAATATCATATTTAATATAAATGGTATGCAATTTTACAGGCACAACAATTTTCTTACAGTACATTTCTAGTAACCAAATATATTTTCTCTCATTTGCATTCACACTGTTCTATTGGGACAGCGTTTTGTAGTTAGTATATCCCTTTCATGCTAACAAATAGACTAGGCTTTACAAAGAACTGCAAAATCAGTTCTGTCTGGTGAAACTAGCTTAGATGAGGAGACACTGTATACAAAAGAACAAGAGTTTGACGCTTTTTATTCTGAAGAAAAACTTACTTGACAAGTTACCCCATGGACTGTAGTGTGATTGTGAGTGGTAATAAATCTGAAAGTCTGATGAAATGTGAAAAAAATATATGCTTTTTCTTTTCATTTTCCTTTTTAACTCCTCAAAAATGTTAATTGAAGCTTGAATAAAAGTTTCTGGTGAGCGTGTGAGGGTAGTCCAGGGGCTGGTTCTCAGAAGTATTAGGGAAGTCCTTTGTCTGTGCTTCTGTTGGCAGAGGGAAGCCTGTGCACTAGGGAGAGTTCTTGACTTCTGAATCCATTTTTGTTCGGGTAACATTTTAATTTGCTGTCCTCTCACTGGATTTGGTAAGGACTTGCCTCAGAATGGCCCAGTACAGATTAATTTTCAAAAATTACTACATTCAGAAAAACAGTAACTCTCAAGAGCAAACACATAATCTCATACGCGAAACACACCTTGGGTTTTACTCATTTCTCACTGACATAAGGTGTAATTTAGTTGTCTAAAATGGAGTCATTCGTGATTTACGTCAGAAACAGGCCCACAAAGGCTATTTTTAACACACACAACAAAATGACATTTAATTTTTTCACATTCGCTCCCCAGTGCTGTTGTATACATCCTCGGTGGCATTATTAAGTGGTGCTTTTCAAACAGATGAAGTATGTTACTTACTGTGGCTAAATTGTAATGAAAGAAGAGATGGCTGTTTGCCAGTGAATGGTGTGTAGCTTGTAGAAGCATGTAATTACATAAATCACAAACATATGCAGAAGATGTTTTCTCTTTACGTTTAACTGGCGTTGCCTGGAGCTATAGCTGCTTGCAACTCTACTTAATTACCATAATTATTTTAAATGTGGATATCTGGGCAATCTTTGAGCTTTATGAGAATGTTATTCATACCTTATCAGTAAAAATCTAAAGGGTCCCATTCTTTCCCCAAAGGGGCTGCAGTAACCAGGTTTCTCCAGGCGTAGGGTGGCTGTAATGTTTATACCTTTATTTTGAATTACAGGTTTTTAAAAACCTAAGCCTCTGAAACTAATCAGATCTTGAAATCTCAGTAGACACTATAATTTCCTGGTAGGAAATTAAGCATTGTACATTGTTTATGGAAAGAAAGTACCTGTAGACGTCCTGATTAGCTTCTTTTATGTCTTAATTTGCTGACTGTGTAAATGTTGCTTGGCCAAACAGATTGACAAGTGTCTAGGAAAGGTATTGGCTGTGTTAAAATGGATACTTCCTATGGGAAATGTCAAAAGAAACTGGCAAACTAGCTGGGATTTTCCAGTTAATTTTGTCAAGAAGTCAAATGTGTTAGAGTGGGGCATTTTTAAAATTCTCTTTTGCACTAGCATAAACCTGATTCAAATAACTGATGCTGATGGATTTGCCCTAGAAATACCACAGGATAACACAGGCTTTTGGTTCTTCTCTCATTTATGTCAGTTTTATGTTGACTTCATGCCATTGATATTGGTTGAGTTACTTGTGGCTCAGACTAGTACAAATGAGAAAAGACATGAGTCCTGATATATAGGATGACTGGCCAACGTAGACACGCCTCAGTTTTCCCTGACTAATGTGAATTGATGAGTATAGAATTCCTCCAGCTGAATACATTAGAAGTGGTAAGACCCTCGGGAATAAGAAATTTGATAACTAAATAACCTCAAAAGGCCAAGCAGTAGGAACCATAAGCAACTGTCACACGTAACTGATGAAGAATACTTATGAGTACAGAGAATCCTTACGCACTGAAGGACCAAGAAAGGCAGATTTTGTGAGAAAAGGGTAGTATAATTTATTAGTTCAACTCTGCATTTATAAAAACACATGGTTTTGAACAAATGAGCTATGTTACAAAGAAACAGTTGGTCGAACGCCTGAATGCAAAGATAGTGGTTGCAAAGTTTTCATGTTCCAGCAAAATAAAAAAGAGTAATTATTTGCCATTTGAGAAATCCAGTTCTAGAAATAAGGCAAATATGAATAAATACCCAATGGAAAATCAGATTGAGCAAATACAGTATTTTTGCATTTTTCAGTGTCAGGGAAATAGGATGATAGTTTGCCCCTTGTCTTTTATTTCAACCACCATATTTAACCTTGCAAGTGATTCCTCCTTAAAGAGGTTTTGCAAGTCATGAGATCATTTTTGTTTGGTTATAATGTGACATGCCAGCTGTAGATCATATGTGCAGTTTTGTGACACAGCTTAGTCTTTTTTTCTATCATCCAAGAGGCAACATACACAAAGCATTATTGTCAGAGATCAGTTAGTACAATGTCTTGTGAGGGGAAAAAAAAAAAAAACCCAACTAAAAAATGCAAGCCTCCAGAATGCCAGGGAACCATGCGCTTCAGAGACCGATTTGTTTAATAACCACAAATTATTTCAGGTAATTTGGCACCAATTTAAGTGCACCCACAAGAATGTCCTCAACAACAAAAAGAAGTAACAAAAGAACCACCCCTACTACCAACCCTGTCAGGATGAGCTGAAGGCAGGGTTTCCATTCATTAAATTATGATTACCCTTGTTAATACCTTGTCTCTCAAATCCCCATACCGTGCTGCAGACTCACCAAAGGGAAACAAATATGTGATGGTTTGAAAAGGAAGCTGATGGAAAGTGATACTTTTCCCACGCGTTAGAATGACAACAAAATCCTTCAGGTGAAGGTGCAAACTAAAACAGTCATTAAAAATGCAGATTATGAACAGCTGAAATGAAAATCCAGCCAAGGCATTGTCAGTTAATGTCTTTCACTAAAACAAAAAGCATGAGGACAAACACAATATTCACTAACTTTGAGGAGCAATTAATCTGGATTTGTAGTTAGATTTTGTTCTGTTCTTTCTCATTTCACATATTTCCAAATTACAGCGTGATTGAAAGACTCCAATGGCTACATTAACCTACAATCTCTGTAGTATTGACATCTATACAGAGGGTGATATATACCCTGTCAGTAAGTTACAAAGCTCTTTGCTGAATAGCAGAAGAATGTGGGAACGGGAAATCCCCCTAGTTTTGCCTCTGGGAAGAATATATCTTGGTAATTTCAAGTAGTGAAACTGAACACAGACGTTTGGAAGATTCATTTTAAAAGCTGATACTGGAAAGCTGATGTGAAATCCTATTCAGTTCAAGTGTTTTGGGTTCTCTCCAGCACGATGGAGAAACTTCCTTCTGACCTCCCTGAAATCCATTTACCTGCAGCTGAACAAAGGTAGCGCCACAGAAAGAATAGGGGTCTTTATTAAAAAAAACTTTGCATTTCTCCTCATGAAAGCCATGTTCACTAGGGCTTTTTTCACAGGGAGGTTTTCCCCTTCCACAGAGCAGAGAAGAGCCTACAGGCCAAATTTTGATAGAAAGTCCTTAACTAAGTATAAGAAAAGAATATGAGACAAATTGAGTCAGCATGATTGTTCTGTAAAATCTGGGCATCTTTTTTTGGTACCTGATCGAGGTGTTTCCTTAAGATAAAATGAAAATATCCAATTCCAAGTGAGGAGGAGACCATGGCCTGTGTAATAGGTTGATTGTTCTCAGCATACTTATTGTCTGTGTCTCCAGCTTTGTTTTGAATGGCTGTGTTTTGACCTTGACTGTTACATGCTCCAAAAAGTATATCTCAATATGTATTTCCTTTATCTTTGAGTGTTTGAGTGTGCTGCAGGTAATTTGATCTGATTTTTTTTTTTTTTTTTTAAATCCTATTCTTTATCATTTTATCTTTTTAGTCAGGTCTATCAGTGACTAGCAACATAAATAATGCTACAATGAAACAGAAATTCTCAAATAACATAAGAATTTTGTACTAGGGATCACTTGGAACAGTTTCAGCCTGAATTTCGTTTCTTTTTCAAAGGATTTCTTTGTATGGTGACTAAAAATGTTGCATGATCAGTGGGAGGGAGAGAGGAGAAAAAAAGAGGTTCGGCATGTTAATAATAATTAGATGACATCTGTGAGATGAAACATTACAGCATGAGTTACCTAACTTCATTTGTCTTTAAAGTCCACCAGATTGTTATAAAGTTTGCAAAACATTTGATCATCTGTTGGGAATACATAGTAAATTCCCTATCTTAAAGTTATACCCGTACAATGAAGGACTGTGGTACCGGAGACTTGAAGTGAAAGGAGCTGGATGTGATTACAAATTGAACTGTAATGTAATCTGGGCTTTTCCAGTCAAGTTTTCCAATGAAAGTTGAGGTTGGCTAACGATTTCTTTCCTGTGCACTGCCCTAAGGATTCGTTCTGTTCCTCCAGGGCATCTTGGCAAGAGACTTGCAGATATTTAAAACGCCTAATTAATGCCAGGTATTTCACTTCGCTTTTATTTTTAAAACATGAAAAAAATAATTACTAAGCCAAAGAAAAAACAAATATTTTCCATTTGCCATTCATTACAGATGTCAGACAGCCATAAATATAGAAATGGTCAGCTGCAGGTGTAACCTAGTTGTGTTGTGTAATGCACACTCTGTTCCTATAACATTACTAAAAATGGTCTGTCTGGCTAATAAATAGCACTACCATTACATAGTAAAAGGTGAAAATGAACGTGAATGCTGCTGGTGAGTTAGCTATATTAACAAGCCAATCATGTAGTATTAGCAGTTATAATGGGGAACAACATAAACTTTTAAGAGCTTCTGCAAAAGCTTTCAGTCCTTTCAGTGTTGGGAATTTAAAATCAGTGCTGTCCGGTAAGTTTATTTCTTTAATTTTAGAGGAAAAACATTTAAAATAAATTCACTGACATCTGCATCTCAAAAAAAAACCCCAAAAATGGGGTCCAACCGGCATATATGACTCTTATCTCAGATGCTCTGCTAGTAAAGCTCTGTTGCCTCCATCAAAGGTTCTGGCCCATGTATGATAACCTTTGATAGCTAACTGATAGAGAACTGATAACCCCTTACTGATAACAAAACCTTTCCCACACCCAGAGCAAGAAGAGAGTGCAATCTACAATGGCAGTGAATAAAGGGAGACAACAAACAAACAAAGGACTAATTGATTTTTTTTCCTCCCTAGACATAGGGCTACATCTGACCAACAGCCCATCTGCCCCGTGTCCTCTTGCCGATGTTGCAGGGTACTTTGGGAAACATTTAAGACCACACCATATAAGCTCTTTCCTCCCTGGATTTTCCTTCCAGATTGTGTAAGCAGTTGAGGGAGTTTCTGAAATAGATTTATCTTGAGCATTACAGGTAATAACGAGTAACACGTCTATCGCCTCCAAGTTGTCTAATCCTTTTCTGAATCCACTTTGGCATCCAGTATCAGTGAGCACCACAATTTAATTTTGTGCCATGCAAAATGCAGCATGCTGAGAGTCACACCTTTGCCAGGATGGTTCTTGGGTCCCATTTGTATGTCCTCAAAGAATTACCGTTGTGCGTAGTCCTGGAACAGCTTCCTCTCTATCATGCGCATCTGGGGAGAAACCACATGCAGGCTGGCCCAAGATGATAAGTAAGATGATGGGAATCTGCCTGATTAGTAACATATTTTGTGGGTTGTTTATATTTGAGTCAAATGTACTAATTGCCCCTCTCGCTCTTCCTCCCATTCTTTTAATTTTATTCTTGGCTGCAGAAAAATCACTAAAGAAAAATGTACCTTGAAAGACAGACTGTTATGCTTGGCAATGCTTTATTATGTTGCTGTGCCTCAGCACCATATTTGATCTGAACTTATCACTAGGAGATAAGTAGATTAAAAGAAAATTAATTTGAAATATTTCCATTTCATGTATCGGTTGGTAACACACATCAGAGGGTAAAAATTAAGGCAAACGTCTATCAACTGGAAAAGCAAGTCTGTTCTCAAATCTAGTGCTACAAGTTCCTGCGGAAGACTTCCCGATGATATGACATTCCTAACCTGCCTAAACAGGAGCACACCGAAGAACTGATAGTCACTTTATTCTGTCCTATACTTCAGAAATTATATCAGTGAAAACGTTCTGTTTCCCAAAGCGCCTATGAATTTGTGCGTATATTTTTAATGGCAGTCTATCAAGTACTGCAATTAGATGCATGCTGTGGTGAAGAAAGGAAGGAGGACAGAATCGAATTATTAGTTCTTTTTAAACTAATGCCAAATTCTGATCTTAGTCAAGTTAATGTCAAAGCTGGGATTACAGTGGGAGCTCAATAAACCCTGAGGATGTTTTGTTATCACTTGCACTTGTGATGAACAAATGAACACTCAAGTTCAAAAAATTCTTGTCTCCAGTTTCTCTGCAGCTTTGAAACACCTTGGTTTGGTTGGGAGCGCTGCTACCTGTTGACTATTTCCAAGTTTGGGGCCAGAAGGCATGGATGCAGGTCGCGAACAGGGACCCAGCAGGTTAGTCCGTCTTCTTTCCCCTGTGTGCACATTCATATGGGGTTTAGTTCTTTAAATGCGTGGAGGAGGCAGTGGTGGCATTTTTCATGCCAAGCACACACAGTCCAGCACCCGCTAAGGAAGGGAACGTAATGCAGAGCAGAATTTGCTGTCTGTGGGTTTAACAGTTGGTTTGGGAAATGGCTGTGATTTTACAAGCCAGATCTACTAAACCAGACAAAACTGCCCTTGGTGGTCTCTGCTTTGAGTAGCATTTTAAAGCTATTGAATTTCCATGGTTACTTTTAGTGTGATCACCCAGGGAAACCCAGATGAAACGCTGTAAGGCGGCATCACCCTGGAATGAAAGGACAGGTACTACGTGGAGACAGGCTCAGAAGTGGCCTAGAGGGGCAAGATCCTGTAGGAACTGCAGCTTCTTGCATTATCTTCTCTGATGCCTGAGGTGAACTAGAAGACTTTCAAGAAAGCAGATTGCAGGTAAATAGCTAGTTGCTTTTGCACTGCCAATGCTACCCTGAGTTAAAACATTTGATGGTTACCCATCCCTGCTCAAAACGCAGTTATCTGTTACATGTTATTGAAAAGAATGACACAGAGCCAAAATAGTTTGGCATTGAGAAAGAGGGAAAAAGAAAGAATATCAAAGATGCATTCGTGATTCTACACTGCTTCTTATATTCCGGAGTTTGTAGCCATCACAGAGACAATTTACTGTTATATTTAGGAAGGAAAATAGCTATAAATCGTAGCTAATTTAGTTCATAATTCCTACGATTTGTACCTAAGAGTTATCACTGTTCTAAACTTCCACTCTCTATAACTGTATTCCATAAATGGTGCTCCCAAATTCAGCCTTCATTTATGATTGAAATGGCAGAAAACACCCCAGAGAAAACACCATTGTTGTATCTGTATGAATTATAAAGTGGTTTTATGATCCTTTAAGAAATAGCTGCTGACTGGATCAAAAATCAAAGGTGAAAATAAACACAAGAATTGTTGTTATGTGAGATGGATGGCTTTTGCAAAAACCTGTGTTAGACAATATCTACATGAATAGTGAGGTAACCTAGTATTTTTCATTGGTGTGTCATCTCCACATTCTTTGTCTTTCCTCTAACATTTGACAAGCTTTTTTTGTTTTGTTTTGTTGTTGTTTTGGGTTTTTTTCCAGAAGAAAAGCAGAAGTTTAACCTAGTCTGCCACAAAGAAAAAGGGGGGAAGTTACGAGAGAAATACTATTTTCTAAAACAGCAGTGGAAAAAGAAAGGAAAAATCGGGGAAGCGGGAAAGTGATAGGGCTGTTTAAAACATCAGAGAGAAGAAAGAGAGTGAGAAAAAGGGAAAATGAAAGGAGGGAGCGTGGTGAAAGAGCTGATAGGCAGGTAAAACAAAGTAGTGATAAAAAGAATATTATGAAGGGTCAAAAGGTAGTAAAAAAGAGAAAGAGATGGAAAAAAAATCATAGGCAGAAGCAAAAGAGAAAATAAAAGGATATAAAACCCAAATAAAAACAGGAGATGGAAGGAGATCTAAAGATGGGAAACAGGAAAATGTGGGAAAGAAACAAGACATAGTGGCATTTAATTGACACATGTTGCTACCTTATATCAGAGGGAAGTAACCACAGGGCAGTCATGACAGTTAGGGCTACAGAATGGGAATAGAGGGGCATTGTCTTTTTTCCCCCCTTTTTTTAAACATTGTCCAAAGCTTTTTAGCCAATGATGAGTGTAATAAGGGCCAAAAGAAAATGTTTAAAACAAGTAACGTGTACCTGAAAGTGAAATGCAGATACTAGCGGCAGCCCCGTCTGAGGCAGTCCCCATCAAGCCCAGCAGGCACAGTACGGACACTGAATCCCCAAATCATTCTGCCGTTCTAACCTTCGCTTCCAGCACTTGTAGTGTTTACCCTTATTATGGTATATTTTACGGAACAAATGGCCAGCTGGGGTTGTCAAGCTTCACGCTGCTTTGTATGGATGCAGAGGTTTATTTATAAACAATCCTAATACTTGATATTTTGGCTTTGTAGGGGAGACCCATCTCCGTAGTGACCAGGTGCATCAATCTGAACCAGACAGCAAGTGATCAGATGCCGGCAGCCACCGTAAAACAGACTCTCTTCCCTGTATTTTCAAGCTCGTATTTTCATGTAAGAAGTCTAGCATTGGTGTGGTCACTGCTTCAAAGTGTTTTCTTTAGGCAGCTTTAATGAGTAACATTTTAAAACATGAATTTCAAGCTCTTTGTTGAATGTGAGCTGGTGAGCAAATGTCACGCTGAAGTGAAGTGTGCTACAATTAGACTCTTGCCCAGGAGGCACGAGGACAGACGGTGGAGTCTGCCTGTGGGTGGTTTTCCCACCATAGGTGGAGCAGTGAGTCCTCCACAGAGGAGTCACACCTACACCCTAAGGAAGGGCAAATCACGGACCCATTTTACTGAGCATTAGTTACATTTGACTTCTAAGTGGCAGTGGCCACGAGAAGGGTGGTTTTTATAGGTCTAAATTAAAAGATCGGCTTTCATCCATCAGGTTTGAAAGCCTTTTACCAATTCTGGGGTTTTTTTTTTGTTCTTCAAGAAGGCTCAGAACACTTGGGCGCCCAGGTCATAGGTTCCAGGCTACAGCAGCCAGTGGAAGCATCAACACCAGCCCCACAAAGCTCAGCCCGTGTAACGGTAGGTGAAGTCTCCTGATCAGTAGAGGGGAAATCCATAGGAGACTGAAACCTTTTTTTCCTTGGGCCAAGAGGAAGTCTCCATCCACAGCATCTGGAATATTTCTAACGTGCAACCCAAATGTAACAAAGGTGTGAAGGCTAAAAATGGGAAACACCTACCACAGCTCCAACAGCCAAAACAAACAGAAAAGAGCTCAGTAGTTATGACTTCAAACAGCTTGTTCCTCAGTCCTTTTCATGCTTCACTGGCATCCTCACAGACACTGGCCGATGTACATAGAAAACCCCAAATGGCTTTTAAAACTAACCTAGAAAAGGAAAACAAAAGTCTTATGGATCAGAGGCAGCTGCCTGGCCCTAGATTCTGTACTACCTTAACATGTTTTGCCTTTTTTTGTTGTTGTTTCTTTTCCCACGTTTGTTCGATTTGGGAGGGGGAGTTGTTTTTTTGTTTCATCCTTTCCTATTCTTTTGTCTAACTTTTCCAATCTACCAAACAAAAAGTCATATCATCAGTTTTGTTTTACTGTGTTTTATAAACCACTGAGAGAAGCTATAAAAATTAAATTATTTTTTTGGCTTCTCATTTTAATGCTAAAAGAGAAAACAACCGGAATTAATGTGGGCAATGATGTGATTTTTTCCAGCAACACCACAATCGTCAGGGAGAGTCTTAGACTGCTGCTTAATTAAATATCTCAAATTTACTGTGATTTGTATTTTCTGGGAAAATCTTGACAACAAATGGATTCTGTCTTTACTATTTTCTCAACATTTCTAGCAATAACTTCTTTACTACATTTACATCTAGAAAAAAGAAACAAGAAGTTGAAGTTAAGGCTATCACATTAATCGAGAACAGTAGAAAGTGATGCTTGTGGATTAGTCTACTCACTTGAATAAAAAAAACTGAAGTGAGATCTACTTGGCAACCATGTACAAACCATGGAAAATCTATCCATGTGCTGGTTGTTGCCGAGAATTGAATGCATTCAGAAGAAAAAAGTAGTTTCTCACAGAAGGGTTGACAGTGCAGCATCAAACTACTGTCTTCTGTCCCTGCCTGTTCATATCTAGAGACATGTGCTTGGACGTATCTCGCTGCTCACACGTATTGTTAGAGCCCCAGGATATGGTGCAGCCAGTTTGTCTAAAAATGATTTCTCAAATATAATTCAGGTACTGGGTAACTCTTTTTTTTTTTTTTTTTGCATTCCCCATTTAACTCCAAATTCAAAGATTATTGAACACACAAGCCTCTGAAAAGAAGTCAGCATGTTTACCTCATCAAATTTATTTCACTAACGAAAACGGCACCCAGATTGCATTTGGGTGCATGTTTGGAAGTAGGAAGCTTTCTTCAACTTGATTTCACTTGGCTAAACTAGAAATAATCATGCAGAGTCCCCTAACTTTGAACTCCATATGGAGCTGTAAAAATCATGCTTTGCCTTAAAAGATCCTTGCTCTCGGCCACCAACATTTTTTTTGGTGCTTATTGGCATCTCAAACCAGCAAGTACTGAGCTCTACAGGGCTGATCCAGAAAAGCATTTATGCAGATGTTTGATTTCAGGTCCTGTTGAGGGCCAGTTCCTGAAAACATAAAGCTAATCATACATTCGCCTACTTTATTGGATTGAGACCAGGGCACGAGGTCTCAGAGATGGATGTGTCCGTGCTGTGCTGACAAACATCCACACCTGGCAATGAGGACGGCTTCCCTTACAGGCTCCGTGCTCTGCTCGGCTATTTTAGGACAGATTAGGGACCAGTACTGGGGGAATGGGGAGGGGAGGGGAGAGGGGTTATTATGTGAAAAAAAGGTCAGAAGTTTGCCTGCTTGCTCAAACCAGCCAAATCTGTTTTTAATCCATGAAAACACACCAAAACACCCTTCTTGGAGAGAAAGGTATGTTGTATTTTTCCTGACCGCCGTTTTCCCCAGTGGCAAGTTTCTCATTCGAAATTATATCCACAGCTTTGTTTATGGGAGTTTACAGAAGGATTTGCATTGGGGGGGGGGGGGGGGGGGGGGAATACTCCCATATGCAGAAACACAGAACCCATTAAAGCACACGAGGCTCTGGTGGTTCCCCTCCCCAGCTGCTGCTAAGTTTATTTGCAGGCTGCAGCCTGGAAAAAAGGGGCTGTGGCCCATCTGCACCCCGTATGTGGGAATTCATTTCCAACATAGCCGCAGGAGTGTGGGTCCAGCAGACCCTCCCCTAACCTCCTCTCAAATCCCCCTCCAAGCTGACCTAATTGGAGCCAGAGCAGAGGCCACTGAGCGCTGCAGTGTCATGGAGGGGGGAGAGTCGGGGGCTCGGCTGTGCTGCTGATTCTCCGAGATCCCCCGCCGTTCCCTCCTTCCCCGGCATAACTGTGGGGTTAAACAGCATAGCAAACCTTGTGTGGGGCGAGTTTTGCCCTTAGAGGAAACCAAGCCCCGTGCTGGATGGTGGGGCGGGAGCAGGAGATCAAAGAGGACAATGCTGGGTTGCTGCAGCACGTCTTCTGGGTCTGAACCTTTTCCCACTTCAGCTGCAAAGCTCAGGTTCGCTGCACGGTGGCATCAGCGGGGATGTCATGAGTAAGCATCTCGGGAGGAAAAAATCAAAGGGCAATGTTGAAACAGAGGCAGGGAAAGGAGATGGTATTGCTTAAATTAGACCTCGCTCCTATATTGTCTTTTGCACAGAAGGAAAAAGTTAGTTTCTTTTTATGTTTTGGGCCTGCCTAGAAGATGTTGGGAAGGGCTGTCTTACAGTGGTGAGGGCAAAGGCATCTTCTATTTTAAACCTTTGTTAAAGGGAAAAGTACGAGCATAGGAGGGGAGGAAAAAGGAGAGATGAACACTAGCAAACTTAACAGCAAGCAAAAGCATTTGTGAATTTGGGGTTGGTCCTGAGAAGACAGGTGCTAAGGTTTTAGGGGCTATTTAGTGTTACACGGATATGAGAATAAACATTTAAAAAAGCAGTAATTCTGTGGCTTCTGTGAATAATTAAACTAATGACACCACTTTAAAATAAATGATTGTATAGGAAGTACACACAGGGCAAAGGTCAGCAGGCAACATAACTCTACCTTCAAAATTTTGTAGACATTTTAGAAGTTTTACAAATACCCACTTTCATGCATATCTATCTGTGGCTCAGCTGAGTTTCTGGCCGCCAAGGCCATCTCTGCCCAAAAGGTGAAGTCACATTTAAAGTAAGCGATGACCTCTGGATCAAAAATAACAAAGTCACATGCTCGAGGAGAGAGTGATGGTCATACTTTGTGGCTTTAAGCCTCAGGTTTGTTTTGTTAACATTAACTTCCTTAACGTCTCCTTTTTTTTAATTATATTTCTTTGTTCTTTTTCATATTAACTGAATTTTGTCCAATATTTTTTTTTTTTTGGTAAAATTTATAGTACGTAGAAGCATGTTAAATTTGGCAAAAGTGTTTTGCTCTCCTTAAATAAACACAGAGGTACTGAGGTCCAATTCATGGCTGTGGAAACTGCTGCCATGGCCCCACATACCATATGTTACCCACAGCATTTTCCTGGGAGGGGTAAGTCCCTCTCCCACTGCTGTGTCAGTGGTTCAGTATTCTGAGGAGAGCTCCCACAGACATCCATTTAAAACTCCCAGATCTCGATATTTGGATGTGGTAGCTGCTGGGGACGTTGGCCGCTGTTACAGGGTACTCCAGAAAGGCTGGTGACTTTGCAGAGGGGAGCAGGGCTTTCTGACCTGCCAGTGGTGCTCGCTGGGAACGCACCGTGCTCCTCCTCTCCTACCAGCAGCTCGTTGGCTTCCTTACCACCCTCAGCTCCTCGGTCCTGCCTCGCCAGTTTTCCTCACCACCTTAAAGGAAAAATACTGTTTATTAAGGACTTGGACTTGACAGCATTACATGACTTGCGTTTCTCAAGAAGAAAAGGGAATGGTTTACCTCAGAGTCCGGGAGTTTGGCCTGTAAATAACCATCCCTGTCCCCTTTGCTGTAACAAACCAAGGTCTAGCCCTCCTCTAGTCTTCAGAGGGAAAGCCCTTATTCACTGTGGTATTAGCCACTACCTTATTTGTTTCTTTTCCACGGCTATTAGTATTGAATCGAACTTTGTTTCTGAGGTTTAGAGAGAGGAAAGATGGTTTTACCGTTGGCTCTAATTATGTATTTTGCCTCAAGCCACTGACACAAATATGTATTTGCTCAAGGGTCACCAGAGAAGTGGCTGAAAAGCACCTAAAGATTTTAATTGCAATTTGGTGCACATTCATGTTCAAGGATTCAAATGAGCCTCTTATCAGAACAAGTAAGGCCTTAGAATATTGAATTGAAAATGTTGTAGGAAAAAGCTTTCTTGTGGGATTTACGAAAATTTTTGGTCAGGGCAAAAATTCCAGGGAAGCTGACTTCCTCTTGTAATTTTACCACTTCTATGTTAAATTTAGGAACGAAAAGTGAAAGAAGCAACTCAAACCTTTTGGGTTTTAATCCAAAATGGTCCAAACCGAAATAATTTGTCTTTCTATTCACTATAGTAAAAAGCACTGCAGAGGTCTAGCATTAACCTCAACCAGCTAACGTGTGACAGCTACAAATTTGTGTTTCTAGGATTCTACCTCAAGTAAATACTTGTTAAGCGTATGTATTTTTTTGTAGTGATGATGGAGTCAAAATGACTGCTTTGCTTCTGCTGTATGTATCTTGGAGCTGGATTTTTCTATGAAGTCTGTGGAAGCTTGTTAGCACGTTAAATGCCCAGCTTTCATTAAATCCACAGCAGAAGGGTAAGTAAATGAATCCTGAATTTCACATTTTTTAAGGTATGTGTGCTTTTCGTGGATTTATGCCAACCAGATTCCAGATTTAAAGAGACATTGTGATAACCTTAACCACACTGTGGCTAGACTAAACCTCAAAGATCTTGTTCCTAGGGGCACTGCTCTTTGAAGTGGCACCACTGACAGTTTTAGCTACTGTAGGTATTTATGAGGTACAAAATGATAAAGTAAATAGGCATAAAATGTGATTTTAACAGCATATAAGCATCACCAAACTAGATTATGTTCTTGTGTTCCAAGCATTTGTTTGCTCAATTTGAGTTTTGTTTTTTTTCTCAGCTCTTTTCTTTTTTTCCTTTTCCTCTTATGAACCTGCCTGAAGAAACACAGAAGCAGTGTTTGACAGCTACAATAGAAAATCTCTAAAAGCTCAGGTGTATGTATTTACTATGAATTGAACTTGCAGCTCTTAACTAATACTGTGTGTTTAGGCTGTTTACTCACCAAAGTAGTTCGAGGAATATCTGTGCATTTTCCACATGGCTTCCAGTGTGCTGCTTTGTTTGTTGGTGGTTTATTAATGATACTTGTGATTTATTACTGTCACTTTATTAGATTATGTGCAAATCGGTGACAAAGCACTATGTGGATCATGCCTTGTTAGTCATAAAAGCATTCAAGAAGCCATGAAAATCAGTTAAGCTTGGACCTATTGAACGAAAGAGCCATAGTGCTGTCTATTGATCAGTAGCCCTTAGATATGTAATGAATAGTAGTACTTTGGACACTGTCAGATAGTGTTTTCCTTTGGATCTGATAAATTACACTCCTTTGTATTAGTGGTTTGAGATTTGACGTAAAACGCTCTTGTATTGGTATTTCTTTCAGCTCTAGTACTGCGGTGAACTTGCATGGCCAAGGCAGATAAATGTTGTTGGAAAACCTGGTATTTTCTCTTCCCAACACAGTTTTAGCTATTGAGTTAAGACTGATCGAACTTTCCGATATGGCAGAAGATTGAGGGCCTGCAAATGGTTTGCAGAAAAAATTTATAGACTGTGTGCACGATATACACAATCTTTCTCCCATATATGAATAACATGTATAGATTTGGACTGTAGCTGTCTAATTTCTTTATTGATACAGAAGTTATTCTGAATTTCTTACCGAACAGGCAAACAGTATGTAAGATTGAGTCCTCATTTTCTGTTGGCTTGAAGGGAACTTTGTTTCTATTTACAATATCAGGACTTGATTTCTTACCACTTTGCAGTTTGTACAGCCATTTACACAAAACCAGAGATGGGTTATAGGTAAAAATTTACTAATTTTATTTGGATAAAGTTGAAGGTAGAGCTTGTGATGCAGCAGGCCCCTCAGCTTACATCTGTGTCATTCTCTGAAGGATGTCCTCATTAATACCAATAGTCAAATGCTTCAGAGAAACACATGTTCGCTGGGATGTTCCTCCGGGTCGGAGAGTCCCTCTCTCCTCCTCTCCCTTGTAAGAAAAAGTAAATATGAAGAAGAATGAGCTCATTAGCCTCCCTTATTAACAGGATTAGGGGCAATAAACTTCCAGCAGCTTTTTTTTCTGGATGTTAGTTTTCTAATGCTCCCTTCAGTGTTTGCTCAGGTTATCTATGTTTGAACTAGTTCCTCTCAAACGAGCCTGATTTAGGCAATAGTAGCAATAACCCCTGGGGACTGGCTTGACCATACAAAAGAACAACGGTATTAGTTTGAACATCAGCAGTGCCTTGGCACATCAAATAAGTAAAAGGTTCCATTTAACTGAAGTTTAAGATTATTTTGGCCGTGTTTGCAGTTACAGGTAAAATCCAGTTACACTTGTATCTAACACTGAGAGCAAGAGCAGTGTTTGGTAAAATCTTTGACCCGGTGTTTTCAGCCTTCAAGCGTGCAAGTATTAGTCCCCTACTGCTCCTAAGTACAACACTGTAATCAAGGCTGAGTGTTGAATTAAAAAAAAAAAAATTAATATAAGTAGAAATGCTATAGTAAACAGACAATTTTCTCCGACTGAAAAGCTTTGGGACGAGGCAAATGAGCCATTTGTGAACATTTACTTGAAACTACTATTTTTCACGCTCTCTGGAACATCTGTTTTGAGACCGAATCCGGAGACCCCAGTTGTATCGGTTCTTTTCTTCCATCAAAACCTCAGTGAGTTAACCAGTAGTGACAATTTCAGGTCACAAAATAAAAACTGTTTGCTAAGGTGGATGAACTGTGCCTTGCCTGGTGGTTTAGCTACCAGTTTCAGGCCAGAAGGCCTGCAATTAATATTTTGACCTTTTCAGTTACTTCTGTACGAATTAATACAATTAATTCCCATCTTAAGAGGATTCAAAAGCTTTCTTGGCAACACTGTAACACGGTGACCACTTAAATAGTAAATGAAAACATAGCTAAAAAGAGCTAAAGCTTAGCAACATCTGCAGTATATTAAGAAAGGTTTTGGAGCTCTAACACATGACCCAAGTGCCCAGCATCCTTGCAGAATGTCTTTTACTGCAGCCTGGTTGTGCTCTGGTCTTTCTCAGAGTTGGCTTAAAGGGCAAGTGGTCTCCGATGACCACATTAACTGACCCAACAGAATGGATATAGAAGGGAGAAGTGATTGCCATCTCAAATCACTATTTTCTATGTAAATTTTTTACATAAAACGAGTCCGGGTCAATGTCTATCTCATTTAATAAATGTTTCTTATTTTACAAAGGCAACAGTGATTAAGTTACAGAATTACAGAAGTCTGGCTAAAAAGAAATTTTTTAGCTACAAAATAGTTTGAGGTTAAAGCAAATAATTTCTTGTGACTGTGTAGCAATCATGATAAAAAGCTTTCTCTGCCTGCTGTCATTATCAAAAAGCAGGCTAAACCAGAGTCCCTGCACTTTGAATTTCATTCCATCATTTGAATCTAGATAATTTCATTTTCCAGCAGACAATACTGAAATATTGTCAACACCTAGATGAGTCAAATAATGCCCTCCCCAATGTTTTGATGAAAAATGAGAGATTCATAGTGTAACTTGGCATAGAAACCAGATAAACTGTGCTGAGATTGTTTAATCAGAAGTCTTCCATTAGTTTGCTTACAGTCTTCAAGGTACTGCCCAGTTTTCTTTCTGCCTATATCTGTCATCATATATCCGTACCTACCTAGAAGAATCTAATCTCAGTGACAATTTCAGAGAAACTGTGTGTATGCAGTCCCTCTCATTTAAATGTGGTATATTGTTCCGTCTATTCACATCCCATTTAAAGTCTCGGTTCATCTGTGCTGCTCAGAGACAGTGAGGGGCAATAACAAGGGTTTGATATTATTCTGGTCCCTATTGAGTAAAATCCTACACAGTGGCCTGGCCTGCAGGAAATAATACCCAAAGAAACCAAAAGAAAAAAAAAAAAAGGAAAAAAGAAAGGAAAGAAAGAAACAAAGGGTTTCCTTTCTCTTTTTCCCCATTAAACTGTGTCTTTTCATATCCTCACTTGGCTTCCACGCCCCAAGTTTAAGGGTATTTAGCTAGTGGTGTGGCTGTCGTTACCTGCTCTGTGTGACTTAAGAGTTTTAGGAAAATGGAAACTCAAAAGGCTTCATAAATGTGGGACAGGGCTGCCACTGTTAGCAGTATTAGAAGACCTAGTACGTTGCTGGTACTTGACTAATAATAAAAATAGCAATAATGACAAGAGAGCTGGGCAGATTTGAACGCAGCTCTATGCCCTGTATAGCATGGACAGTAAAAACTTCTAATGTAGCAGTTTGTGTATTCTGTTAGGAGATCCATATCAGTCCAGTAAATTTACTTTACTGTTTCTCTCAGTGAGAAAGGATACACACGGGCACATATTTTAAAAAGAAGATTTATTAGTCAGCATAACCTGATGTGGCACAAAAGTAGTATTTTCTATTAATGCACTAACTTAATTATAGAAATAGCAAACAGGTGTCTGGTGTGTACTGAATGACTGTTATTAAGGTAAAATACAGCAAAAATTGGAATAGTACTTCCTGCAAACCAGAAGGACGTACTTCATATTTTCTGGTACATATGTCTTAGTTCTTTTTTTGGGGAGTGATTAAAGCCTGGTCATTAGCACCTGACAGTCCTACCCCGGGGTTAGCCGAAGCAAGACTCTCCTAAACTGCTCTGTCCTCCTGTCCCTTCCACTCCTTGTGCCTCATGCATACTGCTTTTTATTCAGGGGTCTTTCTTGGAGACCAACTATGGAGAAGGTGTGAAGATGAATTCTGGGAAGGATTCTGGTAGGCCGTCAGTGCCTGAACATTTGTCTAAAGAATAACAATAATGATAATAATGGCTTTGTTATTGTTTGATTGCAATAATATTGCAAAGTGAAAGTAGAATCTTGCTCCTAACATCCACCTCCCCAGGGCTAGACTGAAGAGAAGACTTTTACCATTGTTGCCGTGAAAATCTCTCAGCGTCAACTCAATTTGGTTAAGAAAAGAGGGTGAAAGCATGAATAGGGTTGATTTCCTTAAGCAGTTTAGCACACTGCTGATCACAGAAGTTTAAAAAAAAAAAAAAAAAAAGCCAACCAATATTCAAGTAGGTAACAAACCCGCCTTTGTGAATTGGGATTTTCTTTGTATAGCACTGAGAAATAATTCCATCCATAAAACATTTACAAGAGATATGAGACTGTAAAGGATCTCCTGAATCCTTGAATCCAGTCCTCGCTATTATGTTACTACGTGAGTAAAAATTACATTAGTAATGTAACTTGTATATATTCTACATGAACTCTTGAAGTGCCATCTTAAAATTAGCATTACTCTTCTTGTGCTCTGTTCCAGGATCCTGCTTTACTGAAAATTAGATGCAATCGTATCATTAAATGTTTGTTACACTAAACATTTTTAATGTATTTTTGTATGGTTTTCAACACAGAAAAAAAACCAAGCCCAAACACAACGTAACTATGACAGAAAGTAATTTTTATGTCCATTAGAAAAGGCATTTTTGTTGTTGACGTTGGAAAGGAAGTTGCAATCTTCAGACATCAATGCCAGTGTTTAGGGTAAAAACATTTTTATTGAAAAGTAAAACTAGGTTTGAGCTTTGTTTGGTTGATTTATTTATTTATTTATCTATCTATTTTTAAATAGAAAGTTCCAGAAAGGAATCCAAATGAGTGCTATAAATTATTTTATAAGACAACTGTAGGTTGTATATTACAAAACAACTAAAGGAAACTAACCAGAAAGCCCTGGGATTAAGCAGATGAAAAGCCCATTCCAGGTGGAAAAGAACTCAAGAGTCAGAGCTGCCCAGAGTCCAGAATGCTCTGTCAAAATTAAGTTATATTTGTGTAGTTTTAAAAAGGAGGTTTGGAAAAGAGGCAGAGTTAAGACAGCAGTTAAACTGTGTTTGATGGGCCAAATGGAATATATTTCCTAGCTCCAAATGGCTGCACAGTGCTCCTGTAATGGGTGTTTTGCTCAAAGCATAATGAGAAGAGGGAAAATTATTTCATTTGTCCAGACTATAATCAATCACTTCCAGGAAAAGAGGTCTTTCATGGTTTTCCAGCAGCAATAGGAGTTGTTAAATATATTAGTTAGTTATACAAATTGTTTTATGAAAGAAAAAATGAAAAGTTATTGGAGAAACAAGTAAGAGGCACAAAATTAATCTGTAAATTTATAACTATTCTTAATCATTCTGCTGTCTTTGTGCCTTGATACATGCCTTTTTTCTTTATTGTCTCTAAACTGCCAATAGCTGTAAAAGCATGAAAGCAATAGAAAGGATGGAGAAGTTTCAAAAGAAAAGGGATTTTTCATCTGGCAACATGTCCAACCCAAAAGCCATAAAGGCCTTTCCTGAAACTTTAGGATTGCAAAAGCTTACTGAGTTTTGCCAGATTCCTTGCTTCTGATGGAAATTCCCTAATGGCACTGGTGATTTCTGGACAGTGATATAAATGATTACACAAGGTGATGTTAGGCAAATGATTAAAAAGTATTCTGCACAGCTATAATACCCAATAATTTCTGAGTGCCTAAATCTGTATTGTTATATCTAATCATGAGAATATTATCGCGCCCAAATTTAAACAGCAGGAAAGCTGAATCACGGGAAAAGCTGTTTTGTTCCCATTGAAATCAATGCTGTAATGCCTGGAAGAGAGTCTTTGGTGTATCGGATGCAACACTGAGCCCGCGATAGTCAGGATTTGATTTTGCATGCTGATGTGCACTTAAAAGAAAAGGGTAGAGAAATTATCCTTTATTTTTATATGTGCGCTGCGTGCTCTGAAAGCCACTTTACGCAGAGAGCACAAGAGCAGATTCAATGCTTCTACCTTTCCTAGACTCTTCAGGGGCTTGGACAGGGGAAAACAAAATAATAAGCCCAAACTAGTCTCCCTGGGTTGAAAAAGAAAAAGGTCCATGAACCAAGTAAAGGGAGGAAGTTAGTGGGTGCGCTAATTATTAGCTTCCAGGAATCATTTGACATTCAGGAATTTCCTACAGGCAATATTGTGTCTAAATGCAAAACTCTGATATTTTGCAAAGACTCCCTGGAAGGACCCCTGCACAAAATAGTATCGGGTAAATTTTTTATTGATGCAGCAATGGATGGAGGCTCAGCTGTGATCCCAAACATGCCTACGCAGTGCTCTCCTCAGGAAAGTCGTCTCTTGTTATATCGCTCTCCTTTCAGTGCCACCTGTATCAGTCTGTCCTCTTGGAAAAGACTGGGTTCATTAAAATAAGAAGTCAGTTCAGAAGCAGATAGCTCTAATGTGTAGGTTTAGGCATTCTGTAGCTGCGTGTCCGTTCTATGGACATAATCCTTCAGTTTTAACTGGGCTTTTTAATTTCATCTCAAAAAGAAGCCAACTGAATTCTTCCAACCCCATTTAATTCCCATCTCTGTGTGCAGCTTCACTTTATGTTTCTTATAACAAAAAGGCTTTTAAAGTTGATAAATGGCTGCAAAGATTTTGCTTTTACTTTGTTGCTTTTCTGTTTATTTAACCAAGAGCAGTTCTTTTAGTCCTGACCTCCGCCTTGTCAAATAGACTGTGTTTGTCAAACTGCTCATGCTCCCATTAACTCCTAGCTGTTTCAATTGTCACGTTTGATGAATGGCTCGAATACTGCTAGCATCATTAAAAGCAAGGATACTGAGGGAAGTATTATGTTATGCCGAGTCCAAATACACACCATAAATAGGAAAATTCCAAGCAAAGAAAATCTTTTATTGCATAAAGGAAATTGCAAGTGGTTTAAAACTAATCTCTTTTAATGCCATCTTTCATATGTGCAGGAGACAAGAAAAAGCCCCTCAGGTTTCATGGTTGGTATTATCTCTTTATGGTTAAAGAACATTAGTAGCTTTATAACCTTATTTATCCAGAGTTCATGTAAGCGTTTGAGTCTGCTTGGGAGAACACTCCGCTTAGTGTGCATAAAAGAGAGAGAACCCGTTCCCACAGTAGCTCCAGAGGGTCCGTCCCTTCCCAAAACAGAGCCTGCTCTTTCCGCAAGCTGGGGGCTTCCTCAAAATGAAGTCGCGCAGCACAATTATTACGCGTCATTATCCCCCCTCCTAGACCGACGGAGGCACCGCGGCCCCGGGGTGCTCCGTGCCGGCTGTCCTGGCCCCCATCCAGCCGCGGCCCGGGCTCTGCCCGCCTGAGCGGTAACCACAGCTGAGCTTTCTCTAGTGACCTGCCCGGTCAAAGCTGTGCGAGTTGAGGCTTGCCAGGGGCTGGCAGAACTCGGTTCTCCGGTTACGCTCAAGTTTATATTGTCTGGTGCTCTTGTCTGCCCTTTGTCGTACTTACAGCGCAGCGCTAGCGAGAAGCAGAGTTCGGGATTAGCGCTGGGAAGTTGGGCAATGGCTTCAGCAGAAAGAATAACTATTTTTTGTTGGTGGTTGTTGATGTTGTGGTGGTGTTTTGGATTCCGGGCTTTTTTTAACTGCTGAAGTCTACCTAAAGGCCAAAGAACTTGTGTTCGCATAATTTTTTTATATTCTTGAGGCAGGTAAAATTAGTCCGATGAACATTTATACAGATACATTTAAATATGCAAAATTATACACTTCTAGACTCACGGCATTGCTACGCTTATTAGGCTCAAGACAGAGTTACTGGGGTCTCTTTTATGATTTTGTTTAAAAAACTTGTACATTCTAACTGTATTTGCACATACGTATAGGTTGGTTCTAATATTGCCGCATGTTACTCATGTGGAATTTTCATCATGAACAAGTACGCTGCTGCAGTATATTTTTCCTGGATGGTAATACAAACCATTACAAAGAGGACAGCAGGAAAACCATTAAAGCAATTCTGAAATGGCATCAGAAGTAGGTCCTCAACGTTTATATTTTCCCAAGCTACAGCAGCACATCACGGGTTTTTTTCCCTACTAGAAGATAGAAATGATTTATTCATCTGTCTTTTATGAAACACAGAGAAAACAAAGAAACTTCCAGTTGTGTCAGAAGCTATATCAGCCAGAGTTTGCCCTCAGTAAGTGTAACTCTGCCTGGCTGCTGGAGTGCAAGCAGTGGCAGAAATGATCTTGCTGCTACCACCGTTAACTTAAACTTTAGTTTTGAGATGATCTTCGAGATGATGCAGGATGGCAGTTACTGAGCTTGAGGTGTCATTGCCCTAAATTAATGATTTGCATCACAGCCAAAGCATAAATGTAAAGATGTAGTGAGAAGCATTAATAGTTAGTGGAATCACTTAAGTCCTTTTTCCCTTTCTCGGATGCCAGAAGCCGCAGAGAGCAGAGGTGGGCTCTGGACTTCCAGCCAGTTACCGCTGCCAGGAAGGGTGCGAGGATGGGCAGCTATCTCCGCTGAAGCCACGCTCCTGATGGCTGACAGCACCGGCCATGTTCAAACCACCCCTCGCGCCCCACACACCCACTGGGTGAGTAATAGCATTTGGTATTTGCTCCCAGGTGGAGAGGTGCTTCCCTCTGCCTGGACTAGATTACGCAGGTTTGTACGTATTTCGATTGCAGTGATCTGGAAGTCAACTATACAAGCTTATTTAACGCTTTTCATCCAGATAAACCATAAAATGGTATTACTGCGTTTAATTATGAATGTGTGTTTCTGTCCTGGGGCACCTCAGATTACTGATGTTTGTTGCCTAGGACCCGAAATATATATTTGATTTCCTAAATACTTGGGGGGTGGGGAGGGTGTTAATTAATGTTCATCACAGTTCTTTTGTTATTCACTGAGTGATAATACTGTTAATGAGCAAAATACTCTCATTAGAACAAATGCTTTTTTCAGCCTCGACTGTATTCTTGTTTCTGACTGTACCAGAATTAAATATTAATCAAAACAAAGTAGGAAAGCTGCAATCGTTCCCTGATGAGGCTTCCTGCATTTTTAATCACATTTTGTTGGTGTCACTGGATTTCTGTTACTCTCAGGAGCACTGAAACCTACAGAATATTAATTCATTTGATTAACCGCATTCGAGCTGGGCCTATAGGAACAGGCCCTGTACTTAATACTGCTTTCTATGGGACAGGATTACAACCATCAGTGTAGCTGCATCTCAGAATTACAATATACACATGTACTATACACAGGTAGGTACCAAGCCCCCAACCCGCACTTACTATTCCACTAAAATCTGTGAGACCAGCGTTTATAAGAAAATAGACTTGGAGGTCTGCAGGCTCCATTGGTCTCTGATGAAATGTGTTCTTGACCTGGAAAAGTGGGATTGGGGATGTCAGTATCTACACACTTGTTAAATCAGTGAAATGGAGAATTTGGCTCATAGTTCACTGAAAAAGACATCAGCAAGGTTAAAGAAAAACATAAGAAAAAGCTTGTTTGCTATGCCCCCTTGTTCAGCATATAAATGATACTGTCAGGAGTTTTGAAGCGAGCGCTGCAGCCTTTTCCTGGAAAGCATCATTGGCAGAAAAACTCAAGAACTGAGGGGAAAAAAAATGGTACAAATCAACTAACAAGTCGACCCACGGGCAGCCAAAAAGAGGCCTCATTTCCTATGGATTTCTGTCTCTCCAGCCTGATCGTCTGTTTTCCAGCTCTCCACCACCACCAGCCCTCCCCGTCCTTCGTGCCTCCAACACCTGGCAGGAAGGCACCGTACGCGTGGTCAGGGCAGTGCTGCTCTGTACGCAGTCGTGGGCTGTCCCCCTCTGCACAGGACCTGTAAGAACTTCACAGTCCTTGAGACCTCTGCCCTTCTATAAAATTGAGCTAAAAACTCGGGGGAAAGAGCAAACAGATGACAGGCAAACATTCGTACAACACGATTATGTTGTAACCTCATTTCCCTAAGGAACTGTATATTTTTGTGAGTAGTCAGTATTTTTAGAGATTGGCTATTTTCCTTCTTTTTAAAAGCAAGTAGAAAGATGCATAGAGACAATCACAGAGAGGCGGCACCAGGCTTTCTCTGAGTAAACAACCAGAAGGCCATTCCAGGTTGCCGTGTTCCACAAAATACATATCCGAACCCTACTGCCTATCCCCCTCGGATTCGGTTGCAGCCAAGACATTGAGGACCTGAAGTGCAGAAGCCCTGTAGCAAACAAGCCTTCATCCCTCGTGTAATAGGCTAGATGGCATAAATGTAGCAATCCTGGAGACATGTTAACTTTTGAAACAGAATTTGAAATAGAAGGAACGAATCCTACTTGACAAAAGAAAAGATGACACCAGTTTCTCCTTGGGAATGATGCTGGTGGTGTCAGCAGGATAGCAACGTGTTAATTTTTTCCAGCATTTCTGGGCTGGGAGGTTCTTTTTAATAATATATGTCAGATTTCCTCTATAATGACCTATTAAAATTCTTGGACTAACTCAATGCAGCTATGATATCCTCAGTATTCTGCAGCATAGTTGGCAGAGCAAGTACACACTTTTAATTTTCTTTACTCTGTTTTTCTTGCTTACTTGTCACTTCAGTTTGCCCATGAGTGTTTGCCTTGCGCTGTTCCCACCCAGAAAGAATGCTAGGGCTGGGTGGTAAATAAGGGACAAAGATAGTATCAGCGTAGGTAACAATGAGTTTGTGTGTGTGTGGCTTTTAAGACAGACTTTTTTTTTTAAAGAAATTTGATGTCATTTGAAATTTTCTAGCTTTTATTAGGCAAACCAAAAATTATATGTCTGCATTTTTATTCAGATCAGTTAAACTAAAAGTAGGGGTTTTTGCTCAGTTTTGAAATTCATAAAGGTGTGACTTAAAAGAATGATTTTCCCTGAGATTAAAATATTAAATCATTGTCAGAACTTGCCTCTAGGCTCACAGGCAATAATATGTGTTGTCTCCTGTTCTCTATTTTATTTTTGTCTCATACGCATAACCTAAAAGCACTACTTTTTTCAAAGAATGTGCACCTCAAGTACTGTGTAGTTTGGACAAATTTAGCTAATAAGTTACATGTGCAACTAGTCCTTACTGGTTAGAGAGTTCTTGGTATTTCTCCTTTCATTTTTCCCTTTCCAACATATGCATCCCACAAAGCTTGAAAGCTTTGGAAAGGACTGGGTGTAACTTAATCACTTAGGAATAATTTAGAAATATCAACTTGGACCTAAATTTTGTTCTTCCCTTTCTCTTTCGCTCTGTCGTTTCTGGACTAAGAAAACTATTTCTACCAGTGGCAAAAATATTGGCATTGTCCCACAGTGCCCAGAAACCACAGGAAAGAGTAGCCAGTGCAAATGGTAAATGAAATTCTTAGTCATATTGTGGGAACTCCAACTCTCACCAAAGTCAGTGAGGCTGGAATTCCCTCCTGTTAAATCGCTGTGCTATAAAAGATGATTGTGTCTGATTGCAAAGAAAATTCTGGTTTTATTATCCAACACTACTTTCCCCTTGTATTTTTCCTCTTTGCCCCCCCCGTGAGTTCTCAGCCCACCCAGTTTGACTGAGCATTTCTGTCTGGAAACATCTTGGGAGCAGCTCTCTTCTGAGCTACCTGTTACGCACTGCTTTTGCTTGAGCATCCTAGAAATTCTGGGAACTGCTTGACTTCAAAGGTATGAGGGCTACGACCCTCAGACAAATGGTGCTTTTAGAGATGAGTAGTCAGCTGCTTATAAGGTTATTTCAGTTAACTTCCCTGTGATTCTGTGTTGCTGTTGTTTTGTTTTGCTATTTCTAAATACTCTGTTATGGATCGGCTCTTATAAGCTATTTTGAGACGTCCTCCAGACTAGACCTTTGTCCAGCTAAGATAGTTCTCATGGGTTTCATTAGGTCATCAAATCACTGTTTATTGAGTCTAAGTCACTGTGACTTAAGTGATGCAGAGAACCTAGCTACCTCACAAAAGCTGAAGGTATCCAGGTTGTTACGGTCTGGCCCAGAACTGTCCTAAGAAGGAGTTAAATATTGCAGAGAGCTGAGAATCCCCGGGTCTGAGTCTGCACCAAAGATATTAGATTCCAAATCATCACAAAAGCTTGTTTTTCCCAAAACACAAACACCCTTCTGACCTCTCTAATTTTCTCATATAAACTAGGAATCTTTTCATGACAATGAGAGTCAAGTATCGGTTCCAGAAAGCCATCACTATGCATTATAGGCACTTACGCACATTAGAAAACAAAACAAAACAAGCAATCTACCACTTTCCAGGATTAATGCTATGCAACGTTTTATGGGTGGTCCATAAGAGGACAGAATGTTGCATTAATGTGTGACTGCATGGCAATTAAGCTTAATTAGGGAAGGTTTTGAAAAAGACGGATGAAAGTAAATTATGGGAATGAAAGCAACTGTGCTTTTGGGGACCACACTCTGCTACACTAGTTCAGTGAAGTGTTGCTAAAAATGTCCCCTGTCTGTCACATTCTGACGCACATCCAACAGTTTGTCAAACTAAGCGTTTTTCTCTAGAAGGAGGAATCTCTTAGGACCACATTCTTCACCCCGTCTCTGCTGAACTCGCTGGTTTCTTCAGGAGACAGCTGCGCTTCCATAGTAAGAGCAGCAGATGACCCTTAATACGCAGCCATCCAGTTTAGTTTAGCATAGTTTTCTATGTGGACTAGCAGAGGTAATGATGAATGTGGATTTTCATTTTCATGTGTGTGCTGAGGGAATTTTTTCACAATTTCATCCTTTTAATGCTTTCTCAGATTTACAGCTGAGCATCCTATATGGAAAGTCTGATTCTGGTTCTAGTGATTTTCCCGGTGAGAAGACCCCGGTAAGCAGACCTGGAGCCGTTCCCAGGCTTCCACGCTGCATGGTTCAAGGGCATCTGATCAAATGGGCGACTAATCAAACAGGCTCTTTCAGAGCAGAGGACTTCAGGGTTTCTGGGCTCAGAGACAGACTGTTTCAGAGCTAGGTGCCTATTCCCTCTCCTAGAGAATTTTAAACGAAACAAAATTTAACCCACTGAAATACTCAATGAAATGGAATTGCTTTTTTCTGCTCTGGGCTAGATGGTTGTTACTGCAGGCACCATTATGGTATGCTATGTTATACTGGATTTTATTAAATTATGAAAAATAATTAAACAAAACAGCAGGGGAAACAGGCTACACAGTCAGCAGGCAGATCTTTTTTTAGCTTGGATAGTGTCTGCTACTGCTTTCCACCAGGACACTGGGATGCTTTTTTTCCCTAACGAACTTTTTATGTCCAAGGTGAAATACAGATTCTGTGGACAATTTGCTAAGAAAAACACCAGTTTCATGTGAGCAGTTTTCAGACCAACAGGGAATTTATATGGGGAAATCATATATGAGTATAGGGAAACACCTCATAAAAAGAATGACTACATGGTCAGCAGCTGTAATTTATGTGCATTCTTTTGCAATAAAAAAATGTGTGTTCAGACCAATCTTTTCTTTTTTTTATTGCAGGCAAAGTAGCCTCAACTGTAGCTGTTTAACCTTCTGACTTTCTTTGTATTATTTTTGAAAAAAAGAAAACTAAACCCAGCACTTTGTATTTTCAGTTATGAAGCTTATTCATATGTGAAAGGTGCAGTAAGGACACCTTTCTCCACCGAAGGAAGCTGAAGTAAGTGTTGATAAAAATATCGCATATAAAAGAGTGTGTTAAAAGTGAAAACAGAGGGACAAGAGGATGCTAAATATAAAAAAGACGGTAGTTCTGGGATTTGATGGCTGAGCATGAACAACAGTGCACAGGTAATCCAGATACGATTTCTTCTGCCTAAACTCTGCATATTAGATGCACGTTTACCTGCACATACACAGATGCAAAATTTGCAAATGATGTGTGTTTCCAAAATGGGAACTTCTTACAGATCAAATTTTGTGAAAATCAGTGGAATTAAAAACTGCATTCCTAGAAAGGATTGTCTAACCAAACCTCTAGGTGGGATGTCATATTTAGCGCAAAGTGCTAGTTCTGAAGAGAGGTCCCTTTCGCTGGGGAACCTTACTCAGATCCCCTACTCGCCTCCACATCTGTAGCTGGAAAGTGAAGGCTCAGCTGAAGAGTTGCTGGTACATGAGGTAATGAGAAACTCCAGGGTATGCCTGGATCCGTGGTAACATAACACTTGCGAGGGGAGCTGGCACAATCTCCTTGATAGAGTTGTTACAAGCCCTCCATAGACCCATTCTTTCATGGAGATGATTAGATGTTGGGGGAAGTCTGATGCAGTTACGCAGCAGTAGGTGAACAAGCTATTTCCACGCTAAAAGCCTAAAACCAGCATTTATTACTTCCCGTTAGGTCACAGAAACATCACTCATCTGTCATTTTGACGATAGCCACTCTCTTTTCATCTTCTTCGTCTTCCTGAAATGCTCTGCCCCACACTTCTTTTACACATGCTGTAAATGTTCTCCTGCAGCAGGTTTCCCAAGATCTGCAGTATTACTGCCTGCACCTTCTGTGGCAGCCAGACCTCTGGGAGTCCCCGGGACCGACTCTGAAGGTAATTCTCCAAGTCAAATATATTAGGGCAAAGGCTGGCATTTAGTTTTCGCTCGGCTGATGACAGGGAAAATTCACCTGCGTTGGTACTGGCCACTTAAGAGGAGCCTGCAGGGCATCAGGATTTGGCCTTCTATGATTTGGATACTTTCTGAATTGCATTTTATGCCAGAGTACTGCAATGTTAACTGTCAGAAGAGCCAGGGAAAAGCAAGTTTTTACAGCTTTCAGAGACCTGCGACAGCAGCTGGACCTGTTCTCTCTACTCTCTCCCCACACCACAAGCCTTCATGATGCTTTAAAGCCAGAGAAATCAGGGCATATGAAAGGGACCTGCTGAAAAAATACACTAACAGAGCAAACAAGTCCATTGTTTCCAGTTCTCTAGGAGACATGTTTCAGTCTATATGTACTATGTTTCTGCAAGAGATGTTTAATATTTACAGGTGAAGGAACTCGGGCTTTCTGGTTTTCTTGGATTCCTTTCTAACCTGCCCTCGTTTCTTTTTTCCCTACGTCCTTCCCTCTTTTGTGGCTTTCCGGCGTAAGTGCCCACAGCAACCCCCTGTTCGGGATCCAGGAGTAATCCTCCACCGCAGGAATAAGGTGAACCTCGGTGACGGCCGCCGAAATGCCGTGATCACACGTTCCCAGCACCCTGTTCTGCCAGCAGTGGGAGGAAGCTCCAGTTTATGTTAATAACGTGTGGAGGGTGGCCAAAATATTTTGTGAGTTTTCCGGCTCAAAAGGGTAATGAAGCTACCTCTGTCTCAGCACGCTGGCGCAGGAGCAAGCAAAACAACTGGGAAACGTGTTTCAAAGCAGAAATGCAGAGCACAAACTCCCCAGGTTTCACACTTCCACTGGGGACTGAGCTTTGCCTCTTTCCACCTTTTTTTCCAGGCTGGCTGTTCCCCTACGCACAAAAAGAGGGATGGATGGGGGAGGGCGAGCAGCCTGTTCCTACGGATTAGCTTCAGGCAGCTCTCACCAGACTGAAAGTTACACTGGAAAGCATTTCTTAGTTTATACCAAAATAATGAATTGTTTAGTATGTAAATTAAACCCAGAAAGTTATTCCCGTAAATTTGGGTTAAAATCTACGTATTTATTAGCTCTGAGCAAAAGAAACCTCCACACTGCTGTGAGCACGGTCAGATTCTTTGGGCTCGCTTCAAAAAGCTCGTTCTTTTTGTCTTTCCTCTCTGACCTCCTCCCTGCTAGTCCCGGGATGAAAAGCAAGCCAAAGATCTGCTGAGAAATGGGCCGAGCCACTGCTGACCTTTGCAAATCCAATTTCTTCAAAGCGAGAGCTAATCGACGTGTTCCCACGCTGTGTATTGCTGAAACGTACGATGCAATTCAAGGAATGAATTCACCATGGTGCAATCTCATTTTGAATCCAGTTTTCTCGCTATGTGTCAGAGGGTGAAGGAGGCGGAGTGTGGTACAAGTTATAAACAGCAGTCACACACAAGTTTCACGAACCACGTAAGTCTGTCTTTGAAACATTTTGTACATCGAAGAGGTTCTTTCCTTAAAATTTGAAATGCATCAGCCCCCTTCCCCCTCCTACTTTCCTCCCCCTCAAAAACAGAGAGACATTTTGTAGTGATTTAAAAGAAATATAAGCCAATGGGAGTTTGTACCGAATCATCTTCAAATCAAAAAAAAAAAAAAAAGAGCTGTCTGGGGGTATTATCTGACATGCAGCCAAGGTGCCTGTCTGGGGAGATTTGTGTGCAGAGGAGCTATAGGTGAATGGGATGGCGACACAAGGAGAGCTTTAAAATTCATATTTAAAATTCAGATTCTCTCTCCCACTTTGCGTATCAGGTTTGGGATGAGTACTATTCCTGTTTCTCAGCAGCGAGAGCAGGTCCCCTCTGTGAGAAGCTTTGCAATCTCTGCTGGGGTACCACAGGTGTGCCTGCAGGATCCGGGCAGGAGAAGCGTATTGCCGTTCCTAACCTAAAGCTTATAAACTTGTTCCGACAGGTGCGTGGAGACTGGCCCCCTCCCTCTTTTTTTCTTTTTTTTTTTTTTTTTTTTTTTTTCCCAGAAGGAACTACTGTTTGTTTCCCGCGCAGCTGGCCGAGCCCTGCCTGACCCCAGCCCCGGGTAGCCTGGTGCCCCCAACGCGAGGGAGCGGCGATGCACTGCAGCCTGCTTACGTGCCCCAAGCGGCGCCTGTTTGCGTAACGCCGCCGCTTTCGTCTGGGGCAAAAGGGATGGAAGAAGGACTCTCGTTCCTCGTTCAACTGCTGTAGGGCATATGTCACGGGTAGCACATCTCAAGCCCTTCCGTCAGCGCCGAAGAGAGGAGTTACGTCATTCCCAGCGTGGGGTTGGGTTTGGTGCGTGCCCCTCTCGGGAGGCCACCTCTCCAGGTGGGAAGCCATGGTGTGGCAGATAGCAGCCAAGCTGCTCCACCTTCGGTACCTCGCCACAGACCTCCTGGAGCACGGTGAATCCCACCGGTTTGGTCGCGTAGTAGAACCAGAGATATTGCGACCTCTTTATTTATTTCATTATCGTCTTCATTGCACAAGTGTAATTCCATTAGAGCTGATGTAATGGAGAATCAGGCCCTTGGGCTAATGGGCTAAACTATGCCCTGGCTGTGTAAGCTGAAGACTTGCAGAGGAAGCCTCAATGCTCTCATTTTCTAGTTGTCCTTAGCAAAGCAAATGAAAATATATCATTGTTCTCAAGATTGCTGGATGAAGCAAATCCTTTTTTTAATTTTATTTCCATAACCATGAATAGTAAATTTCATCCATTCATGACCGGGTCATAAAAGAGTTTGCTAGCTAACCAGATCTGGAGAACTTTCTTTCTCAGCAAGTATTGCAATAAGAGAATTGTTTGTGTTTTTATTACTTTCTCAATATTTTTTTATTCTTTCCCAAGACACGACTAGGTTTTCCAGTCTTCTAGACATCAAAGATTTTGGAGAAGAGATTGTATAAACTGGATAGGTAACAGCTGTTACCAGATGGATTTACTGGTGGAAAGGGGAGAGGGCTAATTTGTTTTATGTGTTTCCTCCCACTGCTGGCACCTTTCACTGTGGCACACTGTTCCTGTCCTGTGACAGGGAATCTCTTTGCACAGAGGGAGCCCTTGTCCACAGGATTATACCTACCTTTGGGTTTTGCTGTTGTTTATAAGTAACTTTTCCAAATGCTTTCATTGTAGCTCTTTTAACTGGTATTCCAGTAGTTTATTAGAGAGAAAAGAATGGGAGAGCAGCTCTAACTGTGTTAATTAATAGCACTGACTGATAGATTCTCATTTCTGACCTTTTCAAGTCAGAAGTTTTGTTTGCTTCACTTCTGAATATGGCAGGGCTCTTTAATTTGGATTTATTTCTGTAAAACAAAAACTCGCACAGTGAATTCCCCAAGAAAGGTCACAGAGGACTGAGGCAGAGTTTCAGCTTGAATAAAAAGTGCAGTCTCTCTGCTGCATCCTCCCATTTAACGTGGGAATGAACATTTGCGAGAGTCCTCTTTATTTCCTCATCTGGTGTAAAATTCCCTGTGCTCGTCTTTTAAATTACTCACTGTTTAGGAAAGATCTTGGAGGGGAAATGGTGATTTGTAGTATTGCAAAGTACTAGCTGGTAAAACAGATTGCGTGCGTGTATAACATGATTTTTGCATATCACTATGCCAACAGTATCTGATACCATTCAGATAACAGTAAAGCGACCTACAAGTTTGACCAGATTCAAAGAAAGTTGCACTGCTTCTTTTCTTTCAAATTTTAGGCTTGATCTACTTGCTTTCACATTTGCATGTTGTGTTTTTAAGTATTCACATTCTTCAAGCTTCAGCAAAAGACAGCACTTGCAATATATATACTCTGCAAAAAGTATCCGATGGCCTATGACCATTGTAAGACATCCAGTATGACTTAAAAATTTAAGAAGGACTGGCATCTTCTCAATCTAGTCTCCTTCTTCCTGAGGTAGCCTACTTTTAATCCTTTCCTGCTCTGAGCAACATCTGAATCCATTGCCGTTGCTGGAGAGGGCAGTCTGGCTTCACCCAGTCTGTGAGGATCCTCAGACCTTTGCAAAAACGCTCAGATTTTTACAGAGTTTGAGGCTTTTCTGAAAGCTGGCCTGGGGGCACTGGGCACCTCATCTGGGAGAACACCACTGAAGCAGGTAGTCCGTGTCAGTGGCCACTGGGCTGCTGTTGGGAGAATGAATCCTGGCTAGAGCAGGACAGGACAGAAGCCAGGTCCAAAAAAACATCTCTAACGTGATTTTGTTGTTTTGTTTCGGGTTTTTTTTTTTTTTATTATGCTTTCAGCCTTAATTAATTTCAAACTTTTTTCTTCCATCTCCTTCATTTGTTCCCTGACTACTGCTCCATATATTTAAAGCAAATGACCACAAAAAGAGAGGAAGTCCTTTTAAAACAGCTACTGAGCTTTTGTTCTAAGCCCAGAATGTTTGGGTAGGGTTGGTTTCTTTTTTGGCACGACCAGTGGAGAAATGAGAATAGCTGTGCCAGCTCCAAGATGAAATTCTCCATCTTTAGTGAGAGTTTAGACTGCAATACAGGGGAACCTTCAAAGCCAAAGGCAAAACTACAGAGGAGGCTCCCAGGCTAAGGTGGGCAGTTTGCTGCAGGAGCAGGGAAGTAAGCCTCATCCATCGCTCCTCTTGTAGTGGGAATCTGCTATTCGGCTGGCTCCGTAAACCCAGGAAAGAGGTTTTATCACAAAGAAGTAGTCTGGAAAAGGGTCAGTTTGCAAAACTGAAGGGGCTGGGAGGATTTAAATTCCAGAAACAAAAGTGCAATAATAATCGTTTTCCCTTTTCTTCATTTTGTTTGATTAGAGTCCAGAGCCAAAACTGTTTCAGTAGCTGGCAAAGCCGGAAGCTAACCAGGTTATCACAGAGGGATGGCAAGAAATATGCTTTTCTTCTTTAGGATGTTGTTAATAGTTTTGTATTGCTTGCCATCTTATTAAAACTTTGATTTGATTTGATTTGAGCGGAGGTGGCTAATTGAGGAAGATCCTTGCTTTTCCTTTAAAGAAAACAAGTTTGTTGTGTACAATTCATACAGATAGTGAGAGAAAGAGGTGTTTGACTAATAATGAAAGGTATGGTGAAATGTAAATTGCAGTCCCTGTTTTGCACATAGCCCTTTCCATATGCCAAGTTAGGACCCATGCGGGCGACCCTAACAGCCAACTTACTCTGAAAAATTACTCCTGTTATCTCGGGTTCCCCAGGTCCTGTACTGGCACACACAGAATTAAGCACACTTAGCCCTTGTATGTCAGCAGAGATTGGTGTAGATCACAACCTTTTAATGATACATTAAATAGGACAGTCTCTCGCATCCAGAAGAGGAGATCTTGTTGATAAGCCTAAGAATCAGCAGGAGCTTGTACGAGTGGTCATACCAAATAATTGCCAACCTATGGAAGCAATAGAAAATTCAGGCGAGAAAATTGAGATTTTTGAGAAAAGCGAGATTTTTGAGCTTGTGCTCAGGCTTGTACAGGCAATGCATGTCAAGGTAAAGCTACGTGAAATATTTTTTTCGCTTCACGCTACGAGCTGTTCGCACAGGAGTTACAGACCTAAGTTATCAATGCAATATTGATAGGCATTGCAATCATTATTTTTACTACTTGTGTATCATTTATTTGGAGCTCTGCAGGGACAGTAATAAAAATTTGTTAAAAAACATTAGCTTGAGTAAGTATTTGCCCCAAAGGAATGCTTATTCATGGTGACTTCAAAATTTCACAGCAATGCTCTGAAGCGGTACAGAAACTGTGAAGTTTAATGTATGGAGCCAACAGGGGTTTAAAGCTCTGCGTCTCTGGAACTCCAGTATGAACACATAACAATATTTTTATTCTGACATAGTTGCGTCTTCATAAAATCTATTAAACTGCAGCTTGCAGAGGAAGTCTAAAGTAGAGGGCAAATTAAAGTACAGCAACTCTGAAAGGGCAAATTAATCTAACCAGAGCTGTATTACTTACAGGAAAAAGAATTGAGATTACTGATGCCTCGCTGCACAGGAACAGCATTTAATATGATGGAAAAGTGTATACCGTGGATTAGCTCTGTCAGTTTTGCACCGGCCTGTTTCTCATTTTACATCGCCAACACTTTGATCCGTGTTATAATGTAGGCACATACAATCCTGGGAAACTTGCTGCCACAAACCAAAGATGAAATAATTTAGTCGTAGGTACTTGGACAGGCATTTTTCAGACCAATTTAATTATGTTTCATTATTTACAGCCTGTGTACTCTTTCTATGAGTATTACATCTAGAGATAATTTGAGGGCACAACCTGCTTGTAGGCTTAGGTGCGGGGGATGTTTGAAAGAAAATGGAAAATTGGTTAGTTGTTACAGTTTATAACTCCAGAACATTCACGCTTGAGTACCTTTGCGTTTTCTTTTTCCGTTAAGGAACTTATTCTTTTTATGAATTTCTGTCTCTAATTTGTCATTCCTGTGACTGTAAATACATATATTATCCTGTAGTTTAGGAATGAATAATATCGCTACAGTGATTTCAGACAGATTTTGACCTCTGTTGTATTCCTATAATATCTCAGAAGTGTTGTTCCAGATTTACAGTTGTATAACACCAGCAGAATTTTATCCCTTTATATTTGCATTCAGAGCTAATGCTTTAGTCATCCAGATCCCTAAACTGGTTATCCAGTCAAGTTCTTCAGTGCTGTTTTAACTGTTGCACTCTTAACTCTTAGGAATCTCACATAACATTAGATGATGGTAAATAGGTATAAAATGAGCTTTTCAAGATGGAAACGGCTGATATTTTTTACTAATTTCTAGAACTATTATGTCGCTAGTACACTTCGGGAAAGTTCTGATTTATAAAATATGATCTCATAGTGTGTTTTATCTTGTTGGCTTCTTGCCATATTGCCAGAACGCAGTGTATTCAGGCAGAGGCAACCAAAATGCATGCTTCAGCAGCCTATGCATGCAGAGGAAGAGGGCAAAGCTGGTTTTCATTTTCTAGAAACAGATCTTAGTTACAGTATACCTCCAACTGAATGGCTTTTTATTATTGGTTCTGTGGTTTTGATTTTGATTGGGTTCTTTGGTTTTATGTTTTTGAGGCATGTGTATCATATGCTCACAAGAAAAGTCCAAGTTTCAGAAGTTTTCTTAGAGTGAATTGCATGCTTTTGAAAGCTTCACTGGAAAACATCATTCTCTTCCTGCTCACAAATACAGCACCTACAACTCTTTCTGCACTACTCAGGAAAGATCCCTTAGAAAATACGACCTATCTTTCCAGCCTTGCTCCGAAAGTGTTATTCTAGAAAAGACAAGACGGCCTGTTTGGTCCTATGCTAAGTTTCTAAGACTACCAAAAAACAAAATTTATTTAAGAAAGGTCAATGTAAGAAATAATATCTTGAAGAAGATATTAACCTAAGAAATAGTATCTTCTCACTAACCGCTGTGAAGAACTTTTGGTTTTCAAACATCTACATAGTTCAGCTGAGCTGTCAATTCCCCTCCCGTAGTAATTTAAACCCCATATTTTCCATAGAACTGTTCAGCAGTATGCAAAATGTTATTAACAGAAGGGAGGGGGAGGGGGAGGGGGAAAGAGATTCTGATTAGAAATCAGAACTGCCTCAGTAAAACCCTGGTTAAAACATGCACTGAATGGAGGTTAAGTTGCCAGTTTCATTTGTGGGCAGTTCAGGTGAGATCACTTACAATGATCTGAGCCTTCACGAAAAGCTGTGAAGATCAGCCCCTCAGCAATGTCTGTTCTTACCTTGAACGCTAATATATTTTTCTCCTTGTCATCTTTTACTCTTTTTTCATCTAGCTATATGTATAAAATTATAGACTAGCCATAGATAGATGTATATGCAATCATTTCCCTTTGTTGCAGTCCTTGGTATTTTTTGCTCTCTTTCCCTCCCTGGGCTTATTTGATTTATATTTTACCTCTGTTGAAGGAATGCAAATGCCATTATACTCACTTCTCAGATGATTTTTCAAACCAACTGTATTTTAATGGCTAGAATTTTTTTAAAAAATTGTTTTTTGTTAATCCTCTGGTGGTGTGCGCTCTTGTTTATTTGCATTTAGGATCCTGTGATAATATTCCGGTAAGATCTGAGATAGGATTTTCGTTTCGAAGAACTAAGCTAATGTGTGAAACTGGAGGTGGAATACTCAGTATGACTTCTCAGGTGATAAGACAGCACTTGGTGAAACAGCAAGGAGCATTTAACAGCTTTGCAGAAAGGATTATTTTTCTGAGAGAGTTGAACCCCGATAGAACAAGGAAGTTTAGAAATTGTGCAGAAAGTCGTGCCCTCCTGAAATCTGGTCACTGTCTAGGTCAAGAGTTAGAAGAGGTTTAGACAAAGTTCACATCCTGACGCTTTGCCGTCCATAGGTGAAGAAGCTGATATGAATTTGATCGGCTGATATGCAGCTGGTACACAGTTCATCTGTTCTTAAAATTGTTAAACGCTGCATTTTAAAAATCTTCATCTTTTTCAGCCTGAATGGTACTTCTCTGGCACCGCTTTTTATGGGGCCTTAGAGCTGTGCCCAGCAACTAGTTTTGTTCTTGTTTCTGTAGCATTTTTTGCGGTTTCTGCAGCATTTTTGTGGTTTCTGCCAGGGTATTGACATATGTGAAGAACTGTGCATTTGTTGAACTCTAGGGTTATTTCAATTTTGTAGGCTTTAGTCAATAATCATCAATTACCTAGCAAAAGTATGAGAAGTGATATTCACTGGCAGAAGCGCAGTCTTTTACAAGTGCATCTGAAGCTGAAAAGATGGTACGCAGAAATACTATACCCTTGGGAAGTTTAGTAATGTGAATTTTGGAGTTCCTTCACATACTTGCATAGGAGATGGATTACTTTATGGAACAGGTTCAATCCTCAGTCTGACCCAGGTAAATCTGGAGTGATTCTCCTGAGCACAGCTGACTCCACGGTCTGCCTCTCTGTTAATTTGCTTACAGCGCTGGGGTTATTATGCATGCTAGCCTGTGGCTTTTCATTGCAATTGCACCACATCAGCAAAGTTGTATCTGGGCCTAACATGAAGCTTGGCAGGAAGAGACTGAATTTGGCAACTTGATTTGTGTCCATCCCTCTCACTTTCGCTTAGAAAACCATTTGAAAAAAACATATCATGTCAGTTCCTATCAGTTTTGATAATGATGGTTAACCTCCTAAACAGCTTTCCTTTATTGATAATTTCTCGGTTAGAATGTAATTCACGTTTAGTACTGACGAAATGCTCATTTCATGAACTGCCTTCCTGACTGAGGAAGCTTCAGTTGTTTTTTCTTTCAAAACAGATACATACCCTTACCTCCCCAGCTGGACAAAGCCAGCGATGAATAATCAATTTTATCATCTTTCTGAAATATCAAAGTTATCTCCCCTCACGGCAGAGAATTACCAAGCCGTCCAACAAGAAAGCAGGCCATGTGAATAGCCTTGCTGAATTCCTAATTGTTTGCTCTGGCAGTTCCCAGCGAAGCAGCTGGTTGTCTTTGGAAAGCTATGCTGCTTGTTTTGGGTTTGCACATCATGTGTCTTTAATTTTCGGCACTAGCCACAGGGATAAGTATCACAAATATCTGCTTGAAGGCCTTTTGCCCTTGGGAACCCAATATGCACTTGGCAGCCTCTCTGACAGTGGGACTGAGGGGGAGAATCAAAGTTGACTCACTGCCTTGTATCCCCTCAGGAAAAAGAAAGAATAAAAAGGGCAATTGCTGCTTCCTTCAGTTGCCTGGAGCAAGTCTTTCCTGTTTTGTAGAGAATAAACTAATGCCATTTTCTAAAACAACCTGCCCTCTATACGAACAAATTATTCCATCCAGTACCACACAGCTAATTCTCGGCCTTGACTTCCTTGCATCCCAGTGTGGTCCCAGCTGGAGTTTGAAAGTCCGTACATCATCAGAAATGGACATTCACCTTTTCCATTCAACACTCACCTGCAACAGAATCCACTGTGATATTCTTCAGCTCAATGTGCAGTAAACTCGAATGAACACTCTCAGGTGGAGACAGCGTGGAGTGCGCTTTATTTGTTGTGCCCAAGCTGTTAACATATTCTGATCTCCTGTTTTACTATTAGGACCAACGTAAATGAGCATCACCGTAGGACTTTCAGTGAAGGTATGATCGTTACTCTGCCTGTGGGTCTAACTTCCCTAATATTCCCCACTTTATATGCCACACTGAAATGAAACAGCCGTTAGTGTGCTAGTAACATCATAATACGTAGGGGAAGCCCAAGCCCCAATGTATGCATTAGCTAAAGATTAAGCAGGATGCCAGATGAGCTTTGATTCGTTTTAGAAATGTTGCTAGGCAGAGCTCCAAGCTCACACCAAGTGATGCCAAGATATTTGCTCATGTCTCCATCGCTCCTTATCTCAAGTGGTGCAACTGCCAGAAATGATTTGCCTTAATAGAAAAACTTCATGCATTTTGCACGTTGCTATTCCCTATGTAGATCTCGTTAGTTTATGACTTCCTTTGGAAAATAGAATTCAAGTCCTGTATTTTAGATCTGAAAAGCATCTTTCTTTACAACAGCTTGTCTATTTTTCTCTGAAATCCATTCCTTTTATAATCAGCTCAACTCAGCACAAGAATCTTATAGAAGAAGGCAGCAATTATCCACCGAGGAAGTCCATCATTTTCTTTTTCTTTCTAAGACTTCAAGTTTTGCTGTTAGTCCTGAAATTCAGTGCTTTGCTAGGGAGTATGCTTTTGAGTTGATGAGGGTTTTGTTATACTACTCAAATACAAAAGAGAATTTTCACTGGGGAAGAAACTCTCAAAGATGAATGAATGTTATTAGCTTAGCATGAATCTGAACTTTGTCTTGCAAAACACTGCACAGGCTTTCAGTGGTATTGGAATCAGCTGTTTTGCAGCTTAAAGTTATAGGGCTCAAAAAGTTTCTAATTATTCCGGATTTGAAAGGTAAGTTGGTATGACTTTTTAGGTGCTTCATTTTAAATATGCTTGTATATTATGCAATTATCTTAATATATATATTTAATTACTCTGTCTAACACAGAGAATATGGCCTTGATCTGTAAGCAAGATCCCCTCTTTACAGCTGCAGAAGTGTATGCCTGGACCTAATTGTATGGTGAGCACTTTGTGACAGTTCTTGCTTTGTGACAAGTTACTTGAGTTATAAGTGCTTTAGGTTTCGTTACTGTATGATTCCATTAGTGTCTTTTATGTTTACTTCCAGTAATTTATTGGCATGCAAGGATCAAAGCTCCAAAATCAACATTGTGTATTTTATACAGAAGAGCCAGACAGAGCTGTGGCACAAGGTAAAGTCCATTTGTTTCTCCTTCCTTATTCCTTCTTTTAGCTCTGCTTCACGCTGAGGTATAGAAACTGTCCTGCACAGCGTTACGCAGACATAAGAAGGCACTCTGTACTTGAGCAAGAGCTGAAGCAAGAAAAACAGAACAAGTGTGATGCTTAGAGCAAAGCACAGCAGAAAAGACTTTAGGAGGATCTATAAAATGTTTAAATTGGTAAAACATGTATGTGGGTGGGTTAGAAAGAGAATAAAGCGTAATTGAGTTACTGAAGCCTCAGCAGGACTCTGAACATTGTTCAGTGTGCATGCAGTTTGCTTAAAAGAAATGTCAAGAATACCCACATCCTTAGAAAAGGGACTTTTTTTGTAGTTTAGCATTAATTTTAACAAATGCTGCCCTTTCTTGGACCTTGCATCATTCTGCTGGAGGGTACTGAGTGTATTACAGGAATGTACGAAGGCAAAAATCCCACCCTCTGCAAACTAGTCACAGAGCTGGGCTGTGCGTATTAGGCAGAGCTGAAAGCCGGGGGGGAACTCTGCCATCCCGCACTAAAAAGCGCACTGGGGCACATCCTCTTCTCCAAACTGGGCTGGGAGCTATGTCCCTGCCTCTCTGCTTTGGTGGGGATAGCCCCCTGCGGCAGACCCTGCCTGCGCACACGTACCAGGACAAGGGTGGATGGAAGAGAGGGGATAGCTTTGCCCTCTCTCTCTTTGATGTAGGGGGGAGCGGAGAAAAGAGTGCCAATCACAGAAAAGTATCCTTGCAGCTACTGGAACAGCATTTCTAATTGCTCTATAGTGTGGACAGTTTAGGTCCGATGCCCCCATGCCGTGAGTGACCCAGACACTGCCCTCTTCTCCCCCCGCCAACCCCTGCTTGCCCTTCTCTTTCCCTGGAGCTTCCTGGGGGTGACCCCGAGTGACCACCACGGTGAACAACCTACGCGACTGCTTTACAAAACTCTGTGTTGTGCCTGAGGCTGACAGAAAAAAAAAAACAAAAACCACAATCGCGAGCTTCATAAAGCTCTGCAAAGTAACACTCTGTTGAATTGTCCTGCGTCTGCAGTCATCCCAGCAGACCAGATCTCCTTAGCCCGACCATGCGAGTTCCACAGTGCACACAGCGCAATACAGGTGGGAAACTGGGAGCGAGACAAGGTTTTCGGTCCCGACTTAATAGGCAGCCTTTTGATTAAACCCTCCTTCTCACAGTCCCCAAAGTCCAAGGCTGCTGGGAGTCTGTTCTGCCCCTCGTCCAGGCCTATCTCCTCCCCAAAACATCCTTACATGAAGGCTCAGCAGGCTGCGTTGTGACGGGGGACTCCTTCACTGGCAGATTAGTGTAATGTTGTGGCTGGGAAAGTCACGTAAGGCAGCTATAATGATGAAATTATGAAGGGTAATGAGGATTTGAGCTGTTATCTACCTCATAAATACACATTTTAACGTGTAGAAAAACCACAGTGTTGACTGAAAATATTGCAATCTTCAGGGGAAAAAAAAAGATGTTAGCCAGAAGTGTTGTGTCTTTACATATGTTTCACCTAAAAAAAAAAAAAAACTGACCTTTTTAAGATGGCTGCCAGCCAACATTTCAGCAATATTTCCTTTGTGTTTCTGCTCACACAAAGTGATTTATGTCCAAGTACTCTCTAGCTGGTTCTCAAATTGCAATAATGATTTTGATTGTTTGTTTATAGTTTTATCTGAACATTGCTGCCTGCCATGTCATATATCCCGAACCAGTATAAGTGGCATTTATAGGCAACTGCTGTGCCCATGTAGAGTCAGTCCATTGTTTCTTCTGTCTTGCCTGGGACTCTTCATCTGTATCATATGTAAGTTTTTGGAGGCGAAGAAGGGGAGAAAGAGGACCATATCCTCACATTGTTGTCCAGGAAAATAATAGTTTTCAATGAAATTATTCTCACAGATGTGTAGAGAAGTCAGAATGGGGTGAGGATACTTGGACCAAGTGGCAATTTTTTTTTCCATGGGCAGAGTTAACATACTTTCCTACGAAAGAGGTGAGGCCAGAGCTGCTTGCCATCGGCCCGGGAGGTGTGAGGCAATCAGACTTCGAGGGAAGTGCAGTTGGGGCCAGCTGTAGTGAACAAGGTCATCTGCGCAGGACGCTGCATGAGGAACGTGCTGCAGGACTTCAGGGTTTGCCTACACAATGTCAGAGAGGAGATTTAGTTCAGACATTTGAGCTGAAAAGTCTGTCTACATAACAGGCAACTTGGTTTGCACAGTTGAGACCCACACGCACATTAATGGCTTGTACGTCCTTTAGGTGATTTGGCATGGAGTACAGAGGAAAGGGAAAATAGATTTATTTTTTTTTTAAATGGTGGGGGAAAAACAAGAGTAGACAGTAAAAAAACCCAGTAGACTTACCCTGGAATCAAAAGTCAAGAACATAATGCAGTTTATATCAATATAAATATCTGTATCAATATGGTAAATTAGGATGGCTGTTTCAGTGAAAGAACATTATTTTTCGTATAAATAATAAGCTCCAACAATTATTTTATTGTTTTTGAGAGAAGCTGAAAATGTCCACCACCATTATGACAAAACAAAATTGTAATGTATGTGGATTGTCTGTTGCTTTACTTTCCACCTTTTGGAAACAAAAGACAAAATGGTTAACAGACAACAAGAAGAAACTTCATTGTGCAAAGAAAAAACCCACAGTATGCAGAGGGCTTTTTTGCAGAAAGTACCTTTTCTTTAAGCGTAGGTATTTTTCAAAAGATATCAGAGAAATTAGAACTAAAAAAGACCTTGTTCTCTTATTTAGTTGGGACTCCTACGGGTTCATAGGCACTGAGGCCAACAGTCTGTTTTGATCGCTGTCTCATCTGACTCATATAAATCACCTTGTACAATTTCACTCAGTAATTCCTTTACCAAGCTTATAACAACATACTGCTAATTAAAAGGTTGTGATCTGATAGTTAGTGTTTTCACTTATACTAAGAGTCCCAATGACTTTAAAAGAACTAATCACACCCACATGAGGGATGAAAAATACCACATGAATCATACAGCGTATTGATACCAAAAGCATGATGAACCACCTCTGTTGAGCAGTCTGGTTAAGGAATCGGCAAGGGTTTGGGGCTGGAGTGGGGATCTTGGAGGTAGAGGCAGGGTCCTTTCCTTCATCCCCTTCTGCAGCTCTCTCACTACTCAGCAGGTGGTGGGATGTCCCTGGTAGCCAGCGGCTTCCACCCAGCACAGAGCTTCCTTCCCGCACTTGTGCAGTGAGAACAGCAGACCTCAACTGGTGTTTGGCTGGCAGGACCCAGGAGCACCACCAGGCTCAAGTGCTGCCTTGAAATGCTCCACCTGTGCTCTGCAGAAGACAGAAACTCCCCGTGTAGGCCCTCAGTCTGCCTACAGACAGCCCTCAGAGGATCCTCACCGGCTGTTGTGCAGAACAGTGCGATGTGGAGCACGTGGCTTGTGCCACAGGTACCATCACAGCAGTGGTGCTCTATCACTTGGGCCTATATGGGCAATTCACAAACCCTGTGGTGTAACGGCAGCATCCTTCACAAATGCACGTACACCGAGACAGTTAATCTGAATCGTATTTTGCAAGCGCCTGATATTGGGCAATTCTGTGTCTTGTACTTCTTTATAAAAGAGATGGTGTTCATGCTTCACTGTGCTTCACACCGTATTTCGTATTTTATAGTTGCAGGCCATACGCACCTACAGGTTTGCCAGCAGCAGCTATGATTGCACAAACGTGCGACAAGGAGTGTTAAGGGACACACTTTGCTCCAGAACGTCAGTTGAAGTCCTGAGAGAACATGGTAGCTACTGAATTCTCTGACTGGTGGTAGTTCAGTGAAACTTCATTTGGCACTCCCAAAAATTTGACAGGAAGAAAAAGTGGTTCCCAAAGGACCTCTCAGGAACAGCCCAAAGCTACAGGCCAGATTATTTCAGAAGACTGTTGACTGAGACCATCTATTGTTGGGTCTGCTGCAGCTTTTCTTTTATTCTTGTCAACTTAGTGTCCTCAGTTTTCTTGCAAATAATTTAACACGCATTGGAGGCACATCATGGCGGAGGAAGCAACAGGGTTTTTTCTGAACAGCTGTCATCCTTCAGCTTCCAGAAAGCTATAAATACCTTCTCTTTTGCAAAATTTCTCTGGAAAACAAACAAACAAACAAACAAACCAACAAGCCAATATCCTAATGAAGGCAGGTATGCTTACTGGTAAAGTCAGTCCCCCGGAAAGACAGGGCTCTGGTTCAATTTGTTTCACAAATAGAGCTAGGGAACCAGCGGCATCTAGGAGCAACCCAGCTAGCAGCAGTCAAACACTACATCCCATATACTAACGTTAATTTTAACAACACGGTCCCTGAACTTTTTAGAAGGCACGGAGAATACTGAGAGTGGAAAGAACCAAAGTTTTTTGATGGAGGGAAATAGCGCTCACATTTCGATAAGCTCCAAAAATGCCTTTTCCAAACAGAGGTGCTTTGTTTTACGCCATTCCTGTTGGCCATTTGGGGGTTTTTCATTAGATGTATGAACTTCTTGCCGTAGTAATAAAGGTCAGGCACTATTGTGCCTCTTTTATGATACTGACTAGCACAAGTTGTGTATACAAACCCAGGAAGTATTTATTTATGTGGAATACGTACTTAAATAGTGGACTACAAATCATTTAAAGATGCCTATGATATGAATCATACCACAATTTCATGGATAAGTGGAAACATTATGCAACTTATTGAGTTTTTAAAGCACTAACGAATTTGAACTATACAGCAGACTTGAGCTGGACCTTTTCACCCCTTCTAATATATGCTGTGGCTATTTAATATTCCTCACTAGGGAGTAATGCTGGCATACAAGTCAGCAATATATTAGGCACTGGAGCCATGAACCTAGTGAGAACATAAACTAAACTGATTTTCAATTTTGGTACATTACAAAAAGGACTATTATTGTGAGGTTAAAGATGTCAAAGTTGGTGACCTGGTATAATGAAGTATTCCCTGCTACATAGTCAAGCATGAAAAGTAATTGGAGGCGGTGTAAACTTTTAGAGGCTTAGACTTTTTTTTCCCTCCAAAATTAAATATTCTTTTGCACACACTTTTGAATTAAAAATAGTAATTTTTGTGAAGCATCATAGAAGCAGAAACGATGCTCCTGTGAAGTTTGCGGTTGATAGAGAAACATGTGTGTTTATAAATGAGGTCACATCTTAACGCTTGGGTTACTTACATAAGGCACTGATGAAAAGCAAGTTGCTACCTGCCGGCTAGGAATGACATTAAAATATTACGGCAGCATGTGACCAGCTTTAGAGCTTAAAAACTTGAAAAGACACAGACAATGTCCCCTTTGAAGAACATTCCTGAAGATCACTTTACAGTTTCTGCTAAGCTTTAAAATACGGAGTAAAATGCCCCATGTCTCAGCAGCAACGATAAAAGTTGTTACTTCTCAGCTGCAACATTTACATCTGAAAAGCCACCACTAAAGCGTGCACAGGTCTTTCGGCTTGTCCGTCAGAAAAAAGGGGTTAGCGTTTATCCTAGGGAATGGTGCATTGGTACGGTGAGTCCCGTACTCCTGGTGTTCATTATGGCTCCACATCCCGGTCTGCTGCACTGGCTTTGACCGCGTTATTCCTGCTTCCCTCTGGCACAAGCATTGTGTGAGCTGGCACAGCATCGCTCCCCAGGAACTAGACTGCAGAGGGCACTCCTATATAAGAAGGAATTGCCGTCTCCGGCATCGTTTGCGTTTAGCCTCGATGATTCATTGTTATTTTTTCTTCTTTAATAATTAATGATGCTATTATTCCACTAAAAGGAAAATCTTATTATTCTTGACAATGGGTTTTGCTATGATTATTTAATCCTCCCCCCCTCCCCCCCAATTTATACAATTACAATGTCTGTCGGTGCTCATATCACGTTCGGATCATCAGCCTCAAAAATTAAATGTACACAGAAGGGCAACCTATTAATATACCATTCCTAGGCATAACTTGAGCGAAGCAGCGCAGGGAGTACATGGATGAGGATGGGGATGGCCTTTGCTATGTGCCTGGGGAGTCAGAGAAGTGCTGCCTGAGGCAGGCCTACTGTGGAGCAATATGAAAACCACTTTCCTCTTCCTCTCATCCCCTCTCTGGAAAGGTTTGTTGGAAGCATTACTTTGGTCTGGATTTCGGCTACGACAGCGAGGAAAGACGCAGCCTCTCAAACGACAGGTCCTGAGCCTCATGGGGTGGATTCCTGTCCCCTGAACTGCTTGTTCGTTAGGAGGCAGGGCTGGACGAACAGGCTGCAGCTAAATGTGGTCAGAGATCTGCATTTTGCCGGACCCAGCGGAGGCAGGGGGGCGCAAAGCACGTGGCAGAGGCGGTGCGATAGACTGGGGACTTTCTGAACAGGCAAGAAGGAGTAAGGCTTCGTGAAAACGGGCAACAGCAGCATGTTAAGTTAGGCCATTAAAACCCTGAGACGCCTCAAGATTAGGAAGAAGCAAGCACAGTTTATGGCTGCTTTCACCTCACCCCCTCTTCTCTTTTTATGAATTAGAGGTAAAGCCTGTAGTGGCATCATCCAGCATGTCAGCCTTAAGGCTGAATAGCTTAAAGCCAACAGAATTAATTCTGGAAGTTCAGCTGGAGCCTATGCAGCTCCTACCCTGCAGTTTAAATGTGCTTCCAATATTTAGCTTTGTTTAATGAGAACAAGTCCGTACTAGCTCTGGCTTCTGCACGGGACACAGCTCATGTATCATCCAACCGACAACAGAAGGGTCATTTTGTTTCCTGTGGGTAGTGGAAAGTGATCTGCCTTTTCACACTTACTTCTGGAAACTTGTCACAGGGAAAGCGTAAGATCAGGCGAGCGCTGTGCAAAAGAGCTGACTGAGCAAGGGTGGGGGGACCTGGCTGTCGGAGCAGCAAATACACTTCCACAGCTGAGCCCTGAATCATGTTTATTTTCAAACCGAAAACCTCACATTTCAAGTGAGATATTTGCTCGCTAAAATACATGCATTTCATATTTCATTACCACCAGCTGTATATCTCATACAGTGGTTAAGAAATGAAGGAGTGTGGAAAGGACAGTTATTCAGGGGAGCTGTAACCATAAAGATTCCACTGAATAGGATTTTCCCTTGTTCCAAACTGTTATCTCACTAGATAAAAACATTGTGCTTTATGATTAAGCTAATTGTGTTGGACAAGCCAGTCTGCAACCCTAGAAGCCTGGATTTTCAAAAGTGCTGAGCACTGGCAGCTGCAACCAAAGTCAGTGGGGGCATGTAAAGTACGATTTACGATTAAACGCGAAGTTCTCTAAAAATTCAGGCCAGAGGCTGGCTGTAAAACAGGAGTAGAGATGCTACCTTGCCTCACGGGGATGCTGTGAACATTTGTGGCCCTGTCTCTCCTAAAATAGGTTAAAAATCATAACAGGTATACCACATGGACAGAATTAATGTTGTGCAAGCGTATCTAATTCTAGCATTCTCTAGAGCATTCCCCCTAAAGGGAGTGTGTGGTATTTTTTAAAATATATGTACTATATTTTTAAATATAGGTAATATGCGTAAACAGTATGTATTTGAGTAAGAAATCTTTATAGATAGTCCAGCGAAGGGAGATGAAGATGATTAAGGGACTGGCACATCTGACATGGGAGGAGAGGCTGAGAGAGGTGGGACTGTGGAGCCTGGAGGAGTGGCGCGAGAATCTCATCAATGTGTACAAATGTCTAAAGGGATGGAGTCAAGCTCTTCTCAGTAGTATCCACTGAAAGGCAATGGGCACAAATTGAAACAAAGGAGATTCCACTAAGAAAAATGTAAGAAAAAACATTTTTACTACAAGGGTGATCAAACACTAGAACAAGTTGCCCACTGAGATTGTGGAGTCTCTATCCCTGGAGGTATTCAAAACTCAACTGGCAAGATCGTGAGCCACCCGCTCTCGTTGACTCTGCGTTTTGCAGGAGATTGGACTAAACAATCTCCAGAGGTGCCTTTCAACCTCAATCATTTTGCAATAAGCGAGGCAATATTTTTTTTTTCCAGTTTCTCCTTTATTCACTTTCCTTGCAGTATTGGCAGAATAGATCAGTTTGTATCCTGTTCTGGTTTGGGGTTTCTGCTTTCTTTCTTCTCCTTTGTCAGCTCTATCTTTTCCTTTTGTGGATGCTGCTCCCTAATTTTACAGGTTATTGTAGTGTTCTGCTGGGTCCCCTGAAGATAAGACCTGTTTCTTCTTTTGTGAGTGAAGCTTCAGAGCAACATCACTGAGGGCCCCACTGAGAAATAAAAATCAAACAAACTATAGCATAGTAACAGAAACTGAAACTGTGAGTACAGTAGAAACTGAATCTATTTCAGTGTACTTTTTGAACTGGATAGGGAAACCACTTGTAATAGGTGAGGACTAATTTGCCCATAACTACCTATAAACTAAAGCAGTGACCAAGAACGAAAGCTGACATCCTAATAATAGCGGTAAAGTGAAATTACTATATAAGAACAGAAATTTGTAATTTAAATCACTTGGAGGCATGGTTCTAAGGAAATAAAAATACCAAAGTTGAATACCCATAATAACAATAATTAGAAATAGCAGTAAATACTTCCTTCCAGCCTGCTGTTACAGCTGAGAAGGTTTTGTAATGTTTTAGATGCTATGACACAGTGATTTATATGTTTCTTTTCCTAAATGTTAGAGAAAAATGATATTCTATTGCCTTAACACATTTCCTGCCTTTCCATGAAGGATTGTGACTGACTTACTCACTTTACAGTCATTTTTTGATAGGTTTTCAAATGGGTATTTAACCATATAGTGACTGACATGACAAAACTCAGCAGGGTACCTTGCCAGGGTGATGGGAACATTTTTAAATGCTGCTGTATAAAGCATGGAAACGTAGCAAACCAGTTAAACGATTAACAAAATTACTATTAGCAGGCTAGAAGTTAATAACAGAATGGTTCACAACATCTTGTTATTGTAATAGCTACTTCTATTTGGATTGTGGTAACACTGAAAAACCGTTCAGCACAACTGCAAAAAACCTGTCAAAGTCTATAAATACTTCACAGGCAACAGAGACAACACTGCGTCTCACTGGGCATGCTAATTATGGAAAATCCTCAGACCAGATATATTTTTCTTCCACACTTTCTAGTTCTTTTTCCTCTTTACCATTAGTTTTTCAACTGCTTGTTCCAGTTGGCCTCCATTGATGTTTCGTGCTTAATATTTCTTTTTGTAGAACTCTGGAAAATACAACTGACTGGTGTATTTCTATCATGTGAGTATCTAATGAGTGCTATTAGATCATCTTTTTGCTCATTCAAAATTCTAAGTAGAATGGATCTTCTGTACCTTATCTGCCCAGTTTCAGCAACGCCTCAAGCACTGAATTTTATTATAGTGATATTCAGGCTGATTTTTAGACTTGTTTTCTTGCATATTTTGTTTTACTGCTAAAGATGGGGGGGGGGGGCACAAAATATCACTTAATTTCTTCTAAAATCGAGCCTCCGTATTTGTACCTGGCTTTATTCTGCCTCTATGCTTGGATATTTTTTGTTTAGGAAGAGAGAACAGATGTGATTATAATATTGTAACATCCCTTAAGAGTGATGGGTAGTTTGCTCACCTTGTTCTTTACTTCTTTCTACTCTAAGGAGCCTGGGAGACGTGTAAGTTCTGTTAGTTATTATGTGTTTACTGGGATTTGCTCCCCTCCTGCAATATGAATAACTTCGCTTAACAGTAATAAATCTCATAATGAATCTACTGATTGGAATGCTTCATGATGTAATTGTGCCGCTTCTTATGCCTGTTGAGCAGATTAGTGTCTGTCGAATGAGATAAGAAGGGAAGGTATGAGTTCAAGGGTTTTCTTAAGAGCCTGAAAGGTGGGAGAAAAAACGGGACACTGGCAGTGGAAAGGAAAGACGAAGAGATCCCTTAAGCCCCACTGAAAAGACTGAGAAGCTTGAACTAGTATTTTTTTCCTTTGAAGGAATCTATCACTGACAGGTCTTCAAGATCTCACTTTCCCTAATAGCCTGAGCTATGGTGAAGATGGTTGGTTTTGGTTAAAGACTGTTTCACAAATGAACACTTGTAGGGATAGCTAAGGTGGTTTGCCAGCTCCTTTCTGCGTCATACACGACAACAGAAAACGGGACTAAAAAAGCCAGTTTAGAAACAGCAGTTAAAGGACCCAAAAGACAGTTTCCATCAAACATAAGTTATTTTTATGCTAAATTGGGGATGTCTGAGCTATTTATGAAATCCAGATAGAGAAATTAGCATTTCTGAATAATTGTTTCTGAATGAGTGGGATCATGCTGGGTTGTATAACATTTTCTTCTATAAAAATATTTTCCATTATATTTAGTGGGACATTTATAACCCAAAGGATTCATGCAAAAATCCAGATCATTATTGCAACAGTCTAGAGTATGATAATCTCTTAACGTGAAGTATGGATTAAAATGTAGTCAATGCCTTTGCTTGCTTCTGACTTTTGAATGAAGACATGGTAATAACAGGGGGTTCATACGGTCTCTTCTCCTAGTACTTTTTAAATTCAAATGAATTATATTCAGATTGTTAAACCAAAGAGATAGCACAGGAAGACTATATCAAAAATATTTATCCACCTAGGTGACATTGGGGGACATGTGGAGAAAAATATTTTCATCAACATCATTTGTACTGCAAACACATTGGCTGAAAGAAGGACCTCAGGCACTGTGTAATCACATAATAAAAGGTAGTTCTTGTACTAAGTTTTGTGTTTGAAGTACATACATCAGACAGCAAGGAGAGGGAGGAGGAACACCAGACTGTGAGTGGAAAGTGAGGCAAGAGAGGCTGAGCGCCTGGCTCAGTATGGCTCAGGAAGCTGCACCAGCAGCAGGAACTGCTCTCCCCAAAATCTCAGCCAACGCTTCAATAGCATTCTCTCAAGTAAAAAGGAGAACTGGAAGACAAATAAATTGGCTAACTTTTTATCTTCCCTCAGTGAGAGATTTAACTCAGTTTCAATTTGAAGTTCAGATGGAGGTTGAGTCTTGTCTTATTTTGTCTAAATGATTTCATCTGTCTCATATCATGGCTTTACTTTCTTAAGCATTTTAGCCTTCTGGTCTTTTTCATGTGAGGCAGTAAATTCTGGCTCTTTTCAACAGCTGAAATGTCAGGACATGATCATTTTGAATGTGCTAGATGAAATCTGTGAAATGCTGCATTTCTTTTTCAGTGATCTCTGGAATGAAATCACAGCTCATAGGGCTAGAGGACTGGAAGTGACGTCTGGGGTCACCCAGTCCAGTGCAGTGAGTTCAGCACAGGAATTACATTTTATAATCTCTTTCACATGCTCACAGACTTATTTTTTTTGCTTTTGGGGTTTTTTTTACAAAATTTGAATACTTCACTGCAAACAGACGCTAGATTAGGAAACAAGATTTGTTCTTCGATGGAGACTGAAGCCGAAGAGTCCGCAAACAGAAAAGATCTTGCAGGATATTTTATGTATGTGACCTGGGGTGGGGATATTGTTGCTGGATTCTGCCTCTTACGTCAGTGGGCGCGATGAGATCCTGACTCCACCGCTATCCCCCGTCTCAGGGCTGTTGCTCACCTCAGCTTTCTGCATCTCAGTTTCCCCATCTGTCCCTAAGAACAACAAATGTAAAGCGCCTTCAGATCTGCTGGTGAACAGCTTTATACAAGAGCTGCATTCAGTCTGAGGCAGGCCAGAGCAATCCAGGCATCTTCAGCTGCTGTTATTTGCGAGTACTTTACCCTAGGTTAAAAATAATCTTGAGTCTGTCTTCCTTTTTTTTTTTTTTTTTTTTTTTCACGATCAGCAGTTTAAGTTGAAAAGGTCATTCCTTTCTCTGTTAACTCAGGTTCTGTGTTTTTAAGTAGTTTCAGGATATATCATGTCATAGGACATCAGATACTACACTCCTTCACACTTTTTAAATCACTGCTTCTTTTTCTCAGAAAGTAAAATTTTATTAGAAACCCGTTCAGGTTTTCTTTCCTTTGGAAAAAATTAGGCCTTTATTTTACAAAACATTTCCTCATCCAGAGCTTATTGACATCTACCAGATCAAGTTCTAGACAAACAAGGGATTTTTAAGAGGGATTTATCATTCATTAAATTTAATCTACGGATTCTCTTTTTTGTAAGAGCTGAGAAATATTTTTCAACATCGGGCCTTTTTGGTAGACAATCAGGCTTTTTTGAACATAATGGAATAATGACTTAACCTTCATTATAACATCTCAAATGTTACAATATAATACATTTGCTTAAGTCTGGGAGAAGGAAACCAAACCAATTTATTATAGCCTGTTGATTCACACTCACATGCTGTGCAGTTCGTGCGAAGGTCCCATTTACTTTTTCACATGAACTGCCACAGCATGATTTAAATAGAGATTTCTCTAGCAGTAGTGGTAAGGGTCCTCATTAACATCATTTCTGGAGTCACTGGGCCAAATATATCCCTAGTGCAATTCCACTGATCTCAGTGGGGTTATCCTTGAGATATATTTGGTCCATTGTTTCTACAGAATCTCTTTGTTCTTTTTTGATCTCTTTAAGAATTTTGTTACTTTGAACGTTTCTCACATAGCAAGTCACCATGCTTGAAAAGTTAGCGACACTTGTAAGAATTTTCTCAGGTATTTCTGCCTATTTGTACACTGAAATAAGACATTATATCTGATAACATATCGCTATTTATTATTTTTATTTTATAATCTACGCGTATATCCTATTTTCCAGGAAAAAAATAAACATGCTATAAGATTCTCTTCTTGTTTATTTTTAAAAAAAATTCCAAATCTTGATGCGACTACCAAAAATAATCTGAGACAGACTGCAGGTGCATTCAGCATTATTTTCTGCCCAGCTCTATTGCTTGCAGGTTTTGGAAACAAATAATAATTGAATAGTGAGTGACAGTCTCAGGCGAATATATTCTCACATTGACAACTCTGAGCTTATCTGATGTTCTATATCAATACTGGATGTTTATCTTCATTAGGGTTTGGGGTTTTTTAATTTATTTCTATTAGGATAAAATGTATGCAATATTAAAAAAAAAAAAAGTTAAAATCAACCGATACACAGAATTTGGCACAAGTTAGATTTGCAGTTAGTGACCATCCTGTACTTTATGCGTATACATGTGATTTACATGACTTAGATTTTCATTCAGGAGAGTGAAAGGTCTGGTTAGGGAACACAGCATACCGAAATGAAATCATCCCTGTGATAAATGGTTGGGTAAATGGAAAACACATCTCATTCTCAAAACACCGTCCCTTATTCCTTTCTCTATATTACTGCAGTTTCGCACAGGCATTTGGTGGCCTTACTAATTGATATTAATTTTCCCAGCAAACTATTAACTCAGCACATAGACCTCTTTATTTGACTTTGCATTCAAAGATTCTGTCGCTGTCAAATATTACAAAGATAATACATAGAAATTAATTTGGTTTTCACCAAATCCATAATAGGCAGAGGAAAGCGCCTTGGACTGAGACCCCTGGTTCCCTGAGCTCATACTTATCTTGCTGTCAAGATCTTTTTGTTCTCCAAACTCTTAAAATAATTAAGTCCTAACGTGAGATTGCATTCTGCAGGGAGCGCAGCCTACAGGCTCCAGGGGAATTAAACCACTGCTGCTTGAAGAAGGAACATTTGCGTCTGACGATAACGAATGGGGATGGAAACGCAAGCATGGGAAGTTCTGCTGCCAGCATGGAGCGCGGCACACAGGCACACGCGTTCGGGAAAGTGCTGCAAGAGAAATGCACCTGTGAGTTGCGTTACTTATTCAGATACAGGGCTGTAATTTTTTTTGCAAAACTTCCAGTCCCTTTGAGTATGTTATTAACATTGAAGGCAGAAATGATACCGCGTTGAAATAAGGATGTGAAAAGCTCTCATTTAAAACAACGCAGAAGCAAAGCTTGTGTTCAAACTGCACACACAGGATCAGTTTATGTTTATAGAGATTTATATGTGAGACAGAATGGAAAAATGTAATTTAGCTTTATTTAACATCTCTCTCAAAATCCTAAAGACCTCTTTCAGATGAATTAGGTGCTGGTAAGTACAGTGACTATGTAGGCAAACATTAACAGCCAAGCTTCAGTCAGTAACAGCCCTGCATGTTATATTATGTGTTAAGAAAGCGAATGTTAGAAACCTGGGGTTGTCCCTGTGCTCTTTTCAAAAGTGCAATGTGATCATTTATCTACAAAACACTAGAGCTCAGATAAAGTGCTGAAGGTCTCGTCTGAAAGCTGGTGCCTTCAGGCAACACCTGGTACATCACTGAAGTGTTTGTGTTATTATACCGCTCCAATCTCAGTGTGTTATTCATGTCTTCCTGGTCCGCAGATCACTGAGACCGAACAGCAACCTGTTGAACCATATTTTAACTCTGATCTTTGCACGCAGGGCGGTTCACGGGCAGAAGAAAGTCAGAAAATGAGGCATTAATCTGTAGTCTTTATTTCTTGATCAGCTCCTTGAATTCCCTTGTATCAGCATCAGTCAGTTTCACAGAGAGTATGTGAAGTTATGATTTGTGTCACGTAACATCTGGTGTTGTGCAACATAGCAGAGCCTCCTGAAGCAAGAACACGAGAAACCGGACACACAGTGTGCGCTCCGTGGACAGAAATGCTCAGCTGAGCATATCATCCTCGGGATGCGCATCCTGCAAAATGCAGCAGAGACCCAGAGAGTCCAGGTGGCATTTTGACGTGCTCGGCTTCATCAGCACCATCACTGCAGGCTTTCAGAAAGCACCACAGGGCCTTCGCATCGTCACCATCCTTTGGCACAGGTGGGTAAGAGTACCCTGAAAGGCTTTTCACAGTCTAGGGTACTGATTTTTGTTTGTGCCCAAGATCTTCACTGCAAGGGCAAACCCCAAATTTTAGCTAGGAGAGACCTGCAATGCAAACGGTTTTCTCATACTGGGAGTATAAGAAAACTCTATAACATTTTTTCCCACTCTTTCTTAGCTCCAGGGCCTGCCCTCAGAGCGCAAAGCCTCAGTTGCACCAGCTTTACGAAGAGACAAAAGAACAAGGACTTAGGGTCTCAAAGTGCATAGATCTTGACTGTGTTGTAACAAACCCATTCAGGGCACTGGGTAAAATCTGGTTTCCAGCTAAATAAAACAAAATGAAATGAAAAACACCTCATCAGATTTTCTGTTTAATTTAATTTGAAAAAAAAAACAAACTCTACGTGCAGAATAAGGCATGGCCATTTTAATAACGCTGGACCCACTGCTAGTTGAAGGACACGGTTTCTTGGATGAAGTACTGGAAATTGTTTTAGCATTTTCAATAAGAATAACTAACAGTGATGAGTAACTTCCTGGATAATAAGTGCGTCGGGCAATGCACATTGTTCCTCAATGTGATAAACTCTTAGCAGGGAGCTTCCCTTCTCGGGGGCTGCTGCTCTGCCATGGGGTTTTGTCTCTTCAGAACAGGCAGCTCTGTACAATCTGGAGTTAAATGTAGAACAATCGGTACCACCAGGGCAGTGTTTTTAATGAGAAAAGCAGTTAAATAAATGGAACGTCATTAAGACACACAACTGTTTTGGAGATGATGCCAGCAGTATAACAGAAAGTTTCTTTAAAATATTACTTAATATACATTTCTTTTTAACGCATATGAAATTTTAGAAACAAACCACTTTAACTAGGTAAAGAAATGGAGACTCTTTGCACACACTATTTAAAATCCTGGTAGTATTTCAGCTTCTTGGAGTGGTCTCTTGAACTGTCAAAGAGAGATCTGGACAGTCTCTAAGTGTCTCTGACTGTTAAATCCTTAAGTCACATGAATATATGCTTAAGGAATGGGTCAACTTGCAGACAGAAATGTCCTGATCTTAAAAAAAAGAAAAAAAAAAAAAAGATTAAATAGATTGGTGATTACAATACTGCTGTGAAACTCTGCTCTCAGTTGACTGGGTTTGTTCCAAGATTCAGTGTTCACTTAAACATGGTATGAAAAAAAGTGATGTGGCCAAATATTCCTGTCACAAGCTTCAGCATTTTTTTTCGACAATGCTTTACTTTGTAACTGTTTAGTTCAATGCATTCTGCATTCTCTTCCAAACCTGCCATACCATTTGTCCTGCGGCAGTCAAAAATCTAAAGACACTTTACCCTTATAAGAGGCTGTGCCTGTGTTTTTCTTGTTTTTTGTCTATAGTGAACTTTTGGCATTCAGAAAGGCTATTTTTTTTTAATGTAATCGGGCATATGATGTGTTAAGGTCTAGTTGGCTTTAGGTTGATATTAACGACACATATAGTAACCCTGTTCTGGGTTCGGCATCCATCCTCCTCGTATACCACCTCTTTATTCTTTGTTGTGACTCTCGCGTATAATTAGTGGCTCATGTCAGAGTTACAATGTTATTAATGAACTAGACATATTTTTTTAAAATTCTAGCTGTTACTGTGTTCTTCCCCAGGTGAAACAAAGATCATCCTTTGCTCTGGAAATCAGCCTTTAACTGCTAGCAATGCACAGGCCCAAGACCAGGCTTCTGCAAAGTACTGATTAACCAGTACCAGACAGTGGGAGCTGGAAGAATCAGTGAAGAAATGGTAAAAAACTAAAAGGTGGGTTTGAATATTAATGTCCTTAGACCTGCTTCTTAGGATTTTTATTTGTTTCTCTGTTCTGAAGATGGAAAGTAATTGGGCTCCTTGGTTTTCACAGTATGAGCACCAAAACATTATTTGGTTTGCTTTCTTAGCAAATTTTGAAAATGTTTATAAACAGGGTAACATAGACAACCGGGCAGAATATGTTGTGAGTCATCACTTTCATTCTCAGTCAAAGTTCTTTATTTCTCAGCTTTGCGACATCCTAGATATATCCCCCATGGGGACCACAATGATGATATAATTATAGCTGTTTTCACCCAAGAAATTTAGCGCCTTTCTTTGAGGGGGAACTGAAACTCTTGGTAAACAGAAACTTCCCCGATATCCAAGGACAAGAGTCAAATTGCTCAAGCTGTTTGGCTTTACGCAGCTGCAAGGAAGACCAGCTTCAAGGAAGGACAATTGAAATTATTGTATGACAGGTAATTTATTATTGCATTGTAATTAAATGCAACATCATAACCTGGAAGCAACACGATAAACTAGACAGTACTGGATGAAAGAGACCGGATTGTTGTTTTCAGCCTAGATAACTAATGTTCCCCAGGTATGAGAGTCCCATGAGATGCCAAATGAAATAACATGTTAATTCATACTCATATCCTCTCTGTTCTTCCAGGAAGTTCAAAATAGCTCTACAGGGACATTTCAGAGTCAGATGGGTACAACTTCAACATTTTGCAAACACCTATAGTCCTTTTGCCTTGTCCGTATCAACAATTGTTGAAGGAAGACAGTTGTTTAGATTTCTTGCAGCCAAAGCGTCCTTTGGATACTTAGGATATCTAGCACTGAACAATTTTGCATATCAGAACATCTCCATATAAAACAACACTGTTAATATTAGCAGTATCAGCCACTGCGATGTAATCTGTTATATATATATTATTAAAATAAATAAAAAAAAAAGGATGATTCATGGATCCATCATCTTACAAGACCTGTGGGTATAAAAAAAAAAAGCGTGAAAACAATCCTCAGTGGCTTTTTACTGTGTATCCACTAAGGGTCCCCTGCCTATAGGGAAAAAAGAAGAATAATCTATTTGTAGTTTTCTAGAAAAAGTCAATCCAAATTCTCTGCCTCTGGAAAAATTCTTGCAGAAGACGGTAGTGTGGAGGCTATTTCAGCAATCAGGGAAACCCCAGGAAAGAATGTACAAGGAATGTTAATGCATTTTTTGCATACTGCATTTGAATCACCTCAAACAATGTGACTGACATGCATTGACAGGACAAAGAATTATATACAGCCATACTTCAGCTCTTGTTCCTAACTTTAGATGAAATGAGGTCCTGCAGACAGTATCTCACAGCTGCCAATCCATATGCATACTTTGCTACAGCTTTCCATGTTCTGCTACAATTGGCAGAGAGATTTATTTTTAGTTGAATATGCATTTGATAAAGAATAAGAAAATAGTCAATGAGAGGTGAAACCCACAGAAGGAACTTATAAATACCCCGATTCACCAGACGCCAGTCAGGTACCAAGGCTGTCTGGAGAGAGGTGGGCATGTAAGTATAGGCTTTGTGAAGTCTGACATAGAGCCTGGAGAGGCACCAAAGCCAGGCAACAGGAAATGTTGTGCACAAAATTCCAGGTTTCCCTAGAATTATATTGCATTCATACCCCTCACCTAGGTTGGGGAGGCACATAAAGGAGAAAACCAAGTGAAGAAGTGTGTGAACGGGACTGTAAAGTAAGGCTTACTTGGAAGGAGAATGCTATTGTCCTATCGCCTGCTTGGTTTAACATAAAATAGTGAACTATTAATCGGAGTAGTCTGAAAGATTCATCTCTCCCCTTCCAGGCAAGTTCTCCAACCTCAAGGCCAACAGCTTAACAAGCATTTATTTTTTTCATTCAAAATGGGACGGTTTCCACCGAAACATTCAGAGGCTTCTCTCATCCCAGATTTCCCCAAGGCACCCTCCAGAAATTTTTAGAGGTTTTAAGCCAGAATTCTGTTGGACAAAGGGAGGTAAAAAACCCATTTTTTTCAAGTCCCAAAGGGATGGTCTAACTGCTGAGGTGCTGGGCGAAAGCATGAGAGAAAGAACAAAAGCCAGTGTGCTAAGAACAGTCAAGAACTCCATGAATCTTCAGATCTAAATTTTGCATGAAACACATGGCGGACTGAAATATGGGGCCACGGTCCCAAAGGCTCCACTGAGACTTGTGGAACAGAATTTTGAATAGAGATTGTTTTAGCTCTACTTCCTTTTCGGGGGGTTGGGGTTTTTTTTGGTTGGTTGTTACTGTTGTTAAACCACTTTTGTTTGTAACTGTTGTTAAACTATCTCTCAGCCATCACTTTGTTTTCTTCTGAGAACTTTATTTGTTACTGCAGATGATTAATATCAGATTCACGAGTGAGGTCATCATTTCCAGAATTTCTTTTCTCCTCCTGTAATTATCTTGTCTAGTGTTTGAGTTGTTATCTACAAAATTCTCATGTTTTGCAGACGTTCTGCAAAATTTGAAAAATAGTAAAGAAATTTAGGATAAGATTTCTGAGGGCGTTCTTGCAGTCATCTTACAAAAAAGGCAGAAGCCTTACTTTGGAAACCACTAGTGGAATTGTTTATATCCAGGACATTCCCAGCAAGTACTTGTCTTAACTGCATTTTAAAAACTTCTCCTTAAAGAAACTCCACAACCTGTCCAGGAGCTTGCCAGAGTGACAGAGAGACTGGAAAATATGAATTCTTAGACGAGTCTGATTTCCAGAAGATACACGCTCCGGCTTCCATAAAAATCACAGGTTTCTTTTTTTGGCTAAGTTTGCCCTTAGCTAGCCAATGGTTTTACAGAATCATTGGTTTCCAAAATAACATCTGTAAATGAGGTCCCTGCACCAAAGAACTTGCTATTGAGTTAGATTGTGTGGGCTACAGATGAATAGAATACTCATAGGAGCAACAAGTGGCAAGCAGGTGAACTGAGGGTTTGGAGTTAGCAATCAATTCATTCATTCCCCTGATTTCTCTCTACAGTTTCTGGCTTTTGTCAGGGCCTGATGGTAGGGGTGGCACAAGTTCCTTCTTTCTGGCCCTTCTTGACCGTTCTTTTGTGGTTCTATGGGAGTGTCACAAAAGTATATTTTAAGGAAGAGGCCAAAGCAAAATTGTCAGCAAAATGAGAACAGATTAAAATATTAAGACCTGAGTGGCAGACAACAGACCTTAACTGTAATTTCCATATGGTCTCTAACATCACAGTAATAGTGTCATCTTTGTTAACCACTGTTTAACCTTACTACCAGCTATTCTCCAGCAGTAGAGCAGACACCCACCACACCAGGAGAGGGGAAGGTTAGAAGGAGAAGTGCACAGATAGTTCCCCTTAGTCCAGCAGGGAGGCATGCTTGGGGCTCACCACCCTGGCCAGAGAGGAAAGGGAACTACTCCAAGAATGGGTGCCCTGCTGGTTTTAGGTGAAAAAAGGAGAATTTCTGGGAGCACGACATTACCCTGGGACTGGAAAGCTGCTCCAGGTTTATGAAGAGAGAAAAAGGACTGAGAATTGGCTGCTTTGCAAATGTAAAGAATATAAAATCAGTAACTTAAAGTAGCTGGGCACATAGGAAGCATGTAGAAAAGGTGGAAAGGGACTATGAGGTCTTACAAACCACAGGGGGCTGAAAAAATTTAAAGCAGTATTGTGAGCTTCTGTGTGTTGTATCGGCATGTATTACATAAAAGAAAAGACCTGCGTCTAATGCAGAAGTTAAAAAGATGCATAGAGAAGGATTTCTAGGGCGGCTGATTTGAATAATGAGGAAGGTAATGATCTCTGGGTATCAGTTTAGGTGGTCTGGTGGTGCCTCTGCTGTTACACACAGGATGATCAGCAAAGATGCTCCCACATGACAATGCAGAGGTCTAGTGCTTTTGCATGAGCCATTTTCATCCTGGGTAATTTCTTATTCAGATATCAAAAATCTCAGGGGAGTTACCTCAGGTATTCTTGTTTCTCTCCATAGAGTACAACAGCCAACAAAACAAGCTACTGTAAGTTGTGGGTTCGAAGCCAAAGTTTCAATAGCTTCTTTTTTTCTTTTTTTTTTTTCTTTTCACATTGTCATGTGGCATCTTCCAATACATGTAAAGTGCTACAGACTGTTGTCCAGCTGAAAAGTCACTCTTCTCAGCCAAAATAAAACAGCTAAGCTACATGGCGGCACCAGGAATGAGTGTCTGTGAATTTCATGGGCTGGTGACTGGGGCATCTTGCCAGGTGCAAACAGCTTGTGAAGGAAGAACGTTATCTGTAGGAAGTCTAATGTAAACTCTTTACTGTTGCTTATGACCTTATTTTTTGAGGGGAAAAACTTGCTAACGTTGAATTTGGTTCTGTGGTTCAGGGCAGCACCTGTTACCTCTTTTGTGGTATTGGAAGAGAGATAGGTAAATAAAATGTAATGCTTTTGTGTAACGTTTATTTCATTGACAGGTACTGAAGTTGGAGAAGGTGAGTCAACTGGAGTTTATTTGTAATAGTTCGAAAGTTGCTTTCTCAAGGTCTGAACTACCTGAAAAAGATCCAAGCAGTTTAAATTGTTAACACTGTTAAATAACATCATGTTCCTAATATTCAAAACCAGACTTTCCAGATAAAAAGGAATGTTGGACAAAGGAAAACAACAAATTTCCTGACAACTCTCTAAAATTGTACCAGAAAAGCCATTTTGGGTTGCCTAAACAATTGTAGGAACCAAATAGTCTGGAAAATTTCATCTCATGTCTGACAAGGTTAGACAAAAGTTCCTGTGATCCAAAGTGCTAAATCTTCAAAAATGGCTTTTTTATATGTCAGAATTACAAATGAAGAAGATTTCTAAATGAAAAATTGTTTCCTACACACACACCCCCCACACCCAAAAAGAAGAAAAGGACAAAATATTTTTATCTGGTTAATATTTGTTTTTTGTATTAACAATAGAGCAAACCAGAAATGGACTCCTGAAATGCTTCACTTGACTAGTCTTCACATTTATTCTCGGGAAAAAAAAAAACAGCTAAAAATGTTTTTCTGGATTTACGGAAGAGTACAGACTGTCAGATCCAGCAGATTGCTTGATCATATATTTAATTTGAAACATGTCAGAGGGCCTATTTTCATTGGCCTTTGCAATTAATCAGGAGTGATTCTTAAAGCTACCGCTTCATACAAAACTAAACTTGCCTACTGAATATGCATTTCAGATACATTAATTCCTTTTTCCTCTCTAAAAAGAAAAAACAAAAAACTATCTTCTTTACTATACTTGTAAGGTACTCTTTTCTTCAGAAAATAAAACTGTGAGTTTAAAATTGAAGTTTGTTTAAAAAAAAAAAAGGAAAAAAAAAAAAAAAACAAAAAACTTTTGCTAAAGAAACATCTCGAACTTGTAATCCAAGACTGTGGCATTGTAAATAACTTTAAAGTAATTTTTCTTGGGTGAGCTCAAATGAGCAATTCCCAGTGGGTTCTCTGAGCATGACTTGTTTTATTTGAAGCCTTTTTAATTTTAGAATTTCTTGTCCCCAGTAAACTGTGTAAATGACTTTTTCTTGAAACGTGTTTTTCAAAATAGTACGGTTAAATACAGACCAGCCAGTTCCCTTCTCAGTCCTTCACATCTTTCTTGCTAGCTACAAGCAGTAGTTTCTTGGGTGCACAAAACACGAAGTCTGTTGCAATCTTTCTTGAGCAACACGAGCCTTACTTAAACGTACTAAATATACTAACAGCACTAAAATTAAAAAAAAAAAAATAATAGAAAGAAACCAATCATTTATCAGTACCTTAAATCTTAATCCAGCTGCCCAGTGGATAGAAAAAGAATTGTTTTTACAGTAAAATTAGTAGCTTCAAATATTTTATGGCTCAAAAAGGAACAAGAAGAAATGTATGTATAAAGGTATTCTCTTTTGTCATTGTTTAGCTTCATCTGCTTCTGACCTCCATGGCATAATATATTCCAGGAAAACGGCTGTTTTCACTCTTTCCACTTGCTCCAATATTCCCATACTTCTGATATTTTGTTTCCACTGATGCAAGAAAGAAAAAAAAAAAAAAAAAAAAGAAAGCAAAGGAGGAAAAAAACAATTACATCTAAAATTATACAGGCAAGGAGCTAACAGTTGACCAAGAACATGCACAGCCTCAGTTGTCCAGCATCAAACCCTTACCTTCAGGCTGCAGGGCCGTTTATAGGAAGGAAAAGGAAAGCCTCTTGCACCCCTCTCGGAATACCAAGAGGAAAATAGTTGGGTTGACACATGCACTGCAAATTCCTCCGATCCACCGAACACTACCCAGACTGTCAGTCAGGCTGTGTCTCCTCTTAGGGTCTCACCCCAGCCTTTTCTTTAGGACTGCCATGAGCACTACCAGGAAGGAGTTCCTTTGGGTCTGTCTTTGGCTCAGATAGATCACTGCATGCTGACCTTAACAGCTGCTGCCGTTTGGAGACCAGTTGCCCTTTATTTCAGTTACAATGAAATCAGGGTAGCCCTGATTTCACTTCTAGTGGGAAGGTTAGCAAAAGCTTGTTGTCAGCCTCAAAGAATAAAAAAATAAAGAATAAAAAGTAAAAGCCTGAGTTAATTCCTGTACCTCTGCCTTCTCTACAGAAAAAAATAACACTGAAGAAAGAAACTGGCTAAAAACCGTAAGAATCTGAAACATAAAGAGGACGAAAGTATTTTGACTCCTGGATTATGCAGTTTAAAGGAGCATTCCACGTTTTCAGAATGTTTCCCGCAGTCACAGAAGCTAGAAATTTGCTTTGCCATATTAAGGAAAATTGAGATCTTGACCGTTATCTCCTAAAAGCACCATCATGAGACTCAGGTGAAGTAGAACCAGAGTCACATGCATGATAAATCACCATTCCTCAGACAAATGGAAATTCCCAAGATCCCCACTAGCGGAGAGACGCAGAAGTCCATGTGAGCTGTGGTCTGACTGGGGAATTTGGGACACAAGTAGCGTGTCCTATACTTACACAGGAGCCAATCAGAAGCCTGTCTGGGAATTTGTAGCTTGAAAAACTAATTCATGAAACATTCAGCTTAAAATGCTTTTATGAGAGCAGGACAGAAAGAGAAAGCTATACATCTGCTCTCAGGGAACATCACATTCCTGGGCTGATTACTAAAACACGCTAAACTGGGGTGTTCGCTTTTAGGTTAGCTTAGAGTTTTACTTGAGGAACGGAAAGATCAAAGTACTCTCTCTGAAGATATTTGGCTTTCTAAAGCCTGCGCTGACATGTGGCACACCTGGAACAAGGTTGCAGTTACATGTTCAAGTAGCCTCCTTGGATGTAGAGGTATTTCGGTACGTAATCCAGCGCTTGGGGAATTTTCCTCCGTGGACAGGGGATTGGGGCGTGCGTCCTGGTGTACTCACAAGTTCAGTGCAGACATTTATCCTTCCCAAACGGGACTGATTGTTCTTGAAATAAGGCAGCACCATACCTCCATGGCTGTACAAGTGTAATTATTTCAGCTGAAAAAGAAAATTAAATCGATCTCCTATGCTAGAGTTACACAGACAAAGCCGTTTTTCATAGATCGGCCTTTACTCAAAGGAAGCAGGGCTGACAACATTTTACAAACCAGAAATCTTTTATTTGGAATTTTTTTCTTGGATTGATTTTTGTTTTGGAACTTCTCTAAACACTATTTAACTTCAAAAATATTCTGACCAAGCTGTACCATATGACATGCTATAAACACAGAATCTACAAGAGCTGCTTTCATTCTCTTCTAAAAGTCAGGCGCTTTTATTTAGCGGGGAAGGCTTACAGATGTTCTGGTGGATCTAATGCTAAGAAAAAAACATTTAACAATGTGAGCCATGGTAGACTCTAAATAGGCTTTCTGTATGCACCACTAATACATAAAGCCTTGAGTTCTCACACGGCATTGAGGTATTGCTCTGATAACAGAAAGTAAACTCTGGTTTATAAACTGCACAGAATTGTGAGCTAAATCAGTGGGTGTCCCCTGAGGGTGTAAAAAAAAAAAATTTACGAAGCAGTAACTAATCATAGAACAGAATTAAAACAAGGATCTATTTTCCATGAAGCCCCCAAGGAATTTTTACAGTCTCATCAGTTTGCGTGGTGTCAAACAGGGCAGCTCTGTTGTGGTTAGCAAACATTAGCGCGTCCTCTTCATAATCCCCTCCATGCCTAAAGTAAAAGGGGCCCTATGTCCAAAATCTTCCACATAATGCCTCTGCTGACTCTGCAGATGTGGGTTTGCTCAGTTCTGAGGTGCTGGCACCCTCTTAACCTGCTTGCAGGGCAGCAGTACCAAAATCCAAATGGTCTTTGTCCAAACTGTGTCCCAAGGTACAATCTCAACTCCAGAAGCTAAGCAGTGAGTGGGAAACTCACCCAGCCCCCTTTCCCCTTGGAAGCCTTTTCTTTCGTGAGGACTTGTGCTGTGTTCCTTGAGTCTTTTTTTTCCCACGAGGCATGTATGGGAGCACCTTCAGCCCAGTCAGCAGCCTCCCCGGGTGACAGCACAGGGATAAAGAGCTGCAGAGCATCTGCTACATTTACTTGAACCAGAGCTATTTACGGAGCCGAGATAGTTTCTGAAAACAATAAGCCCCATGGAAAACCTTACTTTTCTGCCCCTTGCGAAATATTTCCATAGTTAGTGTCTATCAATCATACGTCAGTTCTATCTAGAGGTTAAAAAGGGTGATTGGGTAGGCGGTCTTACGCTGTTTGGTTTTCTGGTGTTGTAAGGTTTTCATCATGAATCCACAGTGACTATGCTTATAATTTTAAAGCGGTGTAAAAATCGTGTCAGATTACTGTTTTCTTCAGCATTTTGCTCCTGTCACCTAGGAATCTTCTAAGGTAAAGCCATTTGCGTTTTGGTCCTAATCCTTCTTGCAGACCATTTGGGCTATTGTTGCCATACCTTACTGTTACTTATTCTACACACCTTCCCTTTTTTGGGGAAGGTAGGGTTATCACACATAAGAAATTCCAATGGCCAGTTCCTCAGGAACCCCCATAGTCTCAGATCTGTAATTAAAAGTAGAATAAATTCTCAGGAGTATTTCTGAGTGCTGTTGAATTCTCCAAAATCAGTCACGTATCAGGATGTTCCATTGAAAACCATTGGATATAAAGCTCCTTCCAAATTCTGAACGACCAACTCTGATCCTGAAAAAACAACTCCTGCCAACTTTGCCACACCATACAGATAACAATATCTGTTGCTGTATTTTTGAAGTACTGAAATACCGCAAATGAAGTCCTGGGATACTTTGGCCAGTAGAAATTTGGCTATTTCTTCTGCAGCTGTTAAAGCACCAAATTTAATGTCAAAAGATTTTTTTAAAAAGAGTTATTATTTTGTAAACAGCAGTTGTATTAAGAAGCAGTGACAAATTTTTACCACTTCTGGTTTCACTCTCCCATGTGTTTCCCGCTCAATGACAGACTATCCAGTTACCAAAGCTTTAAGCATAAACCAAACCTTTCTGAAACTGGGACATCTCAGGATTTTACTTGACTTCACTGACTGATAATGAAGTCGTCTTTTTAATACAGTAAAATGGGTTTTGTTAAAGAAAAAATTCCATTCAACAGTGCTCAGATAAAAGAAAATACATGTTTTCTTATCCACAGCTAGTTAGATAAATACAACAAGATAAATTGCATGCTTGCACAATATCTTGATTGCAGGGAGCGGGTTTTCTAAACAGCTCTATTAAAAAACATAAGAAGTGAGAAAAGGACTTGGTCTGGGATAACTGGTATCACCTATTGCTCTTTAAGAGCAAAGATTGTTTACAGGGAAGTCTTGAAGTCTTTCCTGTTTGCTTTAGTGGAAAGCTCATGAAGAAAATTTTGTCTTCCTAAATAATGTCTTCTGGGGAGAAAAAACCTCATAGAAAATAGAATTAATGACTCTGTCCTATTTGTATTAACACTTAATAAGGTCCGACACAAACTCATATGAAATATTTGGCGACTTGATATAGAATATATGCTTTGCATAGTTTCTTTTTAAAGGTTCCTGCATGCCATACACCAACCATATCCTTATCTATTAAATTCTATAGGATGGTTCAAAACCTCTGTATTGTATTTTCTATTGAGTGCTATAGAATCTTTATCTACAAAGCTATTGATTTACATAATAAATGCCCAGTTCTATAGAATTCTTTTTTTTTAAGTGAATTCCTTCCACTTCCAATAGCTGTAGATTTACGCGCTTATTAAACACCCTTGGTAGTGCTGAATAATTGCAACCCCATCTGAATTAATTGGATAAGTAGGTAGGATTGGCTCCAACAAGAGTCCCACGTATAATGCCATGTGAGGCACAGATGCAAAATCCACCTTTTATATAGATCTGGTGTGATTAAGTTCGTGGCAATTAATATGCTATTACTGGTTTTGCCTTTAGAACTAGCTGTATTTCTGGTGTTACATAAAAACGTTGCTGGCTCTTATTGGGAATGATCATATTACTTGTGCCTTAAAGATGCAAGTAACAGAAAAATAAGTAAATGCAAAATAGAACCATACGTCCAACCATCATTCAGTTGCAAGTACAATGTTTCTTAGGAATGCGGGGGAAATAATTGTAAAACTTTTTAGCATATTTTAAACCATTTGCTTAGTAGTGCTGTTTTGTCTCTCTGCAACTGGATAACCAGTTTACCCCAAGTGGAAAATGCCAGACAACTGGAAGAAAATAAAGATCTTAATGAAAAAATCTTAAATTTTTGCTACTGCGTCTCTACAGGAGTTTAAACTCCTCTGTTGCATGTACATACATTTATCCTCTGTAACAGCATTCTATAGACAGATATAAAAACATAAGATGTCAACCATTGTTCTGAAAATTGTGTTGCAGGGCATGTCTGAGTTGTACAGGGTACCATGATATAGAAGTATTTGAACTAGCTAGTTCCACACCTAGAAACAGTTTGGCTGTACTAAAGCTAATTATACCATTTTAAAAGCTGCAAGAGCTTTTTCCCTCTTCAAGGGAGATGTGCGCGAGGAACTCAACCAGAAAGAAGCAGCCTTCAATAAGTATAAAACCTTCGGCTTTGAGAAGGACGTCCACGTTCACACAACCTCCTTATATGCCATACCTATGGATGATCTTATTTTACTCCCAGATGACTCCCAAAGATATAATCCTAGCTGTATTAAAAATCGTGGAAATTATGTGGGTGGAAAATGGAGCAAACAGGACCAATGGAGTGCCTTGTCACTTACTGACTCAAACAGTACCCTGTCATCGCTTCTCCTCACATATAAATTTAATTTAAATTCCACTGACTGCAGTGTTACAATAAAGATTCAATGTCATCCCACAGAATTTTCATAAGCATATAAACAAAAATCTCTGAGAAAAGAAAAAGTCAAAAGTAGATTTTATGTACCAGTTTTTCACTTTGAAGTATAATGTTTCGCTCTTTTTTCAGGCAGAAATTATTCCCATATTTCTTTAGAATCTGGAGTCCCAGATCATGAGTGTGAATAATCTTTTATCATCTGGGGTTAAGATGGTTTATCAGCTACTCGATCTGCCACTTCTTCAGTCACCTTTTCAAGGACCAGTTACTGATCCTACATCACATCAGTGGAATTTATGGAAGGAGGAGCAAAGAAAAGAATAATGCCATATATTTAAGGAAAGAAGACGACAATTGTCTGAAAGACTGGCTTTATTTTTGAAATGGCAGCTGTTTGGAACTGTTGACAGATTGGGAGTGTTGGAAATTTTCCCAGGCCAGATGGATTAGTGATCTTGGTTCAGGCGAAGTGGTCAAAGGTGCTTTATAAATGCCATTTCGCACATAGCTATGACCACTACATAGTAGTATAGGTAACAGTTATAGGTAACAGTTATTTTTATAACACGTAATTGAGTTATTTTGGATAAGTCCCACATAGGTCAGGGTTATGTGCTTTTACATCATCTTCCTCTCCTTTTGCTGCAGCAATTGCAGTAATTTGAGAAATTCCTACTACTATTCCTAATCGAATTAGGATGGGCTGAAGGCAAGATATCTGGGGAGGGGTGGTAGAGAAATAGCTCTTTTAGTCAACAAATCACTTTCAGTCTTTTTCTCTCTGTTATTTCCTATGACCTGAATAGATTGATCAATTCATGGTCATGTTGTAAGGAATTTTCCAAGGAACAGAAATGAATCAACCAACCAAGAACCGGAAAGGGGGAAACCAAAGAGTTTCATCTATTCATGAGGATTTGATAATTTCACTTCTCGTGCTTTATTCTGCTGCATTTTATTTATATTATCATGTATGTTTCCAGAGAACAAGTAAATTTTAATTTAATTTTAAATGGAAATAACAGAAAATGGAAAAAGCTTTCTCCTCCATGCATATATAACATGAAATATATGATTTAGGCAACTGAATATAGTATAGAAATAAAAATAATTGAAGACAGATTTTTGACAGTCTTCTTGGTTTGAACCAATACCCTCAACTATCTTGTGTTATAACTGCAAAATCATGTTTTTTTTCCTACAGCATCCCTCTACTCCCTGATGGTCTGATGTACATCTCAGAAGTACAGGTCAGAGCCCATCTGGCTTATTAGCCTCCACTTGTGCCAAAATCCTTGGAAATGCTTGACAGAAAGCTCTGTCAAGTATTGTCCTTCGCTACACAGGTAACAGAATAGTTGTGAATAGTTGCCCATGTAAATTTAAATTTGTTAATGCCAGGTTTCTACTAATAAAACTTACTTGTTAAGATCCATGGGAAAAGTGAAGACAAAAGGTGAGGAAGCTTCTGACAGGAGGCCAGAACTCTATGTTAAGTTATGATCCAGATCCCTCTCTGGTTCGATACTGAACACAGCAGTTAATTTATTCACAAGTGATTAGTGAAGATTCCCCTCACTGGTCCTAAACTACCAGTTGGCAAAACGCAGTAGTTTTCCCAGTAAAGCTCTACCTAACTCCAGTGTGCTTAAGAGAAAAATGACACCAGTCAAAGGTGAGTGGCACAACGCAGAGCAAATCAAAAGGTTTCTATACATTTTTTTTGCGTCAGACCACTTTGAAGTCATCCATTTATAATGTAAGAATGTTCCAGGAAGAGCTCATACAGCTGCTGTTAAACTGAGAACTGTATTTTCACACAGCCGTAAAGAACAGCTTAGAAAACTTAATTATATGCATTCGATTCTTTCTTTCCATAAGTTTGTTTTTTGTTTTTTTTTAGCTCAGTTTGAAAATAGTGCAGAAAATCTTCTGTCTGTCACTCCAGAATTCAGTTTCAAACCATGTGTCAGTAGGAAAGCTGTAGTTTTCATGTTTTCAGGATGCAGTTTTCATGTTTTCAGGAATATGCCCTCCCCTGCCTTTACTACACAGGTGACAAAAATGTTTAAAGCCTCAACCATTTTTATTCTGAATCATTAGAGTACGCCAAATAATCTGTGATGTAACAATTGCTATAGCAACTATTCACTTTGGTTCAAAAACTGAAATAAACCGTTGACACATTGTATTTCACATGCTAGACAAGGCTCTTTTGGCATAATGTAGTAATATTAATACATTCTATGGAAACTGAGCAATATTAAAACTGGTACAGATGACATAGACTAGTTTAGGCTGAGAATAATTTTCAGAATAGGATATTTAAAGTGTATTAGTTAGCCTCTGTTTAACTGTAATTAAATACTATACATAATTAAGCTGAATTAATCTAATTAGACTTCCAACTGACAAGGGTTTCCAGTTGGCTGAAGTTTTGCAGGGCCCATTTTGTACATGCCAGTAAACATTAACCTTTTCTTTGAGCAGCTGACCCTTAAAAAGATGCCCCACTAAGAGACCATATCATATACAGTATAGTCTAACCATAATCCTGACCGCTGAAAGGTCAAGAATTTCCATCATCTTTCAATGTTACTAATACCTTAGGGAGATTTTTCTTCGTGTTTCTCAAGCAAAACCATGTTTGGTGAGCTTCCTCTTCTTTGTTTCTATGTTCTGAATCTTGAATTATTAATTGCATATACAGTAAAGCTGAAGGAGGTCCAAGAAGATACTCTGCACTGCAGACAGGATTTAACTTCTTCCATACAGAATGGTATTCTCAAGCAGAGCCACGTTCTGTGCTATTCAGTGGGAATATAGTTCAGTTATGAACAGAAGAATTTGCTCATGTATACACATCTATATAATATAGAAACACATCTATATGTATGTGTAAGTATACAGTCTATATTGTAAAAGTCTGTGTGAAAAACCATTCTAAAGAGCTGTTTAGAAATTGAAATCACCAGTTATTTTGTTTACCATCAGGCCACTCAAAATTCTCTCATAAACAGATTTTTACTATTTTTTATGGTTAAACTCTCAAACTGCTTTTTAAGTCACATAGTGCTTGTGTTTCTCATTGGAAAAGGCACATCAATGGGTCCAAGGGTACTATGAAGCCCTTTTCTCAAGGCACAACATTATAGCTTGCCTAATTGCATGGAAGGGTAGACTTCGTCTAAGCAGAGGTTTTGGGAATTTATGTATCTCAAACACCAAAACATATCTAGGTAAGGAAATATGATATATAAGGCATGCTGGGCACTGAGCAGGGTGCCAGAAATGTGGGAGTGTCTTGCTGGCTCTATTTCTGTTTTTTTGTTTTGTTTTGTTTTGTTTTGTTTTGTTTTGTTTTGTTTTGTTTTGTTTTGTTTTGTTTTGTTTTGTTTTTATCTGAGGCAGGTCATCTTGCTCTTCTGTACCTGAATTTCCTAATTAATTTTTAATCTTCCTTGTTTACTGAGGATGTCTTTCTTTCAGGGTAAAGATTGTATTTAATTATTTGTTTGAACAGTATGCAGAGCTTATATCCCAGTGAATACCTCTGAGCATTCTGATAGCGATACTCTAAAATTCTTTGACAATTGTTTCTTCTGCCTCTCATTTTAACCTTTGGTGTTGTATCATATTTGGTCTTCACAGAATAAAACATGAGTGTTCTTGCATTTCCTTAACAAATAGCCCAAGAAAACTGCCTTCCAAATACGCAATAGCTACAAGGTGATGATCTGCTTGGCAACCAGGCAAATGGGAACATGTTCAAAAGCCCTTAACAGGAATCAAGTGCTAATTAAAAGAAAAAGCGGAAAGCAATGAATGCTGCAATGATTTTACCCATAGACTTGAGAAACTGTATTTATCAGGGCTACTACAAGCAGAAAAAAAGGCAATACGTATTTAGCCATCTTCTCAGGTGGGTGCTTGAAAATAACAGCCTCTTAACTCTGCTCCCAAGACTGTTTTAAAAGTTATATAGTATGCACACATATTAGGGAGAAATGTCTGGCATCTCTGGGTTCTTTTTCCCTTTCTAACCAAATGTTGGAACTTCAAGCTAGAGTCAGGTTTCTTCTTGGCTGTACTCCTTCTGGCCCATGATGCTAGCATTGCTGGCTGCACTTCAAGAGAAAGGGTGGAGAACAAGTTAACCAGAATACCTCATGGCCCGAGCACTTCGCTAACATGTGAAAGATATGGATTCAAACATTCCTCGCTTGAAGAAAGCACAACACTCCCTATTGCTGGATGAGTTAGTGGAGCGTTATGAAAAAGGATGGATACTGAAGCATCCGCATGCTTATATATTATCACATCCAACTTCATAGAAGATTAAGATGGAATTTTTATGGCACTCTGCTTAAACCTGGACTACAACAGAGTACTATGCAGGACACAGTACAGGGTTGATGCTCAAGACCGGGCACTTTCAGTCATGCAGGGAACTTCCAGGCTAAGTACAAAGTTAAGATATATATATCAGACTGTGTTAATCTTGTCCATGTGTAAAAAAATATTAATCATGGAAGACATTAAAACAATGATGGCCTATAATTGGTTATGGTCATTTCAGAGGATATAGTAGGATGAGACGTTTTGTTGTTGTTCTAACATTTTCAAAATAATGGAACAATACTTCAGAAAAAGCAGGGATTTGGATAAGTTAAATGTTAAAAGAATATGACTTTCTCGTGATTGATTGTCTTTACAGCTCACTTTCAACTATTTCAGAAGTATTTTACCTCTACAAAATCTACTAAATGTATCACTGTATGACCTTCTATAGACAAATAAACCAAAACAAAGTATTTGTACAAATGCAATCGTTTTTCCTAGAATTATTTTCTATCTGTAGTCATGCTCAGTATAAGATTAAACTTCTTTCGTGATCAGATGGATCCAACACCAAGGACCCAGTTCTGCTACCTTTACATAGAGCAACGGTTTAGTTTGGGAGCAGCATACCAGAGTGTCATGGTACTATCACTATATTTAAGTCAAGCACATGTTCAATTGAATCAGACCCCTTAGATGTGAAGGTGAGAGGTGCCACAGATACTTTTGCATTTGCAACAGCTAATTTAGCTATGTTCCTGTGGTCTTAATGTCCTGAAGCCATAACAGAAATAAAAGACTGCTGGCAGGCTCCACTGGAAATATGAGAAGGGTGTCCAAAGGCTTACTATTTATTTACACACCTAAACATAAATAATCCCCTCATGTACCACTTTTACCCATAGGCTAAAACACATAGTTTTACAGTAAGGTCATACTTGTCCTCATGTTTTGGAAACTTAATCTGTCTTTTAAGGTTTGCAATTCATTTTGTTCCAGCTGTGGATTTATAAATCCCTCCACTTTCGAAGAATTCAAAAGCTTCTTAAGACTGAAGATTGTTTTCATTTGGATGGAGCAAGTATTAAGTCTGATCTAAAACTCCACTACAGAATCTACATGTACAGGTAGAAACACACACACATTTCTCATGAATATTTGAGAAAGTATAACTTGGTATTCCAAAGGCCAAGGTAACACAAAAAGTGGCAAACAAAAACCTTTTATGAACACAGATGAAAGGTACATCACCTTTACATGCACCACTGCACTAATATTAAAAGCTATGTTGAAATTCAGTATCAGAACTCATTAATGTTTGAAATAGATTAGAACATTCAGTTTAAATCTCTTCCTTTTTCATATTCCTCTTCCAGTCCAACACCAGAATGCTGCAGGAAGTGCAAATTTGATTTCTAAATGATTTCTAAGGTCAAGAAGCTGAGGTGCTGTGGACAAGATCTGGGTAAGCATTCAAATTGCTTTATTTAATCTATATAGGGATCTGATCCTAGCCTATGCTGTATATCTTCTGCTTTTCTTCAGGCTGCAAGGGTCACAAGGCTGATTTCAAGAGAAAACTTTGGGGCTTTTCTTTGGGTGGAGAATTACCCAAACATAGTGGTGTTGGCTCAGCACAACGCCCTTCTGCAGCAGTGGTGTTATGGTTTAGGGAAGTGAGTTGTCTTGGGATGACATCTGCTCTATTAATTTCTGGCTGATCTAAAAATCTACTTGGACCATAGCAACTGAGACACCCAACCAGTCTAATTCTACTGTCATATCAGTCCAAAAGCAAGAAAATTCTGCTCCGTCAAGGGCCCCAAAAGCCCTGATCAAGAGTATCAGGCCATTTGTTACTAAATAAATGTCATATTTGAAATATCAATCTTGTTTTGGAACCCCCTCCTGAACTTCAAGCCGTTACTTGCTTGGCAAAATCAACACTGGGCAGAGTTAAATCATTTTAATGGACTTTTGTTATGGTATCCCTGCAAAACAGAAGTGTACCATAGTGTTTGGATCTTTCATGATGCTGAAACCAAGAAACTAAGCCCCAGGCTCAAGCAGTATCACTTTTGGACAAAGGGTGCAGTGAAGTCTCAAGAGCTGTCACTGTTTCACTCCCTCTGTGACCTACCCCACCTCCTTGGTACTGCCGAAGGGGAAGCTGAGGCATATCCATAGGGATCTCCTCCTCTGCGTGAAGGCTGCAGTAAAGCTTGCAGGGCAACGTGGTCTAGAGAAGGCTATTTAAATCCATATTCATACTTGTTGAAAATCTCACTGAACAATCTAAAAAAAAAGGTAAAGAATAGCGCTTAATTTGAAAAGATATTCCCATAAAAATATTACATTTACTAGATAAACGTCAGCCTGACAGGAAACTACTATTTAGAGGAAAGATTCAACTCAGGGCAAAAATATTTTCATTCTTCGAGTTATTGTAGTAAATGGAGTGCTACAGTCTAGAATATCCCGGTCTAAAGCTAAGCACAAACCTCAGATGATCCTGACATTCAGGGACTCTAGCCTAATGCTTTACTTTCTGCTGGCTCATGACCTAAGTACAGAATTGAACTTTTCCAAATTTATCCTGTGTGAAAGCAGAACTGAGCCCAGAGATCATTTGTTCCCTATTCTTCCACAGACTTCCTGTATGAATTTCGTAAGTTGTTTGAAGTTTATTTCTATGTTTGAGGCCTTCACCAGATCAAATGTCTAAGTTTTCCAGTGCCCTGTCTGGTTTGGACTGCAGACTCTCTGGACTGTGGACTGCCTTTTCTGACAAATTTCTATACAGCATGTAGCACAACGGAGTGTGATGACTTGTCTGGAGCTCTTAATATAAAAGAATCAAACATAATAGAAATATTAGGAGGCATAATACCATGTAATATCATATCAATGACTGGAGACAAACAGAGTCACCCTACAGCAAACTGCATGGAGAGCCTGCAGAGACCCTGCAATGGCGAGGGAATAAAGAAATGCAAAGTAGCCTTAGGTTTTCCAGAGCTACAGGTTTATTCCTTCTCCTTAAACAGCCAGTAAGCAGGATGAAGAGGATGAAGGCCATAAAACATAAATGCCCTTTTTAATTGGAAAACATGCAGTAAACTGGCTACCCCTTTAGGATCAAAGACGCTATTAAAAATGAAAGATATTATTACTGTTATTGTAAGTTTTTATTAGTAGCATTTACCAATAGCCCTCCTCTCAGGGGAAATTGCTGTAAATACCCAGCTGACTTACAAGCAACTGTATTGTTCATAACATCACATGGCTAACCAAGTATTACCTTCTGCTACTCTTTTTATCTCTTCTATTTTATGCCACTGAAGCTAGGCTGTAGAATTTTTTCAAACAAGGATGTAGTGTGTCCTCTGATATATGGCTGAGGTAACAGCAAAGCTGCTAATATTAGGGAACATTTACCTCTGTAAAAACTTCAGATGCCATTTACTCATTCCTCTCTCTGTTTACTTTCAAGGGCTAAATAACTCTGAAACTCTGCCTCCAGAAAGTCTGAGATATAGAAACATGCTGCATATCTTTCTCCAATCCCATCAGGACGCTATATTTGGTAGAGTTATGCCAGATACCTCTGGGTTTGCTAGTCATTCTGCAAAACTGAGAGACAAATTAACGGAAAACTGTTAGACAGCATAGTCCCAGGGATGGCCTGAAATTAAAATAAAGCAGTATGTTAAAATAAATTGCAGTTTGGAACCTTTCAAATTTTCTTTATAGGAAAGACAAATTTGGTGTCACCAAGGTGTTAATATGCAAATGTCTAAGGAAGAAATACTTTCCTAATGACTATTCGCACCTTCCTAGGGTGAAAAGCGGGAGCTAGCTTTTGCTTCTACCCATTTCCCTTTTGCTAGTGTGGGGACTGTGGCCGAACCTCCCTGTGCTCCTGGGACCTTCTCTGTACTGCCATGTTTTGGGTTGACAGCTGTTTTGTAAGGAGATTGTCTTGTGTGCTTACCTAGCTGGGCAACTCATTTCTGCACTTTTTCTTTTCAGGTGCAGAGGTTAGGAGGCAGAATTGTGGAATGAGGCTGCATTTCTTCTGGATCTGAACTCTCTTCTTTCTCTTTTCAGGCTTTGTCTTTCTGTCCCTCCTAATCATAGGACTAGAGGATAATTAAAGTTGGAAGGGACCTCAGGAGGTCTCTAGTCCAACCTCCTTCTCAGAGTAGGCTCAGCTTTGAGGTCAGATCAGGTTATTTAAGGCTTTATTCAGACAGGTATTCAAAACTTCCAGGGACAAAGACTGCATCTATTCCATATTGGGGAGGGGCAAAACTGCAGTTAGTATTTAGTTGTGGTCCAACAAGTGCCAAGTGAAGGACTTCTTTCACTTCCCTTGGTCTACTGTCTGTGATCCTAGTGATACAGCCCAGAATGTTATTGGTCTCCTACGCTGCCAGGGGACACTACTAGCTTATGTCCACCTTGCTACCAAGACCCGCAAGACTTCTCCTGCAGAGACGCTCCTCAGCTAGTCAGCCTCTAGCCTGTATTGCTGTAGGAGTTCATTTGTTTCCAGATGCAGGACTTGGCTTTTGTCCTTGCTGAGTTTCAGAATGTTCCTGTCAGTCCATTCCTCCATTTGTCTAGGTCTCTCTGGATGGCAGCTCTGCCCTCGACTTTATTGACGGGTCCTCTCAGTTTTGCATCGTATGCAAACTCAGTAAGCATGTATTCCGTCATCTGTGGTAAATTCTTGATAAAGATGCAAAACAGGTCAGGTCCAGAACAGACCCCCTGCTGTACTCATCATCAGCCTCCAGGCAGGGAGGCTTCCTTCAAGGCCTGATTAATTTTTTACTCATCTACTCATCCACCTATCAAGACTGTATTTTCCTTGTTCAGTCTTTTACTACTAATGTAATGGTAAAGGCTGCTCTTGTTTCCCTTTGGCATACCTTTGACATCTCCATTTGAGTTTTGGCTCCTTTTTGCATTGGAGCTTCTTCATGAGTTTTCTGCTAGGACAAGCTGGTCTCCTGATACATCTGCTTGCCTTCCTGTGTATTGGGATGGATTATTGCTGCATTTGGAGGATACTGTCATTAAAGATCTGCAAACTTTTCTGAGTTACTTTGGTCTTTGAAGCTCCTTCCTATGGGATCCCGTCTACCGATTTCCAAAATAAGCTTATATCTGATCTCCTGAAGTTTGGCATTTTTAATCTGCTATTCTCCTTCCTCTGGATCTTGGACTCCTATTCCATGGTCACTACAGCCAAGGCTATCACTGACTATTACACATCATCCAGTTCTGCCTTGTTAGTGAATAGCAGATGCAGCTGTGTGTCATCCCTGGTTGGCTCATCTAGCACCTGTATCTGTTTCCATCCTGCCTTCTTGCCCTTCCAGCAGATAACAGGGACAGCAAAGAATCCTGTAAAAAACGGGGTCTGTGATGCAGAGAATTCCTGAGTTGTTTAAACAAGGCTTCATCTATTTCCTCATCCTAAGGAGGTAGTCTGCAACACAAGTCCACCACAGCATCACCTTTGCGGCCTCTCCTTTGACCTTGACTCATAAGCTCTCAACCAGATTGTCATCTGACTCGTAGAGGAGCTCCATGTATCCAAGTTCCTACCTCACTTAAAGGGTGACACCCCCATTGTCTTCCCTGTCTCTGTGTATTGAATATTGTATATCCATCCATCATGACCTTTCAGATGTGTGAGCTGTCCCACCAGTTATACCAATGATGATGTAATTTGGTGACCACGAGTGGAGCGCTAGTTCCTCCCACCTTTTTTCCTGGCTGTGGACATTTCATAGAATGAATCATAGAATGGTTTAGGTTGGAAAGGACCTTGAAGATCATCAAGTTCCAACCTCCCTGCCATAGGGGATCCCTCTCACTAGACCAGGTTGCCCAAGGCCGCGTCCAGCCTGGCCTTGAACACCTCCAGAGATGGGGCCTCAACAGCGTCTCTGGGCAACCTGTTCCAGTGCCTCACCACCCTTAAAGTGAAAAACTTCTTCCTAATGTTCAATCTGAACCTGCACTCTTCTAGTTTAAAGCCTTTCCCCCTCGTCCTATCGTTACATGCCCTAGTAAAAAGTCCTTCCCCAGCTCTCCTGCAGGCCCCTTTTAGGTACTGGAAGGCTGCAATAAGATCACTCCGGAGCCTTCTCTTCTCCAGGCTGAACAGCCCCAACACTTTCAGCCTCTCCTCATAGGAGAGTTGCTCCAGCCCTCGGATCATCCTCGTGGCTCTCTTTTGGACACGCTCCAGCAGGTCTGTGTCCTTATTATGTTGGGGACTTCAGAGCTGGACGCAGTACTCCAGGTGGGGTCTCACGAGAGTGGAGTAGAGGGGCAGGATCACCTCCTCCATTTATGAACACACCCTGGCGATGGGCCTCCTTTTGCCCTGTTTCATCACTCCTAAGGTCTGTCTTGTACACATCACCCTGGTATCACCCTAATGAGTCAGCTCACCGGCAAAACTAAGCAAGGTGGCTAAAGGAAAGCTAAGATAGGTTAGATACAGATACAAATACAAATACAGATAGATATTGATGTTACAGACTTAGATATCTCTGTGTGTAGTGCGGATTAACACCTTCTGAAGACAAATGCAGTAGTACGTCAAAGGCTAACATGGCTGAGTACCCTCTGAACGTGCAGATACTGCGGAACAGGCTGAGGACAGAAAATGGAAAACTGCACTGCAAAACACATAAAAGGAGGCTGATACCTTCGTGTACTGTTCCCCAATTAGCAGATGGTTTTTGAATAATACTAATCTCTACGCTCCCTAAATAAATTCCCCTGTTAGACAGTCTGGTTGATGTGACACAGGGTACTCTCTTTCTAATTATAAATACAAAGCAGACTTCTTCATGATATTTGAGTTTTCCACTGCAGAATTTTTTTGTTACTTTCCTTTTTCCTACCACGCAAACTCTGCAAAGGCCACTGACAGCTTTTTCTTTCCTAATTAAAAAGCTAGGTAATCCAATGCCATTAGCTACGACAGTTTTTTCCATGTTTTAAAATATGACTAAAATCAGTGTTGTTAAAAATGCATAGTCACTAATGCATTGTAATTATTGTTTTCTAAAAATAATCTACTAAAATAAATCTCTCAAATGTTATCATGCATGTAACTGTACCTGGTTGGTCAATATCCTTAGCTTTACATTTAATAATGTATGTATGTGACTTTATGTATGTACTTCTTTCACAGGCACTTGTAGTTGGTTTCAGTTGGCTAACGATAGGCTTGTGTGCAAGACTTGGCACGGTAGGTATAATTTGCTCTATTAACAGTTTTACCTTAAAATATTTTAAAGGATGTGCTTATCTCATGAGGCAAGAAGAGAAGGCAGCTCCTGGCACTTAGATCAAAAGTGTCATTAACAAGTTAGTGACCAGCTAAATTTAGTTATTCTGCACTTGGGACAGAGGATTGGAATTGAAATGGCAGAAAACAGGGTACTAATAGGTGATATTTTTGAGGTTGTACTGTCCTCCTGGTTTTATAAAGTGCAAATAGTGGGCATTCATCAGAAATGATAATATAGTGGCAGCTCTTTTTGGTTTGAGAGTGTAACCTGTCTTTTCTGCAGTAAAATCACAGGACGATCGAACATGAAAATTTTGCAGGCAGCGATATGGTTTGTAATCTTCTATTTGCAGCACTGGATTTGCTAACTTTCCTTGCTTTAAATTTTACATTGCCTTTCAGGGCTAAACATGCTGAAATTATTCTGTCTTTTGTCTATCTGTCCTTACTGTTCTCACAATGAAGTCACTAACCATGAAATTAAGTCTACAAGTAAAGTTCCCAAGCAGAGGGTGTGAGCAATATGAATAATGTATTGCTCATAACTTAACTGAGTCAAATGCACTGTCTACAGATATCATTGCAGAAAAAGTGCAGTAAGAATAAGAAATTCTCACAGTGGCCAAGTTTGCTATTAATGGAATTAAAACTGTCATCAGGCATGGTAGATTCATTATTGTATTTCTGAGTTATTCCATTCCAGAATAATGACTGCAAACTGAACATTAAGCATTATTGAAGCATTTATCCCTTTCATGAGAATGAACAGTATTCAGTATTACTGCAGACTGGTATGAATGCCAAATGCTTTTAATGTTTTCTACATAATTTGTAACTAATCCTCCACTAAATTGATGGCTATCCCTGTTCAGTCTCATCATCTCAGCTACTGAAGAAAGAGCAAAAGAATTCCTCAGCCTACCCAGGAAATAGGTGCCAATGGCAAGGGGTCAGTCGCCTCTGCTATTATGCTGCATTTGAGGGCATTTGGACTACTGAAATGTTTATACTCCACCTCAGTGATGTTATCAAATACACAGGAACCACACTGTGAACACGTTTATATTGGTATGTGAGAGTTAATAATTAGCTCGTGTTTATCCACAAAACTTTCATGGATATTTTCTGATTGGTAAAAACATTACTATTTTCTCTAATTGTCAATCAATTGCTTTTGGTTTTACAAAAAGAGTATTCAGAAATGCTGGAATTTGAAGTATTTATTGCGCATCTTAAATATAAATTTAAGCTATCTCACATAGTTTATCCTGTGCTTAAGCCAAGGCTACTAATCAAGGTGGTTCAGATAGCTCAGTTTACCATAGACGTTCAGATCCACCTCTTCTCCTTGTGAACATACACTGTCTGCTGGCCATAAGCACAGCCCAATCAGACCCTGCAGACAAAACTTTCTTCAGCTCAGAGTTTGACTCCTTCAAGGTTTCGTCCTCCCTTTGCATAAGCTAGCAGTATAACATTCCCTCATCTCTTTCACATTTTTTTATTTCATATGAGAAATGCAAGACTTCAGACATGAAACCCTGGAGCTCTCTTAAATGACAAGGAAAAAGCGATCATGATCAAGAAAAGGGACGGCAAGTGGTTTTATATATTAAAAAAACAAATAATAGAGTCACAAAAACAAAGAAGGTTACAAGAAAATACTGCAGCTGATTACCATTTGTCAATAATAAGGGATATCAGAAAAATCTGAGAGAACAGACAACTGGTGGCACCATAGGCATCAGCTTGGATATAAAACCAAGCATAGGAAATTGTTTAGACACAGCTCAGGTGAAGCAAGGCAAATAATACAAAAAGGAAAAAGATATCCTCAGGTATATATGAATATTAAGGTTCTTGCCTACAATGCAAAACACACAGGAAATTAGTTAGAATCAAAAAGCTTTTTTTAAAATTATCAAGATAGGGTGATTACTGAAACTTTTCAGGGCCCATTCCAACCACGGAACAGGGTTCCTGGAACAAAAAGTGTGTCGTCTCATATAACTGTCAGCCCAGTCAGGTACCATTCCTGACCATTGTGCATGATTACAGTGTAAATAGGTAAGGATAAAAATGGTAACAGTAATAGTTAGGAGCCAATTCTGAAATTCTTTCCACTTTTATTTTGTAAACTAGGACCTCTGGACATGCAATGTAGAAGTGGGAAACAGCAAAAAAATCTTGGTATCTTGCCATTAATATCTTCTCTGTTTATCATAAGTGAATTATATAGAAATCCTTCCTGATTGCAGACCACACGTGTTGTATTCTGATCTGGCTATGATTCATTACTTTATTCCAAATAAGGAAGATTGCTTTGGGTGTTCAGTTGCTGAAATCCATTTTAAAATGCCCATATCCAATATTCATGCTGCCTAGCTGAGTTTCTTTTCTTACTAATCGGTAGAACACTATCTTTCATATCTTTAAGTATCTTATGTTAAACAATCTTAGCCTTTTTGGAAATGCCGGTTAAAAGATGAATAGAAGTGGAGTCTGATTTAAAACTCATACCTGTGTTCTAATACTGAGCTCATACTTGTGCTGTCTCCCTAGTGCTTTTTCATGTCCCAGTGTCTTTTCGACTTGAAAGGGATGTTAGTATTATACCACTAATATGATTGTCATTCTCCATTTGCCACGTATCTTTGATATTATGCTGTCATTCATAAGGTCTTTGATTTAGGGACCATCCTGGGAGTATTTCCAAGTGGCAATAATCCACAAAGCTGCAAAGCATACCCTCTGGTTGAAGGCCAAAGGCTTAAGTCAGAAAATGGTATATTGCTGTTTGTCTACCGGTAACTCCAGTAACAATTTTTCTTTGATGACTTTTTATTTTTCATTACCTTTAGACTGAGTTTAGACTGAACGTAGAAGACCCCACCACAAAACTGGTACCAAAAAAACATATTCTTCAATGAAATACTGTAAAATATACAGAAATAGAATTTATTAGGAAAGGTAAAACAGCCTTTGTTCCCCAAATACTGTCTGTATTTCCAATTACAGCACTTCACCTTGTTCTAAACCTTTTTGTAACACAAAATTAAACACTTTTCAGGCAGCCTCTGCCTGACCCCCAGACGGATGCTTTTTAGCACGGATGTGGTACCTTTTCAATATGCAGCTTGAAAAGCTTTTAACAAACATTGTAATTACAAAGCTATGTAAATGTGAACTGGGATTACTAGTAATAATACAGTAAGGTCTTAATTCATCTTTTTTTAATAGTCTTTTCAGGGAAAAAGGAACTTGATAGGCTGTCTTATACAAAAACAAATGGGAAGCAACTAAGAGATTGACTGCTGTTCCTTATCTGAAGATTGAGTTTCAAGTGCTCAATAGATTGAAGCTTAGAAGAAAGGTTTGAGAATAAAGCAGAATTTAGATTTTCCTTCTGTCTTCCAATTTGATCCCAAATTTCTAGTCTTTTAGATGATTTGAAATAAGAAAATCAAAGCCTAATACCATGGTATTTGCCTGGATAATAAAATAATCCAAATAGGGTAAAGAAAAGCAAGGCATTCAGGGAAATGCGGCTTATCTCAGCGCACACTTTAGAAGTTTCTGTCTCCTACTGGAACTTGACGCATAAAAAAGAGGAGTCTTGAGCATGAAGATGGTTCCTTTCCTTTTGAAAAAAAAAAAAAAAAAGAAAAAAAGGAGTTAATATGGTCTGGGCTGAAAGAATAGAAACTTTCATGCTGTGATTTTAGTATTTTTACATTGTAATTAGTAGGAGATAAAATAAATAGATTATAATAACCCATAATAATATGGATTCCCAGACTTTTTTATGTTTTTTATATTGTCCTAGTAAAACAAATTAGTTAATTGTTTCTGGCATTAAACCTGTCTCTCATACATTCTGCCTCTCAAGCATTTTAAAATATGAGCTGATGAGACATTGGTTGATCTGCGGAGTTGATAAGTTCATAGCATTTAAGCACAAGAAAGTACATGTCCTTCAAACTACTCCATGTTGTATGTGTGCATGACCATGTAGATGTGAAGCCAGTAGCCAGTCTCTGCAGAATATAATATTACAGGGACACCTAACAGATACATAGTGTTCCCAGCCCATGTTTTGAACTTTGTGAAAAACAACCTTGAAAAACTGCTTCTTCCATTTCTGCCTCCTGGGAATTTTGCCATTAGCAGCTTTATGAATCTTTGACAAGGAAAAGCTGGTCCCTTAGTGGTCTTGTTTAAATGTTAAAAAAAAAAAAAAAAAAAGAGGTAGAAAGTACATATACATCTCTTCCTTATCTCCCTAGCATTAAACAGGAATATGTGTGGATGATGTGGAACAAGTGTAGTAATTTGGGAATGAGGCATGAAATGAAAATGCATGTCCAGTGCACAGAAAAGTGGGCCTTCCACTGATCTGTGTGTGTAGAAATCAAATTGCCATTAAGTATCTTGCCTGAAAAAAAACTGTCCTCCAGCAGAATAAGTATTTAAATGAGGCTTAGCATTATTAATATTTCTCATTGCCCATCAGTGATTCAGTAAATGCCTTTCTACTGTTAAAAATCAATCCATAATTTTAATGAGACAGAAAAGTTGGTTCACTGAATTCCAGCTGTGTTTTTTCTTGAGTCCGTGTAGCATTGCTGAATAGAAGAGAAAGTATAGTTTCTCTGCAGGTGAGCTGTCTTTTTTTTTCCCAATGAATTGCTCCCCCTCTTCCTTCTCTCTCCCTCGTGACAGAAGACAGTATGCCTATCAACGCCTGCCAAAGCAGCAGAGAAAATGTTGCTGGCAATGGCAGATGCAAAGAGAACCACAAATCTACAGCACTCTCAATATGCACACCTAGCAGTGGGGGTAGTATCACGACTCCAATCAATGGTTCCTTCCTATAACACCCCCTCCACCTTCCTTTTTTTCCCCCTGTGTTGTTCTCAGGCCAGTGGCTACATGTAAACAGGATGTGGGAGCTGCACTGAAATGTATTCAAGTCCCGTACACCTCCGTCCTCACCTCTGGCAGCAGTGTGCATCCTGCCTGGAACATCTGCTTCAGATAAATATAGGGAGAGTTCAAGCTGTGCAGAGAAGGGCACAGCCTGGAGTTCTTCAGCCAGTTTTCACTTGTCGCCTTTTTTTTTTTAACATTTAAAAAGTATGGAAAAAGCATTTTACTTCTAACTGGAGAGCAGGTTTCCTAAAAAATCACTGTTGAATATTTGTAAATAACATACTGGCATATATTTAATAATTGAAAGATATTCTAAGCCCAATAAAAATAACATAGCTTTGTTTGTTTACTTATTACTTCTAGTGATGGTAACCTGAAGATGCGCATTCATATGCTGTTGATTTCCTTGATGTAACTTGAGACGGATTTTCACGGTTGGCAGCGCAGTTTTAAAAAAACTGCCTCTGGTAATTCAGCTAAAATGGATCATAGGGCTTTATAGCGCATTCACACAAAAAGGATTTCATTACAGCTTGGAAACTGAAAGCCAGAACCCTGGAAATATTTGCTGCTTTTCAGTAGACTCCACTTCAGACAGTCTGGGAGATCCATACCAGTTGCCATGCAGGCACTCTCAATTCTCTGCACTATCATCTGCCCAAACTGCTCTGCTCTCTGGAGAGCGGGGCAGCTCTGGCAGGAGAGGTCGGGGAGTATTTATGTGACTGCCAGCTCGGAATGGGACATCTCTGAACACGAGAGCAAATCTATATTTAGTCATCCTGGGAACTCTGTGGTCTAAAATGGCAACTTAGGAGTATCTTTGACCAGGTAGCCCCGAGTAATGTGCAGCCAGTGCATCTCTCCTTGGCAGAATTTAGATGTGTCGATCAATGGCAATCATCACGGGCATCTAAGTAGACAGTCTGATTTTTAATGTTAAATCTTCTGATACATAAAAAAATGAATGTTAAAATAATTCAATCTTAAAAGAGGTATAATATCCTTACTTATTCCAAGAGTAACAGAGAGGGCAATATGTTCGGACTTGTAGAAATACCTGTATGGCCATACTCACAGAGCCCATGGACATGCACATTCAGCAGACGGGCTCCAGTCCCAGTAAGAGTAGTCGTCAGGCTGTTGCTGCCACTGAGGAAGGCATAAAGGTGCACCTGTACTGACACCTGAGAAAGGAAAGGGGAACCCCTTTCCCTTTGCTACTTCTGTTCCCCTTCTGTTCTGGCCTGACCTCTAACCCTTCTTGCTGCTCCATCCATGGAGCATAAGAAATCAATTCTGTCCACACTCCTGAGGAGGCTTTGAGCCAGTACTGCCTGTACATACATGTACACACACACACGTGCACACAAATGACCTAAACAGGAAGAGGGCTCTGCACATAAGGGAGACAAAAATGCACGATTAGGAAACAAGTAGTGAGTAACAAACACTAACAAATCCCCATTTCTGCATTGACTGACTTAAGGATAGATATTTTCAGAGATAATAAAGGATGACTAGAGACTTTAATAGGCTTTTGAATCAAGCCTCAATTTAACTTAGTACACATCTCTTGGGCATTTGTCATCTGAAGCTCCTGTACAAGTATTTTGGTCAATTCACCCGATCAAACAGAGCCATCTGCAATGTCTCTGTCTACATCTGGATTAACTATCTATTCTGCTTTTATAGTGAATGAAGAGAAATAGCACTTCTGGGGTACCATTCATCTCCTGTTAAAGTAGGTCTCTAATAAGTCCAATGAATATCCACTTAAATAAGTCTGGCCACAAGGTGCCTTTTTTCTCCAGGAACAGAAGCCAGAGCCAGGTAGCTACATAGGAAGCCTTTTAAAATCTCTGAGATGGCTTTTACACTTTGTGACATTAATTTAATCAAAATTTTGAGGAAAGCAAAGATTCTTAAATGAGTGAAATAAACTTGAAATATTGTAAATTAAATTAAAAGTACCTTTTTATATACCCTGGACTCACAAGCAATCTTGCAGGTGATTTTTGTAATTTTTTTTTACTATCATTATATAAGGGGGTTTTGGGGGGTTGTTTTTTTTTCCCTCTTCTGGTAAAAGAGAAACACTGAATAAAGCATCCAATGTTAGTTAGACTTTAAATTCAAAATGACATTGGTCCTATTCATTCGAATGTTTTCTGTAATATGTAGCAATCATAAAGGTCACACCTTTTCTCCATGAGAAAGGCAAAACATCAGTGGAAGCAAGACATTTCAATTAATACCATCGTAAGCTGGACTGTGACTTAGGTACACTTATTCACCTGAACTTCCTGAGAAAGCATGGGTGATAAGTCAAGACTGTGATACAGAGCATAATCTCTTCTGCAAAAGCATAAGACCTGATAGCTGAAGAACTGCTAACCATATACATTGGACCTGTGTTATGGGAATATTTCTTCCCTGCAGAGAAAGTAAGTGTAGAAACTCAGAACAGTTTCCACTTTTGTACAGCTTTCGAAATATTATTTTAATGGACTGTGTCTTTGTTTCCCCTAACTTATCCTGTTCCAACTTGCCTCGCCTCTAAAGATCCGCACAGTATAGCTATACTACATACATGCTTAGGTATTTTCCCTGTGAGGTCCTCTACAGAAATTCTTGCTTTCCCTGTGCCAGCTACTTTCTGCCACTGCTTTACTAGTACCTTGATCATGCTGATCCAACTACCTATGACTTCAAGCTGTAAATGCATATACTACTGCAACAGTTTTATGATGGATGTGACTGACCTAAGGCTCTCAGCAGAAACCCAGAATGACTGATGTGCTGCTAAAATATGTCAAGAAGAATAGCCATGTCCTTCAGTAAGGCACCGTGATCTGCTAAAATGGCAGGACCCGGGAAAGGGTTAATAATCTGCTTAAAACTATTTTTACTGTTTTTAACCAAAATGAGAGCAGGACTCATTTCACAGGGTGCTATAGAAAGGCTTCCAGCACATTGCAAGTTAAACAAATAAACAAAAAATCAAAGGGAAAACAGAGCTGCAGCAATGTGAAGTGAGTTGCTCAAGGTCACTCAGCGGGTTAGTAGCAGGACTGGAAATTGAGCATTTGAGGCCCCCCTAGAATGCCTTATCTGCAAACCATCCTCAATTTCTACTATCATACAAGCCTTTTAAATCAGTGCTTCACGCTCATCATCCCCAAGGTGATTAAGTGATGTCTTCTTTTAAAAACAAGAAGTGCTTAATCCTTGCAGGGAGAGCAGGAAGGCTCTTGAGAGTGTGATATTTCAATGCAAATAGGCTGTAGCTATAAGGGTGTAAAAGATAGACTCCTCAGCGTAAGCAACAAGAGGTCAGCACACTGTGCGATGGGAGTCGGGATTATAATTTCCTGTGTACACGTGAAAAAACTAACACAGATGTGATTCCTTTTAATGTGATCAGGCCTGGGCCTGGGCTAGAACAGGTCAGTTCTTGTCAGCCCCTGCTTAGGCTCAGTACAAGGAGGAACTTTTTTACTGGATCCAGGATGCTCTACTTTTCTTACTCTTCAAATTTTTAAGGGTAATTTCAGCCTTTCCTGGCTCTCTCAGATCCCTTTTGGAAAGCGCATATTTAAAAGGACTTGAAATTCAGTAGGCCGAAACAGAAAATCGACAGAAATGGCAAAACAGTGTGTTATCGTATTTTCCCTCATCACTCTTCATTCTCAAGTAGCAGCAATTGTAAATGCTATTGCCTTTCTTGCCAGCTTCTCTGCAACCACCCCAGCAGCACTAACTCGGAGCCCACTTTCTGTTAAGCTCACGTGCAGCTCTCCAGAAAGTATGTACAGCTTCATAAACATGATTACTCCTACTTCCAGTACAGAATCCTCGTTAGTCTCATCAACTACACGCATCTTCCAGGCAGAAGGTAAGGCAACCTGTAGTGGCCACTGCTGTCCAAGCCAATGGGAAAAGGACAATGTTGTTTTCTTTACATTTCTGACATGACACATCACAAAGAAATGCCAGATCAGGGTCAAGTTACACTAAGCTGCACTGTGCTTTTTGGTCTTGTGATGTGACGTAACCTCTTACAAAGCAATGAAAGAATTGTAATGCAAAGAAAGCCTTTTCAAAAATCTGCTAGAAGGAAATAATTGTTGAGCATGGGAAGAAGCTAAGTGGCTGGTGTTACTCAAGCACTAAGTGCTGGCTCCAAGCAGTGCTCCAGGGTTGTGCCCTGCTGGAAGGAGCAGACATGTCCCATGTCAGCATCAGAGGCCACCCAATGCCACTGGAGAGTGTCAAGTGGCTGAAGGGGACCCTGTTCCCCAGCTCTGTGGGGGAAGCTGCAGTTCAGAGCCCGTGCAGCCCGGACTGTCCTCTGCCCCCCTGACTCCGCTTTGCTCCTCCTTTGGGTGACTCAACACAGCCCTATTCCGTGCTTTTTGTTTGCTGACAGATTGTATCTAGTCACTCAGCTGGGGTCAGCCAAGGTATTCATCAGGCACGGACAAACAGGAGAGAGGCAACAAAACTGAGATGCTACTGGCATAGCAGGATGATAAGGAATGAAATGGAGACCCTGCATCCTACAGGTGTTCCTGTCCCACCATTACATAGTTTTCCCATCTCTACTTTCAAAGCCAACTGCCAGACCCTCTGTCTTCTGGACACTATTAGAGCTGCAGTGGCTCAGGAGGATTACGAGACAAGGAAAGATGTAAAGGAATCAGAGAAAAGGCAGATGAAAGAGAAGAGAAAAACAGAACTAGGGCTGGGAAAAGTGCAGGAAACAACAACAAAAAAGTGAAGGTAGGGAGAAAAATCACAGAAAAAAGAAGGAAGAAGGGACAGGACACAGCATCCATAGTAAAGGCTTAAAAAGTTGTAGGAAATTTACACTAATTTCATGCAACTAGAGAGATAAGGTAAGAACCTAATGTGACACTGGTAACTTCAACCAAGCATAACTGTTATGGTGCAGTCCTGGATTTAGAAGGGCTGCTCTCGAGTCTCAAATAATGTCTTTCCTCCTCTGCAATACATACAATGTTTTCCTTTATTTTTGTAAGCACTCTATAAACTTCACCAGTTACAGGAGACACTTTTTTAAAGCAGGGCTCAATGCACAATGGATTGTAGCCCAGTCCTACAAGAGAACTGTATACCCAGTTCTGGAGATGATGATGGCTATAGCAGCCTTACTAGGACTTGAGGTGTGAAAGCAGAAGTTGAGAGAGAGACATGCTTGGACAAGCATCAGAAAGTCAGCCTGGACAGAAATAGTTGCAAAATATAATTGCAAGGTCTTTCTGACTAGATTTGTTAGTACAGACTCAGTCAAGAATAAGACTTATGAAATGATAAACCCATTCCTTGTACTAGTCAGTGTCTACTACGGTACACTTATTCCTCTGGGATTTCAAGAAGGAAGTAATCCCAATACACCCCATGCACACTGGGTCAGTGGCAATGATTATGACTGGAAGAATATGCAAGATAGAGGTTTCGTCTTCTATTTTCACCTGCCATAATCCTTAGAGTGGCAAATTCATATTTGGAAGCCTGTTGGGTCAGCTTTATTTAGAGTTGCTTCATCTTTTGCAAACACTGCTCTCTTTCACAGAAAAAAAAAAAAAAACCAACCATACTTCCTTCTTGTATTTTTAGATTTAGTTTGTTTTGCTCTTTGTATTTTAAAACAGAAGTGTTTATTCTGAGCATTCAAGAGGCCATTAGAAATGTATCATGTGATATCATCCTGCAACTCTACAGTATGACGGATTAACTAACAGTAAACACTTCTGTTCTCTAAAGTTGCCATTTTATAGATCATTTCACTTTTCCATTAAATCATGACTTTCAAACTTGCTGATATGAAATGTGGGTTTGTCATCATGTTCACACGTTCATACTTTTTTCTTTTGAATAACTACAAGGTTTCATTAAAATTACTGTAAAAATGAGAACATAATTGAAAGCTAGCCAGCAAAAAGCTGTGTGTTATCGCATACAGCAGTTTTACTGTTCAAACTTCTTCCCTAACCAGGTAAGACATCCGAGATATTTGTTGAGTGACTTTTTTTTTGAAGTTATATGAATATAGTGGAATACAACTTTGTTACAGATTCACAGGATGCGATTCACAGGATTTTGGATGTCATTAGGTGTTAGGCACTAGAAAAAATTGCATTTTTGCAGTAGTGCTTATAGCGTTTTTGTTGTTTCTTTCTCAGAACCAAACAATGATACCACATTTGCAGGTTATAACGTGTGACAGGCCCTATTATTCCACTGTGCTTGAGGAATAGCCCACAAATTGTAGACCAAATGAAATATGGAATAGAATGAAAGTATTGCCTCTTCTGAGTAACGTGGCTCTTATGAGTTCTGATTTATCCATAAACCCAACCATAATACCTTTTATGGCTTACCTTCTCGGTTTTTTGAGACTAATTCACAACAACTGTCTGAAAAGTTCCTTCTCCTGTCTTCACTTTTCACAGAATCACAGAATTTTCAGAATTGGAAGGGACCTCTAGAGATCATCTAGTCCAACTCCCCTGCTAAAGCAGGATTGCCCAGAGCACATTACTCAGGACTGCATCCAGGCGGGTCTTGAAAATCTCCAGGGAAGGGGACTCCACAACCTCCCTGGGCAGCCTGTGCCAGTGCTCTGTCACCCTCACCGTAAAGAAGTTTTTCCGTGTATTTGAACGGAACTTCCTGTGTTCTAACTTGTGCCCATTACCCCTCGTCCTGTCACTGGGAACCATTGAAAAGAGCCTGGCTCCATCCTCCTTCAACCCACCCTTTAGATACTTGTACGCCATAATAAGGTCTCCCCTCAGCCTTCTCTTCTCCAGGCTAAAGAGTCCCAGCTCTCTCAGCCTTTCCTCATAAGGCAGATGCTCCAAGCCCTTAATCATCTTAGTTGCCCTTCGCTGGACTCGCTCCAGCAGTTCCCTGTCCCTCTTGAACTGGGGAGCTCAAAACTGGACACAGTATTCCAGTTGTGGCCTCACCAGTGCAGAGTAGAGGGGGAGAATGACCTCCCTCGACCTACTGGCCACATTCTTCCCTATGCAGCCCAGGATTTTCCTCACAAATGTTCGGAGGGGCAGCTTCTGAAGAAAGCATCACAATACATTTCCTGAGAAGCCACAGGGCTGCCATCTCGTGCTCCCCTTTATAGGCCAGGCCCCATTCTGCCGGCTGCCTTGGATGGCAAGCAGCCCTTGCCCCGCAGCTGGGCCTGTCAAGCCAGCAGGATGGCAGGCAGGCAAAGGAGGGCCAGTTCCCCAGGGATGGCACACAGGGCTGCTGGACCAGCTGGCCACACACAGGACCTGGCCGGCACCCCAGCAAGGTGGAAGCAGGCATGATGGCCAACGGGTTCTTCCCAGATGCTCTCTTCCGTGCCCCGTCCCTGCCAGCCTCAGCCATGTTACGGGCTCTGCCGGCTGATTTCTTGAAGCGCCCTGTTCCCCAATTTGCACAGGCAGAGAGGAGGCTTGAAGCTGCCTTCCCCTGAGTTGGTTCTGAGGGCCTACGGCCAGCCTGCCATCTTGTCCCTGCCTGCCTGGTCTCCTCGTGAGGAGACGGGAAAAACACAGCGCGCCAGCGCTCTGCTATGTCCCGCATCCCGACAAACGGTTTCATTCCCGCCCACACAGCCAGATCAAACAGTGTTCAGGAAACAATCTGGGATCCATATTAGCACTTGGTGCCGTCGCCGCCAGGGCAGTTTAACAGGGTGGAGGGGGCACTGTTTCTAGCACATTCCAATTGACAACAGCTGGGACGGCTCCACTCCGAGCAGCTGCCTTCACTGCGGCCCCACTGCATCGCCTTTCTGTGTGGAAAGCTTTGTTTTGGCTAGGGACGGGTTTGTTGAGCTTTCTTGCGCTGAAGTGTCACACAGAGACTTTCCCTTTGCCCATGGCATGTGACCCTGCCAACTTATGGGCTTGCATCCCCAATAAGAAAAACAACATTAAAGAAAAAAAAAAAGAGAGAAAAAAAAACCTTAAAGGTTAATTAACCTCAGGTCTGTTCTCAGCAAAGCAAGGCTGCCATGGATAAGTAATAAAAATAGCTTCTCAATGGTCCTTGTGTCTGTCAGAGACTCGCTCTGTGATCTTTCAGTCAAAACCATGAAAGCAGGAGGGGGAGGAGAGGCTGATTCGCTACTGTCCTTTTCTTGTGCGTGTGTTCCCAAGGCTGCCCGGCTCTGTCCTTCAAATCATCTCCACCAGTAAATCATTTAGCTCAACCTGTCACTCTCAGCCATTGTGAGGAGACAAAAGCTACCCATTTAACCCCAACCATGGCTGATTCACGCGGCAGGGAAGGCAGGCTCACAAAAGGAGGCTAGCAGGGAAGGTGGCAGTTGGGTTGGATTTCATGTAGTCTGGTGCTGGTTTTCCCTCTCTTTTTTTTTTTTCCTCCTTTTTTTTCTTCCCCCTCCCCCTCTGTTATTTTAAATTAGCAGCACCTCTCATACTGGGATTGTTTTTTGAAGACCACGTTTGTCAACAGAGCTGTTCTGCTTGAGTAATTTGACCCCCGCCTGGTTTCAAAGGTTTGAAAGGGCAAGAAACACACATCCCCATATCAGCATACATCTATTACCCCTTTCACCTGGAAAGCTTTTTGGACCATTTTTGTTGCTTTTTTTTTAAAAAAAAAAAAAAAGTGGAAACAAAACATCCAATTAGTCACAGGGAACCAGAGCTATTCCAGTCAACCTGCTATTTGGGGAAATCTGCACTGCAATTATCGGGTTCATTTCACCTGAAGTATTGCTCTACATCATCAGCTAAAACTCTGCTACCTTGAACCATAACCTCTGCCCCAAGTCTGCACCTCAAAGGGGACATCTCCTGTGGTACAATGGGTTGTTCTCTCTGCCAAGAACTCACTCAGCCCCAGTATTTTAAAATTAAAAGTTAGTCCTTTGGCATAGAAATCAGCTGTTAAGTTTAAGACTTCTTTTCCATAATTGCCCTGGCCAAAATTTAATCTTCATGTAACACCTCCCACCACCAAACAACCAAAATCCCGAAAAAGTAAACAGACCGTTGGAGAGCAACAAATTCACATGGTGCTGACAGTAAAGTGAAATGCATAGAGAAACCAACGCTGCAGATATAGTCTCACAATTTATTCCTTTCCCACACCAAATTCCAGGATATCCCCAGTGAGCACAGAATCTGCCAGAAAGCAAACTGTAACATATATAAAATATACTTGCAAATATCCAGTTTTGATTTCTAATGATACTGTCATTAATCCACAGGAGAATTCTTCAGTAATTACCAACCCAGTGTAGTGCCATGTTTTAAGAACCAAGCACTGAAGTTGACAAAGACCCGCAAGCACAAAATAACACCACATCTGCGCTTCTCCAGGGACAACCCTGATTTTTGTTATGAGTGTGAGATCCAAGTAATGGCTATGTACTATACATTTTTTGTAATCTTTTTAATGTGCCTTTTAACAATAAGCAGTTCAGGATGTGGTTATTGCTTAGTGTGTTAGACATGTTTACTCTCCTGTTGGGCATTTAAAATGCCTTAAGTCCTCTTTTCACTATGAATTGTGTGTCAAAATGTTGGTTTGGATATCAAATTCTCTCCTAACCCTGTCATTAGGAAGAGACTTTGTCTGCCTGAGTCACTCTTTTGATTCTTTTGTTTTGTTTTTTGTGTTCCTCTGACAGGTCTATCCTACACCTTTCTATAGCTAGCAGAGTAAAGCAGAGTTGGGAAAACATGTTTTGCATTACTGAGTTCGCAGTCTCCCTGTAAGCTTTCTTCTCACAGATTCATCTTCAATGAAGGGCGGAGGGGTGGGGGAGAAAACATGCTTTTCCCTGAGACTGCGGAGTATGTGAATTGCCTTCTCTTTCAACCTATGGGGCAGCCTTCACAGATTTCAGCACAAATGGAAAAAATATCTGATTTCCCATTCCATCTGGATTCAGTTTCTTTCTTCCTCTTTGTATAGTTTCTTAGAGACATTATGGAGCTCACTGGAGGGGCCGCTTACACATGACTATGGCGGCACTGGGCATACTGCCAGAATTTCACTCCAGGAGGCTGCAACAGGAATCTTTAATTAACTTGAACCAAAACACTGAATGGCAAAGAACAAAAGAGTGCGGGTGGAGAAGGAGAAGAGGAAGGGAGGGAGCAGAAAATAATGTTTCCCATACTAGAAACTCCATTTTTGGTCAGGGTATGACCATAATGTCGTCCCTTAGATGTATTTAATACAGCATAGGTAATAATTCCTAACTCCTGTCTTATTCGGCAAATTTTGCCTTTCTGTCTGCTCATGGAATGAATATCTGTGGTTGCCATTTGTACAACGTAGTGATCAGTATTCTCTCGACTCTTATATTAACATATAGATTGATTACACATATCCTCTACAATTTACAAGATTCTAAATATGAGATGACTGAGTCTCCAGCATCTTCAACATTGCATAAATACACTGTAACACTGTGAGAGTGCACACGAGTTCCAGACACTGAACAAGTTCCTACTCTGCTCTGCATAATACCAATATGGTATGTCCCTGTTCTCAAAAGTTTACATTCTAAGCATAAGCAAGAATTAGATACAGACTGATGAATAACATCATAACTACTTACTGAAACAGCGTTATTCTTTGTTGTGAAACGTTTTCAAAACAGAATGGATAACATTTCACACTCATTTTGCAGGAACATACAAGATGCAAAGCAGTAGAAAATCAGGCCTGAAATACTTTTCTCAGTTGAGCTCACGGGACCGAGTCGTGGCTTCTTTGCTGTCCATTTCCCGATTAAATATGTGTGCAGAATAATTACTCTAAAGGCAAAACTAATGGTGATTTCATGCATATTCATTCAGGTGACTTTGTGATCAAGGTTCTGATACTGTTCTAGCTAATGAAGCTCAGTTGCTCAAATATTTGTGAAAATAAACATAGCAAGGACTTGTACATGCTCAACGTGAACTTATTTACACATTCAAAGGAATATTCAAGTGCGAATTGATTTGCCAGTTGGTGGTTTGGAGTGTATTATGTTTGCATCTTTTGGCTTAATGACATCCTAAAACAATCCAGTTTGTGCTCTCTCTGATGTGAACCAACCCACGGCAGCCGGGGACAAGCGAGAGCTTCACTGTAAAAGCACAGGCCCGACCCATACTGAAATGTTAATCCAGATGTACCCAAATGCCAAAGAATTATTTCATCCTCAGAAGCGTATATACTTTTTCCTACCCTAAATTTCCAAAACAAATTAAATCGAAAAAGTATCCTTAATTTCCTGTTTTAAACTGATGTTTGGTGTTGCTGCCTAAACATTTATGGCAAAGAAATCACATTTCACTGCTCTGCAAAGCAATCATGTACTTACTGAGTATAGTGTGAAAACCTGACATAGAGATAAGTTCCAGAATCCCCTCAAAAGAGAAAGGTTTCCACAGAGGCCTGAGGTTATGTCTTCCTCAAGTTTCGTTGAGAGCAGATGCAAAAGAATTTAAGAATCTTTAAACTGAATGTGACATTTTTGATAAGACCTGCTCAGGTTTACAGAGATCGGGGGCCTGAGGTCAAAGAATCACTGAATGTGCCTTAGAGAGGTCTCTGGAATTTTTTTGCTGCTGCCTTCATTGGAAGCCATAATACATGTCAGAGAGCAGACTTGAAGATATATCTATAACATATCTCTCTAAATTATATAGGTATATGTTATGCATTTATATATATATATAAATTTTTCATGAGCCGGTTTGATTCACCTCACAAAAAGAATTATGCATGAGCTGTACGAGAAGTGCATTCAGAGTGAGAATTCAGTTTATATAACAATGTTTCTGTCTGCTAAAATAAACTCTGCTCTGAGTTAGGCTAGTGTAACTACAGAATAACTCTGTTTAATTCAGAGGCATTCAATTAGATTTAATGGCATGAGACGAAGAATTTCTTTTCCAAGTTTTCTCTCTCTCTATTTATATACACTTATGTGTGCACATGCACGTGCACGCATAGATAGATGCATAGATGGATAGATACATAGATAGATATCTGCTACATTACCAAAATAAACTCAATGAGGAACCGAGCATGGTTATTGGAACCTGTGAAGAATAAGCATGATACAACAGTTGTTCTCCACCTAATCGTAAGTATGCTGGCTTATTCTGCACTAGAATATCTTTTAAACATTTGAAGATGTTACTTACATATATCTACACTGAAGACAGCATTATTTGTTTCTGGCCTTACTCTGGCAGGTGGACTAATCTTAGCAGTACAAACCAATCTCCGACACATTATATATAGTCCAACTTAGAGGTTTCTCTGAAATCTTCTGTTGTTGTTATTTATTTCCCTAAAAAATATCAAAATGAAAAAATGGTTTCAAATTCAAAGTGACAGCAGAATAAAACCTTTTGAAATCCCTAATCAGCATTCATTCCTCATGTAATTAATTCCACAGAAGACAGTAGAGATAGAGAGTTAACTCTCATTATTTTCATGTGACAAATAACCCTGATTCTTTTGTACTGGCTGATTTTTAACTGTGTCAAGTGTTCACAATTCGAAGTAAAATTATTGATGTGTATATTAACAACCTTTCACGGCAAAGACAAATATGGGCTATCCTGTTCCATTTTCTTTCTCATCAACTTCCTGTCGGAATTTAGCAATTCCCTTTTCTAGTGAAAATGAGTCCATTTTCAATGACAAATGGCTGTTAGAAATTCGGAATACACGTAGTCCCAATAAAAATAAAGTTATCATCATTAGAAACATTAAAGTCATAAAATCTCTCGAGTCAAAAGAGATCATTTTACGGGAACAGGCTTTTTTTCACTAGCTGGCGTATCCCCAAACTCAGCGAGCTTCCGTTCCATGGGAGCTACTTACTGGTGTGCCAGTATTGCGTTCCAGTTTGCTCCATGATTACAATTCCCACTAGTTTCGAGTCATTCCTAAATAATACCCAACACTTCTCTGCATTAAGATTCTGCCTTACATCAGACTTCAGCAATTTTCACTTTAAAAAAAAAAATGAGGAGGATATCTGAGAATTCTCTTAGATCAGAATTTAAATTAAATCTCCTTATTAATGATGTATGGATTTCTTTCATTGTTTAGGAGGCCTGTGAGCAGTTGAAAGAAACAAGAAGGCTTTTAGTAATGGGCACTAACAGCACCATTGTGCTTGCATGGAAGCTCTTGGCCATTCAGTGTCACAGGGTCACAAACAATCCAAGCTCCCACACCAAAGCAGTCTGTAGAAGGCCACACAGACCTCACAACACCGAGTCTTTAGAGCTTGGGTGGGTTTCAGTGAGTGATGTGTTAAGTTCAGCATTGGGAGGTAGAGAGGAAATTAATTTTTATTAAAGTTTACACTCACTCAAACTTCCCAAGTCCATTTTTGATTTTCTGAGTTAGGTTGGAAATCTGATGGGAACGAGCTAAAGCATGAATTAGAATTATTATGAAACAGCCGCCTTTTTGAATGCTTTTACTTCTGGTTGTCTGGCACATCTCTCTGTCAAGCACTGGGCATAGTGTTAGTGCCTTGCAAATAACAGTGCTAGAAATCATAGAGGTATACAAAGCAGGGGGAGGGGGGAGAGGAAACAGGACTAGCAAAGGAATTTATTTGACTTCATGAACCTAATGAACTGTTGTATTTAATTGCTAAGAAAATATTTGAGTCCCTTTTTATCTGGTCCTCCTCTCCTTTTCCTAGCTTTTGCAATGTGGGACCTGGATGGTGCTTTAAGTTGCAGATGGCAGTCAAAGAAGCCTTATGTACTTCAGTGGGAAAATCACTGCATATCCCTGCATAACCACTAATAAACAGTAAATTCTGCATTTTGCTGTATATTACCAGACACAGGTTACAGATGTATAAGGATTGTACCTATACAACTCCACAGTATGTACAAGTTCTAAAGCATGAAATTGTTGGGCTGTTACAAAGCACATAAGTTGTTGTGTCAGTGAAAAGAATTTGATAACCTGAAAGCCCCAAATGTTGCCAAAATACCAATACGTTATTAAAACTTCTTTTCTTTTCAAAAAAGTGTGCTATCCCATTCTCACTGGTGTCAGGGGAATGTAATAGGATGGGAGAAATAAAAAGCTTTTCGTACCCACAATACACATCAACATTCCTATTCTGAACGCATGTGGAGCACGGTGCTTTTTTTCTGAGGTTTGCGTTCTCACTCACGAAGAAGTTTTGCTTCTCTCCTGACTTCACAACTCTGGCAAGATTTTCTTTTCAGTCTGTACTATTACCCTATTGCGATCTGCACCGCATGAGTTTCAGAGAGTATTTTTGTTTCCTGGGAGTTCAGAGGTATTACTTTAAAACCAATTTTGTTTCAGTCTCACATCAGAACCCTGCAGGGGGCATTCGGAAGCACAAGGAGCAAAGTTGGTAACTGAGGACTTCTATTTTTGACCAATGTTTTAAAGCAAAGAATGTTTACCTTGTGTTTAGAGTGAAACTGATGGTAAACCACAGCAGATCTGTTGGTGTTTTGTACAGTGATGTTCCTAGATTAGAAGCAAAATTTCTTTGTGAGGGGGCTAACAATACTGCAGGGGGCCATCTTGCTTCACTGAACTGGAACATCCAGTCTTTTGAGAGCGCTCACACATTAGGTCGTAAGATTACTCTCACTATAGCAACCCTCTCCACTACAATCCTTTCTTTTTTTTCTGGTTTTGTTTTGTTTTGTTTTGTTTTTAATAAGAAGACGCTTTACAAATTAGCTCTGCCACTACCTATTATCTTCCTCAACACCTTCTATCCTTTCTCTTCCTAAACTTCCTCCGCTACCCCAGCCAGTTTCAGTTCAGTTTTATTCAATGTTCCGCTTCTGCACTTGGTTTTTTACCGAACTGAGCAAGGACAAGAACGTGGTGCTCTTTATCCAGCAAGGTCAGTAAAATGTTGAATTAGAAAATTCAGGGCTGCTTTTGATCACTTTGATACTCAGTTTCTCTGAAAACTAAACTTTGTCTGTGTGACCCTCTAGTCGAGTGACGGGGCAGTTGTGAACGAAAAGTAGATACTCTGTGAAATGGTTTGAATCTCATATATCTGATGAAACTGCTGTACTGGTGAAGGTGTCAGAGTAAATTTAATCAGCTGGTTGGTATCAGAGAAGAAAAAACCCGAAAATCCATGAACAGCTGTCTTCCAAATAAGAACACCTTAAACAGCAGCATGACTGAAGTCTAGGGAGGAAAAAAAGGTAGATCTTTAAAAGTCTTTGAAAGGCCAAAGCAAGCTGTTTGAGCCTGACCAGATGCAGGGGAGCTTCAAGGCTCATGGATCCGGCACTTGTATCCAAATCCAGCTGCCTGATGAGTGGGGAAGAGGAGCCTGACCTGTGATCTTGCATGAAGTATGTCGGTGACCAGATCCACAGGGGCAATGAGCAATACCTGTCCTGAATATACCTGTTCCTGAATATTACTGATCCTTTGGTCTGTAGAGATTCTTCAAAGGCAGGAAACAGTACTGAGAACACAATTTAGAGCCCTGTTTCTATTTTTGACACAGACTCAGACACACAAGAAGCCTACAAGCACAGATTTATAGCAAAACACATGAGATATAGGTATAGTGTGAGAAAAACATAAACTGGTTATTACAAAAGGTGAGCTCCACTGTAAGTATCTAGCGCGGTACAGCTTATCCAAATAAAGATTTATCTTTTCTCCAACCTTTTGACAGCTAGCTGGCAAGTCAAATCCTGTTCAGGAAACTGTATCAAAAGAACAAGCCAGACATGTTGGGAGCAGTGTTTGTTTTAACTGAAATGTATGCTACATGCCTAACCCAAGCATGGAAAGCAAAAAATCTAGATTATGCAATGCACCTAAGAAGAGGGTTTCTAGACCTCAATCACTGAAGGAAGGGAGGGCCCTTATCTTAGCAAGGAGGTCTGCTTTTGTCTCTGGAGAAATAAAAAAAACGAGCTAGCCAACTACCTATGAGCCGTGTTTAGGTTGCCGACCCTTGATTGGGTGTTGACAGAAGCAGGGAAAAGGAGGAGGCAGATTTTTTGGCTTGAATCTCACGTTCTGCCAAAGCTATTTTGAAACTAAGTTGGAAATTTCCTTGCAACACCACATGTGATAACAAAAGTGACCTTATAGACAAAATATTTAACTTGCTGCCTCAGGAACCCAGGCGGCTGTTCATATAGATCAGCATAAAAAGCAAAAGAAAGAAGAGAGCGTATGGCACTCTGCTGAGCTGCATAATGCTATGAAGACTCAAAAATATTTAGTCATCCATCACCAATATCCAGTATTACAGGCACCTTGGAAAAAAATTCTCGTGTTATTCTTCACTTCAGTCTTCCTTTATGTGATCTTTTTACGTTATCTTCCATCAAAGGACTGACACAATAGAATTGGCCCTTTTCATAGAATCATAGAATGGTTTAGGTTGGAAAGGACCTTGAAGATCATCGAGTTCCAACCCCCCTGCCGTAGGCAGGGACACCTCCCACTAGACCAGGTTGCCCAAGGCCACGTCCAGCCTGGCCTTGAACACCTCCAGGGATGGGGCCTCAACAGCCTCTCTGGGCAACCTGTGCCAGTGCCTTACCACCCTCAAAGTGAAAAACTTCTTCCTAATGTTCAATCTTTTAGCAAGAGCAATACGGTCTAATTTAGGGCCAGTACTATTAGCTAAAAAGTGTCCTTTACAGCAATAATTTTTAAGTTGCTCTGTATGTGCAGGGAGTGTTTTCTTCACTACAGCTTTATCTGGCTTCACGTACGGATATGGCTGATCAGGCCATCGCTGTTTCTTTTCCACAAGAACAGCGCCCTGAAATGAGATGTCTGGTGCAGACGGCTCAGTAACTGAACTGCCCTCAACCAGCACAGTGCAGTGTGGCAGGAGTGGGATAAGTAGGAGCACTTGTCACTTGACAGAGGAGCTACCATTGACCGATCCAGCTCTCCCCCTTTCCCATCCATACGGGAGCTCCATCAGTCCCTGATACAGGCCACAGATTTCAAATCATAGTAGAGCTGGGGCTGGCAGATGCTTGTCACTTCCACGTGAAGAAGAGTTTGGTGATCTCAAGCCATTTCCTAAAATGGAAGCCACACAGAGCAGAGTGATACCTAATTGGGCAGTCTAAGGGCAGAGTCTAGGCTGTTTATGACTGTACAGAGTGATTTATCTATTAACCCCAGGGATGGGCCATGGCAGATGACACCACAGTGGTTAGAAAAGCAGCGTGAGAAAGCCTGCTGCCCTGCACCAGGGCCTGTTTGGTACTGGTTCTGCGGCTGAACAGAGGCACCAGTGTCAATGGTTTCTCATTTCAGAGAAAGAAATGTCAGAGCTCCAGTTAATAAAGGCTGCTTATGTCGGAGTCAGCTAACTTTGGTCAAGCAATAAACTTGGAAGTCTTTTCCCCCAAGGGCTTCCTTTTTTGTCTCTAAAACAAAGGAAAGTGAAATGAAAACAAGAAGTCCAGACTATATAGCAGAGCGTTATGTGACTAAGCCAGCTGTTGCTCTGATACTGTTATTTTTGTAGCCCAGCCTATTCTGACAGGAGGAAAAGCCTAAGTCTGCCGACAGACCTGTTGCTTTCGATAGCTAGACAGGGCACTGCACTGTCCACCAGTGTGATATTCTTTAGCCCTGTGAACCTACACACGTTTGATAGGGAGTCTGAGCTGCCAACAATACATAGTGGTCGAAAAAGCATTTACTATTTATTTACTTCTAGTAGCAAAAAAGAATAGTGGGAGTAGTTTGACTAACTCTATTGTTCAGGTACTCATTCATTAGGTGCTCAGTTATTTTTAACATTTCCAAAAGTGCAGTAAGTTATTTACCAAAGATGCCAGCTTCAGCAAAGATGCCCTCCAGCCCTGTGAACTTACAGCTTTTCATGCACTAGTGTTTTAATGAGAGCCAGGCAAATATCTAACAGGGCTGGGCTAAGGCAGTGTGTGGGGGGAGGTTTATGTTAAAATGCAATACAGCACCAAAGACAGTGATAGAGACTAAACAAGAGGGAAGTCTTCCCTCCCTGCACTCATTTAGCAAGCACACGGAAATAATTGTTGGCCCAGAGACACATATCCATAATTCCCATTGTGATTCGAGAGCGGGCATACCAGCCCTGCGCACCCTTACAGAGCGCTCCGAGTATTGGAATGCAAATCGGCAGACCAAGCGTCAGGATTCGCACAGCCAATGTTCTCACAATATGCGACATCCGCAATGAGAACAAGGCTCCCCGGACCAGGTCAGCAGCCGTGGAGCTTGCAGGAGTTCATCAGTTATGGGAAAGACCCGGTGTAAGAGAAGTGGCTCTCCAGTATTTAAAATAATTGATTTACTATTCAAGTTCGATGAAGCCTGAGTTTAACCTAGTGTGTTAAAATAAAGAGATGCTTGTTGAAACAAGCAAGGGCAACTCAAATAATTCAATAACGTGTTGTTGTTGCTATTTTGATAGAAATGAGTTTTTAAAAATCCATGGATATTTCAGATAAAATTGTGTGTTTCTTTTGACTAGGTCATAAAATGACCAAAGCCAGGAAGTTTCTTCTATGAGCTGCATCACAGAACTGAAGCAGGGTCAAAACAGTGTGTCGTGCAGACATGTCAAGTTGCTTCTCTTCCAGTGTGCCAGACTGCTTGAGGTGACAAAAGCAGGCGGGTAGGTGACAGGGCCAGGGGCAGGGAGGCAGTGACGCTTGGCTCCTGCCAGGGACCGTGCTGTCCAGCCTTGCTCTTTCTCCACACACAGATCACAGCAGGCAGCAGCTCTCCATCTCCATCCCCAATGGCATCGCCTCCCCACCGGTTTCTGACCCCACACGCTATATGTCACGATTGCATCGGCAGCTCACAGATCAGGCTGCCACATTGCCTGGGATTGTGGAAGGGGAGAAAGCCATAATGTCGTAAGAGAAATGAGATGCAGGGTTAGCTGCCAGGGCCTCCATTACGTGAATCAAAGCGTAAAATGCCCCAGGTCTCAATTCTAGTCTCTTTTGCCCAAGGCAAGCAAGACAGACTGTTTTATCATTTAGATAAAAATCAAACATTTAGTAGACTGAGCTTAAATTTTGCTTTGGGGGCATGGAAGATTACTGTTTGGATTTGAATTGGTGTTCCGGAAAATACTGTAATTTACATCTTCAGCACCAGAATGAATTGCTGCAGACAACACTCACTTAACTTCATTAAGTGAAGAGGACTGTGTGAAAATCAGCACTTTCACATTCAACAGGGTCTCTCGAGCTGGGACTCTTGACTTACACTGACAAGACAGGTGACACTTGGGACAACGTAGTAACAATAACTAATGGAAACAGGAGATTCATCCTCTGACCCAGACTCCTATGTGCTTATTTAAGGAAGAAAACCAGATGTAATCACTGGGAATTTAGGCCTTTAGCTCTGCAGCTATTTTCTTGCTTTGGGATAAAGACGGAAGGGTCATCAACAAAACAGCTTTGCTAAATTCAGATTAATGACTGAAGTTGGTGCATAGACTCACAGTGGGTGCATTTGATAGGTGTCAGTGGAGGACTGAAAAACCATTTTTCACAAAAACACAGAAAATAATTTCTCAATTGATAGGGAGATAATCGATTTGAGAACTACAATTCTACTTTCACTCCTACTTTTCACATCACACCCTTTCAAAAGAGAAATTCAAAACTGGAACAAATCATTTAACACCATTTATAGAGAGAGAGAGATATAATGAAATAGAATTTTAAAATGACCATACTGAACTAGGTGCATGTGGAAATATAAAAATATAAACACTAGTGCTTTTTATCAGAAAACAAGACAGGAAATTAATAATGTAAGGTTTTTACCATCCTATCTGACAAAAGAAGAAACAGATGTCACAATGAACTCTTCTCATAACTTTATAGTCATGGAGACTGTTTTCATCAACTAATAAGATGCAACCACTTAAAGCAAAAGCAGGGTGCAACTGCTTGATTTCTCCCGCATACCCCCCGCTTTGTTGTTACTGCTGTTGCCTCACTACCTTGATCATAAATTGTTGGTTATAACTTCGAGCTGGGAAGCACCATCAGTGATGTAAGTTGTTGTGTCATAGGGCTCTAAGGGATGGTTTTGCCACATCCTTCACAGCCCTGTCTTATAGATGTGGCCCTCTGATTTGAAAACAATAAAATAAAAAATGCCTGGAGTAGAAATATTGTTGCATTTCAACAGCATCTACAAAGTGAGTCAGAACTAGGCTGGGAATATTTCAGGGTTTCACTGTCAGATACGATTCCAGGACCAAAAAGTTCATGCTCTGAGCCTAAAGCTGTAGTCTTAGAAGAGTAGGATTGCATGCACTTGAGAACACATAGTTGGGCTGTTTGCTCAGAAGCACCAAAACGCCAGCCTCTGTTAATGCACTAGTGCCCTTACAAATGATCTATTGTACTTTCTACTGTTTATAAAGAGAGCACATTGAACCAGCCAGGTTTAAGCCTGTGTGGAGAAACAGACGGGTAAACAATATTGCTAAGACTGTACTCCAGGACTCCTGGGAGAAGCTGAATGAAAAGTTAACAATTAAAGTCCTGCTAATGATAATGCGGTTTGGTTACCTGCAATCAGAAAAAAAAAAAGTCACAGCTCAATATTTGATTTCTTCTTCATTTCCCGGAGAAAATATTCTGCACCAGACCAATGAGCAGAGACTGCAGATCTACTCTCAAAGCCCCCTGGTACGACAAAGGGAACGCCATTTCTGGAATTGAGGGTTGTCCCCTCTGTCTCCCCATATGCAGGCAGCACAGCTAATCTGCAGAGGGCATTAAGGGCAGTGACACTGCCTTCTGATTCTTCTTCCCTGGCCCATGGAAAAGCTCAAACTGAGCACAGCAATGCTAAGCCTGGCAGCAAGGATGTGGAACACCTCCCCTAGAAAGCACAGAAGTGTAAGGAATTGCTGCATTCCTTCCTGACCACAGTTTCCTTCCATATTTTTTTTTTTTTTGGTGCCAAAGGTGTGAATGCTAACCAGCAGTTTCAGCTATGTGTTTTTGTAACTTTCTAGGCCTCCTTTACCACCACGTTCATTCAGAGAGGACTGTTAAAATCTCTGCTGTCACTACACTTCCAAGGTGTTATGTCTTCTCTAGGCTGTCTTGATGCCTATGTAGGCTGCAAGTCATGCCAAAGGTATTTTGAGTCACTGTTTATTTTACCAGCTATCACAACCTTTTAAGGAGCAAGATGGGTTAAATAAATAACGCAACGAGCTACTAGCAAGTCTTTTCCTCTCTCCTACCCCTAATCTGCAGAATAGTGATCATTGAACCACACTGCAAATTAGCTGTAATAAAAAAGGAGGGGAAAAGAGTAAGAGAAGCAGAATGTAAAAAAGCAACTTTGAGCTTCAGAAAGGCTGTACCTCAACAAAAGAGTGCAGTCATCGGTGAGGAAAGAAAACACAGAAATATTTTTAAGGGGTTAAAAAAATATTTTCTAGATGAATATTAGGTATCCATTAATATCTGTCTGCTTAGTCCACCCTAATTTCCATCCCTCGGTTGCCCTGTTACCAAAATGAGAGAGAGAGAAAGAGAGAGAGGCTTTCCCTTTAATTTCCTTTACACTCTGATAGTTGAAGACAAGAAAAAAAAAAAAAAAACCAACCAACCAAACCCTTTCTGGCTCTTTTGAATGAATGGTCAAAGGTATCTCTGCGGCTCCTTCATAGGGTGAACTAATCTGTGACAACTGTAGCTAATCTGATAAGGCGGCCCGCATGTGTGCTAATGTGCTAATATGAGGGGATTCAGAGCAGCCAGCGGTCGGGAAAAACCACTGCTTCCTAAATGGACCCTCGGATGCAACAGCCCTGGCCAACATATGCGCATTTTAACACTCGCTTAACAGGGAGACAATGCGGTGGCCTTTGTTGTGCAACACAGAGGCGCGATTCTCATGGTGGGAATTTCTGCCTCACAGGCGACATTCTTTCAGCTGTGATGCAAGGGGCTGGTGGCCTGGACACGGCCCGGAGCCGGGGCTCCGAGGGCTGCAGGGCTTGGCGGAAAGGTTACGTGGACATGTGCAAAATGAAAGCCCCTCCGCTTATTCCTTCCCTGAGAAGCCGAAACCCTGGGTTATCCCTGCATGGGTGCGCAGGACGGACGGAAGGAGAGAGGGAGGGAGGGAGGGAAGGAGAGGAAAAAGGCCCAGAAAGGGAGGAAAGAGGGAGGAATCGGCTTAAAGATGTTGGAGCAGGTCTCTAGCCAGGATAAAATCAGCTTGTAGGCTACCGTGCTTTATCTAACAGAGCTTTTGACACCAATTTGTAACTTTGTGCTGTGCTTTATTTTACATATTGCCCTTGGAGGAGAGTTCTAAATGACATCTCCTTGCTCCCTTGATTGTTTTACCTGCCCTTAGGAGAATTGATCTGAGAGAAGATAGGCAACTTACTTTTAGCATAGACCATGCAATAGGGAAGAAGACTTCGTGGACACCAAAACTTGAAACTTCAAGAGAAAAGCTGTGAAGAGAGTTCAACATTGGTCACGGTTGTGGTGCCTCTTCTCGACACAAATGTGCCCTGCCAACTGCTGTGGACCCCGGTCAGTTCCCCACGTTCCTTTGTTTTCAGGTGTCCCACAGCCTAATGCAAAATGAATATAAAAGTGTGAGCCAATCCATACCTGGAGACAAAGTCTACTCACCTAAGACAGAAAAGTTTGATAACCACCTTCTGTGAGTGGGGAACAAAAATTTTCAGTTGTGCCTTTGTCCAGTTGGTGCCCAGCACCTTTCCAGTATGGTTGGTGCCAGAACAACACAGTTACCATGAGCTTGAAAAAAGCACACGGACAATGGGCACAAACTGACATACAGAAAATTCCATTTAAACGTAAAAAAACCACCAAACACTGGAGCGGGTTGCCCAGAGAGGTTGTGGAGTCTCCTCCCTTTAGAGACACTCAAAACCCAACTGGACGCCGTCCTGGGGAAGCAGTTTTAGCTGACCCTGTCTGAGCAAGGGGTTCGATGAGATGAGGTGATCTGCAGAGGCTTCTCCCAATTTCAGCTGTTCTGTCATTCTGTCACTCCAAGAGTTCAGTGTATTCCCCATCCACAAGTCTCATCCATGGTTATTTCATTTGACTGACAGCACAATGACAATAACAAAGGAAAAGCAACACTAATATTAGCTCTTTTATCGCAAACGGTATTCCTGTTTCACCATGAGAAAAAAAAAACAACAAACAAAACCAAAAAACAAACCACAACTCAAGGAACATCTAAGCTGCAAATATGGCCTCAGAAAAGTGCTCATCCAGAGCACTTCAGGTCCAGAGCACTTTGGTCCAAAACACAGACCAGACTTACCCGAGTATTCCCATAAGAGCACGACCCTGGTTTTACAGCTGCGGACTTTTTAGTCTTCTTCCATTTGAAACATATTCCCACAGCAGAGCTGACAAAAGCGGTGGGATTCATCGAATACTGAGTAGTGTTTGGGGTACCCGTAAAACAGTATTAGTCTAACTACTCAAGACCTGTTTGATTTTTCGCAGCTCTCTGAAAGTATTGGTGAGCAAGAATAACTGTTGTAAATGTTTCTAAATAATGTAAATGGAGAAATCTTATTCATTCCTTTCCACTTTGTTGCATTGGGGGATAGTATTTTATGTCTGAGTTTTGAATGCATAACAATTGACCCCTACTGAATAGTGACGACATTTCCTCTCAGAGGAAGTCCTGAGGGAAGGAAGGTCCCGCATAAACAAACTTCCACTTAGTACAATAGAGTAGCCCATAAATGTGACCAATTTTTCAGGGCATGGGTGAGGCTGACACTCTCTTCCTGCTCATGCAGCCCAGGGCTTATCGCAGTCCCGTTTCCCTGTAATTTAAATGTTTGCATAGTTTCTAGTTCATTTGTATGTTTCCCCACACAGCGCAGATGTATCCCATTTTCCTGTTGCTGTGGAACACAGCCACAATTTCCAACAGTGTTACATAAATGGCCATCTGTGGTAAAAAAAAAATGCTGATGCACAAGATTGCAGTGTGAGAATTTTAGCTAGCTAGCAAAATCTATGCTATTAATACTTTTGACGCTTCCTGACAATAAAGGCAAAATGCAGGATTCCCTCTGTTTTAGCACACTATAGATATATGACAGACAGCCACTGTTACTGCGCGCAGGGAAGAATCTCCAGGGAAAAGTCAAATAAAACCTATGCCTAGCTTTCCTTAAGCTTTTCAGGATAGTAAAGGCAGATTAAACTAATGACAAGTTATTATACTGATCATGAGAGCGGTACCTAATGGAAATAAAGAATACTGCTAAGATTTCATCAGCATATTTTTAGCACCTTTGCATTTGCTGACTTCCAGAATCAGCAGTGCTGGAAACACTGAAACCACGGCACAGATCTCTGCGACTGGCACGACAGTTGTCATACTAGATGATGGCAGTAGTAAACTGCCAGTGCTGGTGTGGATGGGGATAAGAGGAAATGAAGACCCCAAGACTAACGCAGCCTCATCCTCTTCAAAATACTGCTGTAGCAAACTTTCTTTTTCCCTGCCTCTGACTCCTGATCCTGTGGTCACTCACCTCTCACAATAAATCTCTCTTCTTTTCTCAGGCGCCACCTTGCCCAGGTATTCCTGGCTACCAGCTGGCTCCACTGGCTCCACATCAGGTTTCACTCCCCCCCTCCCCCGCCTTTCTAGTTTCTTTTAGTTCTCCTGGTTCAGTTCAAAATTCCTCTCAATCCAATTTGCTATTCTGAAACCCAAAAGCCACAGTGACACAAATTAAACCTTTCCAAGATGTCTGATGAAAAGTGAAACAGTACATGTTTTCTTAAGGTTTTTTCTTCCTTTTTTAGCAAACCTTGAACTATTATGTTTGAAATTTGCAGAAGAAAAAAAAACCACAAACATGCAAGCAGACATATATCATGTAAAATTTCATTCCAAATGGGTGAAGTTTGTGAAGCCTGTACACCAGGATCAGATAGGTTTGGGCAACCTTAATAACTTGTGCCGATAGGCATGCATAGTTATATATACACACTTGGTCTTCTGATAATCACGCCCGAAGTGCACTCACAAAGTAAGCGTATTCATGCACCAACAAGCAAATGTGTGTACAAAACAGAACTATGAACATTGCATGTATCTGCATGTGCCATGGTGTCAGCTTTCTCAAACTTGCACTTTGCACATACGCTTATTTTTCTGCTCTTACAAAACATTTTGAAAGTATTTGTGCTCATTGAAATGTAACTTCTGAGTCCTTTTAGCTGTAGCTCTTGAGCACCTATCAAACCGTTTTCAATCCTCTGGTAGAAAATTATTCTATTGTTACTGTCTACAGATTATTTCTATGAATGGCAGAATGTGATTTTGTGGATTAATAAATAGCAGCAATGGGCAGACATGTCCATTAATAACAGATTTATGATAATAATTCATAACACAGGACAAACAGTACAAGGAGAAGAGCCAATTTCCGTAACATCCAGATGTAGAGAAAATGAATAAACACAATTAGGTTTTCTTTACCTGTGAGACTCAAATTTCATTTCATTTGAATTTCTTTCTCTTTTCTCTCATATTTTTCCTGTAGGCAAGAAACTTTTGTTTTGATGTCCAAGAAAAAGAATGTGAATGAAAAGTAAGCAATTCACACAAACACATACGCTCACACACAAACCCCAAGAATTCTGAGTTTCTCAATATTTTAGGCACATCTCCCCTTTGCCAAGTTAGGCCAAATTTCCTTCTAATTTTACAGAAGTGGATATGCAAGTCTCTCTAATTTTCTCAGTAGCCACTGTGAACTGCTTGTCATAACCTTAAGAGAACCTGAGAAATCAAAGCACCTACAAAACCTCTGCCTTTGGATTATTTTGAGCAAAATAAAACATCCTCAGTATGCAGTTCTGGAAAAACAATGAATATAAATGTCACATTCAGCCATTCACTTTTAGTTCAGACTACATGTTTTTCTGCCAAAGGACTATACATGGTATATAATCCTTAGCTCCTTCAGGATTTTAATCTGCCGTGAAGCATATGGTAAAAAAGGTAAGTGTTCTGTAGAATCATTAACTTGCCTAAAGCAATGTGGATGTTCTTTATTTCTTTCTTGAAAGACAAAGAGCATCTGAAAGTAGTTAACAGCCCAAACCCTATAGTTTGCTGAGGCAGCAAAAACTGAACCTGGAAATGTCCCTGCAGGGCTGAGTTTTATGTTAATTAGTCAATTCCCAGGGCAGTGCTTGTATTGACAAGAGTATGTTATTGTTCTGCTTCCTCAGTTAGTACCAAGAATGTAAGAGCACAACATATAAATGCATTTATTTATCAGCACCAAAAACATCAGGGGGATTGTGTTATATCAAAGCTATGTCGACAGAAAAATTGCAGAAACCTCAATTCTGATCTCACTCCAGTGAGAGAACAGAATTGTCCTTTTAATGTAATGCCACTCATTGCAAAAGGGATTCCTTTCAGAATATCAAAAGCCTTAGGTCAAACTTTACCTTGTAAAAAGCCCATTCAGCAGCATTCATGAAGAATGGGGCTTTCAGAAGCGCTGGGCTCAACCAGCTCCTGGTGCTGAGGAAGGGCAAGACAAAACCGCCAGAAAGCAGCCCAGAAGAAAAGTAGCTGAGGATTTGCTTTCCTCTAAGGGAGCTGTGGAGCGGCTCAGCCTGGGGGACATGTCACTGCTGCTCACCTCCTCTCTCCCAGCCCAGATGGTGGGCTGCAAAGCAGCGTTCAACCACGGTCAGCCAAGCTCTGGAGATGCAAACGCCTGGAACGGCACCAGCCCCTTTGGGTTTCCTCCTACAGGCTCAGTGTGGCTGGCTCCTGGAAGCATATTCACACATAGCATTTTATAAACACAGAAGAGGACCTGCAGAGGACAGCATCATCTCTTTATAATTCTGTCCGCTGCAGTGTTATTTAGCTCTCTCCACACCCGTTTGCTGCTGTGATCGACTCACGTGCTGAACAAGGTTGGGGGAAATGAGAGGGGAAATGAGAAACTACGAAAATAGTGTTCCGGAGTAAACCCAGCTGAAAACAGAGAGACTTCATTGAAAAAAGTGATTTTTGGCTAAGAGTTGACAGACGCCAACCTTCTGCGAAACCTGTGGCCTGTTAATGTGTCCAGAACCACTGTCGGGCTCTGAGGATGAATGGCATTAGCGTGGTCTGGACTCACACAACCAGTCCTCCTCTTTGTACCTAACTCCAGTTACCGCATCCACGCTACCTCTTGGGAAGAGCCTTACATCCACAATAGTCACCCAAATGATATTTGGTCATTAACTGGGAGAAGCTGGTCAGCCCAGGCCAAAACTGGGCCAAACGAAGTGCAAAGAAGGAAACAGACTGTGTGACGGTGCTCAAACCTGGCAGTTTGCCATGACAAACAGAGCCTTTGGAGCAGCATAATGAGATATGTTTCATCCCATCCCCTGTGTTATGTTCAGAGACTGTTCCAGAAAGGGCCCGATTCAAAGCACTTCAAAATTGATTGCAGTTTTCCCAGCGGTTTCAATGGGCTTTGCGACCTAGTCTTCAACATTTGACAATAATCAGCATTTTCCCTAGAACATACCACTTAAATGCACAGAAATCTAAATAAAAAAGTGTTCTCATAATTTTGAAATTCTCATCTGGATCTGTTTCTGATTTAAGAAAAAAAATTAGATTCATCCTTATTTTGCTCAAACGAGTACATACGTCTCTGGTTTAAATAATAGAAAGCAGAAAAAGATTCTTGAGGTGATATTTCCAGTGATGAGTTCCAAAGTTTTTGGAGGGAGGAGCATGAAAGAATGGAGTGGGAGTTTTCTTAAGCTAAAATGACAATTAATCTAGTTTGAATGTTAATTGTGCTAACCGGTTTCTTTTCAGTCTGAGACTTTCCAATCTATGTACTTTCAGCTTGGGTGCAATATTTAAAGGTTTGTTATAAAACTCCTTTATTTGGAGCTTATTACACAGCACAAACCCCAGCTGTGTAGCCTGACTTGTTCGTATTTCTTTTTCTTATGCTAAACAATGAAAAGCCACTTCCCATAGAACTGTGACGTACAATATTTCTGTAATCTTAATATAATTTTCTTTCAACCACAGACTTTGTGTGTCCTCATGCTTTTCTGGGATAAAATTTTCAGAGGAACAAAATCCCTAAAAAAAGTAATTAATCATCTGGTTCTGGTTACGCCAATGGCCCGATGCTGTGACCTTCAAACCTCCCTCCCCCTCAAAGAAAGCAATAAGTATGTAAAGCACAGAGAGACAGATTTTTAGAGGTATTGAGGCTCTGACTCCCGCTGACTGTTAAAACAATCTCATCCTCAACACTTCACAGAGTACGTGCTATGCCATAAACTAATGGGCCCTTAGTTTCAGCCTGCATTTTGATTTCCTCTTATTGATAGATGTAAAAGTCCTTCGTAAGTTTATTTTTACACTCTTTGCTTGTAATTCAAGCAAACTTTCAAGTATAGTTTGAAAATTCCCACTTACCAGATTAAAATTTGCAAATCAATGTTTACCAAAGACTTCTTGAGAGTTGCACGCATTGCTTGTGAACTGAAATTCAGTAGCACCGTATCACATAGCACTTCTTACATAACTGACTTTCCTACTTGACTAAAGCTAATGATCATACAACCTTCATCTGCTACACAAATTCTCACTTCAATAGGTTGCTGATGGACATCACTAATGTGGAGTGGCTAACTAGTTAGGTGACCCATAGCAAAGTACCACCAGACAACAGTGTTCTCCAAGAAGGAAGGGACGACAAGTTCTGGAAGTGATTTACTCACCAGTGATGACAATGATTCTACCAGGCCCATCTTCGGTCCCAGCAGGATGAAGCTTTCAGCTCAGCTCCACAGGGAGGATCCAGACAGTCCCAAGGCAGCCTGCAGCCGTCACCAACCATGGCCTTAGCATGGGAGCCAGGCTTAACTGTTGGTAAGCCAAATCTGCTTGCTTTCCAAGAGTACTAATAAGAAAATGCATTTCCTTCCCGTGCCAAAAATACTACTTACATCCAAACACTAAACATTTTGCATGAGAAGAGAGAGATTTTCAAATAGCCCTGCTCCCTGGGCACGCTGGTTCCAGACAGCCCTGGGCAGCAACTACCAAAGAAGACGTGGGACTCAATTCAATAGGTTCTCAGGGAACTTCAAGGTTTTGTGAATTTGTTATTTTCCAATGGGAGAATGAGGAATCACCATCAGTGTGGTGCTACGTCGAAAAGTGCAGAGTTGTAATTATTTCTGTTGGAATTAGACACCAAAGTATGGTGGAAAAAATGAGTTGATGTGCCTGTCTGAATTTTGGGGGAATCAAGTACTTTTTAAGAATCTAGTTTCCATAACTTCCAATCAGAATCAAGGCCTCATAGCAAATTAACCGTTCCTGACCCAAAAAGTTTTAAGAGAGTGAAAATTTCTACATTAGAAGACCAATATAAACAATTTAGACTAGCCTAAACTAGACTCGAGTAAGAATTTCAGGTCACTATTTCCTCTACAGGGAATTGAAATATAGGTAATGTTAAGTCACTTACTCAAGAATCACAGGGGAATTGACTGACAGGAGCGAGAGTCAAACTTAGATCTTCTGTATCTCAAATTATTCCCTTAGCTACAAGAACATATTTCAGATTCCAACCCAGTGCTACAAACTAACTGATCTTTCAGTGCAGTTTTACATATCTTCTCAATAACTGTTCAGTCTGCAGTAATAGATTTTAAAAATTCATGAATGGTTATAGCATAAAGCAGTCCCCTTAAACGCCATTAGCACTGTGTAAATCCTATACCGCTCTCACGTGTACTCGGTCCTGAACCAAATGGGTTCTGTGCATGAGAGACACAGGATGCACGAAAGCAGGATGAGACCAATAGTTTTATAGTTGTGTATTGTGTTACACATTCCTTTTCCTCCTCTTCTTTTTTTCCATATATATTCCCTGAGTGAATTCGTGCAGAGCTAAATTACCCCTTTGGGAAAGCATATTTAAAAAAAAAAAAATAAAAAAAATCTCCTCTTGAAGTGTAGCATGCATCTTCCTTCCAGATGTCCATATCATTCTGCAGTCAAACTGTAGACTCTTCTTTGGCAGTGTCAGGCCTGTGCTTTCTCAGAAGTTGTAACATGCCTGAGTGTTGGTGGCTGCCTTATTGTTTATATGATTAGTCACTCTTGGACTATTTTAAGGAGGTGATGTATAATTTTTGTAAATTTTAGATAAACTTCATTTATTTTCTGATGATTGATGTTGACCAGTTATCCAGCTAATTGCATTTTCTAGTATATTTTCTCCAGAATTTGAAAAGCGTTCAAAACGAACAAAAGCTTTTCTTTTTTGCTTGCTTTATTGCTTTTTCTTTTTCTTTTTCTTTTTTTTTTTTTTTTTTGAGGAGGAGGGGAGCTGTTGTAATAAAGCTAACAAAACTCGAGCTGAACTACAGCTTTATAATAAAGCTTGTGACAAGTTCTGGGATCTAAGCCAAAGTCAAACCAAATGTACAGTTTACGAGGGTGAAAGGTTTTACTGGCCAGTCTGGTTCTCTTCCAAAATGCCTTCATTTCACATGTAAACTCTAATAGAAACAAACAGTGGTAGTACCATTAACTTCTATTTTTGCCTCACCACCTCCGTGTCATGCAATAAGCCAAAGAAAGAAATCACAAGTAGAGAATCGGGGGAGGGGGAAAAAAGCAGGAGGAAGAAGAATGAAATGAAACTCCGTCAGATCCCTCTCTTCGAATTCCATCTGGCCCACTGAGACTTCCTCAAAATTATTGGCAAAATGTGTTATTATTTTGGGAGGAGAAGCGGAAGGTAAAGGAAGGAAAGGGGAGGGCTCAGGCTAACTCAGAAAGATTCGTAATTATAAAAAGCTGGTTCTTTATTCCTCCCAAGCTTTGTTTTTCTCTGCAGCGCTAAGCCAGCATAGTGGGAAGCACATCGATTCATTTGTACATGCCTGATCGTCGTTTTGGGACAAGCCCCAATTTCTCCTCCTTGGTTCTGTTTAAGACAAAACTCTTTCTGAAGTCTATGGGAGTTGTGCCTAAATAAGCCACAACATGAAGCAAGAGACTGCCAGGGCCCCCTTGCTCACTGCGACACTATGCACTCAGCATGTCTCCAAAAAACGTGCTTGCGCTGTTCTTCCCACATCCTTCTCTGTTTCAGCTCCTATCCATTTGTTTGTTTCCTTCTCTGATTGCATCTCGTAATAAACCCAAGACTGATAGCTCCTTAAGGCGGTGGCTTTCCATTCACTCTGTGTTTACAGTACACTTCTGCCAAAAGTACATCCTCATGCCAAGGTTATATATCAGTGCCTGAACACGATACATTTTTAATTTTTAATTTCCGAGCTATATTAAGTAATTGTAAGTAATCACATGATTACCGGCAATTAGATTTTTCCTATATTTAAACTGCTTGCACTCCCGCTGGCTTCCCTGTGTGCAAAGCTGGTGCTGAGACTGCAACACAGCTCACTCCTTGGGCCACACCAACGCTACTTGTGCTCCGCACAGTCACTTTCCCCCGAGGAGCAGTTAGCAGGGAGAGCTCTGTATTCTGCTCCTTTTGAGGAACCGCGGTTAAAACATTTGCAAGCACTACAGCCAAGCTGGCAAGGCAGGGGCGTCTCCATTTGTCCCTGTGCTGTAACTGCAGAGTATAGGAACTCTTGAATTAGCATCTGCTTTGTTTTTTCATGAATAAGCTAACCGATCCAGCTCATCTATCTGGAGTCCTGCATTTGCAGAAACCTAAGTGTAGAGATATAAAAAATATCGACACACGTTAGATCGTGATCTCTTAACTCTGGGAATTACTACAATGCAGTACTCATGTACGTACAATGACGCACAATAAATACGACGACAATCACAGGTTCACAGGAGAGTTGTGCTGCTTCCTCCTTGCTTTAACCGATTTCATTTCTCTCTCTGGATGAAGTTAACAGCATAGCTTAGAGTATCTTTTCCTGGGAATTGGGGGGAATCTGACAAATAATGCTTTCAGCAATGTACCAGAATACACTTTGTGACAGGAATCAACTTTAAATCAAAACAAAATGGGAAGCTCTTCTTTACTGACGTGCCCTCAGCTTGCCTCCCTTAGTGTTAAACCGTTAAGTACGTGCCACTTAGTTTGCAGAATGTCTATGTCATCTTAAAAAAAACTTATTAAATCATTCAGCAAACTCTTAGAGAACTTAAGCTGTAAAAATATTGGTGGGGTCTTCTTACTGAAGACACTCCAGAACACGTCTCTAGGCACAGACATGCATTAGGGCACGGTTGCACTTACTACCCTGACGTGCATACTGATCTGAATCCTTGTGTAGTTTCGTAATACACGCAGAATGCCCCATCACTGACTCACATCACGTCCACGCTGCAATCAGGGTGTGCAATTCCCGAAGACATTTCTTTGGAGGCTTTAGCAGACCTGGCCCAAATCCTTACCAGTTGGGGCTAGTCTGAAACTGGGAAGTATCTTTTGCAGAGGAGCTTGTACCTCTGAGTTTTAGGATACTTGCACCTATAGGAGAGGCTTTTGCCTGTCCTATACATGGATTTGCAGAATCTAGTTAGGAACTTTTAAACATGTAAGCTATGAGATGTCCAAGGGTGAGAACAAGCAAAGGCAAATGGGAACAATGGGACCTTCCAAAATCACTGTTGCATGCACCATTTCTTTTTGTTGATGTTTTCAGAAGTTATCCTCTAACAAAAAATACCTATGAAAATATAAAAGCATGCCAAGCTTTGCTGAACGTAATCATTTCAGGTTTGACACATGCAACTGACAGACTCCTCGTAAACAAACTTCCTTTAATTTAATGACCTGTGCCTGATGCGGACTTACTCATGATCACTTTCCATATAGCTCACAGACGTACTATCTTACAAGGATGAACTTGATTTTCACAATGTCCTCTGCTGCTATTATGACATAAAAAAATGCTGGGAATCAGCAGCAGGCATACCTTTGGTGCCAGTCTTATTTGCCACTCAGCTAGAGTGGATTAACTGCATAATAGTAAATGACCCAAGGCAGGATGAAAGCAATGCTTGGGAAATAAAACCAAAAAAAATTAAAATACCATGGAGGGCCCAGCAGAAGCAGAAATTCACGTGACGATTAATTCTCAGATTGCACAGCAGCAACCTGGAAAAAAATGCTGTAGTGAAACCTTATAGCTCAGTGCAAAAGTGTGCAAGAGAAAGCGTACACATTGCTGCAAAGTTATTTCTTAATAAATGTAATTTAACACTGCCACAGATGTACAACTCAATTTTCATGTCAACCCCCAATTAAACAGTGGCAAGACAACAAGAGTTCAAGTTTATGGTGGTTTGTTTCGGGTTTGCATTTGGGTTTTTTTCCCCCTTCTTTGTTTACTCATTGTTTGAAATTGGCCAAGAGGCTGAGATAATTTTGAACCTGGACAGGGCAAATGGGTAAAGCCAGCCTCACATCTACTTCTGACTTGCCAAAGGTACAACGTAACATACCCATTTACATCCAGCTTCCCTTGAAGGAAAACTGGACTGGCCATAATTAATCAAACCCAAAACACACGGAGTTTAGCACCAGACTTCTGGGGGTTACCAATACCAGACCACTCATGGCGGTTTAAGAGCTCAAGTGTAGGCAAAGGGGGAACTAATTCCCTTCCCTTCTAGCCCACTGCAGCACTGACTTCAGCAAAATATGCTCAAAATCTGTCATGGTTGAGGCCAAACTGGCCACCAGGCAAGTAACAGATGGTCCCCCCTACCCCTCTTCAAAGAGAGAGGCAGAGGAGGGAAAAAGAGACTTATGAGTTTAGAAGGCACTACACTACTTGAATGAAATATCAATAATAAAATAAAAATAAAATAATGAAATATATACAAAACCATATCAAGTTCCCAGGATGACAATCACATCACGGGCTGGCACTGGGGAAGTCCCAGGCTGGACTCAGGGATGGACAGGAACTGGATTCTGGATCTGGATTCAGGATGGAAATCAAAGACAGATGAATAGACAGAGTCCTCCTCGGACACCGGCCATGAAGAAAGAGAGCTGACCCTCTGATCCCTCAGCTTTTATACTGAGCATGAGGCAGATGGGATGGAATACCCCACTGGTCAGTTTTGGGTCACCTGTCCTGTCTGCTCCTCCCTGCAGGTGGGACCCCTCTACGCTTTTCTGCTTCGGACCCTCCAATGGGGCAAGTGACAAAGTGAGCTGCTCTTGGGTGTCATAGCAATCAGTATAAGCAGGAGCCTCTCTGCATACCATGCCTGGGCATCAGCTATAAACATAGGTTTTATCACTCTGAGAGTGAACTGTGTCTGCAAAATATGCTGTTAATTTCAGTAGTTAGAAGAGGCCCAGCTAAGAAGTAAAGTTACTGAAGAAAATTGGTCCTGTTTTAACTCAAACCAGGACATATGCTCAGATTTTGAGATGAGCTTAATGCTGCTGCAATTACATTATTGTTGATATGGGAGTTCATTTGACTGACAGCAAGTTGACATGTTGTCTGCTGTAATGGTGCTTTTGAACAACAGTGTAGAGTCCCTCTTTAATGGCTGAGGAGTGGTCCAAGCCCCAAAACAGAATTCTTAATCTAGCCAATGGTATTATAATTGTGGATATGCTCGTTATTGATTTAAACAGCTGTTCAGGCTTCCCTTGCTGCAAGAGAGTATGTTCCTTGCAGGTCTGAGTAGTCACTATCCCTCTGTTTACACTCTCTTGGGAGTTAATTAATCTTGTGTTCCCTTTCTACACAACAAATTCAGTTTTAAGAGAATGATTCACCTCTAACTCTTCTGGCTGTGAAGGTAAGAAACTCTTACTCTGTGCCAATATCTGCTATACAATAGATGGGACCACATCACTGTACCACCACTTCAGGGAGAAATACGTGACTTTGAGGAGACACACTTAGCAAAGTAGCAAGTTTTCAGAAGCAGCCCTCTCTTCTGCATATTTTCTAGCTGACCTGTGATTGTCAAGAGCCTCTTACTGAGTAAAGTGACTCTCTACCAAATAGTGCTCAGAAGTATTTAATTCTGGTGCGAGCCAAATGCTTAAATTCCTTAATGCATATGGACCCAACCGCTCTTGCCTTTCTGCTCAGAAGGGGTCTAATTTGCTTTAATTAAAAAATATCTGTCTCCATTAGCTCTCCTGGGACCTGCCTGTGCTTACTAAACTAGGCTTTCTCTATAGACTTGTCTATATATATTCCTTGCTCATTGTGACCCACATGATCTTTTTTTTAAAAAAAAAAAAAAGAGAGAGAAGTTCACTTTCAGTGTTACAGTGGGAAGAGGACACTATTGCAGCATTTTGCCCTGTTTAGAAGACAACTCAGGCCCCACTCTTAAAGTGACTGAGAATCCATAGCTCTGCTTGAATTTGGTGGGAATGACAGAAAATCAGATGAGTGTTCTTCTAACTCTGTAATAAATACAGAAAAAAAAAAAAAAGATTGAAATATGGGCCCCTTGACAAGGTGTCAAAATATGAGTGTCCTGTTCATTCCGTTTGTTCTTGTTACCTTTTCATCTTGGACAGCTCAACTCTTCCAGCCTGTTGCAACATTTTAGCGACAGTGCTGAATTCCAGAAACTTTTGCTATTTCTGAGTCATAGAATCACAGAATGGTTTAGGTTGGAAGGGACCTTAAAGATCATCTAGCTCCAACCCCCCTGCCATGGGCAGGGAACCTCCCACTAGACCAGGTTGCTCAAAGCCTTGTCCAACCTGGCCTTGAACACCTCCAGGGATGGGGCCTCCACAACTTCTCTGGGCAACCTGTTCCAGTGCCTCACCACCCTCATAGCGAAAAATTACTTCCTAATATCTATTCTAAATCTCCCCTCTTCCAGTTTAAAGCCATTACCCCTCACACAATCACCACACACCCTTGTAAAAAGTCCCTCTTCAGCCTTCTTGTAGGTGCCCTTCAGATACTGGAAGGCTTCTACAAGGTCTCCCTGGAGTCTTCTCTTCTCCAGGCTGAAAAATCCCAGCTCTCTCAGCCTGTCTGATTCTGGTTGCCCCATGAGCACGTGATGCCAACAGTACCCTGAGGGAGCAACAAAAGTGTTTGAACAGCAAGGCATCCCACAATCTTGTCTCATCAAGGAACCTGGGCGGATAATAAAAGCAAAACTGATGCCAGAACCCAGTTTTGTGTGTTAAGAACAAGCTAAAGGTAAACCAGAAAGGTTGAAAAGAGAAAGAGAGTAATAAGGAACTAAAAGGACAAGTGACAAATACTCAATCTGAACCACTCAGCTCAGCGAATATGGAAAAAAAAATTCAAAGTTTTTTTAAAAAACCCTGAGAGGTAAATTTCTTCAGGTTGGGGGGGGGTGGTGGTGGTGGTGTGGGGATATCTTGTTTATCAATATTCTTTTCTTCTTTTCTACCTCAAGGAGACACTCTTCATCTCCCCAGAACATCAGTCCAATTGGTGGGTTATTTCAGTCCTGTGGATATTCTGCTGATAGCTATAATGTAGATTCCTATGCCAGATACTTGAGTTAATTAGCTTGTGGGCTGCTAGTGTCAGATTTGTTTAGTGCGGGAAAAATAGCTGACAACAAATCATCACTGTGTGAGATCTTGATTATTGTTTGGATGCAAACAGCAACATGCTGGCACCGACCTACAAGTGTTTTCAATCACAGAAGGATGTTCTAATGCTAACACAATGATGCTGGCTTTTTTTAGGAGAAAGGAACTGAATCATTGACGGCCCCTGGTCTTGCACGCTTACTTGCTATTATTCAAACTTCATTTAGGTAATCCTGTCTTCTCCTCTGGCATCACAGGGTTGAGGGCCCAGATCCTCAGTTTTTTAATGAGTGTCTGACAACCAGTTGCCAGAACACAGGGATGACGACCTGAGCATACTAGACAGCGAGCCCATACTGACATAAACATTACATACATGCATTGCATTACTTGAGATTAACTTGCACGCAGGCTGAACACACACACACACACAAGAGATCTCCTTTATGTGTGTCCCTCCAACCTAGTACTTCTTTCCATGCTGCTTAGTTTCCACCAAAAGTGCTACCGTTCTTTTGAAGGAAATATATATCGCTCACTGCAATTACCCTTGCTTTAGATCTGCCCTCTGCTCCACGGAGGTAAACATTGTATCAGAGTCTCATTCCCCATGAGGCCAAATGTAGATGCGAGATGCTCCAAGTTTTCAAGGTACAGGACTGCAATGACAGTATAAGGCAAGAGTTTTCTGCAATTCATCCCTTTGCAGTGTTTCCAACTTTGGGGTGCATTTTGGAAGGCCGTGGTGTTTGTAAGTGATATTAAGATGCTTAGATTCTGTGGTGTTGAGATCAAGGACGTACGCGCAAAGGTATACATTTCCTTTTGCACTTCAATCTGGACATTCCTGTTGTTGTCTCACTTTAAGTGTTGTGATATGCAGATTCCAGACAGTAACCTGCCTAAGTGCTGCTTAGAAAATAAGAGAGACAATTATCACCCGATATGTTGTGTAAATTATTTTTTTTCAGCTTCATCAAGATACCCTGTTGAAAATACCGACTTCCATCTTTGTTCCCCTCATATCGCTCCATTATTTTAGCAACAGAAACTATCCAAACTTCTAATGAGATGCACTAGTACCAAGAAAATCTCCGTGACTGAAATAAAATTATATGGAAAATGTGGTTCTCTCGTGTATACTTTCCACCAGTGTTTTGCAACTTCTGTGGTCTAATCAGGAAAACAAAGGGAAGTCGCGAGTCTGAACCTAGAATCAGAAACCTAGCTGAGTCAGGACATAAAAAAGCCACAACTTAAATCTCTGAGGATACTCCAATGACCTGTTTTGACCCTAGGAAAAGTTGCTTCTGAATCATCAAACCTCAGTAGGTTGACAGCTCCAGAATCACAGTATAGAGAAAGGAGGTTCTGCGCTTTGTGAACTTGCACAAGCAGCAACAAGCAACTCTAGCCATGTAATTAGCTCCTTTATGTGTAATTAGTACAATACATAATTTGGAACTCCTGGAGTTAATAACACAACGCACATGCCCAATTTTATTCTATGGGTAGCAATTTGTGCATCGTGTTTTATACATGGAATCTGTAAACAGAAAAGAGCTTTTGGTGATGAAGCCTATCTATTAAATATACAAACAGACCAGAAAGGAGACGTGGGATTCTTCTGCATATGTTTTAGGAGAAGCAGACAATGGCAGGTATTAGGAAATGTGGAAGTGCAATGCAAAATGAAACGCAACTGTCAACCTATTCTTATTACACCCAGAGACATGGAAAAGCTATAACAGAAGAGCAACGAACATGAAGATAATTTTAGCTGTGACTTGTTTGAAAAGACCCTGACAGAGGCCCTTTAGAAACTGAGATATTAAACAGACTCCCAACTTTCCCTGTTAATTTTTAAGCCTCATACATAACTCAAAATATAGTCCCCGAATTTAATCTCTTCATCCTGCATGAAATAGGGATGCTAACTTAAAAGATTAATTGTATACTTTAAATAGCTACATTCCTCCTAAAACATAACCATTTCAGCTCGGGATGGCTGAATCTGGATTGCTAAACAGTACCATGGCGTAAATCTATTTCTTCAAATCGCTTGGAAATCTGTGGGGAAAGTAAAGACCTGGGGAGTTCAGAGGGGTATGAATTATTCATTGCGAACATTCAATCTATCCATTTCATTAGATTACAAGGATGCAGCCAAACAGATGTGACCAGGCAGTTGGACAGGGGAAAAAGAGAATTTTCTAAAATACCGGTTTGTCAAATGCACCTTCTGGACTGATTTTCTGTCGCACGGTGTGATTGCTTGTGCCAGCTCATCTCTGGGACCACTCAAAATGTCTGAAAAGAAGCTGGTGGTTCCAAACTAGTTTCCAAGACCCATATTACAAAAAGGGCCTAATAAGCTGTGAGAGCAGCTTGAAAGTGATCCTTGCAAGTCAGGACAGTGTCAGGTGCTACACTGATGGTGTTAAATCCAGTGACAGAAAACTTTGTGGAAATATTGGTTCAGGACAGCACAAAACCAAGCCAGCTAAGAAAGCATCACACATCAAGCGCTCAGAGCACAAAAGGGAGATGGGGACCAGTGTCTGTTAATGTAAAGTAGCATAAATCACTATGATAATTCCTATGAGACTATGAAAATTCGATTAAGTCAAAGTTTTAAAGTAGTAATAAATATAATGGTGCAGAATGTAACCACTGTCTAATCATTCCTTAAAAAGAGAAATCTCCTATCCTGAAATAAGAACACAATACAATTCAACACCTACTTAAAATAGCCATTAGGCAGAAATTCTTGTGTGATAGCTACAGCTCTATCAGCCAGAAAAGCTGCAATTTAGCTAAACAATTTCCTTCAAATAAACAAAGAAACCTACCAAATTCACAAAATTCACCTGCTGTCTTTTAAGGTGCCCAATCTGCTGCTTTAGGACAAGCACTTTATGGGCAGGACACACTTTGCACCTTTTCAGACCGTTCTGTTTCTTCCAAGTAACGCACCCGCAGCCTAGCCTGCTTTTGTATAAGTAAAATGGATAGGTATATGTTTTTTAAGCTCAGGCCACAAAAAGGGCAAACCATTTTTATCATTTGAAGCTGTAATGCTTCAGACTGCGTATAAGTCCAGAGTTTATTCTGAAGCACTCTGTTTAACTTCTTCCTCTTACCCTTTTGGAAGGAATGATATATAAACAGGAATGTTATATGTAAGGTTACCCAGGAAAGGAACGGAGAGCTGTTGCTGTTTGGAGTTTATTGATGAGGGTAAGATAACCGTGTTCAGTCTGGATCTAAATTAATGTTAGCCCTAAATTTAGGCACAGGGATCGAGAGTTAACTAAAGACAGTGCTCAGGTTCCATTGCATAGAAAACCGTTGAGTTTTAGTTGCAGGAGTGTTAATTACGGATCCCACTCAAAACTGAGGCTAAAAAGCTGAAATACATGGAAACATATAGTCGGCTCTGAAAGGAGAATTTGGAAATAAGTGATAACCTGTGGTATGCCTGAGGCAGGGTTTGTGCAGCGAGAGAGAAACTTTTTTGGTCAGCTGGTATAGACAGAAGAAAACTTTCAGGCCCACAAATGCATTTTCAAAGTGTAACAGAGATTTCTAGCATTTTGCATTCTATATTAAAAAAAAAAAACAACAACAAAACTATTTATTTCTATACCAATGGTAACTGATGCATCTGAGTCCAGAGAGAATTACCCAAATGCTTTAGATACTCGACTTCAATCTCTCTCTGCTAAGTGTGCGGCGTGTGTATCTATTTTTTTGTACATTACAGAAACAAGGGCCTGGGGAGTCAGCGAGTTAAGCATTACGCTTTGTTCCGATAGAGATACCTTATACGAATCCATAGCATAGATGCTTCCCCAAGCTAGGAATTCCCTCCTCGCCACGTAAGTTCACAAGTCAGGTAGAGAGTCATGTAGCATATTGAACGATTCATGCCTGTGATCAGAAGGGTTTGAAATAAAATGCTCGTATAATACATTTATAATTAGGGATAACCTCCCACTCACCTCATGAAACCGTCTCTTCTCCCCGCGACTGCTGACAGAGGCTTTACACATACACGGGGAGGGGAGGGTGGGAGGGGGACAAGAGGCTGCTAAATGCAGAATTCCTGTAACTCAGGACAGTGTTAAAGATGACTTCTGACTAAATAGGCGAGAGCGGGCAGCCATCACGCCTTTCGTTCTGAAACAGCCTCCCTCCTCAGGTTTCTTTTCCTTTACGGTCTAAATCGCAATGGCCATGACTGGGAACTGAATGACTTCTTCCTCAACTTCTCCATGCGATTAAAGTTACAACAATTCAAAGACCTTTTAAAAAGGATTCGCCGAAAGACATTATAAAGTCTCTGTAAAGCAGAAATAAGAAATCAAATTTGTAAGTTTTGCCTAAATTAAACATTCAGCAACCTATAGCAGCACTCACGCTAAATAAATTATTTTCCTTCCCAGTGAAATGCTCCTAAAAGGACAGCTGAGTAGGGATGAGGGGGGTGGGGGAGGGAACAAAACAGAAAACACCTATTTTCTGTGACTTTTGATATTTTTTTATTAATCTTTAACTGTTGCTGTTCCTGGCCTGTTTTTATGGCTGGTGTCTGCGAATGTTCACAGGGCTGGGTTTTACCGGCAAACATATCAGCAGAAAGCAGGGTTTGGGGGAGGGGGGAGAGTGGCAGACGTGGCTTTCCAGAACCGAAGGTTTCGTTTGCATCCACCAGCCTGCATGCCAGAGCCGCGTGTGTGTACACGTAGGCAGAGAGCAGCCCGACAGCACAGCTTCTATTTCCAGGACTTGGTAGTTGCTCATCAGTGTAAAATATTACCCCCCAAATCAGTTTTCTTGCAAACATCCTGAACCGAAGCAGAATGTATCAGATATATTATTCGCTGTTTCATTATTCACTCAGCTCTACTTATGTGGGCGTGCTCCCATCAGTGTTTTGAAAGTCAGCCCCAAAACTGGAGCCGACCTATAAGCACAATGTGATCTAATGATTCACAAAACACGGTTTTGAATTCAATAACAAGTATGTTTTTAAAAAGTGCTTTCTAGACTCGCTCTGAAGCAGATTGACGTGAAACGCCCCTATCTACCTACCTACCTACCACAGAATGTTTTGGTGCTAGCTATGACAGACTTTTCAAAATCAGCTTTACTGTTGGCCACTGCCCAGGCAGCAGGTCCATACAACCAGTACAGTTTCTTTCTAGATCTAAATTTCAGTTTCACATGTGGGGCCGTAATGGTTTCTTTAATATGAAGTTCTCAATGGGTTGCAGCCCAGAAAAGGTACAACTACACATCCCTGACAGTACATTATGGTTTCTGAGCAATTTAGGCTAAAGATGCTAATCCTTTGATTTCTAGTACCAGGTGTCACCAAGGACCAAGCACTATTAGGGTATCTGCTGGCACTAAGAATGAAGTTAGCCGATGACAAATGCCAAGGATTATTTTGAGTACTTTCAATATGTCCTCAGACCAGCTAGCTTTTAATTTGATGTTCTTCATGGTGTGCATCTCGCCTGCGGGCTGATTTGAAAGACTCAAAAGTAAAACCCGGTAAGGCAACAGTATCTCAAGGCTGGAAGCACTAGAAACGTTGTAGGAAATCTTCACCTGAGAGGATTGCTTCTCAATTTTCAGAGTGAAAGAACATACTGGTAAACTTGCCAAACCAAAACTAGCTGATACATTTCTTTGCATAAATACCTCTATCACTACTTTGGTAGACCTTGTTGACCTAGGTCAAATATGAATAGATGAAATGCAGATGGCAGATGATTTAGTCTCTACACTGAATCATAGAAAGTCAGATACTTCATTAAAAATCCCAAAGCTAGTATTTGTCTGCAGGGCACAATATAGTCCACACAGCCTACAAAAAGGAGAATGTGTTCTCTCCCCCTTACTTCTAAGTTATTTGATTCCCAAGGAGCTCACTGGATAGCATATAATAAATAGTACAAAAAGGGCATTTATTATGAGAACATTTGATGAGAGGAAATAAGATGATATCTATATGCAACTTAAGGATCTTAGACATATAATGTTACAACCAAGAAGCCTGGATGGCAGTCAGAACTCTACTCATCCTTCTCAAGAATATTAAAATCCAACTTCTTCCCTGATAGCATCAATGATCAAAAGGCATAAACAATCAGGCTTTCTACGCTAATGATTGCACTGAAATACTTCCTTAAGTAGTTTACCAATTAGAAGGAGCACCAGCCATTAAAAGGAATCTTAATAATGGATTAGTTATTTGGAATCCTTTAAAAGAACAACGTAGTTTTTGATCTCATGTATTGCTTGGGGTTTTTTTTTCCCCTCGAGACTTCAGCTGTTTTTCTGGTTTTTAAAATATAAAAAAAACTTCCCAAATGCTTTGAAAGTATGAAGCTACCAGCCTTCCTGCCTTTATTTTTATTAGCTTAATTTGCAAATCATTGAGAATTAATATATTTGTGGTTCACACATGAAAAATATTACTTGAAAGTTTAAGTAATACGTGCCTCTTCTATGTGAGCTCTAAGGCAAAGGATTTCTAATTGCTATGATCTGGCAAAGACAGAGAAAGACCTCTTAAAATGAAATCACACTCCTATAATTAGATTTCATTAAGAAGCAGTGTCAGGGTTAGTCTGTTTGAAGTAACACAAAAATTTTTCAGTAGAAAGTTACTGTGATCTATTCAGATTGGAGTGGAGAAGTGGGGATAGTTTACAGTTCAGAAATATATTGCCTGCAACAAGTTTAGTAGAAAAAGCATTCTTAACTAAACATGTCCTCCAGAGCTGATTAGATTAATACTTGGCAAAATTTGGTCATTATACCTTACGTTAACAGAAAGCCACTCTCAGCTGTGAACTCTATTTAGGCCATATGTTAAGCAATCAGTGCTGCAGTGCAGGAGGATATGTTGAGTAACTCCACGGTCAATTCAGAATTAGCAGGAACATCACATATGTTATTGTTACCAGAAGCAATGCAGACTGTTTAGGGGGTGTGCAATTCTTCTGTCAGCTTTTTTAACTCTAGAGTTATGCAAAAAAACAAAACAAAACAAAAAAAAACAAACAACAACAAACCCCAAACCCTAGCTTCATCTTTGTTTCTCATTTATATGGTGTGATTTTCTTTTTTATGTGAAAAATAAAAAACAAACCCAAACGCAGAAACACACGACACGTTTGGTCAGGGGGTTTGACTGGAGGGCTTCCTGACCTGTTTCTGCTGTGTCCAAATTCACATGCCACCAGGGACTGGCCCCATCTGTGCCACCATCAGCCGGGCCTGAGCGCACCTCCTCCGCTCCACAGAGCAGTCCAGCTTCAGCCACGGGCATACCCTCCTTTAGGCCAGGTGGAACACATTAGTCAGGCCTAGCTTGGAAAACTACCCTCGAAGCCCTGCATGACAGCTATAGAACCGGTGACTAGTGAGTCACAAGCCTCCTAAAGCAATATTGCTTTCCAAAGGGAATTTAATTCTTGCTCAGCCAGGCTGCAAAGCATGTTTTGAAGGCAGTCGAGCTAAGTACTGTAGGGCCGTGCTCTGTGGGGGTTCCTACACATTTCAGACTTCTGATGGCCTCCATATTAACCTGCAGAGCCCTCAGCTGAAAGGCAGTGCCCTGCTAACAAGCCTGCTCAAGCTCTGGGTAAAATGAAGTCATGCAACCATTCACTTTTTTTTTTTTTGGGGGGGGTGGGGGGGGCAACTTTTTCTTTTCTTTGGTCAAGGGGAAAAAAAAAAACAAAACAACAAAAAGGAGGCATTTTGAAGTTGAAACTTCTAGGAGGTTACGTAGCACTCTTATAGTGCTAACACCCATACATAAACACAAGCACACATACTCCTGCCTTTAAAGGGGGTTGGTTTTCTCTCAGAGCAGAACAGGAATGTTTAGGAAAACACAAACATTTTGCAGGTTAGAAAAGTATTTCCCACACGGCTCTAGCCTTAGTAATGGGAGGCCTCCAATGGTATTTAATATTTCAAACAATTTTGGTTTCAATTAAATTAATAGAAGGGAAAATAAAAAAGACAGGGCTGGGAGGGGGGTAATTTTTTCCTATCCTGAGGGAAAATTCAGTTACTTAAATTGTTCTTTTGCAGAGGAATGAAACAATTGCTGCAGAGGGAACAGTGGAAAATGTCATCCAATCTGCTTCTGAAATGCCGTTTATGCAATGAAGCACAATTTGTGTGGATTCCACTAATTTACTCTGCTTTAAAACACCGCCCAGACTCCAGTTTTGGTGTTACTTGAAAACTATCAGTATTATTAACAGTCAGGGCTAGCTGCTGTTGCGTACCCCTCGCCCCCCCCTTCCCAGAAGCACCTAAATGTTTTATGGACATAAAACACTGAGGTTTTAAGGGTGCTTGTGCACAAGGCAACTTAAGCATTTAGGTACACTCCTCAGTTTAGGCACACAGGTTCCCTTGCCATCTCAGGAGCATGCAAGAGCCTCAGAAAGCTAAACTGACTGAGCTCAGAGTTCTAAAATATAAGATTACCAAGAGTCTTTAGGAATAGAGATGTAGAGAAAGATTCAATGCAGCTTTCCAAAGATGGATACTTAAGAATATGTGCATGCAACCAGCTATTGGGTATCACAGTGCAACAGCATTTAACACCAAAGCACTGAATGACAATTCTCCAAGGCTGTTAGACACTACCAATCCATACAGTCAATCAGGGTCATTAGTTACTACTGAAGGACTTGGTGTAAATGTAATCCCTGACAGGCTCTGGTAGGTCTCACCTCGGGATTCTGTGGATAGTTTTGCAAATGTTACTCAAGATCTAGTCCATAGTCTTCCAGAAAACTTACACACAATAAAAGTATTTGCAGAAAGATGATTCACGTTCTCTCCCCTTGCTTTTAGCAACAATTCTGTTTATAGCTGGTGGGAAAAGTAAGTGCTAGGAACTGATATCCAGCAGTCAGGATTGTTACTCTAGAAAATGTTAGTGAATACTATTTCAAAGAGACAGCAAATGAAACCAAAGCCAAGAAAATAAATGCTGTAGCCAACATCTTCCAAAATATTACTGCCTTCAGCTCATTCTTGTCCTATGCATGCTTGTTCTATCACAGGTACCGCATTCTGGAAATTACAGCTGATAAGCTAAACTCCGGAGAGAAAAATCTTGAACTGGTCTCAAAAGAACTCTGAAAAATTTAGAGCACTGGGAGCATTCAGATTTTTGGAAAAATAATCTAGTTTTCAGTAAACCTGTATCCATCCCTGTCACTCTATAGGTGAGCAAGTGTGTCTCATCAGTTTGTTCACCAAATTCAACTATGAACACAGCCATTAATTTCATTAGTTTCGCTAGGCTTTGTCCTCTGCTCATCTGAAGCAGTACATTTGCAACGACACCCCTGTGCTACCAAGTGAATTTCACATTTAAACTGAGAGTGCCAGAGTGCTTTCAAAATCCTGACTCTGTTTTTTCTACTTCCGTCATAAATCTGCCTGGCCAAAAAAAAAAAAAAAAAAAAAAAGAAAAAATGGAGCTGAGGGGCATGTTCACTTTTAGGAGTCAATGAAAGAGACGGGGTGTGGAAGAGAAACTCTTTAACGTTGCTCAAGAAAATACTTTTCAGTCAAACTCCAGCAGCGTACTGCCTAATTCCTGTCTGCAGCAGCCCAGTTAAAGCTGCCTGCGCTCAGGGGCGATTGGCAGTCTGCTCTGGGTTCCTTCACAGCACTGCTAATCTCCACTAATACTCTCCCATGCTTCATTTAATTTCACTCTCAGGGCTCTTTTTCAAATTCTTCCTCAAATCTTAAACCAATGCCCTCATTGTTTAGGATTCCTTTACCCTGACAAGGCTGACCTCAGATATCCTCTCCTCTTTCCTGCTCTGTAACACAGGCAGTCCACTTACTCATTCATATGGTAACCGCACATAATGGCCTCCACATTAATTAAGTAATTTTGGTTCCTTAAGGTACTACAGAGAGGTTTTCAATCTCCCAGTGCCTTTCAGGCCAATTGAACTCATTTTTTTGTTGAACGGGGCAGAGAGTACATGGAAGAAGAGCCAAGGAGAACATGCTCGCTCTCTCTCTGGGCCGTTCCTTTCATGCTGCTTCAGGGTTAGGCCAAAACAACATCAGCAAGTCTAATTTGCCCCAGCAGTGGATGGGAAATGACTGAAAACCCTGCAGATTAATTTGTGTCAGATGTACGCTTTAAAGCGAGTGAGAGCAAGAGAGCATTTAGAGAAAAACATGCTCTTGCTGTGGGACTTAGAAGGGCCCTCTTGTTTCAGATCTCTTGGAAGCTGAGTGGCCCTGAGAAAAAGAAAGAAGCCCTACCTTTGCTTTATGTTCTTCTATTGTTTTGGGTGCTTTTCAGTAATCAGACAATTCGGCCAAAAAAAAAAAAAAAAAATCAGAGGGATAAAAAGAAGCAAAACTGTAAAATGCGTGATGGTGTTTGCAACAACTGCTGGCCCTTCCAGCAAAGGGGGGTTTGCACCATACAGAGGAGATGGGCAGAAAAAGAAAGTGTTTGGGGATTTTTTTTTTTTTGGGGGGGGGGGGGGGGGGGTGTCCCACATCATTCCAGGAAAGAAAAAGGTGGTAGAACCTTCACGGCACTCTGAATAAAAGTAATGATTAAAGGTACATAATGAATACTGTAATAGGACAGAGACTGCAGATCAATACACAATACAGACTGGCTGACACTGCAACTATGACAGTCATAGGGAAGCTTGAGTCCAAACCACTTTTCCTGTTGAATCAGTAGACCCAAAGTTGCTCCCTGATGGCCAGATGTGATCACCCAGCTGTGATGTTGACGGGAGGAGTCCTGGATTGGCTGATGGAAATCCAGCAGCTGGAATAGGTATGTTCAATACTCAGTGTGACATAGCAGGGAACAACAAAATTTTGATTTTTGTTTTTTCTTTTTCTGTATGATTAACACATAAGAGGAGAAACAGCACAACTGGTAGCGGTTAGACATCTTACTGATATTCTCAGCAAGGCCTAGAACAGTCATCTCTTGTGTCCAATCTCTCTGGTTAATGGTGTTGCAACACTGGGGACAAATCACGTGTGGTGCTACCACTGTGCAGTAACCATTCTGTTGCTAAATAAAGCTGACTTAATTTGTACATTCTTAGAACTCATACCCAATCTGATCTGCCCACCACATCTAACAGCATTTGTTTACTTTTTAGGCAGCTTTGGTGTTTAGTTCTCAGATGACTGCGTCAAAAATTCTAAGAAAGCTGAAAATAAACCCCATAAAAGTAGTACAACATTAGTGTGGACTCATCTCTGGTGAGAGCTGGTTCTCATCCAAAAGCTTCGAGCCTCACCCTTCATTCACACAGTTCCTATTCCTTGTTATATCATTATTATGAGACAGAAATAATAATACTCAACGTCCTACCTGAAGACTGAATCCTGATCTGATTTGGCAGCATAAACCTAACTGTAAAGACTTTCAAGAGAGCCAAACTGACAAAAAGCCCCCATCTAAAAAGAGAGTGAAGAGGTTTTGTGGAATTAAATCTTAGTTTCAAAACAAATGAGCACTTCAGAGTCTATGTCACAACTTTCAGCAAGATGTCGGTATAGTTAATATGTCATTTAATATTGATGCAGTTACACTGGTACTCTTAGCAGTATCACCTATTTCAATCTAGGAAGGAAATAGCTGTATAGGAAAGCAATAACATAGGATGTCTTTATATCTATAAATGTGGTCGTACTGGGATGTTTTTCAAAAAAATCACATACCAGTAACTGAAATGGTTGTACTAGTGCCAGATCTACTACAGGAGACCAAGAGTCTCAGAAGTCTTAGATGTCTACATCACACCAGTTTCACTACAATTTTGGCAGGTAACAGCATTTCCAGACCCACATGTAAGCAGCAGATCACATCTGAGAAAGAGAGAAGGTCTTAAGTTACTTGAGCATTTGAAAATATTATTTTTAAGGCTGATGAAATGTATAAGAATTGGCAAGTTAAAAAAATAAAGCAACCCTCCTCAAAGGAATGGAATCAAACAAAGCCTGTCTGAAGATACAATAATGAAAGGAAAAAGAAATCTGTAATAATGCTGATTGTATTGGCAAGCCTTCTCTCTCCATAACCCATACTTGTGGAAAATGGTAACAATAGTTATAGCAAGACAGATAGTGCTGTCCGAGCATTTTTACCCAAAGCAAGACTATGCTATTATCTTCATGTATACAAGGAAAAACTGAGTCCTGGAGAAGACAAATTCAATAACATCTAGATTCTTAATTCCCTGATTTAGGTCCCACTAGAAGCTTAGAAACTTTCAGTGGAGGGAGAAAGAAGAATTTCCTTATTTTATCTGATCCATAGGAAAACCTCAGGTTCGTTGATATGGTCTATCAGCTTTAGGGTGCATAGTGCTGGGAAGAAAAAGAGGCGGCCTCAGACTGCAGATAACTGATTTGACTGATCTCTCTCTGCAGCTCTATACTTGTTCACCATACATACACACATCAGTGTTCGCTCTAGCCCAGGAGAGCAGCTGGACAGCAAACCGCGCTTGGAGCAGCTTGAAGAGCTGGGGAACCACAGCCTTGCTTCATGCCATAGCAGAACAAGTCTAGAAGTCACAAAACCTATCTTCTGGCTACGCCTTCAGAAACGTGGTTGCATGCCCATGCTAGTAGGCACCCAGTGCAGTACTCATCTTTCTGGTACCAAAGCCTCAATCATCTATTCCAGGCCGAACAGTGTACTATGGGAATGCCACACACACTGACATTTCTCCTGGAGATTCACACAGGATTTGAGAAAATGCCATCAGCATTTCCCTCTCCTTATCTGAGCTGCTCTCCTGTACAGATAAGGATCGCTCCTCTCATCTTGGGCTGAGGCAGCAGTCCCAGCGAGGACTCTGGAGTATTTGACTAGCAGGATTACATGAGATCTGAAGCTCACGCCAGACACCGGCTCAGTGAGTCTTTCCTGATCTGTGCCCCATCTCAGCCCAAACTTGCATTTCTGCATGGTACCAAAAGTACAATTGCAACAGTCCTTTCTGAGAGCAGAGCTCATGGCTCTGGTATGAAGAGCCACAAAGACTGGCAGGGTCTTCTTGCATGGTAAGACGACTGTACGTGAGGAAGGTGATCTGAATGATGGTTACAGCTCTCTCAGCATTCCTCCTGCTGTGAAGTCCTTCAGCCTCATTAAAAGTCTGTATCTGTTGCCAATGACTAACCATCACTACCAAAAAGACTTCTAGTATTCAGTGACTTAAACATCTGAAAGGTAGTAAAATCTCAGTTAATTACTGATCATTACTATCATCATAATGTCTGCATTATATTTTTAATAACAGAGGAAGATCACTGAAGTAATTAACAAGGTTACAGATAGCTTAAAATCTGATACCCTTGAACAGCTGCTTGTACATGTTTTCTCATTTTATTCTACATTTATTTACCCTTTGAATTAATGAAGCACTTAAACACTGTTGTTTGCATACATACCAATACAGATTTCTGCCATGAGTAAACACAAAATGAAAACTAACAAATTGCTTATCAGCAAGGAACATTTGTTCTGCATTTTCAATAACATCTGTAGAAGTCTGAAGGGCAGAAATCAGATCCCTGGAAAACAGTTTGCCATGGCTAATTCTTTGAAAATAAAAAAAAAAAAAAAAAACAACACAAAAAAACAACCACCTCACATGTATTTAGGAAGGCTAGGAGACTGTTATAATTTTTGCTGTAAGCCTCAAAGATTTAGTTGTAAGAGAATTCAGCTAAGGATTGTGCATTCGTAACAATTCTGAATAATCAGGTCCTGGTTGTCTGAAATCAATGATTATGAAAAATCAGACCCTAAAATTTATCCATGGGCTCTACGCGAATGCCTGATATTGCTCTCTCCTTGTTTTTAATTTTAGACCCAGTCCACCATTCACGTTTCTAGGCATTTGTAGACATTTGATTTCACTTCTCCTGATACTCAAATTTTTAGGTCCTGGGCCAACCTGTGGCCTCAGCTGTGCTAACATCAACCTAGCAACTCTATTCACTTGAGTGAGTTTCCATTAGCAAAGTCATAAGCAAGACTTGGCTCTCAAACCCGATGTGCCTTAGCACTGTAATAATCTCATGCTGCGATCTCAGAAACAGAAATACTCAAGTGTTCATAACACGGTGCTAAATATGTGTCTAAGTCTATTCCTGCTCAGGCTTTTACTGAAGCACCATTTAAGAATTGTTTGGCAAAAAAAGAGCTAGATGCTTTGACCTAAGTTTCTAAATTTACCGTTTGACTGTATATTTTTCTTTAAATGTGCTGTGACTCAGACATGCATTCACTTGCAATCTGTGTACGCAGCGAATAGCTGTACACATTTGGTCCGACCAGCCCTGTTTGCTCTCTGTGTAAAACAGAAGAGGACACCGTATTTGAAACAAACCTGAGCGTGAAGATAGAGTACTAAGTAACTCAAATGCAAACAAATCGAGCGTTCTCACCCTGAAGTCAGCAGGAACCAGTTGATTTTCCTCACTAAACCTCTGCAAACGAGCTAAGAGGGAAGAGGAAAGCATCTCCTTTTGGGAGGCCAAAGTGGGGCTTTCAGTCTGATAAATTCAGACCTGCACAGGACCCACCTTGCCTCACCAGGTCACCCCGGTTCTCCCTCCCCAACGCCGGCATGCTCCAGCAGTCTCCGAGTCCCCTCTCCCGGCTCTTGGGAAGGAGGGGAGAAGTTTGCTATGGGGAGAAAGAGTCTATAGCTTACCAGCTGTGTGAACAAACTCAGACTTATTTGGCTTCTGTGAACTGGGCTAAATCAATGAAACATCAGAGCTCAAACTTGACGCTTTATTTCCTTCAGTCTGAGGTTCTGCTCGCTATAAACGTGATCTGGAGCAGCATGTGTGAGACTGTGAAGCAAAAAAGAAATGAAAACAGAATGTGATTGTACGTGAGATCAGTTCCATGCTGATGTGATAATACGTTCAAAATTCTCATTTCTGTAGAAAGCTGACCACAGGCACTTCATCAATCAGTATTTCGATTTGTAATGTGTTCCGTATGGTTCTCTGTCATTACTTAATGGGGAACATCCCCTCTGAAAACATCTGACTCGGAGCTCTGCATCGAGAGCTGCTCATGTTTCAACCACGTTTCCCAGAAACTGAACACTCAGCAACATATTCATTTTAGTGACAGCCACCACTAATGAGAAACAGCCATGCGTTCATTGAATCTTTTACAACCCAAAGAATTTTATATTAACAACAACAACAACAAAAATCTCAGGTTCACGTGCATGACAACTGAATCTCTAGAATGTCAATTTTAACATCCTAAAGCTCATACCGAATCGGTGTTTGTACTTCTCCTTTCTTACATCTTATAGTTTCTCTCCCTATTTTTCATCTCTAGTTAGGCCAGTTGTTCTGGCATGTGTTCTGCATATCAGAAACAGGAAGCCGGGGCATGAATTGGAGGGTTTATCAGAAGCTGAGATCTAGTGGGGGGGGAAAAAAAAAAAAAAAAAAAAAAAAAAAAATCAGTAAGTCCATCAGAAGTAAAAGGCTCACACAATGGTGAGTGACTGCATTAGATCAGAAAGGCCTAAAGAAAGCAATTAGAAAAGCTGAGGCATTTTATTGGAGAGCTGAATTATTTTCCTGCATCAGTTTTCTTCGCTCAGAACATCAGGGGATTACTAATCACAAACCTTCTTGTTGGAATTTTTTTCCTTTGGTTGGTTTTACGATACAGAGGAGCAACTATCCAAGATTTTGAATTGCCAATATATGACACACAAAAAATTTACCAGACCTGCAAGGCACGCAAGTTGTGAAGAAACTAAAATTTTAGACTGCATGAAAACAACCACTGTTCCAGAAGACTGGAGGTAGCAAGCACTGTACCTTTATTTAGAAGGAAAAACTACTGGTTATTCAGGGCATTACTTTGAAATGGTCATTAAAAGCAAAATAATAAAACAGCTGGATGTTCAGTATGCCACGGAGTCTAATCAGCAGGATTTCTGCAGAGAAAACCTGCGTCTCACTAATCTGCTAAGAATTATTTAAATCTACCAACAACATACTGACAAAGGATAATTTATTTTCATAATGAACCTGACAGAGACAAAGCAGGGTACCAGGCAAGACAGAGCTATGGTAAGAATGAGAGTGGCGACTCTCCCAGCCCGTGGGCCAGATGGCTTACTCCCTTACTCCCAGGGACTTCAGCAGGATTAGTTCCAGGAATAAACACTCAGAAATGGAAGGAAGGGGTTTACAACCACTTAAATTTATGTTATGATCTTCAACAAGGCAACATATAAAGAATTTCTAAAAAAAAAAATTTAAAGAGTATTTTCATTAATAGTATTTTGCCAGCTAATTAAGACAAGGTCAGAGTTGAAAAGTCAACTCATATACTAAGTTCAAAGCATGATTAATTAGCATTTCTCATTTTTTTAAAACACACTTCACAAGAGCGTATTAGGTTTCATCGCATTAAGAAAGTTTACATTTGCCTCCTAAACCCACTGCTTTTAAGACTATGGTCCCTCCAGAACATCAGTTTAGCTTGAATGGCTCATACTTTTCATCCTCACTACAGAAACCAATGATGTTCTTGGCTGTTGGTAAAAGAAGAAAGAAATTGAATCCTAAACTCACAAGTGACAAAAATGCCCTCTAACTTTTGTTAGGTTACTTACCAGATTCCAATGGAAGAGACAGAAACTCCATCCGCTGGGGTGGTCATCACCGAAAATACGTGGTGTGAGAAGCTGAGTCTCTGAAAAAGCCTGTCTAAGGCACGGGCTGGGATAAGTGGGATCAGAAAGTTTTGAGCAATTTGAAGTACAATAGAAAACAAAGTTAGAAATTAAAAAGCCTACTATCTGAAGCAAAGCATTTGACATAGAAGATGAGGGAAATACTGTTACCAGAAATTAAGAGAAAGTAGCTAATTCAGAGAAAGGGGTTAAACAGAGGCTAAATAATTTTGCGCAGAATTTGCAGGTTTACATAAAGAACAGTCACTGAACTTCAAGACATGACAGGTATCATTTTACAGAAGGAAAAAATGGCAGATGATGTTAAAAAAAAAAAAAAAAAAAAGACTAATAGGTTTGTTGATAGATTTCTGGAAGCAAAGCCAAGGCAACAGGAACGTAAATGTTGCAATGCCTAAGGAAAGCACGCAGCAGCACCCCAAGCCCAAGCTCTAAGCACCAAGGGCAGGTGTCAGCACAGGCAGCCCTGGCAGGGAGAGGAGGGGAGGGAAGCAGTGGGGCACCTGTTAAGTATTAGGCTAGTCAGGTAACTAGCTTGCAGGTGCAAAGAATAAGGTTGAAACGATGTTTTCTCAAAACAAGAAGCTGATTGGAAGCACAGCTGAAAATGACTTTTAGCGTGTGCCTGACTACATTGCTTATCACTCAGACCATTCTCTTGACCTTTGAGTTGACTTCATTCAGAAAGTGCGTACGTGTACTTTGTTGAACTCGGTCTTCTTTGTTTCATCTCCTCCTTAGCTGTCACAGAATGGCTTTTCCACCTGGTAAAGTGCTTGTAGGCTTTGTGCGTGCCTTGTACCTGGGGGTTGTTCCGGTGTGTTTCCCAAAGATGTCATCAGAGGGAAACTTCAACAACTACAGGTGTTTGGGAGTATTTCCTTCTAAGCACTTGCATGTTTATCCCTGAAAAAACACGTTATGCTGGATCTGACGGTGGCTAAATTTTTAACTGAAACTTTCAGAGATGTTCCATTTTCCCCAATATGTTAAAGCTATCAGGGATGCATCTACCACATTTCAGCTGTTTGGATCCCAAAAAGTGTTGCAGTGGCAGCAAAAAGACTGCTGCTACCAACGTCCCACCTGACCTGGTGCAAACGTAAAGATTATCCCAATCCTCCTGCGGTAATAAGGAGCAAGGTAGAGGTGTTGGGTCATGCATATGCGCAGTGCTTCTCTGTCTGAGAGAAATGAATCAAACTTCAGAATACAAAAAGTTTGTAAAAGTGGGATGAATTGTGAATTATTTTACTTACATTAATAATTGTCTAGCTAGATTGCTCAGATATAATCCAGTTCCCATTTCTTTTGAGAGAATTATAAAGGCTACGTACATGTATGTATGAGTTTCTAAATAACAGCACCGGTAAACGGTAATCCCCTGGTAAAAAAAATGCGCAAAACGTTATTTGCTTTTCTTTGGATTACTGCATTGATGATAAATGTAACATAGGCAGTAAACAGATTGAGAAGGCCAAACTCTGGCTAGTTGCTAATGGGCACAATTCCAGAAAACTAAACTTTGGGTATTCCACCTGTCCAAAACTGGCTTCCTGATGCTAGTAGAAGGTACAGTCCAGGACTTTATTTGTTGCAGGGAAAGCTGCAAGCCTGGGTGTTGGCGTAGGTAGGCACGCTGATTCAACCAACACGAGTGGCAACAACATCAGGCTCAAATTTGGAAAAACAGACTTCAGGGTGGTTGTTTTTTTTTTTTTTTTGAAAGGGATTTAAGGCTCCTTAATACAGATGGAGAAGAAGTGCTTAGAAACACTGCGTTTTCAGGTTTATGCTGAAGTGAATGGGGGCTCGCCCTGCTCCTTCTGGACTTAACTGTGTCCCAGAGAGAAACTGGGACCTTACTGAGGGACCGAGGATAAATGAGTAGAAAGAAGTCTTTATAATGCCATGAATAAGCACTTACCCCTGTTCCGTTCAGTAGTTTACACCTCGTGCTCAGCCTGTTGATGGGGGGAGACACAGTGGTGTTCCCACTGCGCTCCATCTGCCAGGTACCTGCAGGGCAACCAGCCCTGGGCTCCTGCTGGGCTACCACGGGCTTCCCATTGCTGATAACTAATTATTTATAACGAACAAGTGCTGTCACTGTGTTCCCATTACTAATAACTACTTATTAGGATTATTGTTGTTACTACTATGCTAGCAGTAGGCTAAATCCCAAGCTCCCAACTCAGTTTTTATTCACACAGAATTATTCTCAGTAGGTAAAACCTGACTTTGGCGTGATTATTTGGTCAGCGTTACTCTCCCTTTTCCAGAGCTATATGGCTACACCATTTATCGTTTACCACCAGCAATAAACTTACCTAGTTATTTTGCAAGAACAGATGAGCTGCCACTCTCGTCCTCCACTCTGAGAGTAGGGAAAGTCATTTCTAACCAGATTATTGTTTTGTTTTGTTTTGTTTTGTTTTGTTTTGTTATTTAAGAGTCAGAGAGAGGGTGACTCATGTTTCTGTTTGCAATTCAGCAGCTGCCTCCTACTGTCCCCCTGAATCATCAGCTTGGATAAAGCATTACTGCCGTGGTCTTCATCATTTGTAGAAAGGGCATAATTAACCGACCCTTCATTTCATAGCCTTATAAAACATTCTTGCACAATTGGGCTAGACGGCTTTTGTTTGGAAGGGACGCAGTGAAATCTGAGAATTGGATTGTGAGAGGAATTTGCAGCGTCAAAAGAAATTTAATCACAATTATTCTTTTCACTTCTTTTGGCACTGACTTAAGAACTTGCTTTGATACGAGGTTCGTATAGGAAAGAAGAATGGTCATTTTAAAGGGATCTTTCTGCTGCCAGAGACAAACATTTGAAATAACTGGAATCTTTGACATGTCAGCCTCTTGAGTTTTCTTAACTTTCACTTAATGTAGAATTTGCTCTTAATTCTGGCAGATCAGTATATAACTGCTGTGCAGAAGATTAATAGTGACATAAAAAGTAGAGATACCGACTGTGAAGAATTTGAAAACTTTGAAACGGAAAGCTTCGAAAATTATTTGATACAAAGATTCAAGTCACAGGTGACTCTTGTCACAGTCTAATTTTCTATGGTATCACCAATAAGGAATCCCTATAAATGGTTGCTGATGACACAGATGAACCAAAGCATCTGAAGTGCAGGTTCAGGTCCCACACGGGAGACTAAAGAATATCATTTTGACCCCCTTTTCATTGAGTGTGTTAAGAACAACCTCCTAAACACTTTTGGGTCCTATCCTAAGCTAAACTTTTTGGATGCAGTTTTGAGCGCATAAAGCGGTTTCAGGACTTAGTAAAGGCACCCTGATTTCCAATACTTTAAATGTTTACTGTGGGGATCTGAGACTTACACCCCATTGTTAAGCCTGACCTCTAGCATGCCCTGATGTTCAGCCTCCTTCGGTATCTTTGAGAGGGAATTTATGCCATGCTGCTTGTCATGTGTGACTAACATAGCAATGCGGTCGATTTTCAGCTCTCGTTTTGTGCCCTCCGCATAAGAAGGGTTCTACAACAACAGTTATTAGTGACAAAAATAATAATCACCACCCCGATTTATGTTATTAGTTACGTGGAATTACAAGACATTATTTAACATCATATCTGCCCGTGAAAATTGTGTCCCCCCAAAATACAAATTATTTTTAGTGCTTAAGGAAGGCTGCAAAGCAACAATTAAAAAATGCCATATTTATTAGGATTAGCACACTTAAAAGGAATACACAAAGCTTCATCAATCTTATATTGCTTATGCAATATGCAAACGCTTCTTTTATAAAAAATATGTGACTTTATATTAACAACCATTTTACTGTGTAAAAGCAGATGTCACTATCGAAGAGCAATTATTGAATCTATTCCTCAAAATATGAAAAAAAGAAAATCTTAAATGGGTAAAATACAGAGAAATGTCTTCTTGGCTATCACTGTTCTACTGATTAGACACTAATTCCAGAGTACATAAAAATTTATGCTTGCTGTAATTTCACAATGTGTTATATAAATATATCAGTTACATAAGTATACTAATAGCTATTTCTAATTTAATGTTATCCCTCCATAGGCACTGAAAGCAGAAAAATGTACAGATCTCTATTCCTGCTTATAGAGGTCAGTATAAGATAACCAAGTTGTGATGAAAAGCACAATTGTACTTGATCAACATAACATCTTTTAATATTTAGGCAGCTCAGTACTTCTGATGCCTTTCATCGTTCTGTTCTCTGTTTTTAAAATACTTAAGTATTTAAAAAATGTGATATTAAGTGCTTCAGTTAGACTGGTGTCACCTAATAAGCTTTATTAGATTTCAAAACACTGCTTTTCATATCTCTTTAATCATTCCCTGGGTACAACATATATATGAATAATTCATTACAGACAAATAAAGTAAATAATTTCCTGAGATGTTGCATATTTATTCAGGACTCAAGATGCCTTCCTTTAACAACAGTAAGTTTATTTCACTGAATTTGAGTCAGGGAAGTTAATGCACAAAAATCAGCGTTTTCCGCAGCAGCCCGTGGATGGTGTTTAGCTGAAGGCACAGCTGTTTGAACAGCTCTTTGTGCGGGTTACCAGGGAATGCCCACAGAAAGCCTGTTTGTGTGCTTTACGGGGAGAACTGGGGGGGAGGGCTTCTTTATATGCACTGAAATGTATTTTCTACTCATGTTGTACAATGTCCTTCCAAGTTTTGAATCTCCTGGCACATTTTTATGCTCCCTGTTGACCTCATCATCATCATATAAAACATGACTTGAAGAAAGAGAAAACAGGTGGAGGCTCAATTTTAGTGCTTCCCATTCTGCCCTCACTGCTTCTTCCCACCCGGCTGCCCTCCTTCTCCGCCTCCCTCCCCCACTCCAGTTACCCAACAAAAAGCAACAAGTGAAAAACTAACCAAGGAAATGTTTCACAAAAAAAATTCCATGGCACCCTCTGCCCAACACACACACACAAAAGGCAGCCTTAGTAATAACCACAACCACCCAGCAAATCCAAAAAAGCCTACATAATGAACGTACGAAAGTGTGAACTGCTAAACTGTGTTATTCAGTTAGTTCTTGGCAGAACAATTTTAGCATAAATAGGTTTGACATTTGATTAGAAGTAGACACTTTTTCTTTCTTTTTCTTCCTCTTTTTTTCTTTCTCTTTTTCTTTCTCCTTTTTTCTTTCTCTTTCTTCTTTTTCTTACTGAAAATGAATTATATTCAGAGCACACTTGGAGCATAGATAAACGAGAGCCAACATATTTTTAACTTGATTACATTCTGAAGTGATGTATAGAGGCGCATAGCTACAGTAAGTGATTCCATGGAGAGAAAGGGGGAGGGAAGGGGGGAGGGAGGGAGGGAGGGAGGGAGGGAAGGGAAAGCCCTCCGCGGATATGATAAGGAAAGCTGGGATGAATTGTGGGCTCTGTTCTCTGTTATCCAAGGGTGGCTAGCTGCTGCTGCACTAAAGGCCTTTATTCCCTGCCTGTGGGAAAGTGGTGGGCGAAGGCTGCGTTCTCAGTTACACTGCACATGCAGATTTTAATTAGCTGGATTAAAAACAAGACCGTATCATGTCCTTTAGCAGTATTCTATCTAGAAACAAAAGATTTTCTTTCCTGGCTTCTGCAAGCAGCACAGTACAGCATTAATAAAAAAAAGGTCATGGCAGTTCAAGATGAAAGGTCACACATGATAGAAACTCTATGTGAGGGGGACATCATGTTTATCTCTGTGATAAAGGAGCTCTGTCCAGGCAGGTCAGCGCAACGTGCCTCGGCAAGAGGAAAATATAAACATATGGGGTGGATAGATGGTGGAGTGGGGAGTTTGGCAAAGCACATTCAGTTGTGAAAGTAGAGAGGGGGAAAAAAAAAAAAGAGAGAGAATTGTTAGAGAGAGAATATAAGCTGAAAGGATCCAGCTTTAAAAAAGCTAAACAGGCTGAAAAAGACCCTGAGATGAAGGCTGGGGTGATGGCTGCAGAGCACAGCTCAGAGCCTGTGTAGTGTGAATAAGCATCAAGCCTGTGGTGATACTCCCTGCCAGCAGGCAGGGCGGACCAGCTTGGGCCACTGGGCTACATCCTCACACACCACAGGCCATTCACCTGTGGGCAGAGCCTGCACACTTCTGCCATGAAAAGACTATGGAGATGTTCCTCCCTTGGTCAAGCTGCCAGCCTCTGTCTAATTCCAGAGGATCCCCAAACTGAGGGCTTGGGCTGAGATTGGGATTTTGATGTTTTATTGGGGCCACTTCAAATATTGTGTTGGGGGTTTGTGTGTTGGGGTTTTTTGTGTTGTTTTCCTTTTTTTTTTTTTTTCTAGATGGAGAGCCAGGCTTTTCTCCAGTGAAGACCAAAGGAATCTCTATGTACTTCGAGAGGAGGGTTAGCAGCTCTCTAACCCACAGCCTTCAAAGCTTTGCCTTGGAACGCACTGAGCACTTTCAACACAACCATTATCAGTGGGAGGGAGATGCAAGTTCTCCTTGGCTTCTCGCAAGATCAGACTGCAAAAATAAACACATTACGGCCTTGCAAACCTTACCTGATGCAATGGTCTCAATTGGTGTGAGTAGAGCCACTGTCATATGCAAGCATCCATGGGAGAGTGCTTCAGGCTTGAGGGGCAACACAGAAGGGGAAGGAAAAGGCAGGCAAAGGTAGATTAGGTCAAATATTCCTCCTCTGCTTTGACATACTTCCTGCTTTTTGAAGTCCAGCTCAGAAAAAAATGATCAATTTCTATGTAAATCATTCTGGGCAACAATTCTATTCTTTTCTTCGTAACATTTTCATTAAATAAGAAGTCCAGCTCAGAAAAAAATGATCAATTTCCATGTAAATCGTTCTGGGCAACAATTCTATTCTGTTCTTCATAACATTTTCATTAAATAAGATTTGCACAGCCCGGGACAGGTATGACTATGTACATGTCGGGCTTCATAGCCTCTTTTATGAGACTGGTCCATGAATAGGTCAATTAAGAAACAAAGAGGCTTTTTAATCTAAAAGAAACATTGAGCAAAAGCACACAATCAAGTTCTCATAGTCCAGCAAGGTGCTGCACATCAAATGACCACATTAATTAACAGCACACCCTCAGCTTGTAGCAAACCTGAGGCAAAAAATGCGTTAGCTTAAATGTCGTTGAAATCAGTACTGGTCAGCTTCAGTAATTCAATCATATGTCTGAGCTCTAAGAAAAGTAAAGGCTAGTGCTAGAAACCAAAAACCTTCTGGATAAAACAATACAGTTTTTCATTTCGAGCAGCAAGTCAGTATAGTGGTTACTTATCAAACCGATAACGCAGTGATTAAAACGTCCCAATTCTGCTGCTGCTGCCACGATCATTGGAAAATCATGGTTTAATTCACTACATGTAGGTCATTTTCTGTAATCTCAGCAAGACAGCAGGGCCTAATATAATCATTTTGTATGATGAGCCTTTTAAACCTACTTGGCCTTCACTGCCGTTTTATCTTTAGAATAGAGAAAAAATTACAGCATGAATTGCCCGATTCTTATTTGTATTGCTGCAGGCAGATGTATAACATAGTACTGTGAAAGACAGTGTTATGTGGCTTAACTGGGGTACCAGATGCACGGAGTTAGTCCTAGAAACAGAGAGCACCAGCTCCCCAAACTATCTCAGCCACCCCTGTAGGACACTTCAGGCTTATCCAAGCCCACCCCCGGTGCTCTGATTGTGACATCTTCCTATAGGGGTGAAGGCACTCCTGTCCATTTTGCAGGGTTTAAAATAAATTCCCTTCCCAGACTCGTGAACAAAGTTGCCACAGAAATCAAAGGGAGTTTTATGCTCACATCAGTTTAGCGTGCTTCTGTGACCTCGAGCACCTGGTCTGTTTGTATCTCAACACCTCACAGCTTTTTACCCTTTTATCCAAATGGGCTGCTGAGTCATAGAAGATCTTAGTTACCTGCTCAAAGCCACAGGAGATCCTCCATTATGGAAGAGAGCTGAAGCTGGCTTTTCCAGAGCCTCAGCTTGTGTGATAAAACTCTCGGTAGTTCAAAACGAACAAATTTTGAGCGGGTGACAACCCAATTTTATTACTCTAGGAGATTTTAAAAACACTCATTTCAGTACCCATTTGGTGAACAAAGAGAATGAGAGAAAAAAGAATCCAAATGTGAAGGAGTTGAATAAACTAATTATTATACTTCTCTGTGGCTTCTGGTCACAGAGGCCAATAGGGGTTTTCTGTTGACTCCTGGCAGTGCTACTGAGGTTTCACTCTGACACTAAATAAACTAACCAGGACCAACAAGGCATGGGCCTGAAACTGTCCATACTACTAAATCGGTCCCTGGCATAGTCTTGGCCCAAGCCTCCTTGTGCTCTTCTAGACAATGCCAAAGCACAGCTTGGGTATTAACCTGGGTCAGGGACCATCTCCAACAGGTATTTTGGATGTGGCCACTGTGATTTGGAGGGTAAGAGAGTTTAGCTGAGTGAACGAAAGCTCTTTCATGCCAGTTGGCCTCCAGGAAAAGCCTCTGACTAATTTTATTTAATAGTTTAGATGTAGTCAGTGTGTCCAGGTCTTCCTTTCCTTTCCAGTCTCGCCGAAGCCAGCAATCAGTGCTCAGTCCAAACATTGGCAGTGTGACATGGCATTCAGTAGGGTGACAGGAGTAACATGATTTGACCATAAGCGCAACACAGTTCATTATATTTTAAAGAAAAGCACTGTTTGGGGAGTGGACTGAAGCAGACCTAGAAGTAATAAACAAACCACAACATAAAATGATACAAACAATTGAAGAATGAATGGGCCAATTTGTTTCAATTAATTAGGCGCTAGTTCTCTGTTACTATAAAGCTGCCTACGCAATAAATAAATATATATCTGGATAGTCTTTTTTATAAATACAAACTGACATATTATGCAAATTCCAGGTACGCTGCTAACAACATTAAAAATAGAAACTCTTACTTTAACTATTGCACAAAAAAACGGTAGGTTCTAGATGGAAGAAAACACCACTTTAAACAAAGACCTTCTCGTTTAAAGCAATAATCATCAACATGTGGCTTATACGTAGTATGTGGCAGCTGCAACAACATTCATATCTCAGTGTGCCTGGTCTTAGGCAGAGCAAGGGAAGTGCTGAAAACAGTAGCATTCCTCATGGATCTGCTCCAGATCCCACAGAAGTCAGGGAGAATCTACCCTCCATGCTTGCTTTCACACTCGGGCAGCACAGCTAATGTTGAGCAAATCGACCACAGCTATGTGGCTCTCTCCCAGCAAGCCAGGCGCATAAGAAAAAATTTATATCCCTTCCCTAGAGTCAGGCTTGGGAGGTGGAAAGGGGGGAAGAGACGTAGTGAGGTAGCACTACAGCCACCTGGTTCCTTCAGCAAAATCTCTTGTGCGCTAGCCCTGACATCTATAAAGGCCTTGAAGGCCCCAAGATCTATCGGATAAATAACCATGGTGGAGGTTGTTTTTTAGGGAGACAAGGAGGTATGGGGTTTTTTTATTATTACTCTTAATATGATGTGGCAAAACTTTGTCCCTGCTAGAAATACCCATAACACGATACCAAATCTTTATAACATGAACATAAGTCTTGGGCTCAGCTGGCCTACATGTTCTGGAAAGATCATTAGTTTAAAGTTTCTGCTGCTGGGAACTGAGAAACAATGACATGTCTCAGGAAACAAATCCTTTTCACCGCTTCAGACCATTTTATGGGGAAAGAGAAGGGAGAGAGCTAGCTGATCTCTTCTCCAAAGAACATACCCATTGTGCTGGATAAGAAGATAAGGGCTGGCTCACAAAGAAGATAAGAACCTTCTACAGCTGCCCAGTGACAAACCAGCTGCTAAGGACTGTGAAAGGTGAGCTCTAGCAGTTTAAGAGATACATCAGAGAGACATCAAAAGCACACGTGCTTTTCCATATCTTCAGCGCACATGAGCTGAAGTTCCTAAAGGAGAGGTCCAGCAGGCATAGCTGTATCTACCTAGCAGTGAAGTGGATTGCAAGTTTATCATGTTCAGGTTGCTTAGCTTTCCCACAGTAAAAATATTTTGTGTCAACAGGAGTCAAGCTAAGAACACAGATCCTTGTTCCTTGCTTAGATGCATTCACTCAGATGTATTCCCGTACCTGCTAGGAAGTCAATATGAGGTAAGAATTAGCACAGAAGACCTCCTATGGTGGCGCATGTCAAACTCTGAAGAAACAGTATTCTATTGTGTGCAAACTTAAAATCACACTTGGGAGAGGTGACAGGAGGTAAACTAATTTCCAAGTGGTTTCTAAAATAACTCATTCTCTCTGTTATGTTGGTGGGTTTTTTGTTTTTAAATTTGACAGCATTTTTGAGATTGAATTTCAGGTTGAAGGTGTCTGTTCCAACCAAAAATACATACAAATATGGACTCTGTAAACCTCTAACCTACATATTTGATTTGAAACCCCAGGATTACCTTGGTAAATGACAAATCACTGAAAAAAAAAAACAAAACACCGTAACTGATATTAAATCATAAAAGTAAGGCAACAAATGATAAACCTAAATAATTTCTTGAAAATCTGTTCTCTGTGGATCAAAAATTAACAAACATTTTCTTTAGGGCCTCAGAACCGATAGTACTGTGGCGTGCACAATGCAAACGCTCTTGAATCCCAAAGAGCTGGCACCAGCACTGCTATTGTATAACACAGCTTTAAAACTGCTCTGAAGCAACGCTGTAAATCAGGACTCATTCCACTAAAGTCAATGGATCTAAATGACCGTAAAACTGGTATGAGAGAGAAATCAGGTTGTTAACCTCTAAGTAGAGCTTGCACTTGTCTCACAACCTCTGTTTGGGCAGGCTATATTTTATTCATTCAGAGTGTGAAATGAGAGCCCCAAGCTTGGAAATGAGTATTTGATTGTAGTTGAGCTATACCAGATATAACTTAATTATACTAAACTTCTAGCATAAACTTCCTGGCCCGTATCCAATAACATTGCCTGAATCGGAATGGAGGTGTCTGATGCTAACCTCAAACAGCAACTTGGACTATCTTCTGCCCACACAGTCTAATGATAGGAGAACCCAAAAGCAACTACAGGCTTTGACCTGGAAGTTCCCACAACATTCCCCCAGAAACGCTTAAGTGTGCACCAGGGAAACAAGAGAGATGATTACCTGTCAGATAGTGGCAGTAGATAGTTATAGGATTCTGGTCCTTGCTCTTGGGATAACTTTATATTTTATGTACTGAAAACAGGAAGCTGAGGCCAGGAACCAAAACCTCAGAACATCTAACACCCCCTCTACTTTTTAAAAATGGGCTTTACTTGATGTTTTGTTACTCAGAAGATAATTTTTACCTGAATTCTCAGTGGGCTGAGGTGCATAATATTGACCGTTGGCTGGCTGGAAGAGACTTGTCCCTCAGCATCACTGAGGTTCCTTCGTTGCATAGTAAGATCAAAACACACAGGTATGCAATTTAGGTTGTCTAAACTGCTCTACAGAGGACATTAAGTCCTCTGAATTCACGTCATGTGGCCCTGTGTATCCATGGGCCAGGAGAATAACTCCTCTTTACAGTGGACCTTTAAACTCCATGAAAACATGCTAACGCTCAGTAGCAGTCAGATAGCACACAGGATGTCAGGAGTCCTTTGGAAAGGAAGGGAGAACAACGCAGAGGATGTCATTCTGCCATTTATACATTCACGATGAATACTGAGCACACCTCTGGATCCCCTCACCTCCACAAGGGCACAGCAGAAGGAGGAGAGCTGCAACGGGGTGCAACAAGATTTATTTGACGTGTAGAAAATCTTCTCTATGTGGAGAGTTTAGGTCACAGAGGATTCCTCGGTTTGGAAAGAAGATGACTGATGAGTAGTTGACATAAAATTATGAAAAATAATGAAGAAAGTATACAGGAGAGAATTACTCAGCATTTCTCATAACGTAAAAGCTAGGAAGACACTAGGAAGACGAAGGGACACATCGTTTTGTTTTATACAGCCGCACAATCTTGTAAAGGCCAAAACTATTAAAAACTCAAACAACATACAATTAGATATACTCTTAAAAAAAGAGCCATAGAGGGCTACTAAACTTGGAGATACAGACTTCTTTCTTTGCATGCACTTTGAAGATCTGATCCTTTCACTCCACTTAGAAGAGTTTCTAAAGTCTATATCACCTCATTAAGTTTGCAAAAAAAGCCTTGAATTCACCACTATCCAGATCTGCCACATCCAGATCTGGATTTTAAGATCTTCACTACCGAGAGGCATCTGGAACATATTTAATGATTAGTGTTATTAGCTATACATTATGTGGTAATTTAATACAAATTGGGGAGCGTGTGCAAAAATTGTTCAGAATGCAGCTTCTGATTTCCAGCTACATTGTAATTTTAAGGCATTTATTTATGCTGTTTGGTTTTGGCTCTTGTTTGGGTGGTGGAAAATCATGATAAAAGAGCCATTAAAAAATGTGAGTTTTTGCAGCTCCAGCCTGTAAGCCTCTGTCGCTGCGCGGAGGGGAGGAAGGTGGCAGAAAGGAAAGGGAAGAAGCCCTGGCCTGGGTCAAGTGGGTGCATTTGAAGTGTTCCACTGAGCTTGCACCCTGGCTGCCAGGCCACCCTGGCACCAAGGGCTCTTTCCACCATCTTTCAGTTTCTGTTTTCTCCAGGTGGTAAGGAGCTTTCTGGCTTTCTGCTTTATCACAGAGTAAATCTGGGTTTGGCAGACACAAAAAAAAAAAAAAAAAATGCATTTCACTTTCTCTGGGAAATGTAAACAGCATCCCACCCAGCCAGCCAGCACTACCAGTTAGTGTAACAGCAGAAAAAGCTCAGGTTTGTATGTGATTTTCACCTCCTGAGCAGCACATCCAGCCAGATGAAAAGTAAAATAATTAGTTCGAAAATGTTCATCCATTTATCCCGCTGGCACAAAGACCTTCTTTGTTTTATTTTATGAGGTCTTAAGGATCTCGTTTCCCATTTTTGATTATGTAAAAAAAAAAAAAAAAAAAAAAGAAAGATGCTGCTGTGTAAAAAAGCAGCAAACTCTAAAAGCATTCAGAGAGGGTGCAGTAGTTTTAGCCTTCTGTTTGTGTGATTCCAATAGGTGTATTTAAATGTAAATGCTACCCTTTCACCCTTGAGCCACCTATTCTTGCAACCAGCAGAAAGAGAGCATTCATGGTATAATGTCTTTATGAGGACAGATCTTATACTTAATTTCTCATGTGAATCAAACTCTTTTATAACACATTTTTGTGAGATTAAAAGAACAATATTAGTCTAGTGGCTCAGCAGCCAGATCGCTGCTCTGTCACATGGGAGACGTGGGTTCAAAGGGACGCCAGGCAACTTAGCTGGGAAGTGCATGATTGAAACTGCAGCCACGCAAAGACTCAGTCCTCCACTCTCACAGAATTGTTTAACTTTGCATTATCTGCTTCCACGGGCCAGCCGGAGCCACCCTCCCTCCGGCTCCTTACTGGCAACTGTCTCTGGCTGCTGCTCCCTTACAGCAAGAAGGTCTTGAAACCCCAACTCTTTAAACGATCTACGTTTGCTTGCCTTTGCACGGTGGGGAGGATTTTCAAGAAAGAGAAGGGAGAATTTTTGAACAGGTATTTCCAGACAAAGTCCCTTTGACCTCCCCGTTTCACTCAGTGTCCACGCACTGAATCATAGCGTGTTCAGGTTACCCATGCTTGTGGCCTGTGGATATATCTGAACTGCACAGCTTGCAAGCAGGAGTCACCCGAGACTCTTAGCAGAGGTACGACACAACAATGAGATTGACAGAGTAGCTCAGACCCTGTCAGGTCAGGGTAGAGTCTCGCGGAAGCCTAGGGAGCCCTAAGTGCTCTATATTAAGGGATTTATTTCTGGAGCAGGGAAAGTCTTAATTCATTTTGGCTAAACAAGTTGAAAAGTAAATTAGTTAAGCATAGGCCAAGCAAACGGTTGTATCTTACTTTGCCCCCACTGAATCAAAATAAGGTGTCATGTTTTTTTCAGAATAAATTTTTTGCCTCGGTCTGAAGCATGGCTTCATGAGACATACATCAGACTTCGGCTTCACGCCACCTCCACGCAAGAATGAATATAGTTTGGAGCATGGCTTTAAGACGGCTGCAAGACGGCTGTGTTGTGGACTGGTGTACGTTCAGCACTGTTGATTACTAGAATTATTATTCTTTTTGTGATGCCACTCAGAGGACGCAGTGATAGGGGGTCTTTGTGCAGAGTGACATTCAAATGCTTAACAATATGATATTTTTCTCCTTGGATCTTACAGTCCGAGCACAAGCCACGTTATTTTCTCATTCTTTTCAAGCTGTGTGACGCAAGACACAGAGGTATGCGTACGCCGCAAGTGCAAGCACCGATGTCAGGCAGTCCCACTTACTTCCCTCACTTCCCCTTCCCTTGATACAGAGCAAATGTCTCGTTGTGGCACCAAGCACATGAAAACTGAAGGGAAATAGCCTATTATTTTAGGAGGCGCAGGACCAAGCACCTGGAACAGTGAAATACTTGGAAAGCACTTCTGTAAATGTTTTAGGCTGTAATGTATTAAACAATTAAGAGGTGTTGGTATTTCTGTGCTCGAGGGCATTTAAAACAGGGAAGTCCCCTTTAAAGGCACCACAGTGGAATGTGTACGGTTATGCTCTTTAAAAGAAAAACTACCTCTTTTCTTTTTCCTCCCTTTCAGCAAAAAGTCCCGTTTCAGCCGACTTGCTCTTTCAGCAGAGGAAATGAAGCCAGATTATTTTAAAGCTATTTTAAACAGTTAACTCCTCAAAAAAAAGAGAGAAAAAAAAGTCCAAATAATAGAATTAGTTACCTTGAAAGCTCTACTCAGGTAATTTAGAAAATAGTTTTGCTAATAACCTTAATGCATTGCTTGTATACCCAGGACTGTCAGCACTACAGGTTACTAGAGGTTAATCAGTAAATTGCTGATACCAGCTACAACCAACCCTTAAGAAATCCAGCATCTCTTACGTCTTCGCTTCTATTTTCCTGACAACAATAAATTAGCATCTATACATCAAATTAGCATGAAAGAATAAGAACTTAATACTGACAATTCTTAGCTGAGCACACAGTCAAAATTAAGCGTAGCTAATGAACGCTTAGTTAATTCTTAGAAAGCTTTTAAGCTTTTCTTAGTGCGCTCTAAAGTACGTGAAAGTGAAATGCAAGTTCTTTTAGACAGGTAGACAGAAAGACATGCTCACACACACACAAGCTCCACACATATATAGTCTACATTTACATATATGCATGTAAATAAATTGCAAACATACAAGCTCTAGGAAATTTTATAAGAGAAGCAAGAAAAAAATTACCTACTGGTCTCTATAACGCCAACAAGTGCACAAATTCTCTGGAAAAACTTTAGAATAGTCTATTCTAATATTTTGAAAGGCTATGTTAACAATCATTTCCACCAAAGTATTTTTTCTGACAAAAAAAAAAGACTTAATAGAACCTAAAAATTATTAACAGTGGAAAATGCCGGCTTCAAGTTGCTTGTAAGAAAACAAATAAAGGAATTGGCAACTTCTGTGCAGTTTTAGCTCCGAAGCAATTATGGCAGGCTTTTGCTTTAATCACTTATCTCAGGGCAGCCCATCAGATTAACAAGAAAAAGAAGAAAAAAAAAAAGTATTAAAACTTAGTGAGTTACTGGAATCTTCTGGAACTGAAAACTATACAGATGGTCAGCAACATATTTGTATAGAAGATGCCCAATTGTTGATGGGTTTCCAACTATTATAGTAGCATAGTAAGAAGGCAGATACTGGGCAGTCAGCACTGAGCAACTGTTGTCACCGAGCCTTCCCCTCTTGGCTACATCCCCACTCGCCCAACGAGCAGTTTTGGTCTCCCAGAGCAGAGACAAAGGTTGCTTTGGAGAAGCTGGGAAGCCTAAGAACACCATGTAGATTTAGGACTGGATAGGAGGTATTGTGCGGAGGCCATGCCCATTACTCATCCGCTGGCAACGGGCTCTCTTCCTTTTGTCTGGAAAGACGGTAAACTTTCAATGCCATCTGAAAACAGAAGGCCTTTCACGGAGTGCAAGAACTCTGCCATCTCAATCATGTGAAAATATTGTAAACACTTTCCCAGCCCCCATTCAGCTGTCCGAAAAGCAGAGCTAGAAAACACCAAACAAAATAGGAAGGAAAGAAAAGGGTGTGCGTTGCGCACTTTGTTTTAATTTATATTTTTGACTCTGAATAGGAATTTTGCTTGGAATTTTCTTTTTTTCCTTAATGTTAGTGAACAGGGTTAAGTAGCTATTATGGAAAAAAGGCAGTTAAAGGCCTATTCTATGTCTTCTTTGCAGGGGGGGGAGGGGGGAAGTTCAGTGCCCAGCAGTTTCTCACCAGCAGAGCTTCTCTCATGTTTCTTTACAGCCTCTGAAAGAGTGGATTTCAAATGTGCTACAGGACTTGGATTTCTCTTTTGGTGCTTAGGTTGGCCCACCCCTATGAACTTTTCCCAGGAGGGTCTTCTCTCCAAACATTTAAACAACACGACTGTTGTATTACTGACATATCTTAACATATACAATAAAGTGTACAGAGTGGGAAGTGGTTCACAAAGAAGAATATATTCAGAGAACACCTGCATGTGTGTGTACATATATGTTTACACGTCTGTCAAAAATACAACACACGCAAAAGTATACATGTCATTTGCACAAAATCCTTAAACTACTCATTTTGTCTGATGATACCTTCTATATAGGTATCTATTGTGCTGCTGCAATATACCGTTAACTCTGGACAGTTGTTTTTATAGGTAATTTCAGTGCATCATGTAGTTATAGAAAAGTGACGTAGTTCCTTGCTGAAACAGATGTGCTCATTCTCCTGAAGGCAGGGACAACTTGAAATTTCACAGTAACTTTGACCCATGGTAACATATCAGCACCCCAATTCTTCTCTATATGAAGTACGAGGTTTTCATTTAGGCTGGTCAACTTAACACTGGAGAAGGGCGAAGAAAAATAACTATGCTGGCAGGAAATACACTTTGTTCCCTTATGGAGAAATCTTGCTCTAGAACAAGATTTTCTGGTCCAGTTTGGTCTCTGATCCAATTCTGAACAGAGCAGGAGGAGGTAAAGCTGGAAGTCTTCCTGTTGCCTCAGAGGCAAACCCTCTGCTCCTGGCCAAGGAAAGGGTCAGCTGTGACTTCCAGAGGGATGTACCACTGCTATCCTGGAGATTATTTCTTATGAATATTCAACAAATGGCATGCACTGATGGAAGTCAGTCCCCAACACGCCAGTGAGAACTGGCTGCTATAAGAGCACACCATATAGAGGGGAGGCTCTTCTACCCAATTTCCCCTCACTGTACTGTGGATGAAGACAGTTTGCTGACTGAAAGGAGGCTATTGTTTAAGCAGAGGGATATGAGTTTGTACACTAGTTTTGCTCTCCAAGGAAAGAGTAAATGTAAAAACGCAAATCAAGGGATGCATGAGCCCACGTACATTCAAGCACTCTTGGTGATCTGTTCCCCATTGGGAATATCCAGCTAGGCTGTCCCCTGACATCCCTTTGTATGCAGGAGTCCATGTGCACAAAAGGCAGGTAGATCTGGGGGTTCACTGTGTTCTTGGATGTTCCTCAGACCTCTCTTGAGGTTTATTTTGGTACACTCAATTGGCATCTTAGGACTTTCTGCTGTGGCTTCCACCCTACAAGAGGAAAGACTATGCCCTTCCCTGTGTTAGAGGTGCACTCCTATATGGTGGTGAAACCGGCAGCTACCCAATAATCTGACATTCCTGTTACTGATTTAAGTAGAATTCAAGTATCGTAACACACAAAAATGCATGAGAAGTTATTACGAAGTAGTGCTAGATGTGGCACATTAAGAGGGCAGGTTCTCCTCGCCATCTCTCAGTATACACATTATGCATCGGTATGGCCTATTTAAGAGTTTTAAAGTTCAGAACTTGAATTCCGTACCCCTGAAAAATGCGTGTATATTATTATCCTTAGATAGTCACTTAGTCTTTCTATACACACAGCGAGAACACCCAAGCGTAGGTTAGACTGTGAGGAAAAATAGTTGCCAATAACTGAAGTAAGGACTGATAAACTGACCGATGCTTTAAATTCACAAATGCGTTCCTTGGGACTGCCTTGCATATGCTATCTCAATACTTCCCTCCTCCCCTCTCAATTTTATAAAAAGAAGCTGCAATAAATTAGAATTCTAAGAGACTCCAAATAAAAACCTTCACTAAAATTGAAAACAAGACATGGACATAGAAGCATATGGAAGGTTTATGAGAGCAGAGGGGAAAAAAAAAAAGATCCCGAGGCAATAAAAAACCTGTCCCACTCTTTCTTGGGCTTTACAAACCAATAGTTACAAGAGACAGATAAAGTAGTTTGCTGTACGATATATTACTGGTACATCTTCCAGCAAAGACCCATTATAGCTTTCTTATTCATTCCGCTGATGCAAGGCAGCCCAGTAAGAACTACTCTTAAGATCCATTTTCTGACTTTCTGTATAAAATACTTCAAAGTTATACATGGAAATGAGATACCTTTCTGCTTTGATCCTTAGTGTAAGGGTAACCAAGCAGAAGTGGCTTCCTGGCCTTTCATACAGTTTTCCTTGGAACTAAACACTGGACCCTCTGAATTCTGTAACTAGCATTTTAAGTGTTTTAGGGGATAAAGGAATTTTTGTTTAATTTATATTTTCATCTTTGTTCCAAACCTCAAAGTGATTGATTCTGGTCACTATATACAGAGTTTTACTACTTTTTTTTTTTTTTTTTTTTCCCCTCCGCCATTTCTCCCATCCTCACCACTACCCTCTTACAGAATGGTGTGGGTAGGGATTTTGTTTAGCTAAATGACAGAGTGGCTATTAAGGATTGTCTTGCTTTGTTTTTAAATACAATACTCCACATTCCAGACATTTCTACCAGACACAGTGGTTTGGAACTGAAGAACACTACGAGCGATGAAATTTCGGTCTGGCTCTAAATTATTGCAAAATACTTGAAGAACTTTTAGATTTTTCCTCTCTAAGATCACCCAAACTTGGGGGCTAAGCCATGGGGATATTTGTATGACCTCTGAGGTTAGAAGTGACAATCCTGTAGTATGTTTTGTTCTATGAGAATAAATGTAGGTTCTGTGCTGAGTTCTCAAATAAGGCTTATGAACTGCTAACTTCCATTTATAGAGGACACAAATGCTACCAACCAGTGACAGAGAATATTATATAGGCTTAGAAGTATACTGATTTTACATTCCTGCTAAACTTACCCAATGTGAAATGGTTAATAGCGGCAGCCATTCTGTTATCATTGCTTCTGATACCCAGTTAAAAATGAATTCAAAGTGTGTGCAATGAGTGGCAAGGATTGCTCATCGTGCTCCATCCCTCAGCTGCCAAAAGCAAACAAATTCTGAAAAGAAGGTGAGAAAACAAAGGTGAAGACATCCCATATCAGAGTGGGGGAAGAGTATTTACAGAACAGACATGCTCATGGTCTGAGGAGATGGCGTTCCTACAGAGAAGTTGCTACAAAGGCTCTGTGCTCATAAGATTCACTCCAGCTTGGAAACAAGAATGTACATAAACAGCATAGAGAGAAACACCTAAAGGGACCTGATGTTTTGCATCTTCCTTTAAATATAACATTGCTGAAACTCAGGAGACCTCTCCTGAGAGGGCTATGACTTAATCAAACACCATGGAAATGTAATATTTCCAAAGGAAAACCAAACACAAACAAACAATATTGTGACACACAATTCATTAAGAGCTCTAGTTTGCATGGTGTCTTACAAAAGTTGAGAAGAATGAATATTCTTGGGTCTTCTATCATTAGATAGAACAGCAAAGAGAAAAGAGCTCTTCAGACTTTGAACTGGATCGTGCCTGACTTCTATTTTATTAGTTTTGAATGTCCCTTGATTTCTTTTCTTTTCCTATTTTGGCCCCAATCCCTGGTTCCACATGTGCAGTCCCACTGACTTATTCAAGACATTCTCCTCAGGTATCTGTAGAGATGGTAGAACATCAGAGTTTTCAGATATTGAACACGGTATCCATAATTATTCAAAGACAGGCCATCTGAAAAATTCAGCTATTGAACAAATATGGACTCTTTACACCTCTCTTTATGCCGTAAAGGATGAAGTTACACAGGTTAGCAGGTCAATATTCTACAAGAATTAACTTTAGTTTGATGTTAGGGATTTCAAAGTAATGATAAAATGTTTATTTTCATTTATTATAATAGCTGTAACAAGTTCTGACTTTTTTTCAGAGTCTATTCATAATAGATATTGTTTCACCCTAATTATTTTGCCACCCAAAATGCTCATACCTAAACCCTGTCACAATGAAGAGCACTATAGGGAAGGTCAAGCAGTCCTGTGTGTCTCTTAAGGTCTTCTGTATCACAGTCCAAAGCAAAGATAGGAACCCTTCTGGACCATGGTGCTCAGACAGCCTTCACACCTTTCTACAACAGCGTTAGGTGGCAGTGAGGCCCTTTCCGAGGCGCACAGTTCTCCAGTTCTCCTAGGTAGGAGATAAAGGACCAGCATCCCATTCAGCTCTAAGGAGTCTAAGGAGTCTCCCAAAAGGAGAATGGCTATAAGTTCACCATTGTAGACCTCTCTTACAATTTCCCAAGGCAAACCTTGCCTCTATTACCCCCTCCCCCATCCCCTCCACACAGTTTGTGTTGCCTGCTGCCCCAAACATCTATATAATCTCTCTCCCCCCCCCCCCCCCCCCCCCGTATGAGAGATGTAAAACAAGTCTAAACACAGCTGTCAGGTTCTAAAATCAGCATCAAAGCTCGGTAAGAGCAAGAGGGAAAAACAATATGCTTTGTTAAACAATACTGCCTCAGATCTCAAAGGGTTATACAATGAAAGTAATACCCCCTTTGAGTTCTGTATATGGCAAGCATTACCTAACTTCCTCAGTCAGAACCCCGCTGTTTATGAGGTGATGAGAAAAGAATACAGCTCCTTCTTGTCAGGAGGACATCTCCCCTGCCCTGCAGGAAATTTTTTCGTTATATTTCAAATGTATTGAATCTTCTAGACATTAGAAAAAGCACTGTGAACTCTGGAGCCGTCACCTCTCTTGGTCAGTTCATAGGTTTGCCAAGGTCACAGAAAACACTCTTTTACATCATAAGTGTTACCTTTAGGCTGTTTTATCCCTCCACAGGAACCTGAAAGGTTTTAAACAGATTTATCAAACCAGAAATAGAAATATTTATGTTTGGAAACATTGGTATTTCTAAACATTTCTTATTTCTTTTCTTCCCCACTGATACTGATTCCCAGCCTTTGAGCCATGTGAAGTGGTTCAAAAGTTGCTTCTCAGGAAAAAAGGCTGCCTACTAAATCACCCCCACGCCCCGCACATAGTTAAGGCTTTCTGCTGCACTACTGGTACTACTACTACCACTATGTATCTGTATATATGATGTGTATTTATATGTTTTTGTGTTACATGTGCATTTTCTTCCTATACAACTCAGCGTTTTGGTTTTTTTTTTTTAGTTTTATATGCATCAGTTTAAATGCTTAGTACGAATCCTTATGATGATCCAATATGATCATCTATTTAATGTAAGCTATAGTCACCAGTTTGTTGACACTCTAACCCCAATTTATTTCTTTAAACTACAATAAAGAAGCAGACAGGGACCTTAAAAGCTTTTACTGGAAAGTCCATTTCTTCTCTCAGCCAAGCAGCCAGGAAGAGAAGCTTAGAGCTGACATCAGAGACCTCCAGCACCTGCTCTTCAGAAGTCTGGGGTGAGCCTGGTCCTCTCCAGAGCCTCCCCAAGGCTCTTCCGGGAAGGACCCTAAGTCACTGTGTCGACAGAGAGGCAACAGGTTCAGGAAGAAAAAAGAAAAATATTTTGAATAGCAAAACAAGCTTTAAAAAAAAAAAAAAATCCAAACCTAAACAACCAGGTGAATTGTCCAGCTTTTGGCTCTAAAGGGGCTCCAAGCGGGCGAATCAACCTCAACATTTGCTCATGTACAGCAGGATGGATGCAGCCAGAAATATGTTTGCTAATACTGCTACTCTTCAGCAGGGTGAGGGTCTGCTCTTCTATCACAGCCATGTATGAAACACTTCTTGCTGCCACTCTGTTTCAGTTGACACTTGCTTTTTACCCGATAACAGGGTGTGCAATATCACATACTGCAAGTGTAAGCAAGGAATGGGGGATTCATTAAATGCTGAGCTACTGTTATCATATATTCCCTGGAAATGGGAACGGTTTTGCAAGGATCACAGCATACAGTCCTCATTTCAGATTATGAAAGAAAGGAGGAGAGACAAACTTAAGACTAAACAACATGAACAAGTTTCCTCCTGCAGAGAGGCTACAGTCACAAAAGCATAAGCTGTGCTCTTCCTGCTAGGTTACTCACCGGGAGACAAAGACAATAATCCAGCAGCCCTACTATGTCATTTAGCAATAAAGAGATGGAGACCACCACCTGCCATTCTCCCTCTGGACAGCCCTTGCTGTTTTTCCTCAAATGCACAGGAACCCTTCTTCTGCATGACGGGCACCAGCTTACCACATGGAATCAGCTGGGCCACCCCTGCACCGCGTGGTCTGTTAAAGATGCAGGGGACGGGACATGGTGACAAGAAATGAAGACAACTGAGTTATTCAGCAATAAAGGCAGCTTGATGCTCCTCCACTGTGAAGAGGTGATTCTTCAGAAACAACACAGGAGGAGTGAGAGATATTTTGGGGTCCAGGCAGGAAGAATATTAGTATTTTAGCCAGTCTTCGATAAAACAAAAGCGGAGGAATAAGAGGAAAAAGATCACTTTTCTCGTGGTACAAAGTAACTACTGTATGGTGTCGCATTTCAAAGTCTACCCCAGATGAGCATCCCAGGCCATCAGCCAAATAAGTATTTGAGTATTTCAGAAAGACATACACTTTCCTCAAAATGATTCTTTCTTTTCCATTGTGAAACCCACTCCTTCCACTAGAGAGGGGCTGTGCGGCTATGAGCTCCCTGGGACTGTTTCCCCATCCGTGACATCATGCCACGAGCAGCTTATCTTTGCAAAATGCCTGGAGGTCCACAGAGGGAAAAAGAAAACACACACACCGCCCTTACCTCCACCTCCACCACCTCCTTCTCCTCCTCCTTCTTCTTCTTCTCCTAGTGCTTGGCCAGGCTTGTAGTTCCCAGCCTGGCTTTTGCTGTTATACCCAGTTTGAGCCCAAGCAAATTCCAATCCACTCCTCTTCCTGAGGCTCCCATTTATTTAAACAGGTGGGACCAGAATTTCTGTGCTTCCCAAAGTGCTGTTGCAGCTGAACCAGCTTATAAAGCAATTCTGCCACAGGTATCAATTAAGAACATGCAAAGGGGAATTTCAGGCTGTGAAGGGGCAAGAGCAACACAGCAGCCATTTCTACAGCTTAGGTGCTGGCAAAGTCAAAAGCAACGCCCAACTACTCTGTAACTTTCTTAACTCAAAACACCCTCCAGCCAAAAGACCATTAGTTGGAATTGTTGCATAAACTTAATAACAATCTTTTTTTATTTAAGGCTGTCCCACCATTCTATTATCTGTCATTAATTTTCCATATGTTCCCCTCACCACCGCTCTTAGGCTGGGTTCAGTTTACAGAGTTGGATCAGATTTCTTTACAAGCCAGGACGTTTGCTGGCTTGCTTACTAGCTTCAGGCCAGTTATGTTTGAGTGAGGCCCAAGCAAAACAAGTGAGATCTGGTGACTTTCCAGTGAGCAGGCACCAAATCTGCATGATCTGAAGTTGTTGTTTTTTAAAAGTTTAAAATTTTTAAAGTAGAAGCTCTTTCATTATTTCAGATTATTTTTTTAAACCCAGCTGCTGGCTGATACTTGCTCCAATATTGCAGCATCCCTCTGCTTACTACAAAGCAAAGCTTTTTGCCCAGTTTTCTTCGCACTTACCATAAGGCAAAAATTTCTTGGTTATCTATATTTTTAATCACAGATGGGAAAATGCACCAGTCAATTTGGAAAAAAGAAACTGAGGACATCAATGAACCATTTTTTCCCAGTATTTGTACTAGATAATGAAGTCTAGCGTTTGCAACTCTGTCTCTAAAAACCATTCAGATTTAATGCAAAACCCTCCTCTAGTTCAAATCTGACTTCCAGAAACATTTCTTACCCTGTCACAATCAGTGAGTCAATAAAAAATAATTAAAAGTGAAGTGTCCTTCCATCCAAGCCTTAAAAGTAAAATACTGAATACCTGAATCATCACTGATCCTCTAACTATATCCTGGATTATTTCATTCCTTTTTTTCTCTCTGTTTTTCGCTTTATTATTCTCAGCACATCTGAAATGTATTTTAAATGCTTTGGGACAAGGACTATTATAAATTGCCAAGAATATTTGGGGGCCTTATGGAAATGCTAAAGTAGAATTTCAAAAGTAATTTGACACTGAAGGACCTCCAGACCTTTGAAAATCCCCCATTGTGTGCTCCCCACTGCCTATGCACAGAAACTTAAGGCAGCAGAACCAGCAGCAAACATGTGACGAAATGAAAATACCAGTATTAGATACTGCATTTCGGGTTTAGTCAAGCACAGAGTAGCATGCTAGTAAGCAGTAGTTTGAAAATATGTTAAATGCAAAGGGATTCTCACAAAACTATATGTCTTGTCTGTCCTTAGCTGGTGCAAAGATAATCCCCTGGGTTTGCTTCATAAATTTAAGCACTGTGTTATAGATGTTGTAACAGATGGCATGCAAAAGTTTTAAGAATGCTGCATATAAATGTCATCTTGTCCGTATTGTTATTATTAGTAGCACTTATCAAGGTAACCAAGCACAAGACGCTGTAGAGATGAACTTTTACATAAATATAGATAAATGTTTTGTTCTGGACACAAGCAGTGTTTCGGCCCCACAAGGCTGAAAACTGCAGCTTCTGACTGCTAGGAGTGCACTTGCGTGCCGGTATCCCGAGCTTTGGGAAGTGGAGAATATAGACATTCCAAAGAGGACTGAGCAGGAGCTGCCCAAATTAGCCATTAGGAAATGCGGAGGATATTGGAATTACCTTAAGCCTCTTTGGCATTCAGTCACCTGTCTCAAGGCAGGGATCTCCACCCTCTTCCACCAAAACAGTAAGAAAAGCGGGTGCTATTGCTGCCAGGCCTGTTTTACGCAATAGCCTCACACTCCCTCAGCCTGCAGGAGACTTGGGCTCAGTTCCCTATAGACATGAAGGGATCCAAACCTGTATTATCCACACTTGTGCTAAAAACTATCAGGCTATAGGTTATCCTGCTCTGGAAAGTTCCTCCTTTTCCTTCTAAAGCTGTTTCTTTTAGCATGTTTAGGAAAGGAACTAAGGAAACGAACCTAACCTAAACTGAACATCATATCGACTCTTTTTTAGTTTTGTCTTTCATATTTCTTCTTAAGGAGACAATCTGTTCACTGTCTGAGGCTATTTACAAAGCCCGTTCTCTTTAATATCTTTATCAATGATCTGGATGAGGGGATCGAATGCACCCTCAGTAAGTTTGCAGATGACACTAAGCTAGGCGGGCATGTTGATCTGCTTGAGGGTAGGATGGCTCTGCAGAGGGATCTGGACAGGCTGGACCGATGGGCCAAGGCCAATGGTATGAGGTTCAACAAGGCCAAGTGCCGGGTCCTGCACTTGGGTCACAACAACCCCATGCAGCGCTACAGGATTGGGGTGGAGTGGCTTGAAAGCTGCCTGGCAGAGAAGGACCTGGGAGTGTTGGTGGACAGCCGGCTGAGCATAAGCCAGCAGTGTGCCCAGGCAGCCAAGAAGGCCAGCAGCATCCTAGCCGATATCAGGAAAAGCGTGGTGAGCAGGACTAGGGAAGTGATCATCCCCTTGTACTCGGCACTGGTGAGGCTCCACCTTGAGTACTGCGTTCAGTTTTGGGCCCCTCACTACAAGAAGGACATAGAGGTGTTGGAGCGTGTCCAGAGAAGGGCTACAAAGCTGGTGAAGGGTCTGGAGGACAAGGCTTATGAGGAACGACTGAGGGAACCGGCGCTGTTTCGCCTGGAGAAGAGGAGGCTGAGGGGAGATCTTATCACCCCCTACAACTACCTGAAAGGAGGCTGTAGAGAGGCAGGGGCTGACCTCTTCTCCCTGGTGACAAGTGATAAGACAATAGGAAATGGGTCCAAGTTATGTCAGGGGAGGTTTAGATTGGATATTAGGAAACAATTTTTCACTGAAAGGGTTATTAAACATTGGAATAGGCTGCCCAGGGAGGTGGTGGATTCGCCATCCCTGGAGGTGTTTAAAAAAAGGGTAGATATGGTACTTAGGGACATGGTTTAGAAGTGGTTTTGTCAGGGTAGGTTAATGGTTGGACTTGATGATCTTAAAGGTCCCTTCCAACCTCAGCAATTCTATGATTCTAAGTACTGCCTTAAATACTGCACCATTGCCGTGTCCCAAATTACATGTGCTTTCCCACAAAGCAGATTTGAGTTTGATGAACAAAGGGTTAAATAAATAGTCCAACATAGAGAATAGAGAGGAATGACCATAGTCAACCCATTCAGGTTGGAAGTATTCTGCAGAACCCAGCAGCTCATCCCACCAAACCACAGGGACATCCCTTGTCTTATGTTTGCTCTATGATTTATGACACAGGGAGGAAGAGAAGGAGATTGGGAGAGGGGGACAGGAGAGGAAGAAAACAGAAACTCAGTAACAAAAGGAAACAGATCATACAGGAAAACACAGATTTGCAAGTCGTTGGCAAAAGCGCAATTGTTCGGTTATTATACCCTGTGGTAGGCTGCACAGAGAGTGTAAAGGGAGGAGAAGAGAGCCCACATACAGATCTCACTGAGAGCCCTGCAGAGATCAGAACTCCTGGGGAACCACCAAATAACCAACAACAACCACTAAACGTGGAGCTGAAAGAGAAAACAGAAAATTAGGGGGGGAAGCTGGGAAAGAGCAGTCACAGGAGCCAAGAAAGGGCGAGATTTCAAGGAGTCAATGGGGTGAACAACATTAAGAACAAGTGATAGGTAAAGAAAGATGAGGTTGCAGAATAGACCTGTGACTGGATCAGGAGAATCCCAGTGGGGGATTAACTACACACTATGGGTTTCTGTGCTTAGATACAAAAAGCTTTACAAACCAGATTGTTGGCAAAACTTCATGAGTCCCACACTGGAATAATTAAAATAAAAGCTGTTCACTGAAGTTATTTTTGGTGGGCATGTTTGGATCAGAGAGTGGAGTTGTTGAGCACAGTATAATACATGCCAAAAGTCCTATTATGTGCCTGCCACTGCACCCTGCCATACTTGGAAATACATTCGAGAGAGTCTCTATGTGGTAAAGAGTGCTTATTGGCCTCACACTTGAAGGACAAACCAGTGTTTCACGTTTGAGTTGGAGGTCACAACGCTGGTCCTGAGCCATTTCTCCTGGAGGTGGGGGCCCTCTCAGTGGAGTCCAGGGAGAGGTTCGCTCTGTGGCTGACCTCATAGTGGGCAGGGGACTAGTCTATATGGGGTATTCCTACTCAAAATGCCATACATATATCCTAGAGTGACTGGAGCGTTGTCCTGGTTTGATCGTAGAAGTCAATGAAAGGTTATACCATGCGGTGACCTTCCTATCTGATGAAATGGGGTGCTAGTACCACATACATGTTCACAGCTGAAGGGGCTGGCAAACCTGAACGGTAAAGCATTAAGACCCGTTACAAAAATATCACCCCAGTCATGTGTAACTTTTTTGCTTTCTTGCAGTGGAGTTCCTTAAAGGACCCTGCAGAGAAGCTGTTTTTCTGAATGTTCCCTCATCACAGGTTTCTTTTTTCGCTGCAAAACCCCATAGTATGAAAGTTGCTGTAAATGGAGACAAATAGAATAGAAAACAAGTCCTGAAACAAGAAGTGTGAACCAGAAATTTCAGCGGAGGAGGCAGAAGGCACCTTTTGGTTAAAGATATATTGAGCCTAGAGCCTATCATTTCTTGCATGGAAACCTGGTAGACATCTAACCAAATTCAAACTTTTTTAAACCCAAACACTAGGCATATGGCTTGAAGTGGCTGAAGCAACCTTGAAGCATTGCAACAAACAACTGTCGCTATCAATCTACCCGGGACTATCGCCTTCTGGGAACAGAAAAGCAGAGCACATACTCAACTTGTTAACTGTTCTCCTAGTGAAACCATACCCACAGCACAACACTGCTTCTCCCCTGCAGTAGACTTACGCCAGCAATTTTTTCCTCAAGACAGTCTCCTTCCTTCAGCGTAACAGCTCCTGATGACTCACAACAGGGCAAATTGCCTTCCTTTTCTCCAAAGGTTATTTTTTCCTCAATACTGGACAATGCAGGTTCAGCCTACTTGCTGTTATGCAAATACAGCCTCCAGACAATAGCTTTCCACATCAGGATTTTACCGAAAAAGAAAACAAAACGATCTGAGAAGGTCTTGAAGAAGGAAAGAGGAGAGATACGTATCTTTATTTGTTGTTTTTTTCTTTTTTGAAGGGGGTGGTTGTAATTTGCCAAATTCTTATTTAAGCAGCCTAGATTTATTTAGCGCTCAACTCGGCCATGAAAGCGTTAACTAGCGTATGTGTGAGGGCTGAGACCAGGTCCTTGTGAACTGTTATATTTCTGTCATCTGAAAGTTAAACACTGGGTTAGGAAAATCCAAATGGCGGCTTCATCCTCAGAATGACAGCAGAAAGAAAAATATTTGCACTTTTCCCCCTCTAAGGAGAGGATTGGAAAGGAGCAGTTCTCTCACGGCACTCCTTTATTCTCCTGACAGCAAGAGCTGTACTGCTGAGACTGCCTCCAGTCACACGTTACTAATACCCCAGGATTCTCCTGTCTGGAGCCCATGCTGCAAATATTGTTTTTCCCAGATACCACAATGTTGATTGGGTTTATTTTGTGGACACCAGACCGCCACTGTCCCACTCCCCTGCGAAAGGGCAGGCAACTTCTGTTCAACAGGTCCTCAGAAGCTAAAAAGTGAAGTTGTCAGAGCCAGGACGTGTCTAGAGCTTGGGGAGCCAAAGTCGTCCTCCAGCTGCACCTATATAGCTCTGTTACATCCTCCATTGTCATGGATGTTATTTTGTACATCAGAAAAAATGATCGACATAATAAACTCTACTGAACCTTTTTTTTCTTTCTTCAACATCTGAATCTGAGGCTTCCAGGGTCAATTATGACTTCCTAAAAATGCAGCCTGGGTTCAGACAAAGCGTTTTCTCTGACACTGCTTCTCGCTCTTTTTAAAAAATATATAAACATCTATAAAAATAACCACATTGCTCTCTTTCAAATCTTCCTTTCAAATGCTCCTTTCCTGCGATACCCTTTTAAAACCTTAACTGCAGTACGATTACTGCTGCACTTAGGCTGTGCTGATCAATATCACTGCATTTGTACTCCCTCCTCTTGCCTGTCTCCATCTCCTGACTCTTTGGTGTATGTTTAGACTGTGAGCTCTTTAGTGCAGAGATTGTTTTTACCTTTTCAGTTTGGACAGGAGCTAGCACCATCAACCTAAGCACTAAGCCAACATAAAGGATCAACAGGGCAGACAGCTTTGCTTTGTTTATGAATGACTGGTCTCTTCATGACGTGTTGGACTTCATTGTACGTAGATAGGAAGAGTATTATTTGTACCAGCGACGTTAGACATCAATCTGAATTTTAATCTACAATGTTCAAAATTAAAAATTATCGTGAATCCTTTGACCTCTCGATAAAATTTGGGACATCTTAAGAATAATCTTCTTTAAATGCGTTTCACATAGTGTATGTCATAAATACCAAATGTCCAAATAAATCTTCTCAGTTTTTCTCTTCTCAACTTCTCCTGCCTGGAAAGAAGTACTGATTTTGAAAGCTTTAGGGGCCCCAGACTCAGGGCCGGATTCTGTTCTCCTCGTCAGGTCTGTAAAACCACAGCAAGTCCACTGACCAAAGCTGAGCTCCAGGGAGGGAAAACAGCATTTAACACTTTAATTGGTTCCATGCTTTACTATATTCTCACCTCCCTCCACAACATCTTTAAAACACAGCCCCAAGATACCTCGCAGTATCTGCCATCCTGTGCATCGCAAACAACTGAAGGCTGCGCTGGCTCATGAGTGGCACGGAGGCATGCAGCAGCACCCATGCCGTTCAGGGGCTCCCTCGCCCTACCGAGGGGCTGGCAGCGGAACCAGCACAGCAGCTCAGATACTGGGCCTGTCTGATTTGGTTAATTTGCCAGAGATGGACTCTTTGCTGCCTTACTTATTTTCATGCTGCAGAAACACAAGTTACTGGGGTAAAAGTTTCCTTCGAGTGGGAGATTCGCAAGCTGGGTCTTTGGTGGTTTTGTCTTCTGGCTAGCAGGGCCTGGGTGCAGTTTACGCAGACCAGCTGATGGGCTCCCACATTAAAACCAGCCAGCCAGTTTGCACAAGTCTCTCATTCTAACATATGTGTAATTTATTTGAGCTGATAGAGAGGATAAGAATCAACTGTCTGTTTCCCGGTTAATAAAAAACATACAATGAGAGCAGAGCTCTGCCAGCATATCTTGTTTACCCAAAAATGTTTGGCATTAAACGTGAAATCGGAAATGAACTCATTATCTGATTATTTTCATTTTGAAGAATTAACTGCTTTGGGGGAAAGGCTTGTCTTAAACAGTCCCCTCGTATGGATGACTAATTGCAAATACATATCTCTGAAGAATACAGCGAATGCTCGTGACTCGTTGGGTAGGACGTAGCACTATCAATTTGGACAAGAACATTGGGAGTATCCTCTCACACGAATTATTTCAAAACAGAAGGAAATCCATTTAAGCTAGCAGCATCGTGCCCATACAGGTGAGAAGAATCTCAAAAAAAAAGGCCATGCTCTGTAATTCTTATCCAGGCAATACGGATAAGAAGTGCTTAACAATTACTTGTAGTGGATTTGCTCCTTCTCCTCCTAAAAGATAATTATATAGCAGTATGGATAGTTATAACTTTCTAGATGCAAAAGTATGTTGAAAACAGGATCCCTCAGTGGTATAAATGAACGTACCTCAGTGAAAATTAAGAAAATGTAATCAGACACCCATTCAGGGCTAATAATGTTTTAGGAAAACTTCCCATTCTAGCACCAAACCCAGGTCACTTGGGATTGAGAGAGAACTGCATTCAACGCAGCCCATTGGGCTGCATCCTTTTGTTTATCTCCTCTTGCTTCTTTGCTCCGTTCTCATCTGTTTGACCTCAGCTTTCAGGATTTTCTGGTTACCCCTCTCTGTACTTGGCTCAACAGCTGTTGCTCCTTCTAAGGCTGCTGAGTGCCTCCTCTCTACTCAAAATGCTGCTTTCTTTTCCTATTGGTGACTAGAATGAATTTCAGAAAGGGACTGCGGAGCCCTCCACTGTGTGTCAGCACTGTGCAAATTAAACAAGTGCGTGTCCTCCACTGAACATTTGGCTCTTCCTTTTTCACTCCAACTGAAATATCCCCATCATCAAGTGCCCTGTGAATCTGTCTGCAATATCACAGCATGCACAGCTTAAGGCTCCCCTTCCTCTTAGCTACATTTTTTTTTTTTTTTTTCGGTTGGCCCAGCAATCCAGAGGCAAAAGTGCATTGAATGGTGTTCAGGAAGGCAGCAAACATCCCAGGATGGTTCTGGGCAGCCTAGCAAGCCAATACATTGCTTCATAGGCTCCCTGAAGCACCCGGACTGTGTGTAGCACAGGCAGGGATAGCCCAAATGCCTTCCCTCCAACTCAGCCAGTACAGAGAGAAGGTATCCAACAATTAGCCAGCCGAATCACTATGCACTTGGTCCCTATCACTCAGTTCACGTCTCTTTACAGAGCAGATCCAGTCAGGAACAAGAAGTCACCCTGTCTGGCTGAATAGTATTAGGGTCCCCGAATCACTGCAACTACCATTTCTGATTCTTCCTTAGTCTAAGTTCTCCATTAGTTAGGGTGGACAGGGAGAAACCAACTCCCCAGAGCATGCCTTTAAGCTTCTTAAGTAATTTTAAAGGAAAGATCCCATCAACTGCCATATTCACTCTCTGTGACCACATAAGAATGACACAGTATTTTGCAGGAAAATGCACAAATATAGGTAGAATTCGGGAAGGGGGCAGGGGGGAGGAGGGTGGAAGGAAGAAGAGTATCACTGTGGATATAGCCTATAAAGGAACATCATGGGGGGAAAAAACACTGAAAACATCACATTCCCACCAGCAAAGATACACATTCCCAGCCTAATGCTGATGTGACAATTTCCATGTACTCTTGTTTGTTCTCGTTCACGTAGCAGTGCACACACCAGCGCTTGCCTTCTCTCCAACAGCTGGTCTAAGGCAGTGAAGGGTCACCAGCCCTGTTCTGTTTCAGTTCCTGGAGGCTCCCTGCTCTGGCAAAACGCCACGCTTCCTGAGCAACTCTTTCTTGCCCCAGAAGCTGAAGAAATATTCCCTATTTGAACTGTTAAACTTTCATTTCCTATCTGATGTTGTCTCAGCATGAGCAGCATTTTAAAGTCTATTTCGGTGTTTGCTCTTTTTTCTTCAAATCTCTGAAAGATTCTATTTTGGACTGAAAGGTAGAAATGAGCGTGAACTTTGTGAGTTCTTTAGCATGGCAAATGTAAGCTTTTAAAACAATGTCTTTGGGGTTTTGTTTCCTTAAACTATAGAAAGTAATTAACTAGGAAGTGTAAAGAGTTAGCAAATGTGAACACAACAGAATAGGCTGTTTGACTCTCAATTCCAAATGAAATGGAAAAGAGGAGGAGTAATAACTTTCTCAAAGGAATTTGTCACGTGTTGCTTGCGCATATCTTTCACATTTTGTTCTTTCACAGCCTATTAGACCCTGCAGTTGAAGCTGCACTCTTCAACTTCCTTCTGTAATCCAGACCAAACCGTGTCACCCACAGCTGTATTTTTATCTCATTGACTACTAAGGTTTTCACTATTTTTTAATTATTATTAATATGGTGTCTAAAATAATTTCTAAAAAGTTGAAAGTTACATCTGCTCCCCACATTACCAAAAAATGCACAATGGTGCTGGCTTCCATCCCTCTTGATGTTGCTGTTACTGACACCTTTCAACACTTGTAATAGTGCTAAGGGTTTCTCTCATTAAAGAAATGCAGTCAAAAAAATAAGACCCTCACCTCATCACTATGGCTGTTGCTGATTAAAGAAAGTAGCTTGTTGATCAATGTTCATGCAAAGAGAAGAGCAAACTTGTCCTCATATTTCTATGGACACAATGTCGCCTGGAATCTTTTCCTGCAGTTTCTGCTTTTAAAATTATTTCTCTCAAATTCATTTACTTTAATCCAATATTGATTTGGGAGAGAGACTGCTACTTTGGGCTGGTTCTGTCACCTGCTCCCTTCAACTATGGAGAACATGCAACTGAAGTCCCAGTGTGGATTCTGTCAGAGTTAAACAAAGACCCCTAGTTAACTTCAACCCGCAGCAAACCAGTTCATTTATTTCTAACACACTGTACTGTGTCACGTAACCATATGTAGTGCAAGACCATTCCCTTCCCTTACCTAGCCCTGTAGCCAAATGGGTTGGGACATGAACAGCAGGTGGGAGGAGGTTATGGTGTTCCTGAGGAATAACTGGTTGAGTGGTCTTACAGCAGCTACCATAAAAGACACCAGGCAGATACGCAGGCAACATGGGGAATTAGGGATGCATTCATTGATATTTTTAGCTGTAATGTAAAAATTTAGTTTGGACTGTTGAATGAAGCAATATTAAGCTGAAGTCTCTACACTACTTCTGTATTTTCATCTATAAGTTTTGTATGTGTTTGAAATGGCTTCATCTTGTCCCAAGTGGTAATGCTAATAATCTATTTTGTTTCATACAAGCTGTAGGCACTGAAAAAAGTCACTTTCCTGTGCTACCTTATTTCTAAATGTGCGAGGTACTGAATCACAACATCTCTCTGTGAATGCAGTTGCCCTTTTTCCAAAAAGCTAGGTCAGCAGAAATAGATATCTATTTAAAAAAAAAAAAAAATTGCCATGTTTTCAGGATCCATTGAGGTCAGTAGGAATCAACCTTTTAGTACCTATGAGCTTTGGCTTGGGTGCTCTGTGCTGGATCGCAATAATTTTCACAGTGCTCTCCTTTCTTTCACAGACCACAGCACAGGACATGAGGCACGTTGCACAGGCATCTCCAGGTGCGTGCCTGGTCAGTAAGGACTGGAACTGTTGGCATCACAGCCTGAGTAACAGTACAGATCTAGCAGTTCACCAAGCCGCACATCCACTACTGTTTCAGTCTGTCTTCAAGGAGTAATGAAAAGGGAGGGTAACGGTTGTCAATCCTCCCTGTTAAAGGCTGATCTACTCACAGCACGGTGCGTTGTGGAATTTGTTTTTCATAAGCTTTATTCTCAGATACTGCATTTTGTTTTCCTGATAAAAATACGGTCAAGAGTATTGTTTGTTAGCACCTGGCATAATCAGCAGACTCCAAATAGACTTGTGTACAGGAATGGTTTTGTTTGTCGTACTTTTAGGGTAGGGAGAATTGTATGAATCAGCTTTTCCATCAATAGAATTTCCCACATCTTCTGGAACCACTCAGTAAGTGTGGGTACATGGGTTGATTTCCACACTGCTGTTATTGTTGTTCAGGTTTTCTGTGATTCTGTACTCGTAACTGAATGCCACATGCCCAGAGAAGGAGGGGAAGACATTGAACCAAAGATCAGGCACAGACGCCATCTCTCACAAGATTTTTCAGTTTTTTCTGTTGACTTTTTTCCCTGTCATGTTGCGTGCTGAAGTGCGCCATTGACTCTTTTTGCACATAGGGTATTCTCTGGTCTTAGTTAACCACCTCCTTAGGGACACAGGTTTACCCAAAATATAAAGCAGACACTACTACGACAGCCAAATACACTGTCTCAGAGAAGTAGCAAATAAACAGATCCCATTTGTCTTCAGGTTACTTCGGAAGATGAGGATATGTAGCAGAAAACACGTCAAATCCTATTGCAGGCTCTTGGGAAAGTTATGTTACATTAACCCAACTCCATCTGCAGCTCTGGAACTTGAGAGCAGCAGCAGAAATGGCCAAGTAGCTTCCAGCTGAGTAAGCACACATTTTATACAGCAGCTTGTTTTAATAAAGCATTGTTCTCTGTTATATTGAGAGTCCAAGCGCTGTAAGCAGCACAAAATCAAAAAAAGCCTATGGGAAGTTTAAGACTCAAGCAGAATAATCATATTTATTACTGCCAGAATTTACCAGCAGTGCCCACAAAGGTACTTGAAATGGAAATCTGTATGTCTCAGGCTGAAGCATCACAAATGAAGCAAAATACCAAGCAATTCTTCAGGCTGACTAGGAGACCTGCTCTTCCACCTTTTAGCCCATCGCTGAGGACGATACTAAACAGTGAATGAATTCAATTTAGACTGCTGTTGAGGTGCAAGGTTAAGGACATAGGAAAAAGATGCGATTTAAGATGAGTACCGATATTGTATGACACTTAGAGTGCCCTGTGCTTTTCAGAGCGGTAAAGGGCATGTAGCTTCTTCTCAAAAGAGATTATAATCCATATTTTCAGATGATTAAATAATTTGACTGTAAACAATTGTGAAGAAAAAAAAGGTAGGGTTAACATGAATATGGGAAATTGTTAATTAAGAGAAAACCCCATACATAAGGCAGATCAACAATTTCTTCTGTGTTTCCATAAGAAGCTAAAAAAAAAACCTTCAAAAAATCTTCTGGAAACATCCACACGCAAGGAAGACTGCAACCATATGAGACATGGGTATTGCCATAAGTCAAGGACACTTCTGAGCACATGTAATGGCTATTCTCATTAGCCTTGACGAGATGCAGTGTATCAGAGAAGTTCGCGTTAGCAGTCCTATCACAGTGGCATGTGTGTTCCACAGATGAGAACTGCCATAAATAGTTCAGTTTTGTGAAAGGCATGTCTTACTGTTAGACCAAACGATAAGGGGTTCCAGCCCAGGTGGCTGGCTGCAGTGGCATGGACACATTTAAAATGTTGTCTTAGCCTGTACATCACGTGTTCACTGCTCCATTTTCCATGTCCCTTGTTCAGGCCATACAAGGTTGATACCCTCAGCTCTACCCAGTCCCATCCAGTCCAAATTTAGAGCTGCAGTAGAGCAATCCACTTGACATCTTGTTTCCAGGATACATTGTCTCTCTCTATCTGTCCATATTTCCGTTTAAATAGCAAAAGGTCTTCCCCGTGCTTTGCGTGGATCTTTGTACACCGGTAATTCTTAACATTTTTAAGCCTATCTGCCTCTTTTTCCTCCCAAGTGAACTACAGAAATGACAGTGTGACTCTTCTGCAGAGAAGCCACACAGAACTGCAAGATAGGCTGATTACAGTAGGTTACTTCTACCAAAGCGCAGTCTTTGACAAAGCGCTGCCGCCCGCACTGTATCGCAATGACTGTTCCTCTCATTGATGCCTCAAAGCATTTGGGTTCCCGTGTCAGATATGAAAATAAATAACCATTATTCCTCTGCAGGGTAGCCGCAATGCTAGAATTGCACAAATAGTACACTGTAGCCATCTTAGCCCAATCCGGGGCCTCCCGTCAGGTTTTATGAACAGAAGAGGGTTGGTCTGGCTGATAATTTGGGAAAGAGACGAGAGGGGAAACCCCCAGCATGGCAGGAACTGGTGTTAGTGAAACAATAGCTGGAACTCTGAGTCATTGCTGAAGCAACGTCCAAACACGAGCTTCAGAGGACACACTGTACCGTAGAAAGAGCCAGCTTCGGGTTAAGTTGCACACAAGGAGACCTAAAAGATGTTTAATTTTGAAAAAGTTAAAAATCCCTGTGTACATTTTTCAAGAATGAGATCGATATCCCCCAGGTGGTTTTAAATTTGGTAACTACATTTTGCCAGACTCCGGCAATTTTAACCGGATTTTAGCCTGTTCTTTCTTTTCTGTCTTCTACAGTGGTAGAGCACTGCACCTTAAACAGTATTAACTAATAATTCTCTGTATTCACTTACCATATAGCAAATGAGGGTTTTAAAAGCATTTCCTGACTTAAGCCTTGTGGATCAGGCCATGCAACGTTTGAGAAGTCAGGTATCGTCGGGCCTGCGTCCAAGAGCTCTGAGCATTCCTTTATGGCATT